>NC_136067.1:1418194882-1418794882 GCF_964261635.1 Lissotriton helveticus | reverse complement strand
TCCTTCGCTACAATTCCTGCGCGCTCTTACCATTTCGCCATAGGGTATCGAATCAATTTGATGTCTCCGGTGTGAACTGTCTGCTCTAAGGATGGCGTTACATGAAGTCTCCTTGCGGTAAAGCCTGGTGTGGAGTTCATTGTCCAATATGTAGATCTCCAGGTCTAGAAAGGTGACTTTTTTGGTATTGTAGTTGCAGGTAAATCTCATATCCATGTCATTTGTATTGAGATGTTCAAAGAAGGCTTCCAACTCAGGGTGTGTGCCGGACCAAATCGTAGGCAGTCATCGATGTATCGCCCCCAATATACTATCGAGTCCACCCAGGCTGCACCTTTAGTGCTCCAAATCCAAGGGGTATCCAAGGTCCCCATGTAGAGATTGGCAAACGAAGGAGAAAACCTTGAGCAGATGGCTACCCCCTTCGTTTGCTTGAACCATTTCTGGTTGAACATGAAGAAATTATTTTTGAGAATGATACTCATCATGGTAATAATCATGTTCGTATGTTGCCATAGATTTGCTGGTCTGGTATCGAGATATTTGGATACAGCAGTCAAACCCTTGTCTGGATCAATTGAGGTGTACAGTGAGTCAACATCCAAAGTCGCCATTGTCATTCCATTTTGCCATTGTATGTCATTGAGGATACTTAGGACGTGTTTCCTATCCTGGATATAGGAAGGGAGGTTCTTAACCAAGGGGTTAAGGAAAATGTCCATGTACTCCGCCATTCTCTCGGTGGGTCCCCTATACCAGAGACGATTGGTCTTCCAGGAGGAAAAGCGGCAGGTTTATGGATCTTGGGCAGAGTGTAGAGCCAAGGGCCATTGGTTTGTGTATTTTAAGGTACGTAGTCTCTGTGTCATTCAGTAGACCAGCACCGTGCCATTCTTTTAATTGGTTATTGATCTGGAAAGTTATGGCCTCCAGAGGATTATTCTTAATGGGAGTGTAGCATGTCACATCATTGAGTTGGGAATATATTTCATCTTCATAGTCAATCTTGTCCATGACAACGACGTTGCCGCCTTTGTCTGCTTCTTTGATCACTATTTCTCTGTCCAGTGTGAGTGACTTCAGGGCCAGGCGTTCGCCTCTGCGGAGATTGTCACTGATGTTGTATTTCCGTGATTGGTAATTTCTGATCTCATATCTTTCAAGGTCTTCTAGTACCAGCGTGTGGAATGTGTCGATGGGGTTGCCTGCTGGTAAGTTGGGAGTCCATTTTGATTTACATCTCAGGTTGCTGTTGAGTGTGTTGTCATCATCTATGCCTAGATCTTGTAGCAGGTTTTCAGGTGTGAACAACTGGTCAGTAGTTTCATTGAGGGTCAGAAGGAGGTGTATGTCCTTAATCTCTTGTATGGTATGCATATCCTCTGTAGGTCTGGCCAGTGTTGTGCCTGGGCTTGGCCCTTCTTTAGGGTTGTGGGCAAAATGTTTCCTTAGTTTCAGTCGGCGTACAAATTTGTATAAATCTATTTTTGTTTTGCAAGGGTCGCCATTATCTTGTGGGTTGAAGTTGAGGCCTTTACTGAGCACGTTTGTCATATCTTGGGACAGGATTTTACTGGACAGGTTCACTTCTTGTACCTCTTGGGATTCTGTATTTATTTCGGGTTGTTCCCCGACCTCAATTTTCTCTTGTATTCTTCTTTTCCCTGATCGTTTTCCTCTTCTGGTCTTTTTGCGGTGGGGTTCTGACGCTGTTGAGTGCGTTTCTCGCGTCTGATGGTTAAGATCTCGCCAAAAAATTAGAGGCGTTAGTGTTCCTTTCAGTTTCTGTTTCGTCTCGCTGGGGATGGTGTTGAGAGAGGATGAGCTTGATGCGGTTGAGGCTGCTCCTGCTCCCAATGTTGGATCAGATGCCTTTGGTTTTTTCACTAGTAGATCGTATTTTTTAGCGAATGTGAACACTCTGCCCTTCCTGTAATCTGCTTTGTCACGTTTTAGTTGTCTGCTTTTTCGTTCCTTGATTTCTTTCTGGTGTAAATTGAGAACGTCCTTGAGTATTACATAATTTTTTTCGGTGGAGTCTTTGAGGTTCAGATCTTTAATTTCTTCTTCCAAAGTCTGGATTTCTGCTTGTAGCTTGCACACCTTCCTTTCTCCGCTTTCAATGAGAATGTTGATTAGTGTATTTGAGTTGATGGTCAGTGCTTCCTCCCATTTACCTAGTAGATCATCGTCGAGGTCGTCGAACGTAGGAAAGATCTGTAAACGGAGCCCACGGGGAACCCTGTTCAGCCTGAGGTATTGCTTGAGGGTGGCGCAGTCCCACCGCCGTGAGTTCTCTGTTTTCCGGAGCCTTTCAAGCTTGATGAACTTTTCTTTTAGTGAGTTCCTCTGTGGTGGATTGCTGCTGGTGGACAGACCTGTAGTTGGTCTTCCTCTTTCAAGGTTGTCAAAAAGATCCGATGCCTCTTTGTCTCTATCCATCACCTGGGACAAGAGTGCGTTGTGAGAAAGGTGCTGCAGGGCTGCCAACTGTACTGAGACTGAAGGAAGTTCTACTAAGGGTTTGGATTGTACAGTAAGGGCGCTCACACAGTGCAGTTAGGGTATGTAGTGATGGACACAAAGAACAGGCGTAGGACGGTGCTACCAGTAAAGAGGGAAACCCTGAAGCATCTCAGAGGCGGTCTGGCAAAAGAAGCCAGAACACCACACAAAATATACAGCAGGTACTGGGCACACGTAAGGTATACACAACTTTTAAGTGATTAGGTTGGTTGAGACAAAAACAATGGACACCGGTTTGTATGGTGAAGACAATATATTAAACTTTATATACGTCTTCTTTCTTTTGAATGTTTACAGAACGCCAGCCGACACGTGTTTCATCAACAGGGCAATGCCTGTGACTCATCAGGGCTGTAAAAATATATCATACAGAAAAATCAATTGTGGTTCATAATAATAAAAAAATAATAATACAAGGATTTCAGACTATAGCAGCAGTCCTTAAAGGGATCTGTGACCTGTGTCAAGTGAAGGCAACACCAGGGGGATGTGTACGATGACTACGTGGAAACTAAAGTAATGTATGCTATCGCACATTAAGAGGCTTGTGGGAGAACAAATAATGAATGCTGTCGCACATTAAGAAGGCATGTGCGACAAGAAGTCGGGAGACTCCTGCGTGAGGGATAGGGATCTGGTGATAGTTGAGTGCCCAGTGCGTTTACATGTGGATGAATGAAGAAGGGGGTTGTGGAGATATGGCAGGGTAGTGGTGGGAGAGCATTAAAAGTCAAGGGATCACCTGCCTTGATAAAGAGCCACGTGACGAGTAGTGTGTATGGCTCGTGATTGTATGGCGATGAGGGAGCTTAGAGCAGGTGAATAAAATAAGGTCTTGCGAAAAATGGTGGTCTATGGTATGTGTGGTGCACAGGAGTGAGCAGCAGAATCATAGTGCTGACGATGGCGTGGCTATTGGACGAGGATAACGTACGTCTATGTGAGGTTGACGCGGGCGGACATGAGGTGTGTCTCTGGCGTGTCTGTGACTTGGAGAAGGATAATAAAACATTAGCTAGTTCATACATTCTGGTACTAAGAAACAGAAACACAAGTAACATGTGCAATGACCAAAAATCATAATGTTTTGTATGATACCACATACACGAGCCATAATGTGCAGGAAACGGTTATAACCACATGTATGGGTGATATACAGGCGGTCCAAAAAGGGGTGCGAGTCTTAATCAATGTGGAAAAACATAAATCCGACAGTAATAAGGCGGTTGCAGGCAAAAACGCATAGTTGTAAGGCGTTACCACATGTGTAAAATGGGAGAAAAAAACAAACATTGCACATGCAAAATCAGGCAATTTAAGGTCAAGCTGTTTAGTGGATAAGGAAACAGATCATGTGATCAGTTTGTCGGTATGAAAGAAGAAGCACAGTTTAGAGACATAGTAATCGAGTGACTGTTAAAAGGCAAAGAAAATTGCCTGTGTGGTGTTCCGTAGCGTTATTAATATAATATATCAGAGCTGTAAGGCACACAATACAATTAGTGATACCATGGCGGCCTAAGACTAAAATACGATCCCAGGGCGTAGTGTACAAATGGCCGGTGAGAAAGGGGTGAGAGTACCGCGGCAAATACCTGAGAGCGGCGCTTGTGTTCTGGGCTGTGAGGGGTAAAAGGAGGCAGAAATTAGCAGGGCCATGGATAAAATGGGGAAAGTTATGACAAAGTACCATTAGAGTGTAATTAAAGGCTTGGAATGCAGGCATCCGTGTGGAGACTCACCGGTGGATACGGTGATTAGGAACAAATCATGATGTTGAAGTAGAGGGCAAGAGTCATATGAGTGACGAATAACTTGCTCGCACAGTCGGGTATGACTGACGCGTTATCTCCCATTGGCGGGAAAATAAGAAAATATAAAAATTTTGTTACCGTACTGAGAAGGAAGTACGGGTCGGACACACAGAGGGGAGTCTGGAACATAGTGGTAGCGCGTGGTTGGGTATGGGAAGTTACCTGGAAAATCGATGTGACTGCATGTTTCGTCGGGCGGAAAGTGATCAGGAGATCACAGTGCTCTTGACGCTGGGGGTGAAATAACAATGCCCGGGGGCGCGCATGCGCATTCGTGATTGAAAAAGGAAGTGAGGATACGTGACGCGGGCAGCTAGAAAGCTGACTCAGAAATGTGGAAAGTGACAGTAGGTGAGAGTTCGACGCATACTTATTTTATTCACCTGCTCTAAGCTCCCTCGTCGCCATACAATCACGAGCCATACACGCTACTCAGCACGTGGCTCTTTATCAAGGCAGGTGATCCCTTGACTTTTAATGTGCGACAGCATTCATTATTTATTCTCCCACATGCCTCTTAATGTGCGATAGCATACATTACTTTCGTTTGCACGTAGTCGTCGTACACATCCCCCTGGTGTTGCCTTCACTTGACACAGGTCACGTACCCTTTAAGGACTGCTGCTATAGTCTGAAATGCTTGTATTATTATTTTTTTATCATTATGAACCACAATTGATTTTTCTGTATGATATATTTTTACAGCCCTGATGAGTCACAGGCATTGCCCTGTTGATGAAACACGTGTCGGCTGGCGTTCTGTAAACATTCAAAAGAAAGAAGACTTATATAAAGTTTAATATATTGTCTTCACCATACAAACCAGTGTCCATTGTTTTTATCTCAACCGACCTAATCACTTAAAAGTTGTGTATACCTTACGTGTGCCCAGTACCTGCTGTATAATAGTTTCCACAGTATTTGGACTTTAAGTAAAGCACTTGACTAGTGAAAAGACATTTCATAGTGGGAATGTGTTGAGAAAGTGGTGCATTGGGTAGCCATAAAACATCTATTTATTGGATATGCAAACTTGCAAAAGTTGTTCTCAATGCAATTTGAAGACTTTCCATGTGTCACTGTTTAAGATCATCAAATTAAAAATAATTTAAATGCATTTAAGTCACTTATACACTGTGTATTTGAATTTGACAAAAATATTAAATAAACCTAAATGTGTGAAGTTTTTAGGGAGGCAGAAAGTAGCTGCCCCAAAACAAAATCAAATACAGATTAGGTGATAATTTAGGCCTTCTAAAAGTTGGAACATCTTTTCTCATGAACATGAAGTGAAGAACACCCTGAACAAATATTTCTATAATTCACTGTGGATGTGGCTCTTGGCTGTGCAACACTCCCTGGCTTCAGCTCATGATGTAATTTGACATGTCTTCTGATGGAGGGGAGTCTCTCTAGGAAGTTTAGATGATATTGTTCAGAAACAGTCAGGCGCTACATAGTGTTTTCAAACTGGAGTGGGGATTAAACAAAGATGTGGAAAAGGATATCACTCAAATCTGATATTCAAGGCACATTCTTCAAACCAATAAACTCTTACCTCTTCTTTTGAGTGTGCTTTCATCCATATAAAGGGTTTTCTGCATAAAACTGCTAGAGAGCAAAGACATGAGGATCCAGTTATTCGTATCTGTACATATCACCAGTGGCGGCTGACACAGATAAGGAGTTGTGAGGAGGCGGCGGGGGGAACAGGGGGAACAGGGGGTTTAATAATACAAACAAAATGAAAAGACTTATCTGGTGCTGCTGGCCGCTTCTCTACTTCCAGATCCTGGTCTCACCAGTCCCTGGTATTCCATCATTGACTCTCCATTCAATCGCGCGCTGCTTTCAAGCATGAGTGCTGCGTGAGGATTGGCCTGAGTAGGCTGGATTAACGCTTGGTCACGCACAGGGAGTTTGTGCTGTTTCTAAAAACCTGGCTGTGCAATAAACTTGGGTTAGAGAAACCTAAGTGGGCATGTTAGTTTGGTTAGCCTAAGTCAGCCGGTCAAACTGACATGCACACTTAAAAGTGCACCTACCACTCCTCCTCACCCCTCCATGCAGAAGCTCCGTCCATCATCTCCTTGTGTTTGCTTTAGAATTAATAGTCTCCAGCATGTTTAAAATTTGGCGGTTCCCCTACTGCTTAACCTCTCTATGTGTGAACCTTTGGGAAAAGCACGTGTTAAATTGCATTGGCTCTCTGTGGAGAAAAGCCTTTCTTTCAAAGCTCTTTGCTTCTGCTACAGGATTTCTAAAAGACTGGTGCAGCTTATCTGCATTCTCTTCTTACTCCTTATTCTCCTAAGGGATGTTTCAGGTCTTCAGAGCTACTGTTCTTGAAGTTTCCCAGAGTAAAGAAAGCTTGTTCTGGTGGAAGAGCTTTTAGCCTTCTCGCGTTTGTTCTTGAACTCCCTTCCGCTGCAGGCGAGTCCATTTTTGCAGGGAATCTTTGTTTCAGAAAAGACTAAAGACTTGTCTTTTCAGATAGGCTGTTTCCCTTCATGTCTGCTATTTCCTTAGTGTTTTCTGACCTCTCAGTGCTGGGACAACTCCTTTTAGGAGTAGCTATGTGCTTTATAAATTGCATTAATTCATTCATTCATTCTCATGTCATACAGCAGCTCATACAAAGGCAACTGACAGTTGCTGTCGAATGTTCTCTTTTCTGGTGGATTAGATAGCAAATAATATGCGTTCACAAAGGGCCCTTTAGACATTTTTTAGGATATAGCACCAGGATTAACAGCATGCATGATCTTTACGCATTCTCTTAGCCTATCATTATGAAATCAATGCTACTCACTGAAAACGGAGCTATTGAGGGGAATCATAAAGGATACCTGTCTATCAGAAGTATAATACCACGTCAACTAAGTCATACAAAGAGGTTACAGTGCCAAACCCCAATCGTCTAAGTATGTTTGGTAAGTTAGTGAGGCGATGCACTGCTCATGATCCTACATGACATCAGAGAAATGTTTTAATTTTATAAATCCACATGGATTTGGACCCTAATTGGCCACTGAATTATTACATCTTTAGGATCCATAATACCATGCACAGAAAAGAAATGTGTAGTCAAAGCCTGAGCATACAAACCAAATGATATTTGAAGGTACACTTCAGAAGGTAAAAACGGACTCAAAAAAGCAGCAAATGGAAAATGGATACATTGTTGCTGTGTGAGCAATATTCCCCCAAAAATATTCTTCCAGGCATAAGTGCATGCATATCTAATCTTAAAGTGCATATCAATACCAATCCGCAGGAAAGTGTAAGAAAATCCAGGTGTTGCTCATTGCAAGGTGATCAGTGCATACAATTATTAGAAAAGTACTTGTTCAACAAAAGGAGGGGTGAAAAAGGGCCTGGAAAGAACAGCCATATAACGGCAAAGAAAATTGCCCTTGGACCAACAATACACCAGACGAACCGAACCTATCCTACCCTCATTAACTTCCATTAATGTATGGTAGAAATGTTGTCCAAAGCCAATCTTCGGAAAGTTTCAGAGCCACATACAAGTAACAGTTTCTTTTCATACACTGAAAATTTAACTGGTAGTGGGAATGGAGCACTAAAAACAAACATATGAGTAAGTTGTAGAAGCATGACGATTCCCAGCTGAGAGACAACATGTTGCTAATGACATTAAGAGAAAACACCAGAGTTTTTTTTATATAGAAAGTGCAGAAATGGCGGATTGGGAATGCTAAATGAAACACAATGTATGGATACTTCCCAAGATATTTTTATTAAGACATTGTTGCAAAAGAATGCTGAAGAGGAAACGGGCACATGCATTTTTATGGAGTAACTTCACCACGAATGAAGATTGCGGCTTCGCACAAGGTCAAAAACCAAAGAAACCCTGTAGTTTCACCAGCACCGCAGCAAACCCTTTTGATGGAGAACCATGGAGTCACAATGTCTGGAGGCAGGCAGTCAAGCTAGCATGAGGTAGCGCAACATTGCATGAAGTGGTCATCTGTTACATAATCTGGTGCTACTAATCATGAGATAGGTAAATTTATTACGAACAAGATGTCGGTCATTTACAGATCACAGGCCTTCATCTCGCTCTGCTCGAAGATCCAAGTGACCAATGCAAAACAGCCCTCTAGGCTTTCACTTTAAAAGGATCCCCCCCCTTTAGGCAGCGTTTGTCAAACCAGCGGCATATAAAAGGACAAATTCAAAATGGCACAAATGAACCAGAATTGTTACTCAGATCAGTCTTTGAAAAAGTAATGTAAACACGTTTCATTGAACTGGACTTGCATATCTGGATACAAAAGCGAACACAGAATAAATCTTCTCGAATATAAGATAATTTTGGTTATGGATAAACCCCCATTCTGTCCTATCACCACCATATGATGAAAAATATCCTGGTATATGTACAGCAAGTATTTGATTCCCAAAAATAGGTGGATGACTATCCTCAAGCAGTTAGTAATGTAGTGACAACAATTAAAAATGTATCCGCTATATCAAAATACATGCAAACTTCAGTAACAAAGTAAAAAAAACAAAAAACGCTCCGACTTCTGGCTTTGTGTCTTATCATGGTCAGGCATCACAGCAGCAGTATGATTGTTAAAGGCACATACTAGTCCAGCTGCAGAGCAGCGTGTTTGGGTGCATGCTTAAATAGGCATGTCAACATCAGCAGCACTGGGATTTGCTCTCCGCCGGCATCATTTTGTCTAGATTTACAACGTCTTCTTCATGCTTCTCAGCAGGGTAATTCTTGTAGTTCACAAGTATGTTCTCCACCAAGGAGCGAGCTGCTTCATCTATGTTGATGTTATCCTGAAAATAAATAAATAATAGAAATGAAAATGGATGAACTGGAAAAAACAGAAGAGTGCACCCTTATTTCTTTACAATTGTTGCTTAGTTTTGCCATATCCCAGGAGCAGTAATATGGCTCGATTGCTGCTTCAATAAAATTACACATGTGCTGCACATATATTAAAAATCATATTTAATCAATTGAAGCACATTTCCTGCCACGTGACTTCATGGGAGCAGAATCTGGTGAAATCTGAAAACCGAAGACGCTTACATTCCTTGCCCAAATAGCAACAAGCAAGCCAAACCAATTCAACAAAGTTGTGTAGACTTTAACCACCTAGAGATAAATGTATACCAATAGGTCGAAATGAGGAATTTAAGTTTGACATTTTCTAAGAAATTAGCTGCAAGGTCCTAGGTTATAAACTTAATTATGAATGGCACTATTGCCCAGTCTATCAAGTGAGTGTCTGCAGAACAAGCATGCCCTTTCTACTGGTTTAAGCACAACACAGAGTGCATTTACCACTCTGGTTTCCATCACAAATGGCTATAAAGCTACTCTCAAATGACCAGGCTATACATTTTAACAAATCGGCCCATCTTTTTCAAGTATAAAGTCTCTTACCAAACTAAATTGAATTTCTGTTTCTAAATTCAGATTCTAATCTCGACCTACTAATTACCATGAAAATTGAATCACAAATGATGAGCATCAATTCTACAAGAAGCAATTACTGCAGGATACAAAATCCTCATGAGAAGTTGTCCCTTGAAAACTAGACAGGATGTATACGCTTTTCACAAAACTATACCAACGAATTCTATCATAGATTATATTACTTCAGAATACACAAATCTGTCCATACAATAGTCTTCTACACCATAATCCCCATACTAGTTGGGACTTCACCACACAATCCTGCATTTGTTGATCTGCTACTAGACTTGGGTCTTCAAAACTGTGCTCAACCACACTGCTGGACATACTCTGGACACAGGCTTTGCAATTCTTAACATGGTCATAGTGAACAAAAGAAATATCATTACCTAGACTAATCTCGTTATAATCCGTTTCAACCTCCATCTTTCAAACGAAAATTAGTGATAGAAACACTAATACAACTGCCAAAGCATGAAAGAAACTGGACATTCCCACCCTTTATGTTCAACGTACCTGTTCCGTAGCTAACAGTACAACATTTTCACTATGTCTGACATCTTTTCCTGGCATCCTCCCAATGGAGAACACCACAACCTCCAATTAACATCTCCACAAATGAATGCATTACCTTCTGACTGAATCAAGCAATAGACCACTGATGGCTCGAATTGTAAACTAAGACTTGCATGTGGTCCAGTTAGCAGGAAAAGCACAGAGAATATTGGGAGATAATGTTATGAATCCATCAAGAACGAGGCAGGAATGCAGAGCTGATAGTAGTTTATAAATTTAAGATGAATGAGTAGATTAGGGTTAGGATCAAGGAACTCTCTATGCATTTGTCCTTCTCAAAATAAATCCATAACATTTATTATGTTATTTATTTAGGTTGTCTGAACTGATGTGTCACTTTGCAAGTCTCTACAAAGAGCTGTGAGAGAAACAGTAGAAAATACAAAAAACAGAACATGTGAGCACAAATGATAGTTGTGGCGGCCCATGCCAGTGTTTGTTACCCCTCAGCTATTCTTTGTGGGATGAGATGTGGAATGTGTAGGTGAACAATTTTGTTAAGGGGGTTGGCAGCACTGTGGTGCAGACTTGCCAAGGGAACTCTAGGTACAAAGAGCGTGTCCGCTTCAACAAAGTTGAAGAGTGCTTTAAACTCTTCAGTACTACTTTCCTTGAAGTACCTCTATGGAATTGGTTTGACTTATGTCCTACTTTGAAAAGGAGGCTGGCAGACCATGGTAGGCAGAGTGCTAGTGGATTATCAGGCAAAATCTACAATTAGACCATGAAGCATGTGATTATAGCACTACATGTGAGCACTAGCTCCACTGAGTGCCCTGCAACTTGTATGAGTCCCATAACTAGTTTTCCTTCAGGTTCAATGCTGTTCTGGCATCAATACACGGTTGACCGCATCAATTAAAGTTATTTACTAAGCTGTGCTTTGCAAATTTCATCCAGAAAGTATCAATATTAGCTTAAAGAGAGGTATTTTACAGTTGTACAAAGGAAATGCTTGTATTTATTGCACACTACTCAATCACACATTTGACATGAGTTTTTCAACAAATACTTCAGTGTGGATGAGGTCATTAGGACAAAAAGTACTACTGTGCTTTCTCCTCAAGCTTTTTTTAAAATGTAATTGTTTAAAACTAAACCAATCAGATCATTTAGCACAGTGATAGAATTCTCACGGAACCATGTCTCAGCAAAACCAATCCAATGGCAATCAGTTTTCGGTTATTATCATGTCAACGCTTTTCTTCTATCAAAAATATCTGCAGGACCAGTTGGGGGCATGGCTGATTCATGAGAAATTTAGACAAATAATTTACAAAAGGCTCTCACTTGGTCTTTTCAAATATTAGATGTATTCAGTAAACCTAGCTGCCATTACAGCAGTGATAAACCAGTAAAAATAATGCAAAACAGAAAATCAACTGTATGCTCTCAGCACTCAAATTGTCTAAGGGAACAATACACAAGACAGACAAGAAAGGCATAATCAAATAGCATGGCCAGTTCGAATAAGTAAAACAATACTACAATACTCTGCATGAGAAAACATGTGAACAGACAGCCTGTAAATGATGTGCATATGCCGGCTATGTCTAATATTAAGCTAAAACAAGCCAAAAGTGCCAAGTAAGATGTTAAAGCAAGCCTGCCAAACAAATAAAAATATTCAAATTGGATTAGAAGCTAAAACCAAAATGATTTTTAAATGAGATCTGTAAGCAACAGGGAAATGTGCAGAGATCTACAAAAAGCCCGCGAGAAAAATATGAGGGGATGCACCAAACAAACGTGCCCTAGCAACAAGTGCTCCGAATGAACTCGCAAAAGAGGTATACGGAAAATAAATTCGAAACCCCTTATACTGTTTTGAACAATACACGTTACACACAACAAAATGTGGCAAAAATGTATTTAAAACATAACATTCGGTCACTAGCGGATTTAGGAAATGAAATGGTACACAAAAATAAAAACATTTCTCCGGCGTTACGTCTGGACACTTTTATCAACAAAATACTCTCAATGTTCTGCTAGCATTCATTATTCATACCATCTTTTCACAAGAAGTAGAATAACAACTTTAATATCCATTGCTTTAATTCATTTCTTAGATCTCATTCGTCCTGCACGTATCATGCTTAAAGGAAGCTTCACATAATAAACAATGAAAACATTTACTTCTGCTAAAACATTGCAGGCTTCCCCCTTGAAAATGTAATCTTGTTAGGTCAGAAAATAAATCGCAAAAGAACAACAACGACCAGCAGATTAAAATTAATTCACAGTGTTATTTTATTTTACAGAGAGAGAAACACGAGCACATTTATTTGTTATGCACAATTTAAGGGTCTACCGTTTAGCAACATGAAAATAATGCCCAACACATTTTAATAGTGTCTAATACATGGTTAATTATTTTTTTCATTCTCTTGTATAATAAGGGCATGTTTATGGGTGGAGTGCCCTTTGATGAGGCTCATTGTTTCCCCTTTGACTTTCTCAAGTTTCAAGTTTATTTTTATTTGCATAGTTCGTTAAAACCATTGCAAAACAAGAATATTTCATTTCAAAACAATTTTTACATATAAAACTCCATACTGCTAAAACATTACAAATTTGTTAAAAAGACTGTACTATGGTTGTTCAAATGTTACAAGTCTATGGTCTAGTTTGTGGGTGCATGATGACTAGCGGTGCACATCTTGTTTGTTTGTCCAGGATATTTGGTTTAAGTCTGTATGTTCCTTAGTGTGTTAATCATTAATACATGCAAAATGAGGAGTTTGTATCTCAGGAATAAAGTTCATTGGAGCTAGACTTCGAGCTCCTCCTGTTCCTGCTTTTTTTCCGTATCACTGGGTTGGTTATCTGCCAATACTTTGGTTTCCGACATTTTCTTTTCGCATGTCATCAAGAATTTTACCAAGGAACAGTTTAGATGAGGGTCACTCGGAGCAAAACAAGCCAGGACAGCCTGCCTCCTGGTTCGAATTCCTCGCTGGTTGAATTTAACTTTCAACAGTTGTTTCAAGTTCTAGTCAGAGTGGTTTGCAGAAGCATAGTAGGTGTAGTAGGTCTTCCGGTGCTGACCCGCATAAGGCACCTAGGGTCCGCCTTCTCCTTTAGCCAGGGTGGCAAATGTGGAGTACAGGGTAGCAGGCCAAGTCTAAACTTCATAAAACTAATTTTTGTATGCTTAGCATAACCCAAATTGAAGTACTTCTGAGCTACTGGCTCACAGTAGGTATTCAAAGGCATCCATCCGTGAGACCTTTCTGCAAGTGAGGCTTTATTCTCCAGTCACGACAGGTGTTTGACTGTTTTCCAGACTAGTTGCTTAAGCACGCCGGTACTAGTGGGTGTTTCCCACAGTTGGTTCAATTCTAATTTGTGCAAGCCGTTTTTGAGATATCTCGCTGCGGGTGAGGTGGTGTAACGGTCTATCTCTTTCCATAACTGTGCATTTAATGACCCTGGAGCAGCTTTCCATATTTTGTCCCACGCTATGATGTATGCCCCATGGCTCACAATAGATTGCTTCTGTATGCCAAACTCAAGCCTGATTTGTGGTGGTGAAGTATGTTTAGTCAGCCCAAATATAAACCTGTACGTAGTTGTTACTGTGGAGTCAAGTAGTTTGGCATCTCTTCCTTTCTGGGCCTCACTACCATAAGTAATTGTTGGCAGTAGCTTTGCACGGATCACCTGCGCTATGGGCAGAATCGATGGACCGATTAGTTTAGAAATCAGAGTTTTTAGGGAGATTGCCAGGGCAATGCCTTTATGCCTGATACGGTTTCTCTGCGCCAGGAACTGACCGCCTTTGTCTATCTTTATGCCCAAGTATTTGTATTCCATGATGTTCTCTATTCGGGTCTTCCCCCAGAACCATGCTGTAGGTTTTTCCTTTTTTTTACTGACTGTGATGGTTTTTGTTTTGTCGACATTTATCGTTATACCGTTTTATTTTGAATAGTCCTGTGTAGCGTTTATAAGATGTTGAAGGCCTACTCTTGTTTGGCTAATCAGGACTATGTCGTCCGCGTATAGGAGACATGGCAATAAAATGTCTCCCAGTTTTGGAGCATGTGAGTTGCAGGCGTTTAATATCGGTACAAGGTCAGCTATGAACAGGTTAAAAAGTGTAGGAGCTAAAAGTCAACCTTGTTTAAGCCCTTTGTCCGTTGGTATGCGACTCGACAGATATGATCCGTCACCCAGCTTAGTCTGGCCCAGGTGTTTGTATGCAGGTTTAGAAGGGATTGGGGGAGCCCCCAGCTGTGCAGTTTGGACCACAGTCGGTTTCAATTGACGTGGTTAAAGGCTGCTTTATAATCGATGAAGCACAAATGCAGGGAGCTCCTTGTCATTTCAGCTTTTCGTAAATCCAGTCTGGTTTTTTGGGTTAGCAAATTTTTCTTCTGCCCATGCCTGGAGCTCTTCCAATAGCATACCAGCAAAAAATGTTGCCTCATTGTCCATTAGTGCCACTAGTTGATAGGGGATAGGTCAAAGCCACAGAACTGACTTGTGAATTGGTGCAATGATCGATCCTCTCCAGGACTCTGGCAGGATGTTTGTCAACCTTATTTCCCTGAACAGTGGTTTTAGTGCTTCAGCCCAGAACGTTGCCTCTTGCTTGTAGAGCACTGGTGGTATTCCATTTGGGCAGGGTGCCCCTTCCCTCCTGCCTTTACCTATTTGCCTTTTAATGATCTTGATTCGATTTGTTGGCGAGTCGTCAATTAGGATGTCATCATTGGCTTCGCGTAGTGCGATCTGGTTGCTTCTTGCATACGCCGTGCTGATGTTGAGACCGTCAGATGCACCCGAGGAATTTTCCCCCTTTGTGCTAAACTCAGTGTATTGATGGAAGTGAGACCAAAGATATTTCGTCCAAACTACCTCCGAAATGTTTGAGGAAATTCCATCGTGGTTAGGATGAACAAATTGACTTATGGCTCTCCAAAAACTTGCGCTGTTATTTTGTTTGATATCAGCTTGTAGTTTTGCCCATAGATCATTCTCTGTGTCCCTGTTAGCATTCTTTTTTTGTTTTTTCAGCAGAGCCTTTTTCTTTTGCAATAAGTTTAAATGTGTTATATCTTCAGGATTGCACCATAACAGTCTCAGTGAGCGATAGATCTGCCAGTTAATGCTCTTAAATTTAGATGTTCCAATTCCTCCAGGGCCGACTGTCCCGCCTTAGATTGCTTGCATGAACGTGGCTTCCCTTGTGTTGGGATATTCCAAATTGTGTTTTGTAAGGATATTTTATCGTCCACGGAGGATCCCATTAGGTTTAAGTTTAGGTCACCTGTAACAATAAGATCCCTTTGACTTTCTCAACGTTGAGTAAATCAAAGAATAAAGTATAAATGACATAGGTTGGTTGTAGGTTCTTTAGCTTTAGAATGTCCCATAGGCACCAGTCTGGATTCAGAGTTTTTTCTTTAGCAGTACCCCTGCACGCCAGTAGGTGGTGTTGGTCGACTCTGCGTCTGTTGTCGGCGTCGTGGTATCCGGCATGACGTCACGGTGCCTACTCAGATGCCGCCCTGAGGTCAGTTCTGACACAACTTTTCACGCCAGAAGTGCAGAGCCATGCAGGACACGGACCTCTGGTGCACTACAACTATGGAGTCTCTATCTACAGAAATCAGTTCACAGAGCGAGGAGGATGAGTGAGGCGGTAAGGAATCTACCACTAACCTGTGTCTCTTACAAATACATTGTTACTGAAGGTAAGTAACTTGTTCATCTGAAAGAGACAGTTAGTTGTAGATTCCTTTCCTTTAGAATAGATACCCCAGCAATACCATCCCCGGAGGAGTTTCTGCAGACCAAGTTCAGACAAGAAAGTCCTGGTGGACCGAACGGGCAAAAAAGCTGTCCAGGCAGTAATGTCTGGTACATATGTGTGCAGAGATGCCCATATTGCCGCTTGGCAGATATCAAGTATTGGGACTCCGCGTGCCAATGCAATGGTTGCTGCTGTAGCCCTAGTGGAATCAGCAAGCAACCCCACTGGAGGACCCTTCTTATCTAAAGCATTGCATATCTTTATACAAAGGACAGCCCATCGATAGATGGTACGTTTTGAGCAGTCCGGCCTTTTTTTGGCATCTACATATCCAATAAAGAGTTGATCATCCATCCGGAAATCTTTGGTGCGATCAAGGTAGAATGACAGCGCACGTTTAGGGTCCAGACGAGGGAGTCTCTCCTCCTCCTTGGAAGGGTGCGGTGGTTGGAAAAAGTTGGGTAAAGTGATAGATTGTCCTACTTGAAATGGTGTAACCACTTTAGGAAGATACAAAGGCCTCGTTCTAAGCACCCCTTTGTCCGGATGCATAGAGAAGAAAGGGGACTTGAAAGACAGAGCTTGAAGCTCACTCACCCTGCGAGCAGAGGTGATGGCCACAAGGAAGGCAGTTTTGAGAGTGAGGAGCCCGAGAGGACAGTTATGAAGAGGCTTGAAGGGAGCACACAAGGTAAGTGAGAACAAGATTCAAGTCCCACTGGGGTATTATGAAAGGAGATTGACGGCATTACTCATCTGTTTCCTCTAAGAACCTATTAACAATAGGAGACTCAAATAAGTATGGTGTATCTGGCAGCCGAAGAAAAGCAGAGATAGCTGCAAGATAACCTTTGAGAATGCCCAGAGCAGAGCCCTGCTGGGCCAAAAGAAAAGATATACAAAAGGACCTCTAAAAGAGGGCAGAAAGGGGATCCACAGCCTTTGCTGTGCACCATGCTACAAATTTGTTCCATCTCTTCTGCAGCCTTTAGCCTACAAAGTGGCAGCCATCTTGTAACACCCCCCAACCCACTGTTATACTTGGCCCATCTGACTATTTTACGAAAAATTCCTCTTTTAAATTCCCACTCAAATACATTTCTCCTGCATAGGCCTAGACATGTACCTATATTTCCTTCTGAAATACATATCCCTAGTATTTCCTCAGTAGGACTGCAAACAGGTCTTTCCATCCAGAACAAGGAAAACTACATCATGGCGGGAGTAACTATGAAACCTACCGGAAGAAACTCCTATTCTATATATACCTCACCAATCTATCTAGTAATGCTACCAAAACCTTTAAACACAACCCCAAAACTCTATTTCTTGACCCCGCCTTCAACGTAAAGAAAGGTATAATAAATGACCTTATATTTTTCACTAGAAAAATGGCTAAATGGTGAACTTTTTTTCTAAGCTACTAACCATCCAGGACAAGAAAAATATTCCTTATGGAACCAGGATTATAACGCCACCCTCACAAAACCTTAGAGCTACTCTGAACATAACCTCCTACAAAAACAGCACTGTTCTTATCCAAGCAGCCAATAAGGACTTAGAACAATTCGACAAATACTTTCCATACTAAAAGCTCACACCTACACTCAACCCACAGACCACTTGGATCAAACAGATTCCTCTATTTCTCTAGAGTGACAGCAACTGACACCCTTATCTAGAACCCCAGAAAGAAGCAACAGCAACTCACCTCCCTTAGAACTCAACTCACAACCCTTGTCATTTCCATACCTTGCACCTAGCCCCATCTCCAGAACCAACTCCCACCCCCTCAACCCTTCTCTGACCTCTTGTGAAGTTCTCAGCAATAAGGCAGCTGAAGCGAATCGTAAAAAAGCCTCTCACCCGTGCTAACCCCACTCATCTAAGTCTACCACTATCTCAGCCGCTCAAACCTCCCATACTGCGAGCACAGTTCTCGAATCTCCCAGCAATCCTAAGCCTAGCCCTTCTTGCGTGCAGCTCTTTCCTTCTCCCTCACACCAATTTGAACTAGATACACTCAGTACCCAATGGACATTACATACCGGAACCTAAAAAACATTATCTAAGAAATGAAAAATATCTTACAACTCTCAGACAATCATCTCTCAAAAACCGAGCACATTAAAAAATCATTAGCCTCAGCTAACATAAAGCTAAATACTATCTTACTGCCTCTGTCAAACCGACAATTCCGTACATGCAAACACCTTAACTACTTAACTGACTCTGAAATCCAAACCTTACTACTATCCTACAAATCAACACCATGTCCCCTCACCAATAAGGATGAATTCTCTATTCACCCAGTCCCCATCAATCCAAATAGAACCTCACAACCAACAAAGAATAACCCTAACCACTGAAAATCATGACCTTACTTTGGGAAATGCGTCGAATCAGTTCTCCTGCCTCCTACTCAACTGCTGCTTAGCAATGAAACACGCCTCTGATATCGCCAACCTCATCCTGAACCGGAAAGTGGACATAACCATCTTAACGGAAACATGGCTCACGGACTCCTCTTCCCCATGCCTAGACCTTCTTGCACCCACTCACTACAACATTATAAGACTAGACAGACCACATAAAATGGGCGGAGGCATCGCTTGCATACATCGATCCAACATCCCTATCGCGAAGTTTCACTCCGAACCCCTTGATTCTTGTGAATACCTCGGACTCTCCATAAAATCTTCAGATAACCATCCTTACAAACTACAAATCCTTTACCATCCGCCAGGTAAAAACGCCTTGTTCATAGACCAACTAATGAAAATCATTACAACAAACTCAACCCTTCGCTCTAGTAACATATTCCTAGGGGACTTCAATCTCCAATGGGAAGACCCCTTAGATAAGCAGGTCAATGCTGTCAAAATCTTCCTAGCAGACCATTCCCTGATCAAAGCCGGTTCACTAACAACTCATTCCAAAGGTGCTACACTTGAGTGGATCATCTCCAAAGAAAAAATGGTTGAATCTATCTTGATCATCCCATGCGATTTGTCAGACCATCATATTATTACTTTTCAAATACCCACCACTAAAAGGAAAACTTCCGTGCTGCAAATCAAGCTCAGACATTGGATTAGAGACTCAAAAAACCTCAACTGGAACAATCTAGCTTCCTACTGTGAGAAAGTAATAATAACTCCTAATAACTTGTCAGATGTCAATGAACTCACTGATCATTACAACTCCACAATGACCAAACTATTTGACCACGTTGCCCCACCAAAACTCAAAAGAATACCATTTAAAGACAAAAACCTGTGGTTCAACGGTGCCCTGAATGAAGAAAGACAAGACGTAAACTGAGACTAACTGAATGGAAATGGAGACAACATCCCTCTACCATCAACTCAAACTGCTAAGAAAGTCTAGAAACTCCTATTACAAAAGTATTCTAAAACATAAAAAAGATTTCTTTAGATCGGAACTAGACAATGCCAAAAATAGGCAGAAGAAACTCTTCGAAATGTTAAAACACCAATCAAACAAATTGGCCAAAACCGCACTCATGAATTTAAAATCGGAGCTAAGTAGTGAAGAATGTTCTTCCTTCTTCACAGCTAAAGCCAACTCTCTACAAAACGAGCTCAGGACAGCCGCAAACAACTCAGTTACCCTAAAGAACTCTCAAGTTGAAGGTCCAATCCAACCTGCTCCGCCTATGCCTAAAAACAACGCTCATTTGTCAACCTTCAAACTTTACGATCTCAGTGAAATTACAAAAACCTTAGCAACTATTAAACCTAATAACTTCAATTACACTTTCCCTTCAAATTTCCTATCACCCATCTACCATATCATCTCCACTCTCTGGAACAAAATCATCAATGCATGGCTCTCACAAGGTTCCATCCCGGATTGCCTAAAAATTGGTCAAGTTATCCCACCCTATAAAAAAACTCCCAAAAACCCCTCAGACAACAATAATTTCTGACCAATAACCAACATTCCCATGCTAGCCAGCGTTTTGGAAAAATGTATTCAACAACAATTAAACCAACACATCACGGATTTCAAGCTACTGGACAACTGCCAATCAGGTGTCAGACCCAGGCATAGCACCGAAACTGCAATTCTACCTATAGTTGACGATGCCCTACTCGCTCTTGACCATAATGAAACCCATCTACTAGTCCTGCTTGACCTCTCGTCTGCTTTCAACACTGTTAATCACAGCATAATCCTAGAGAGTCTAGAAAACAGGATGGGACTTCCAGGCACAGTCCTTCAATAGTTCAAACCCTTCCTAGAAAAGAGAATGCAAAGGTTTATGGTGAATAAAAACCTTTCCCCTTCATCCTTAAATGTACTAGGGGTACCACAAGGCTAGACTTTATCCTCTGTGCTATTCAACCTCTATGTCGAACCCCATGCGAATATCTCCTTCCACATGTACGTGGATGACACACAGTTGTATATCAAGATCACTTCCATTGAAGAGATCAGGATGATTCATCAAGCTCTAGGAAAGATCATCTGGCTAACTACTAACTTCCTCAAACTAAAATTGCAAAAACTCTTTGGTGATAAAAGAGTGGACCAAGATAATCACTGCTCTAAATTGTATGCCGATCCTTGTGTACTCCACCAAATCGCTTGGAGTCACACGGGATAAGAACCTTAATATGCAAAAACACCTCAACATGTTGGCTAAAAATGCCTACTTTCACCTCAGCTATCTCAGAAAAATGAAACCATTCATCGAGAACTGGGACCTCAAACCTGCAGTTCAGGCATTAGTCATCTCAAAATTGCAATACGGATATACTACTCTATCGGGGTTTTCCAAAATTCTCAACAGCCCCTGTAAAAGCCTGTCTCAACGCAGCCGCAAGACTCCTAACAGGATCTAGAAAATGTTACTATATCTCACCACACCTGAAGGCGCTCAACTGGCTACCATATGAAGCGAGAATACACTTAAAGATGGCCTGCATCACACATAAAGCCTTACACCACAAAATGCCTCAATATCTAGCCCAGAAACTTACTCTATTGGGAGAAAACAGACAGTCTAGGTGCTCCAACAATCTTCCCCTGAAACCTCCATGCTTCAGCAAGAAAAAAAACATTTGACAGAGCATTTTCCGGAGCTGCACCAAGAATCTGGAACTCACTCCCTCTGAGCATCAGAAAAATCTCTTCATCGATATTATTTAAAAAAGAAGCTAAAACCTTCCTGATGAGCAAATTCCTCCCTTGACTCCATAGCAATCTTCACCCACCTGGGCTCTATAAAATGCAACAGATAACTTTTCAACTTGACCCTCTCTAGGAGTGACTCTCTCCACTTTGGCGATCACAAGATCCGACTCTGAAGGAAGCCCTACTTTCTATATCCCTCTTGCTTGAACCAATCTGCTACTCTAAACGCGTATCTACGATGCCCGTGATGACAGCCTCGCTAATATGATTTGTTTGTACCTGAACTTGTTCCTACTGCACTTAACTGAACAACATATTTCTACTTTTTATGTTCATTATCGATTTGTACTCTTCCGAACCTCATATATGCCACATATCTATATATAGGACCCTACTAAAATGTTCTTGAATTTGTTGCCCTGTACTATGAAGCGCACTGATACCCTACCCAGGGTGTTGTTCGTGCTATAGAACACACTAAAAATAAATAAATACATAAATAAATCTACAGGCATATACCGATTTAGTGGAGGGCTGCCTGGCCGCCAAGATCACATTACAGACTTCGGGAGGAAGGTCAAAAGCTGTCAACTGTCATTGCACAATCTCCACGCAGGGAGGTGAAGACCGGACAGGTTCGGGTGGAGAACCATCCTCTGCTGCCCTAACAGGACATCTTCCTGAAGAGGCAGTCTGATGGGCAGATTGATGGCCAAGCTCAGAAGCTCGGGGTACCAGACTCTATATGCCCAGTCCAGAAAGGTGTACAGGAGGCTGCAGTTCCAATCATGACGAAAAGCATCATCAATCGAGTGCCGCCTTGGAACCTCCAACATGCAATACTATTGACACTGCACGTTCTTTTTGGGGGCAAACAGAATTAAAGAAGGTGCTCCCAATTGCTGAAAGAGACCTTGCACCACCCTCTGAATGAAGACACCATTTGTGGTCAACAGGTGCTGAACAACCAGGATCATGCCCTGATGTTCCTTCCATGTCCAGAGGGGAAGAGCCTCCTGACAAAGGGGACACAACCCCACTCCGCCCTGTTTGTTACAGTACCACATGGTGGTGGCGTTGTCTGTGAACACCTGCACAACTTTCCATTTGAGAGAGGAAAGGAATGCCTTCAGTGCCAGTCGGATCGCCCGAAGCTCCAACAGGTTGATATGGAGCCCGGACTCTGTCGGAAACCAGAAGCCTCTGATCTCCGCCTCTCCAAGATGACTGCCCCATCCCAGGAGTGACGCATCGGTCACCAACATTAGATCTGATTGTGGAAGGGAGAGGGATCTGTCTCGGAACCAAGCTTGGTTCGTTAGCCACCACTGCAGTTATTGTGCAGTTCCCTCGGAGATCTGAACGTAGTCAGAAAGATTCCCCTGATGCTGCGCCCACTGGAACCTCAGGTCAGGCATTATCCACTAGTAGGATGCAGGAGGCCATGAGGCCCAGCAGCCTCAGAGTCATTCTCACTGAAACCAGGTTAGAGGCTGAAACATCGGTATAATAGCCCGAATATCCCAGACTCGCTGCTAGGCCCGAAACTGCACAGTGTCCAGAACAGCTGCGATGAAAGGGAGCATCTGAGACTGAGTCAGCAGTAACTTTGGCAAGTTTATAGTGAACCTCAGCAGGTGCAGGCAGTCCGCCGTAGTCTAGAGTTGGGAGATGAAAGCCTGGGCGAACCAGTCTTCACCAGCCAGTCGTCAAGATAGGGGAAGACTGGAACCCCTGATCTGTGCAGATGAGCTGCACCCACCACCATCACCTTTGTGAACACCCGAGGGGCACTGGTAAGGCCGAAGGAGAGCACAGTGAATTGAAAGTGTTTGTGGCCCACCGTGAACCATAGATAGCGTCTGTGGGCTGGCAAGTCAAGAATATGGAAATATGCATCGTCGAGGGCAGAAAGGACCCGGGCCGGCGTGATCATCTTGAACTTCTGATTTCAGAGGAAGCAGTTGAGGGCACGTAGGCGTAGAATAGGATGCAAGCCAGTGTCCTTGTTGGGCACCAGAAAGTAGCAGGAATAGCAACCACAACCTACTTCTGGTGCAGGGTTTCTCTCTATAGCACTCTTGGTCAATCCGAGACTTCCTGGCGGAAAAGTGCCAAATGATCCTCCGATAAGCATTCTTTAGATGGTGACATCGAGGGAGCCCCTTCAGACGATTTGCAAAACCCACCAGTCTGACGTGATGGATTGCCAGTGGAGGAGGTCGTGGTGATCCCGGCCTCCAACTGGCCATGATGGGCCTGAAACATCGGACTAGGAAGGCTTGCAGGAGGAGGCAGGGGGATGGGGAGGGGGACTGGCCCACCCGCTGGCACCCAGACCCTCGAGGTTGCTGGGTCCCACGTCCATACAGATGCTGGGCCACTTGCATGAAAATGTGGCTAGACTGGGCCGAATGTGGTTAGGTGCCCCTTCCGTAGACACGAAAGGGACGAAAAGCAGACCGGAGTGGGCGAGAAGGTGTTATGAGGCCCAAAGACCTTGCCGTAGCTCCAGATTCTTTAAAGTGCTCCTGCACAGAGTCTGCTTGGTCGCTAAAAAGATGACGGCCATCAAAGTTGACTGGACATCCCCCAAAAAGCCAGATGTCCTCAACCAGGCGTAGCGCCTAAGGGCTACTGACATGGCAATCGTTCTGCCAGTGAGTCGGTGTTATCCAGTCCACATCTCATGGCGAATTTGGCTGCATCGATCCCATCCACCACTGCTTGGAGGAGCATGGATCAAGGCTCCTCTGGGCCCTGAGGCAGAACCTGCACGACCGTATCCCAGATAGTATAGGAGTAGCGGCCCAAGAGGCACGCGGTATTCACCAACCACAGAGCCTTGCTGGAGGAATAGAACATACACTTTCCAAGATGGTCCAAATTCTTGGATTCCCTATCTGGAGGGGCAGAAGGGACTGCACCTTTAGAAGAAGAGGCTTGGACCACCAAGCTCTCAGGCGAAGGGTGTTTGGTCAAGAAAACTTAGTCGCCCGGGGCGGGGAGGTGGGCAATTGTCCTCTCCACAGGAGCACCTGTGCTGGGCTTGGACCAAGCGGCCAGGAGAACATCAGTGACGGTAATTGGGGTTCAGAAGAGGAAGCCGCAATCTGAAGCACCTCTGACTGCCACTGAAGGGAGCTCAAGGCCCAAGACCACAGTCGCCCTTCTCACCACCATAGCATAGGACGCTCCCTCCTTCGTAGCCATGGTTGGGGGAGAATGCAAACCAGTGTCTGGAGAGGTGTCCAGACCACTGGCATCACCCAGGTCCTCTCGCCAGTCCGGCACTTCAAGCTGGTCAGTTAAAGGGTCTAGCATCCCCTCCTAGTCCTTCATCACCACCCTAAGGTCGGCAGGAAACACCAGGGATGAACAGGGGACCAAAAGTACCTTCTGGTGTCGGTCCAGCTCCAGGTCCAACTCGGGGATGAGGATGGGGACGGCGTTGGCCAGGGCCACGGTCGACTCCGGGGGCGTCATCTGGATCGGTGCTGGGGAGGTTGAGTAAGATTGATTGGCGTCGAGCCAGGCCTGGATCTGCGGGGTCCCGCCGGAGCTGCTGACATCGAAGGCCCAGGACCCCACCCGCGGGGCCCAAAGTTGCGCTGGAGGAGTCAGGCTGCCCAAAGACGAGGTGTAAGGCCTGGTAGAACAGCTTAAGTTGGGCAGGGGACGCTCCGGCTCCCACAAAGGGTGGGCGGTGCGAAGTCATCCTTGAAACAGGCACCAGAGACGGAGCCTTTGAGCAACAATGTTCTAATTACCGTGTTGGGTCAGTCGACCGACGGGGAGAAGGTGAAGAGCACTTGTGCTTCTTCGCCTTCTTCTTGTGTTTCGACTTATCAGAAGACCTTGACGACTTAGTGTGTCGAGGAGTGGGTGCTCCGCGAATGGTTGCACGAACTTTCTCTCGAACGAGACTGGGAACAATGCGGAGCGGACTGCCGGGCCTCCAACAACTTTCAGGACCGTTGCCGCAAAATCTTCGGGTGCATGACCCGGCAGTCAGAGCACGACTTCGGGGCATGGTCGCGCTTCAGACATCACAAGCACACGAAGTACGGGTCCGTCACGTACATCCTATGGCAGGACCAGAAGGGCTTGAAAGCGGTCCAAAGCTGGGACATCCCTCGTGCACCAGGAATCCAAGACTCGAAAAAGATACAGAGAAAAGTTGAAAAAAGGTTAGCCAAAAAAAAAGCACAGGGTAGCTCTCCCTCTGGATCTGCGCTAGGCTGGCACGAAAAAGAGAGAACTGCCTTCAGCACGCATGAGCGGCGTCTAAGGAGGCACCGCAACATCATCCCAGCGACCACGACGCCAACGATAGAAGCAGAGTTGACCAACGCCACCTACCAAAGTGCAGGGGTTCTGCTAAAGAAAAATCTCCGGATCCAGACTGACATCTGGGGGAAATTCTAAGGAATCTACAACTAACTGTCTCTTTCAGATACAGGTTACTAACCTTTGTTAAACGTGTTTCTTTTGAATACTTTAGCTACAGATTTCCCACCTGTAGAATACATCCACACACCAAACTGGATCTAGAGGACTTTCCAGCGAAACCCATGACAGCAGATGGTGGGAACGTGTGGCTCTGTGCTGACTTTATTCCACTCTGAAAATATCCACTCCATGCGCTAATGCAGTTGTAGCACCTTGGCCCTGACCAAAGGGAGCTGTTCCTCCACCAGATGGTCTTAAGTGTGATGGATGTAAAAGCTTTTGGGGTCCAAATTTTGAAGTCTCACCTCCTCTTTTGAAGGGTGAGGTGGGATAAAGAGTGTGATGTACTGTCTGATGTGAAAGGGAGTCACAGCCTTAGGTAGAAAGGCCTCTCTAGTGCTCAACACCAGTTTGTCTTGAAAGAAGGTGGTGTAGGGCTGGAAGTTCACTCCTGCGACAAGCTGAGGTGATTGCAATGAGAAACACCGATTCCAAGGTCGGGAGACTAAAGGTACAGTTAAATAACTCAAATGGGGTGTACAAGGTTTGAATTAAGGACCCAGTGAGGCATCACTAAAGGCTTTGGTGGAAATATGTGGACCAAACTTTAAAGCAAATGCATCACTACAGGTGAAATGAACAAGGATGGCAAGTTCAGTAAACATAAAAAGGCATAAAGGCTGACAAGTAATCTTTAGCAGCGCCCACTGCAAGTCCTTGCAGAGCCAAGTAAAGAACAAACAGTAACACATCCAACAGTTTAGCCTGCAGTGGGTCCATATTATGGGTATCGTACAAAACCACAAACTTGTCCCATTGTCCAGCGCAAATAGATTTGTAGAACACCACATGCCTGCCAGGATGACATCCATTACTTCGGGAGGGAGATCAACTGCAGTCAACTGCCACACTTAATCTCCACACCTGGATGTGTTAGATTGTTTAGGCCCAGGTGCAGCATCCTGCTGCATCAGAAGGTCCTCCAATAGTGATAGGCAGATCGGAGAACAGATGCTCGTGCCTAGACAATTCCGGGTACCACACTCTCCTGGACCACTCCAGAGCCACTAGGATGACTTGGCCTGTCGTTCCTGACCTTCAGAACTTTGGGCAGAGAGGCAGCTAGGGAAAGGTAGAGTGGAGCAACGTATTCCTGTATAAGTGGACTAGGGCTCATTAAAAAAAAACATTCTTGGGAACTCCAATGCGCGAAAGCGTTTACACTGCATGTTCTCAGCTGTGGTGAACAGATCGAGCCCCAATTCTCCCCACTGCTGAAAGTTTCCCTGGACCACCTGAAGCTGTAGCTGCCATAATGATTCCAAGGCAATGCTAGCGAGTTTGTCGGCTCTGGCGTTTAAGGATCCCACGAGAAGGGAAAAACCCTGACAATTGAGTCAGGTCCAGATGAGGAAATTCAAAATAATTGGTGTTAGCATGAGCTGAAGCCATCTTGTTTGTGGCATCCATTTTGTCAGCTATGTAATTTTTCCGTATTCACTGTTGCCTACCTTTCTATTCTGCTTGTGTCATCAGCTTTAGTTGACTCCTTCTGTACTGAGCCAAAGCAATGTATGAGAAAAGGCCTGTAGCTGCTAGAATGCACCTGGCTAAAGATGTAACTATCGATCACTCTTTGCTACTGTAAGCAGTTCTGTTCCCCCTCCCACTTTGCTGACTAAGTGATCTCCATCTGCCCATGTTTGTCGGCAGTTATTCCTGTGTATGCTTGTACCTTCTATTTGTAATTACATGCCTACAGTGCAGAAAAAGTTGTATATAAGGGCTGTGTTCTGTGACTTCAGTGTACTACCTCATGCAGCACTCGAGGGTGCTGTGTGGATATAGCTCCACTGATGAGTGATTAATAAACTTGTTCTTTGAATTTCAGCTTCAGTGCCAATCTCTATTTTGTTGGTCTAAGGACCCGTGGACAGTGAAGGGTGACCCCTGCACCGGTGTGCTCACTGAAAACCACATTTTCACAGTTGGCGCCCGATGTGGATCCTCATCGGAGAAGCATCCGCCCAAAGAAGTGGTCTTGCCAGAAGATTGGAATTCTACTGAGGAGACCTCCTGCATGAGGAGGCCCTGGTCTTTGCAGCTGAAGTGATTTTTCCGGTTTTCTTGTTCTGACCCTCCAGGCGGTGGCCGCTCCCCGACTGAGGTTTCCTAGGGAGAAAGTTTTTGCAGTGACCATTAGGTCGACAAAGAGATTGGCAGTTGGAGGTTGGAGACTTTTGTTTGGTAGGGTCGCTGAAGCCGCACTCTTTATTTGCTAGGCCAAGATTCTGGTTGTGTTTGTTTGATGTATCTTTTGCAAATGATAAAGGCAGGTAATGTGGAGATTTTTCTCTACTTTTGAGTATATTTGATGGGTAATATTTTACACAAAATTGGTAGCATGCCTGTTCCCAGCACACTCCGTAGGCTGTGTTGCGGTTTTGGAGGTACCAAAATGGATTTAGGAAGAAGTCAGCCGGCTCCCCCAGAGGGGACACCTAATAGGCATATGTATATTAAATACGGCATTTCCTCCATAATGTATAGTACACTGTGGAACAAATATACGAAAAAGGATCCCGATTTAAGATGGCCTGTGAATGGGTCATTTGACTATAAAAATATTCAGTACGTAGAGCAGTGTTTGTTTAAACGTAAGAGTCGACAAGATGTGTTTGATTGTGTATGAATGTGGGAGAAAGAAGCGCAAGACAGAGTGAGGAAAGAAGAAGCTGTAGCAGAAAAAGAGCAACGAAAATTATATATCAAAAAGCATTGAAATTGAAAAATAAGGAAATGAAGGAAATAAAAGAAAAAGAGGAAAAGGAGCGTTGTTTAGCGGTAACTGGCCAGTACCCTATTAGGCGCCCTATTTATCCCATACTTAATAAACCTCAAGATGATTCCATCTTGTTAGATAGACCTCCGCCCCCGTATAAATTCCCTAGTCTCACTGAAAATGAGGTTTCTGATGAAGAGCATTTGTCTTCAGATGAAAAAGATAAGCAAGGTGGGCGGCTAACTCGCTCTACTTTGACCAAGGAAGAGAAAGATAAATTAGGGGACATTGCCAGAGAGGAAGCGTGCCAGACTACTACAGCGACGGTCCTCGCAATTACATTTCAGACATGGGAAACCGCCAACAGGATATATATTCTAGAAAAATGTAACGAACGTAATATAGGGTTGGCGGCATAATTCTTATGAAACAGAGCCAGATGATAGAAGTATTGATTCTAAACAGTTAGTAGATGGGACTTTCCGTTTTTCAAACTTAACTGATAAGATTAGGCGAGTGGTCAAATTACGAGATGAAACATTGTGTTTACGTAAAGAGAAAGAGTTAGCGAGGAAAATAACTTAGTAGAAATAGCTCCATCTCAGACAAAGGAAGATGATGCTTCAGTAGATGTGAACAAACCTAGTAATAGTGAAGCTGTTTTGAAACCCATGCGTGAAGCAGCACCTCTGTATGTTCCCCCAAAGGGAGCGGGAACGAATGAGGATAAAACCTCAGATGATGCAAAGGGATATTTTATTTATAATTGGGTCTATACCCCTTGGAGTAGAGCAGATGTTACGGCTCTTAAAGCTGCTTTGCCTGATCGGTGGAAAAATCTAACTGCTTTTTATGAAGAAGTGGAAGGAGCTAGTAGCTCCTGCAAGATGACCCTGCCAGATATGGATATGTTTTTGGACTCATTTTGCCCCCTGGTATATGGAGAACAATTCGGAAGGTAGACGATATTGTAGCTTATGGTGATACTTGGGTGCATTTAGAGGAAATAGATGTGGCTAGAGAGCCTGCGCAGAAACCGCAACAGGTGATATTAGATCTTCCCAAAGCTATTGTGACTAAGTTGAAAACTCTTATACCCCCTAAGAAAATAGATTGGACAATGTTAACGTCTTGTAAACAGAAAGCGGATGAGTCAGTTTCTGATTTCTTTACGCGATTTGAAGAGACATTTCATGACTTTAGCGGGCAGTCATTGACAGATGACACAGGTAAGCATCTGTTTGTCAACAAATTTGTCGCTAACGTTGCCAGAAATAGCTAGTCACCTAAAGGCCAGCGAGAGTTCATGGACTACCTCTTCCCCAGTCTCCCTTTTGACCATGGCCCAGTATTAGGAGCGTCAGGAATTAGAAGCAAAGGGCAAAGAGGATAAGAAGGTTAAGGATTTAAAGACGAAAGTTATGTTGGCTCAAGTATATGGTCTACCATTCAGAGGCAGTGGTAGAGGCGGACATACTGTATATACCCCTGGTGTACCCCCTTTCTCTCTAGCAACTTTGTCTTCTAATCAGTGTGCTTATTTTAAAGAGATTGAACATTGGCATTCTGAGTGCCCCCTTTTGCGAGGTCAGCAGTATCAACGGGGTAGAGGAAGCATGAGAGGACACCCAGGGAATGAAGTACAAAGGGGAGGTAATAGAAAACCGTACTAGATGTGAGGCAGTTGAACACAGACCAAATTATTTTAACACCTTTGATAGACGAAATCCATATCAAATGGCAGATTATACGACTGATGGTCTTGAGGATTCTAATTATGCATAGGAATGCCTAGGATGGGGTAAGGAACCGGTTGAGGTTCCAGTAGATCAGAAAGCTCCTTATGTTGATACAAATTTTCTTGGGTTCTACTGATCAGTTTCTGGTTGATACAGGAGCTACTCGTAGTGCTCTGTCTAAAGAATTGGTTCCAAAGGCTTTCCTGTCTGGCGCAATGATAACATCGATAGGATTCGATGGGACACCTACACTTAGCCCACTGTCACAGCCACTTGCATTTAGTCTTGATAAATTCACTGCAGCATGTCCATTTTTGCTTTCCCATAACACGCCGGATAACATTGGGGGCATTGATATGCTTAAACATTTTCGTGCTACAATACGTTGTTCCCCAGAAGGTGTGCATTTTATTTTAAATTATAACTATCCAATGGTTGAGAGGTCTTGTCTCATTAAAGAAGATATTGCTGTGGCATCTTTACCTTGTACTTTGTGGGCAGCATCAGATACTGATGTGGGACAAATAGTTATCCCACCAGTACATATTCAAGTGAAGGAAGGTGCTTTGTTGCCTCAACTGCCCCAAAATAAAATACCTGGGGGAGGTGAAGAAGCATTAATACACATTGTTCAGTATTTGATTAGATTGGGGGTTGTGGAAGAAGTCCATTGGGGGTTGTGGAAGAAGTCCCTTGTAACATTTGTAATAGCCCTATTCTTCCTATTTTGAAAAAAAGACACTGACACTAAAATTTACAGATTCATTATTGATTTACGAGAAGTTAGCAAAATCGTAGTGCCCCAATACCCGGTAGTCTCTGACATCACGACACTTCTTACTATTATTCCTCCTACTGGAGAAGTGTGGCTCAATGGTTAGAGCGGCAGACCCTGATGCAGAGGTCTAGCCCGGGACCAGGGTTCAATCCCCCGCCTCAGCGGGTCTTGGGCTCAAAATTCCACGGACCTGATAATTCTCGCCTCGGTGCCTATTCCAATCATGGAGTCCCACTCTGCAACTCTGGGCAATAGCTTGCTTAATCTCCACAACGGCCCCCACAACGCTAAGGATGCCTGGCCTCCACCTTGGGGGTGCCCAGGAGTGGACACCTCACAGGGAAAGCCAGGATGGCTTCCACAGCGGTATTCGTACAAGCGCCTTGAGACCCTTGCGGGTGAGTAGTGCACTATACAAGTATCAATTTACAATTTACATTTACTGCAACTACATTTAGTGTCATTGATTTGAAGAATGCATTTTTTTCGATAACTATTCACCCCGACAGCAGTTATTTGTTCGGCTACACTTTGAATAATCGATCCTTCAGATTCTGTAGAGCTCCACAAGGGTATACAGAGAGTCCTATCATTTATAGCCAGGCACTGAAAAGCCAGTTTTGTTCTTTAATATGTTGATGTCATCTTGTAGGCTGCCTATACCCCTGAACAGTGTGAAGAAAGAACACTGTCCCTATTATCATTCCTTGCCTCTCATCAACACAAAGTCTCTCGGAAGAAATTGCAATATTGTAGACAGCAGGTTACCTACTTAGGTCACCTCCTGTCTAAGGAGGGGAGTGCACTCACACCAGATCGCATTCAAACTATTTTAGACACTGCTGTGCCCCGTACTCAGAAGGATGTTCATGCATTGATTGGCCTTACTTATTTCTGTAGGCAGGGGATCCCTAGTTTTTCTCACATTATTAAACCCTTGTTGGCCCTTTTGACTAAAGACACTCCGATGCCTCTCCCACGGAACACTGATTGTCAGAATGCCTTTCAACAGTTACGTCACGCTCTTTGTTCTGCACCAGTATTAGGAACTCCAGACTACACCAAGGCCTTCATACTCTATGTACACGAGAGGGACGGTTGCACTCTCTCAGTTTTAACACAGACACACAGTGATAAGCAACGTCCTTGTGCATATTTATCAGCTGTCCTTGATCCAGCTGCTTGTGCGTTGCCTGGGTGTTTTCAAGCGGTGGCAGCGATGGCTGTGTCCATACGCCAGAGTGAGGGCATAGTCTTGTCACAGATTGCTTGTGCTAGTACTTCATTCAGTTGATGCTTTGTTAAATCAAATGAAAACACAACATTTGACTAGTGCCCGTTTGACAGGCCATGGCTCCTCATATCACACTGAAAATATGTTTGACTCTGAACCCTGCTACATTATTGCCATTTCCAGTTACTCAGGCTCAGGAACAAAAGTTACATGACTGTATATACCTTACTGAAGAACAAACAAAGGGTCGTGTTGACCTACAAGATACACCTCTTTACAGTGCTGATGGGGAACTGTGGGTTGATGGGTCTTGCCTGAAGTTGCCTGATGGTACTACATCTGCTGCTTATGCAACTACAACACTTCAGACAGTAGTTGAGACAGCTCGTATCCCACAGAAGTCAGCTCAAGCTGCTGCTGAGTTGAATACACTGACAAGAGCATGTGAGCTTAGTACAGATTTACTTGTTAACATTTACACTGATAGCCAATACGCCTTTGGCGTGGTACACAGCTTTGCCCAACTCTAGAAAGAAAGAGGATTTCTCACTTCACATGAGACACAAATAGTGCATGGGGAATTAGTACATAATCTTCTTACCACCTTGACCTATCCTAGGAAAGTGGCAATTGTTAAATGTACCACACACAAGAAAGTGACCGAGAAAATAGGAGCAGGCAGACTACACAGCTCGTGAGACCGCAATGCAGCGAAGTACTACATCTATGTATGTAGTTAAATCGCAGGTAGAACGATGGCATGATGCCAGGCAAGAAGTACTGGACATGCAACAATCTGCCTCTGTCGGTGAATTAGACCAATGGTCCAAGGAGGGAGCATTGGACGATGAGGGCTGTTGGAGGAATAAAGAAATGACCAAATGGAAGTTACCCTCAGCCTATTTACACCCTATGATTCACATGGCACATGGGCCGGCACATGGTGGAGCATCCTCAATAGCAAAACAGCTTATTCAAGTTTGGGATCATCCAGAAATTGTCAGTACAGCTAGTGAACTAGTGCAGTCCTGTCTGATTTGGCTGCAGTATAATCCTGGAAAGGGAAAAAACCTCTAACAGGAGGGTTTGCAATACCTATTGCACCTTTTGAGGTTCTGCAAATGGATTATATCCGGCTTGAACGCTGTAATAATCTGAAGTATGTTCTGGTAGTGGTGTGTGCCTTCAGTAAATGGGTGGAGGCATACACCATGAAGGAGAATACAGCTCTTACTACAGCAAAGGTGCCCATAAAGGAGTTTTTCTCCAGATTTGGAATTTGTTGAGTTTTGTGGAGTGACAACGGACCCCATTTCATTGGGCAAGTTGTTGAGTATCTCATGAAAGGGTTAGGAATCAAGCAGAAGTTTCATTCTGTTTTTCACCCACAATCCGCAGGACTAGTGGAACGTTACAACTCTACCCTCAAATTAAAACTAGTTAAAATGCAGGCTTCCACATCTTTGAAATGTCCGGATGCACTGCCCTTGGTATTGCTATCTATGAGATCGATACCACATAATTGATCTGACCTCATACCGTACGAGGTAGTTTTTGGAAGGCTAATGAATATTTTGGGGTTTCCTAAGCCACGCCCTATCCACGGTGTACCCTATGTATTGATGAACGATTTATTGTCTCAGTTGACTGACAGTTTGTCTTCTATTTATCAACAGATTCGGGAAACTTTTCCAGACATGTCGCAAGGTGAGGGCCACTGCTTGCGCACTGGAGATTTTGTAGTGACTAAATCCTTCCAGAGAGCCCGTTACCTAGCACCCAGATGGCGAGGACCTGAACAGGTGCTCTCGGCTACCAGGACTGCGGTTCGAGTAATCAACCGGAAGAACTGGGTCCATGCAACACGTTGCCGGAAAGTATTGCAAGACCTAGTGAGCCCAGCTTTGTTGGCAGATCACCGCAACATCCTGGCTACAGAAAAAGGACAAGCTACGTTACCTGGAGGAACTCTTCCCGGACCACACGATCCCTGGTACATCTCGATATCAGCTGCGACAGAGGAAGAAAGACACTTTGTTGCTGAAAACGACTGTTTGAGCCACTGTCCTGGGTGGTTAAAGACTGACTACAAAGGGGGGTAGCCTTTTAGTGACTGCTCATCTCAACCTCAGTGAAGAAACCAACGTCTGCCCAGGACCTTACGGCACCATCTGTTTTATTATTCAACGACGAGATGAACATGCCTAAGGAGAAGAAGCGAACTGCTGCAAGAGTCTGTGATCGAAAGAGTATGTTCATTATTGGACTCACATTGATTGTTGTTATTATTGCTACAATTACACAGGTTTTAGAGGGAGTAGCTCCTGCTTGAAATCTGCTGACTGCTACTACTCCTGTCCTCATTGAACACCTTTACTTTACTCTTCCTTACGAACAGAAGCACAGAATGTCCTATCTCAATAACACTTTTATTCAGATTTTGCACCATTCACACAATGTTACAAACGGTTGGGTATGTGAAATGATGCCAGCACGTCAGAAAAAGGGAGGAACACCTTTTATTCCCTTGCTGTTTTCACACAATGGCTCCTGCAGAGCCTGGTTTGCATTGTTGTGGGCTTCTGAAGTTGCTAACATTACTCATGCGGATGTTGGAAGACTAAACTTGCAGTTGAATAAAGTGTGTTACCCTGATGAAGAAGGAGATCCACAAGCTAATTGAACTGTATGGGAAATGGAGGAGGATCGACGAGGAAATTCCTGTGCACGCTATGTTTTCCCTAACACTCGAAAAACCAAGGGAAATGGGGCTTCTGTTATCACTGTTACTAGAGCTCGAGCAGATCTCTGTGTGTGCGGTATTGGCAATATCCCTGTGGGAAAAAGTGACTGTACTTTAGTATTGATCATTACTGGAATAAACAATAGTAGTTTTTGGTACTCACACAACACCTATTTCATTTGCGGAAGTAAAGTTAGCAACTACCATTGGGTGGTTTGGAAGCTGCTATGTGTCCTTTTTGCTTCCACTTGTGTTTTTGGCACCTGCAGCCTACCATAAAGACTATAAGCTGTATAATAACATTTCTAAGGGCCGATTCATGAGGACAATAAACAATGATGAGGTGGATCAAACTGATACTGCACTGCAGCAGTATACAGACTTTAACTTGGGAATATTCTTCTTTGTTTGTGCGGCCTTAAACAGCAGAAAGATCAGACATTTGAGACATGTTGTAGAGGCTGTAACCAATCAGAAGCCATGGCACTTGGAAATATTACGGAAGAACTACAAATTGCGGGGAAATGTGGCGCTACAAAACAGGATGGTCCTCGATGTCATCCTGGCCGACCGTGGTGGAGCATGTCACATCATTATGAGCAGCTGCTGCGTATACATCCCTGACCACGCCCCTTCAGTTTTTGAAGCGATTTCCAAGATGCACAATATAGCCACTGAAATCCACCAGGATTCAGGGACATGGACTTTGACTGGATGACTATGGAAAATGTTTACTGTATGGGGCTGGAAATAATGTCAGCTCTATGTATATTTGCGGCAATTCTTTGCCTATGTATTCAATGTGACCCGATGCTCTGTTCCCTTTGTATTTCTACCGCGTGTAAACCGAATAAACAAAATGCTAAGAATGTAAATGCCCGCCAAATGCCCGCATAGCAATGGACCAGGAAATTAATGAACTCATGAGAATAGATGTAAATTATATATTCCCTGCTCCTTCCAAATCATAGAGATGTCTTCAGCCAATGCTAAAAGGGCCGTCTGTGGAAATCGAAAATAATTGGATTTTGCATGAGCTGAATCCATCTTGTTTGTAGCATCCATTTTGTCAGCTATGTAATTCTTCCGGCTTCACTCTTGCTTGCCTTTCTATTCTGCTTTTGTCATCAGCTTTAGTTAACTCCTTCTGTACTGAGCCAAAGCAATGTATGAGAAAAGGCCATCCCTTTGTATTTGAGGTCACATAGGCATGTTATCATGTAGACCACCCACTGTGTGTTACGATTAATGAACTGCCTAAGTTGCCAAGTGATCCTGTCCTTAAGTCTGATCGTTTTTATAGGTTTAGTTAGTTAGCAAACGCTACAAATATCCTGTTACCTCGTTTCCTTTTCCTTTTTTCTACAAATTATACCGTTACAAAGGATCAGGTGATATGGAATTATTACACACCTGTGCATGAATGTGAGATTGTTGACGTATTTAGTTGTGTTCAGTTATAAAACCTAAGGAGTGGATCTAGTCCTGGAGATAAATTACTTTATAACTAGGTCCTGAAGAATAGCCGATAGGGATAGGCTATAAACAGGTCAACCAATAGAGTGTGTGAACATTCATTTCCCAGACACCCTATTCTTTTCCCGGTTTTTTAACCTTTCTGACTATGGGGTCAGAATAAAGCACTTTTCCCACTAGCCATGTAATTTTAAGTACACTCCCCCCTTAAAACTTGACTCCTCCAGAGCACATCTGCCTCTCATAGTCTGTGTAATCAATGCTCCAGCGTAATCGTTTGGTCGCACCATGCCCGTTTCATAGCGGAAGGACCCTATGATGAAGCCTGCGACCAAGGGGTAACCCTGGTGAGTGAGGGTTTTACGAAAAACCTAAGGTTATTCCCAAGTAAAGGAACATTTCCCTTTTTCGGCCTTTACAAAGTAGTTCCCTGTGACATTGGCATGTTGTGCGTGAAACCCAGCATTGTAAGGAGGTTCGCTACCATATGGAGAAATTAATTCATACTTGACATCTGTAACAAATCCCCGACAGATTATATTGTTACGGTTTAGATTCAATTTTATCCCCTGTATGTTAGGTTATTCATCAGGGACCTACTCCGCAAACGCCCTTCCAGTTTTTCCCTGTGACAATATATCCATTTTATCCAGTGCCGTCCTGCCCTGTTTTTTCCTACAAATGCTCCTTAATCCTTATGTCAAATACTGTGTAGCATCGTATTTATGTTCGGCTCTATCAAAAAGGAGGTTAGTGAGGCATTAGACTGTTTAAAAAAACATTAACTAACATATTATAATAACTGATTTGGGAGGAGTCTAATTTGATAAGTATCCAAAATGTTTTTATAAATCATATATTTGCCATTGCAATGTATTTTATCAATTAATGGTATTGTTTACAAAGGGCACTGTTAGCACTTTAAGCACTATGCACTTTACGAGCTATGGATAAGGCAGTCTGAATGACCCAATGAACGGTATTACTATTTTAAATGGCTCCTATCTGGGTTTATTTTTTGTTTGTACGCCCTTGTGATGCTTTAATTATACTGCTTGTGATGTATTTTTCTTATATCCTTTGAATAATGCATGATCTGTATACTTTTAAGACCTTATCAATTAAGATTGAATAAAGTTATTAACCAACCATATGGAGGTGGTCTAAGAATGACTGTGGAAAGCCCGTCTTCCACAGTCTAGAAAGTTATGAAGCTTGAGCTAGTTCTCATACCTACGAGAGAACTGTTAGTGAACTTTTATCTAAGATACCTATCTCATATGCTTTAGTTTCAGGAGTAACAAGTTTCAGATCAAAATAAATGCTGGTTACATAGATATAGAGTTAAAATATATCCGTTTGTTGTTACAGTTAGATGCAGGACTTTCACAGCAGGTTACTTAGATAGCTCTTAATTGTCTTTATCCACTTCGATCTGTGGACATCAGTGCCCAGCAGACGTGATGAGTCATAGTGGTGGTGTACGGTGTCTGTTTTCTCTCTTATCCCATTCCACATCCCCTATTTCTACTATTGGCCCTTATAATATTGTTGTAAGTGGTCACTGATGGAATCAGTAAGAAAAGAAAGAGTTCATTGTTGCTACTGGATACAAAGAACTAGGCTGGTGCTTTCCGACACACTATAGCATTTATCCCTGTGCCATTCCCAAATCATCATGCCACCTGGGAAACTTCGAAGAGCCAACTGTGGAGTGCGTATGCCTTCCTAAGAGCCTTGGGTGGCTGGAGCAGAGTGGGAGGGAGAGAAGAATTCAAGATGAACTGCGTAAATATGTCGAAACGCCTGAGACCACTACCCGGATTCTCATTCTGACAAGATTACCCACTTGTTGAGAAATTACTCCAGTTTACACATTCCTAAGTCCAGTGATTACTGAGTGACATAATGGGAGTGGTGTTCCTTGAAGGCAGCAGAGGTAACCGTTGTGAAAGAACGATAAGGGGTAAGAAAAATTAGAAAACATTCTTTATGAGATTTAAGGTGGGGAGTATTAATTCGTTATTGCTAAGAAGGCAAAAAAATAGGAAGAAAAGGCAACTTAGAAGACGTGGTAATTACACCAGCAGAATGGAATATTAGATACAAAACACAATATATAGAAAAAAAACATGGGTAGGTTGGATAGGAAAAACCAATAGAACACAAACCATAGGACAAAACACTATAAACAGAAAACCCAATATTCTATGGTTACCCTGATTACAAATTGTATGTCCTGAGCTTAGACAAGGCCAACCTTCTCTTTTAAACAACTTCGCGTGTGCTTGAGAGAGCTTCATGCAATCCGTTTACCATGGATTTCAACACTTTGGTGATCACAAGATTCCTTGACTGGTTTGTCAAAGACCATATTTTCCTATTCATGATGGAATGAGCATTTTGATACATCAAAGTGATTTCGACTTTTTTATCCTTACCCTTTGCTATAAAGTGCTGACCATGAACTGAACTTGGCTTCTTGCCAGATTAGAGGCATTGCAAGTGCTGTGTAGAATAAAGTTGCCCATGAATCTATTTTCTAAATAGAAATGAATTTGGTCCCCAACTGAGGCCCTCTGTTGTTGCCCCGTCTCGCCCACTCAATCGACTCAATCAACAGCCAGCCTGCCAGTAGAGAGCCGTCTGCGCAGGAGTGGTGAGCTGCGCACCGAGAGTATCATTCACGAAGCAATCACGGAAGCGCCGGGAGCCGGCACCCGGTGCCTACCTGAAGCCGCCTGGACTGGACTGTGGCTGAAAATTGAGAGGGGCGCGAACTGCAGCCGATGGTCGAGGACTGTATCCGGCGGTTGTTGTATTGCCTCAGCCGCAGGAAGTGGGGAGAGTAGCGGACCGAGGCGGGTGGTGGTTGCTGGGGGCCCGGTGCTCGTGTGGTCTCCTGCCCTGGAGTAGAGGAGCAGAGGAGAGGAGAGCTACCCAGTGAGGCCGGTGGCGGCAAAGAAGCAAAAAAGGAAAAAGAAAAGGGGAAGGGGAATTTGGCCAGAACCGCGAGAGCACCCAGCAAAGGGTGAGGCAGGAGGAGCGGAGACCTGAGCAGCAGCTACCCAGGGCAGCCCCCTGGCGCCTGTGGAATTAAGTAAGAAGCAGAAAAAGGGAAGGCAACCTGGCTACTGTGTAGTGAATATAAAGTGAATATAAAGGACATAAGGAATTTAAAGGAGAATGTTAAACATACCACAGCAGGCTGGAGGGCACATGGCACAGCAGAGGTAAGTTAATGTATGACTGAGAGAGCGACTGATGCACCCCATTACCCCGCTAAAATACCCATCAACCAATTAATTGTTAAGTGGTATCAACGAGGGGGAATTGTGGGGAGGTGAATTAAGGACTACGTCTCATACCGCAATAGCAGGGCCAGAGTTATTAACACAAAGGAGTAGTCCTGAGCCAAAGAAGGATGGCCCCTAAGAGGAAACAAAGACCCCGCATGGAATCGGTGGAGGATAGCGAAGGGAAGAGTGAGTTACCTGGGGAGTCTAAGACCCTGGAAGAAAGTCAGGAAAGTCAGGCAAGCCATGATGAGGCCATGATGAGAATACCATAGGGGTACCCCCGAAGAGAAAAAACAAAAAAGTATCCCAAAAAAACTTGCAAGCCCAAAATGTTTGTACTTCACCATCCAATGCCAAAAGTAGTTCCTCAGTAACTAAATCTATAAAGAATTTTCTAGGGAAACACTATAAAAGGTTAGAGCAGACGGTAATATCCCCGGAAATTGCAGAGGAGGAGCACCTGAATGGGAATGGCACGGGGGCATCTCCAGAGGAGCTAATGGTGGCATCCATCTTAATAAATCATTCCCTAGTGAGTCAAAATGAACAAATAGCAGCTCAGCGTCTGTCTTCATCACCTAAATTATTCTCAATGCATGTATCAGAACTGGAGAATGCAGGGCTACTGGAAAATGAAAGTCAAGGACCTAGCTTCGCTTGGGGTAATTCACCAAACCGACTAGCGGAACATCCGAAGAGGCTAAAATCTTTAACCGGACTGGATCATTCAAGGTTTGGAAGCCCAGCCGCCCCGGAGAGAAATAGTTTTCAGGACTTGGATACCTCTGTTTCACCCTCTTCCTCAATGATGGACCTACTACTGATGCTACAGAAAACCCTTCAGGGGATTCTAGAAGTAACAATGCTGAACAATGGGGTCTTGAAATCGCAAAAGCTGTATCTAAAAAAGATTGAGGAGGAGTTGGTAGGCATTAAAGGACAAATGCCACATATGTTAAGAACTGCAGCTGTTCCTCAGCCTACAGAACAATAAGTAGATAGAGAGACAGTAGAACCCCCAGATATCAAAACGCCCAATGTTGATAAAAGAAGAGGGGAATACGTAAGGGGATATACGAAAAAAAAGATAACCAGGAAGAGGGAATAGGGAAAAAAAGGAAGGAAAGGGAGGTAGAGGAGGAGCTAAGTTTAGATTATACATCAGAAGGCGTTTTTTGCCTTCAAGGCAAACCTGAAGTGGAAATTAAAACGGGGCTCACCGGACGGGTAAACCATAGGCAGCAAAAACCAGAAGCCCCCAAGAAAGCGGTAGAGGTTGGTAATAACAAATGGTTCTACCTAGAACCGGAACATACAGGGCAAAGGAGGAAGAAGTTAAGGAAAATGAACCCCTTAAATAGGGCACAAATCCTACTTTCTTTCTCTAAATGCCCAAATCTGAGGGGGCTAGGTACAAAAGACCCGAGACAGGTGGTCTTTATAGAAAATGAAAATGGAAAAGAAATAACAAAAGTACTACTGTACTCAGATTTGGTAAAAATGGCCATCGGGAAATCGGCAAATGAGATACTTCAGGAAGGAATAAGGTTAATCCCAGAGAGTGAACTAATGGGAAACACCCAAATAGGAAGAAGCTTCCTTAAGTGTCCCGCAGGCCTTGGTAGAAGACAGTTGAGACTACTGAGGGATAATGAAGAAGAGGGTAGTGTCCTGAACATACTGGTAAACAACTCAGTAAATAATCACTCATGGGGTAATTGGAGCCAAAGAAATAGTCCCGCAGGTCCATCCAGGAACTATAGGGAGGAAATGGATGAAGAAGGTGTTTAAGCGAGGTGGAATAGGATGAGGGGGTGTCGCATAGCCTAAGCCTCTTATCATGGAACATAAATGGCTTAGGAAATGAAATAAAACAAGAGCAGATAAAGAAGTTAGTATATAACACAGAAATTGCCTGTTTACAAGAGACTTGGTTATGCGACGAAACCCCAATCTTCGAAGGCTACCTACAACTACATCAACTTGCCATTAAAAAAAGATTCGGCCGCCCGGCCGGGGGGGGATCATAACCCTTTTATCGACAAAAGTAACAAGAAATGCAAGTTTGTTAAAAGTGAAATGTAAATGGCTGTTGGCTTGTAGATTAGCACTGTTGATTCAGGACAAAAATATGAAAATGTAACTGTTATAAATGTATATATGCAGTGGGAGAATGGTGCAGAGTATGGAATTGAGACGGGGAATTTTAAGGAGGACATAGATTTTCTATGCGAAAAGTACGCTTCAGATGTGTTTTTTTATTATGGGGGATTTTAATCACAAACTGATCCCAAAGAAGGTCGACCTCTGGCATAGGGAAGTCCTGGATACGTATGGAATAGACCCAGCCAGGTTCCCTATGTGTGAAACCCAGAGACAGGACCTAGATCTGATAAATTTCCTGGGGACGAAGGGGCTCTTTTGTCTGAACGGCAGATTTAAAGGAGACTGCCCAGCAAAGAAGTCTTTTACAATAGGCTCACAAAATTGTCCAATTGACTATGCATTCATGTTTGCCTGGAATTTTCCCCTAGTGCGGGGATTTCTGATACCCCAAAGTGAAGGAAGCAATCACAATCTGCTGCAACTGAATATATATGGGGGGTACGAGCGAATATAGAGAGAAAGTTATCCCACAACCAGTTGATTATCCCAAGCGTGCGTCAATAAGATTGACGGAAGAACATTTGGATAAACTAAAAAACTTTCAGCATAAGGTAGAACTGGGAGATGTAGGGAGTAAAAATCTGGAATGGTATGAGGGGACGATAGATCAAGTAGTACATTGTCCCTGGATAGAACTAAAAAAAGATAAAAGAAAATGTGCTACGGTCCAGGTTAGCCGTTTAAAATGGTTCTCTGTTGACTGCCAAAATAAAAAAGGGAGATAAGGACGGTAACAAGAAGATTAAAGAAAAAGTTTCACCAAGTGAGACAAAGCTATCTTAAAAAATTGAAAAGTGAGTACAAAAAGATGGTTGCTGACGCAAAAAGAACATATAAAGACAAATGCTGAGCGAATCTGTTAGACTCAATTGAATCAAAAAACCTAAGACAGTTCCGGAGGCTGGTAAAAGCAGTATCCAGTCAATCCGCAGGTAGTATGAACTGTGTCATTAGTGAGGCAGCCTGGGAGGAGTATTTGAAGGACTGTATGGATATCGAGGCGCTCCTGTAGATACAGAGCCCCATATCTGACAAGCACTAACGTAAGACTTTAAATCAGATTTCTCAGAACAGAAAGTAGAATGCACAATAATGAAACTGAAACTAACCAGAGCAGCAGGGCCTGATAATTTACCAGCAATAATACTTAAGTCCCAGACAAAGTGGTGGGCTTAATTCCTTTCCCAAATGTTCCAAATAATACTAGCAGAAGGAAGAATGCCAATGAATTGGAAAGGTGCTGTAATTAGGCCAATCCATAAAAAAGGCCGCATGGGCGCACCACAAAATTTCAGGCTGATCAATCTGTTAGACATAGGAGAAAAAGTTTTCTCAAAAATAGTTCTGAATAAGCTAAATGATTGGGTCATTGAGTTCTCAATTGTACCCACGGAACAGGGGGGCTTTAGAGAAGGGCACTCCACGTTAGACCATTGTTTTGCACTATGGGCAATAGCACGAAAGTCGACAGAACAAAACGGCAAGCTCTGCTGTTGTTTTGTCGACTTTAGAGCGGCGATCGACTCAGTGGATCGGAACTGTCTCTGGGACACTCTCGTAAACAAAAACATACCGAGAGACCTACTGGTTTTAATAAAAGAACTACATCGAGATAACTGGGCAAAAGTAATTAAGGACACTGAGGGGTCACTGACGCCAAGAATACCTATCGAAACTGGCCTGAGACAGGGCTGCGTACTGGCTCTCCAGTTATTCTCCATTTTTTTTTATCTGATTTACCTGCCTGTTTAGAAGTGGAAAGAAGCGCAAGTCCAAGAATGGACGGTAATAAAGTACCCTGTTTATTGTACGCGGATGACCTTGTAATACTAGATCAGATGGAAATGGGTCTCCAAAGAAAGCTGAATTATTTTAGTCAATATTGCGCAAGGACATTTTTAACAGTAAATATGGAAGAGACGAAAATTCTATGCTTTGGGAGAAAAGACACTAAGTTCAATTGGTTTTTAGGTGATCTGAAATTGGAATCTGTTAATGAATATCGCTATCTAGGGATGTGGTTTGATAAGTTCCTAAATTTGCGTACGCATCTTGAGGCTCAGAAAGCGAAAGCCCTAACATCAATTTCTGGTCTGAAAATCTTTAATCGCGATTACGGCGATATGTCTCACTGACCGCTGTTAAAGGCATTCAGTGCTATGATACCTACACAAGTACTCTATGGTGCAGAAGTCCTTTATTTGAGCGGTAAAGGCGCCTGGGACCTGGAGGAAGGTAAATGCCTGAAAACCTTGTTGTCCTTGCCACGTTCATCAATAATTCAATCAATAAGATCGGAGCTAGGAACAACAGCCTGGGGGGTTCAATCTCAAATAGCTCTGATCAGATTTTGGAAACGTCTGGATAATTAGAAAGGCCAGAAAGTTTCACAATGGTGCAAAAAAGAGATACAATCTAGTAACCTAAAGTGGGCAAAAGAAAATAGGAAGAAAATTGGGCAGGCATGCGAGGCTATAAAGGTAGATATCTGCCAAGAATCCTTACGAGTAGAATGCACTAAAAGTGATTTGAAGTATCATGGACAAGAACTGTCTAAAAGATCAGACATGGAATATCTGGTGGAGAAAAAATCTGTACAGTATATGATGAAGTCCTGGTCTAATGGAAACTGGTTTCCTTATTTGGATATTTTACCGAACCATTGGTTTAGACAAGAGATATTAAGATTACAAATTGGTATAAACCTGTGGTTGGTAAATGAAGAATCAAAAATAAAAATGTTGGACCCCAATGGGTGTTGTAAGTGTAGGCCAGGTATAAAAGGTGATATGGTGCATATACTGCTAGACTGTACAATTATTTTAGAGCAGTGCAAATTATGTCTTCGTCCAATATTCCTAAAATATGATATTAGGTCGCGGACACAGGCAGTCAACCTACTAACAGAAATGTCTACCCTGGAAATAGCAATCGCATTAGGAAACTATATAAAAGCAATACAAAGATTCCTAAAAACATATGAGCCATAACCTTTAGAAATTTTATAAACTAGATGAATTATATAGCTTTTATGAGAGAAATTGTTATTTTAAGTGTATATATTGTTTTAAAGGGCAGGGTCGCTCAAGAAGAGCTGTTTTTATTGCAACCCCATTCCTTTTAACTAATGTATCAATTATCGCGTAGTTTATATAAAAGGTGCTGTAGAATGTTTTAAATGGTAACTATCTTTTACCTTGTTTAAAGACCACGGTCTAAATAAACGTAATTTTGACTGACTGACTGACCATGAATCTTTTTTCTAAATACTCTGGCTCAGACGCATTCCTGCACAACCGAAATCCTGGTGAGAGTGGCAGGGAGTTACTATGTAAAGTCAAAGGGAAAGCTATGGAGACATTAACAGACTTTTTACCTCAGTACGCCCTATTGTTTGCCAGGGCACTTACTGAAAAAAAACGATGCTTGGTATGGTTCTCAATTGCACAAGTGAGCACTGATACCAGAACACAGGATGTCTGAACCGTTTAACACAATTTCATGTGAGCACAAATGAGTTAATAGCAACAAGTTATTTATCGATGTAGTGACTCTTGTACGATGCATGTCAGAACTCTTTTAGCAGGTCACAGGACAGGCCAGGGTAACTGGGGCCCACCGTGGTGGTTTGGGCCCTTTACCCTTGCTGTCCTGGGGATAAGCCTACTATGAAATCTATGCAACAGAGTTCATAGTAGCGCTTGACTCTCAGTGAAAGCGCAGGGCGTGTAGTCCCAGGCTTTTGAGTGGGAGTAAAGTGTTGGTGTATACGTAAACTCACATCTCAACACACCCTTCAGCAACCCAATAAATCAGGTCATGGCCAGTTCTGAATTTTATGGAAAAACAAGTATTTATTACGTGCAACAGTTGAAATCTATCACAATAAAATAGTCAATAAAATCCATTGCAGAGCCACTTTTAGGTCTTCGAGCTTGTTCATCCAAGTCTGTCCCGTATAGACCCACTGCCTGGTTCTGAAGCGTATGAGAGGCAACTGTCCCATATGTGCTACCCCCCCCCCACCATAAGGCTTCGGTTCACAAAGGTTGCAGCTAATGCCTGCAAGTCTTACACTGTTTTCACATGTGGCGCATTGCGCCTCAGGCCCCAAATCTTAGTGAGACCCTGTTCGATGTGTCTTACTCAACTGGTAAGAAAAACACAACAATCCCCTTCTATTTTCAGATGGATGTTCTGTTGATTTCAAAACTTGGATGGAAGTGCTGAAGCCTGGCAAAGGCATGTAATCAGCTGCCAGGCTACTTGGGCTTGGTGGTACACACAGGGTCACGGACGGAAGCTCTGAAGTCAAGAAGACCTCCCTCTCCTGGTAGAATGGGAGGTCCCAGCATGTTCATTTGGTTCCTTGGACGACGACCACAACGAAACACTTGGGCGGTGATCCGGTCATCCAACAGTGATGGCCACCAATCAATGGCACAATGGAGCAGACCCACAGCGAAGTCAGTCCTCATGGACATTCTGCCTCAAATTTGGCTCACCGTGCTCCTCATCTCTGAATCCTGCCTCACTCCTACTTATCTCCTGCCTTCCTCACAGGCCACACTGATCTTAGCAGGCAGACAGGCTGGTGCTCCAGGCTCAAGTTGAGTGTTCCGGGCATCCTGGGTAATGTCCCCCTCCCCAGCTGTAGGGAACAACAGACATTGATCACTATTCCTGGTAGCAGCAGAAAACGTTTCAAGTTGTGGTGATCTTGTCACAGCTCTGAACAACAAGTGGGCTTTCAGTTTCCACTGTTATACAGTCTCTCCAGACACAAATGTGATTTAGTGCCTGACCCCTTTGAAATTCGTATAGTGGGCTTCAGACTCTTTGAAGTGCCCACGCCTCAGCTCTATTCTTTGTCCAAGGGTCTGTCTGTTCCAGCAGGGGTGACACTAGAGTTGGTGGAACCAGAACTCTGGTCTTGAATGAAGCAAAGAGTTATTTATATCTAGGTGTCAGCCTCCAGTGACATAAGTCCTCTCAAAGTATTAAGCCTCCAAGTTCTTATGATTCTGTGTTCCTGTAGTGTGAACACTATCAGTCCCACCATCTACCATAGACACTATGCTCACGCCTCCCTGCCTAGCATCCTTCCTGAATCATAATATGCCTTTGATGCACACAGGAGTTGCTCTGCCCCCCTCAAGTGTTGCTCTCTCCCCAGCCTCAGGAACGACAGTAGCCCAGATCTACAGTCTGAGTCTGCATTCCATAGTCCATTTCAGAGTTTTCTATGCTTCGGGCTTCCCAAAATCGAACACACAGGACTCTGAGTTAAGTACTCTCACAGACACACATGCATGCAGTCTCTAGCACACATGAAGACATGCAAAGGCTCCACAACACTACATTCCTCCCATGCAGGCCAAGCGAGTTAAAAATACAGCAGCGGAACATCAACTGGGTGGGCCGGTGGGCTCCACTCCTATGACACGGAATATAACCATACAGTTTACTGTTCACTAAACGGGTATGTAGTGTTAGGACTTTTCCGTCCCAACCGTGCACTAAATAGCCACAAACATGTTTAAATACTGATACTGATGTGTACACCAGAAATCGAGCATATCCCAACTATAAAATTATGTTGTATTAAGAAGGGTATTATGGCCCAGGAAGAATGTGACATTCTTAAAAAAAAAGAATCCTGCAGGTGCTCTTACCTTTGCAGACGTTTCAAACCATCCAACAAAGCCATTGTCTTTGCAGAAGCTGTCCATCTGTGCTGGGCTCTGGTAGTGGGTCTCTTTAGCTTGGTCACACTTGTTGGCAAGAAGCACTGCTGGAATGGGGCCTCCATTCGAAAGGTGGACCTTGCTGTCCAGATCTTGTTTCCACTTCATGATGGCTTCGAATGTGGACCCTCTGGTCACGTCAAAAACGACAAAGGCACCTACTGCTTCTTTGTAGTACACTCTTGTCATATTGCCAAACCTTTCCTGTCCTGGAGGATAGAAAAATAAAACATCTGGCTGAAAAACTACTTTCAATAATGTGATGGCTCTGAATATTAAGTAACAGAATTTATTCTGATCAACTGTTTCTTCTAAGAATAAGGAGAACAACTCTAATTACATGTGATCCTCAGCTCATCCAAGGACTGGTTTTCCTTTACATCAATAAACCAAAGATGCATTTTTCTCAATTGCTTAGAACACTATATGTATTTCGATGTACTGTAATCACTTTCTATACAGCGCCTAGAAGCACTAATAAATAAACAAGTTCAACAACATTAGATCTGGCCAATTTAAGAAACTATATAGTAAAGTATAATAATTTTTTTTATTTTAAGGATTTTATTTTTTTAATTTTCAAAAGAGAACAAAGAAATACGATACATCCTGCAATTGGACGAGGAACAGCAAGTCAGGCGCAAAAATAAATAAATGACAGGGAAAAGGCAGAACACACACCCAGACAGTATGGAAAAATCAGTATAACGTTTCACTACCCAGTGGTCATGCACATTTAAGTTATATTTCGACAGAATCCTCCTCAGGGTCAGAAGAGGACATAATGTTGATGTCAGGTGTGCGTAGAACCGTGGACATCAATCATCATGTGAACCTCCCCTGCTCATTGTTGGCTCTTTATGTGAGTTCGAAAAGGACACCATGTGGCTTCAAACTTAGCCACCCGGTCCCAAATGATGGCAGTCAATTTTTCCACTGCGTATATGTACCATACCATACCCCACCACGTATTTAAGGAAGGAGGAAGTGGTTGCTTCCTCAGCTGTGCCACGCCAAGTTGTACCACTAGAAGAAAATGGGAGAGCAGGAGGCCTTGAGGTGTTGATGTGCGGAAAAGCCTGTCAGTCCCGGAGTCGCCCAAAAGAATTGTTACTAGTTCAAGTGGAAGATGAACGTTGGCCATGGTCAGACTGTATTATATGTCGCATCTCAACCCAGAATGCCTGGATCACTGAGCATGACCACCATGTGTGTAGGAAGGTGCCCCTCTCCCAGCACCCCTTCCAGTACAAGTCAGAACCTTGAAAATCTTGGCTACTGTAACAGGTGTGAGATACCAAAGGGCCACATTTTATATGCGTTTTCCTTATAGCGGACACAGATCGAAGACCAGGGTCATGACTCCAACACAGTAAAAAAAAATGCTTTATTAGAGAATGTAAAATACAGCAAAAACCTGGAAAGAATACTTGAATGATACATATCAAAGCAATAGAGCAATTAATCTTTAAGATAAACACAAACTGAACAAAAGTTACAATGACTTGGCGTTTATAAAATATTACGAAATACTGAAGGAAAAAACAAAACTGCATACCAACTAATAGCAGTTTGTTAGAATTTTAATTGAGGAGAGGAGGGAGGATAAGGGGAAAACGATCTATTGCAAAAGTCCAAAAAGGAGGAAAAAAAATAGAATAGAACAGCAAAAAATATATTGAGGATAATTGCAGAGAGATTTACAGTGGGTGATGTGAAGAGAGTGAAGGAGAAATTGGAAGTGAAATGAAGTATGGTTCATAGAGGTTTGGAATCTTCAACAATTCTAATGTTAAAGGTTTAAGAGTTAGATAAATAGGATGTCAATGGCAACCAAAGCAAATCTCTCTTAATGGCTAGTGGGTGAAAGGACGATCCGATCTATGATTATAACAAATCAGTTTCCACCATGTGAGAAAGGAATATTGTTAACGTTTTTCCGTTTAGAGGTAATGACTTGAAAGGCCACCGCCAGAAATGATTCCAGTCCAAAGAAGGGTGGAGTTGTGTCACCAAGATATAAGTGGAAACATCGGGGAGACCAGGTCATCTTCCAAATCCGGTTTGTTCAATGTTGCTCTCACTACTCGCCTTCTCGGTGTTGAGAGAGAGAAGGGCCATAGGTTGACGTTGTCACTCGGCTACTTCCATAAGAGCCACCGCCAGTCGCTTGTTGTCTTTGGCCTGCCTGTTACGGATAAAACCAAACTGAGATGTGACTATTATAGAAGGCCAGATATGTTGAGAGCGGGCAACCAGGATGGAGGCAAATAGTTTTACATCACAGTTGAGCTGAGTTATAGGCCTGTAAGAGAAGAGGAGTGGCGCCAGGGCGACTGACGCTGGAAGCTCGGTATCACGGTTCAACCCCTGGCTTCGGCGTCAGGGGTCTGCCCAGCACCATGCGACTCTGGGCAATAGCTCGCTTAATCTTCCCAACGGCCCCCAGAGCCGAGATAACCCTTAAGGGGGTGATTTGTGCGCTATACAAGTACTGGATTTACATTTACATTTATGTAGGTCATTGAGTAGTGGGCTTACCCGGTTTCTGGAGTCGAGTAATGTGTGGTTCAGCCACACCAATTGTCAAAAATTAATTAAAGACCCCCACCAAGGGATCAATTAGGAGAGAAGCACAGGATTTATAAAAAGGTGACGTATAGCCATCAGGTCAAGGTGTTTTACATGAAGGAAGGACGCTAATGGCCGCCCAACCTCATCCGTAGTAATGCGATACATCATGGATGATCCATAGTTGAGGGAAAGGTCACTGTGGGCCGCCAAGCTAAGCATCAACTACACAGGGGCATGGTCAGAAATAGTGCCAACGTCGATATGAGTGTCGACAAGACCTAGCATTAAAATTCCTCTCTCAAAGGTAATGGTGGTGGTGACAGATGTCAGTAAGGGTCAAGTCCAATATGCCTTGGGTCAGATCAGGACTGAGAACGGTCTCAGCACGGAAGAGGTGTGGCGCCAGGGCGACTGACGCTGGATGCTGGGTATCGCGGTTCGATCCCTGGCTCCGGCGTCAGGGGTCTGCCCAGCACCATGCGACTCTGGGCAATAGCTCGCTTAATCTTCCCAACGGCCCCCAGCGCCGAGATACCCCTTCGGGGGTGATTTGTGCGCTATACAAGTACTGGATTTACATTTACATTTATGCAAGTCATTGAGTAGTGGGCTTACCCGGTTTCTGGAGTCGAGTAATGTGTAGTTCAGCCACACCAATTGTAAAAATAAATTAAAGACCCGCACCCAGTGATCAATTAGGAGAGAAGCACAGTATTTATAAAAAGGTGACATATAGCCTTCAGGTCAAGGTGTTTTACATGAAGGAAGGGCGCTAATGGCCGCCCAACCTCATCCGTAGTAATGAGATACATCATGGAGAATCGATAGCTGAGGGAAAGGTCACTGTGGGCCGCCAAGCTAAGCATCAACTACACAGGGGCATGGTCAGAAATAGTGCATTAAAGTAACTTCCACGTATTATTTTGCCTTTATGAAAGTGGGAGATCTTCGGAAAAAGGTCAGTTTATAAGTCATCCTCTCCATTGGGACCATAAATCGCAGATATAGACAGTCGAGTGGGACCAATTGTGCCTCGTATGCCTATCTGCCATACCTCATGATCCCTGTAAGTGCTGTCCAAGGTAAAAGGGAGGTCGGGACGGAGCAGAATAGCTACTCCCCGGGTCTTGCAGGTTCTGCATGAGTGGAACTGTGTGGGGTACCAGTATAAGCAAAGGTGTTTAGCATCTGCACGGAGATGTGTCTCTTTTACGAGTGCCACGCCCACCTCCTTGAAACATAACTATTGTGTCTGAACACTACGTTTGAGTGGGGTGTTAAGGCCCTCTATGTTAAAAGATATAATGTGGTCATAGAGATCCAGGTGTAGAAATCCCTAGTGTGTCTTGAATAAAACGGTATGGAGGCGGTTCCCGCCCCCCGACATAGTACAGTATGAATACATGAGTCAACAACAATAAACAGTTAACAAAACATAAAACTGTGAATAACAAAGACAGAGGGGAAAAGTGGCCACCTATCAACAACCAAATAATTGCTTAATCAGAAAGACAAAGATTACAATAAATAGAAAAAATGTACGAAAAGACCATCATAGCCAACAAAGGAGAAGGTGCGAGCTCGTGGTTAGCACCATGTGGGCTCCCGACAGAAATAGAACCAGAAGAAGGATGAAGAATCGGGTATTGGCTGGAAAACAGGAGTAGTACCCCCACTCCCCGTACAGAGCCCAAAGAATCAGAGGAGTCCAACAACATCCCCACGGGAAAGGCAAGGCGGTCAAGATGCTGTATCATCATCTGACAAGGGAGGGCGCTGATCCCCAGCGACCCGTTGCTTTTGTTTTCGTACCTAATGCTTGGACTGGTGTGGGGGCTGAAAGCGCCAACCACACCCACCTCCCCCTCCCATCAATGAAGGCAAGGTCTCGTTGTCCAGAAGACTGGTCTTCATCAGGCAGGCGGGCCAGGCCAAGGGGCCTCACAAATAATATGGCATGCAAGCAACCCTTATCTTGTCCTGGTGAGTGAAATTAGGGTGGAGTTGAAAGCCCAAAATATGTGGAGTTCAGTTGCTTTGTAAATGGTGAGTAACATCTCGAAAGTCCTTACGGCAAGCTAGTGTATGGCCTGAGATATCCTGGTACAGGGATATGGAGTCATGTTAGGCTCCTGTTGCCGTCCTGCTCTCATAATTTGTTCCTTTTGGCGGAATTAGTGCACTTGCGTCAAAGTATCTGGGGTTAGATTATTTTATATTTGGAAGGTGGAATACCCCTGATGGGTGCGATCGGGCAGAACCAGGGATTCATCTGGAAGTTACAACAGGTGTGCAAAAAGGGCCTCAACATGTGCCTCAAAACAGCTGGCGATAGCCAGGTCCCGAATGCGAAAATTACTGCATCTGGAAAGCTCCAAATCATCCATCTTATCCTGCAATGTTAGTAGCCCTCTCTCTAACTTTTCCATTCTTTCCGTCCTGCCAACATTATCAAGGGTATGTTCTGACACCATCGTCTCCACCACGGTCAAGCGAGTGTCAATCCGGGCGCAATGACAGATCAATACGGATGGCTCTTGTGAAATCTTGACGAGGGATGGGATGTCTTTGCGGAACTCAGCAAGGAATCATGAAAGGTCTTCCTTAGTTGGGGGGAGGTTGCAAATATTAACTTTCGTTCTCTGCCGTGAGCTGGGGCTGAGAGCCACTCGGAGGGAGTCAGGCTTTTGGAGCATGTCGCGAATGGAGGAGGAACGCTGAGTTTTACCCTTATGCGCCATGATGAGGCCGGTAGAACAAAGAGTCCTTCAGCCTGTGTCGTACAGCAATATTAAGTATCTCCACCAAAAAGTTGGCAATACTCCAGCAACGCCCAGGGAAAGAGCAAGGACGAAACGAATCCTTGGTAGCAGCCCAGGGAAGGAATAATCATTGGAATGCTCTCATCAATTCCCAGTGATTTGAAGTGTGTGACACGTAAAATGCATCTGTGCTTGGGGTCTGCTATATATTATGCTGCACTCTTTTGCAGGAGTGCAGTTAAACAAGTCAGACAAGTAGAACAATAAGCCTTGGGAAGCACCCTTAAGTCAAAAATTGCATTTCCAAAACGGTCACCGCCTAACTGCTGCTAAAACCAATTATAACAAGGCTTGGCAAAACGTGTAAGCTAGGTGTGCATTTTTTTTTTTACAACCATAGGCAATATTCATAAAAAGGCAAAAATATTTTTCCAAAAATATAAAATTAGGCAGAAGTCCAGCAGCCCCGGCACATCACACCCTTAACTGAAGAGCACTCGTTCAGGCAACTGAGCATGTGTGGAAAGGTAAAATGCTGCAACCGACAGTGCAACACAGCCAATGGATGAAGTGAGCTGAGCCACTGCTCAATGCTGTGGTGAGCGGATGCAAAATGTAAATGGCTCGTGAACAGATCAATAGATGAAGCGGGAATATCGAAAGCCCCTGTACCTAAGTGTAGATGAATGTGTGTTCATTATAATTTTTTTAAGTCAGACGTCAACACAAAACTTTTGAATATAGAATATTTCGTTGGCTGACTTGATTTTTTTCTGCAGCTTACTTTCCGGATAATAAAGACCTGCTTTCCTCACTCAGAGGGCAACCTAGTTGCCAATAAGTGCCCTGGCAGAAAGTTGGAAGAGGGGCAGAAAGTTGGAAGAGGGGCGTTATGTCCACGATCCCAGGTCAGCCAAACCTGCAGAGGTAAACCAATTTCTACAAGTATCACTTTAGCTCAGTTCTTAGTAGCAGGAGATAAGTGTGGGCCTCTAAACCAATTCATGCATGTTCATTGTGAAATAACAACCATCTAACAAAAAATTAACAAAAATAAAGCATCTATGAGACCTAAAGCAAAGTGGACAACATTGATAAGGTGATTAAAAAAAATATAAAGATTTAGAAAAGACTCCCATAGGAGTAGGAAGACAAATCTCATAGTGCACATGTCCACAAGGTGGCAGACTCAAACCATGATGGTCAATATGAATCTCCGCTCAAGTTAGTTTACCAGTGGACCAAGAGCCATGTGCTGTAAGTTCCCATTATTCACCATTCGCTTGCCAACTGCATTTTTTAAATTTTTAAATGATTTTTCAAGTAAACAAACAAACGCAGCTCGAGTGGGAAATCATCCAGGTGTAGTACTGACATGGCCGCCTGAAGGCAGTGTTAATGAGGCACAGGGGGTGGAGGCAATGCAGAATTGGGGCACCCACAAGCACGGGCAGAGGAACGGCTGAAATTCATTTTCAATTCTAATTATTCACAACAAAATTATTGTTGTTATGTATTCATCCAATACTGCAAGTGCTGGAAAGTAAGTGTTTCTGGCAGCTATTTCTGGGCCGCATCTGGGATCCAGCCGAGCTCGTCATGAGCACCGGAGCACCGTGCCTCATGACGAGCTCAGCTCGTCATGAGCATGGAAAATGTTAAACTCTCGCAAAAATGAGACCTATTGCATTGCAAATGCTTGTTTAAAGGACGCCCCAGACACTACATCCCCAACCTACCAACCTTCAGCTATAGGACAAAACTGCAAGCTTATCTTAACAAGTCCATACCTGAATACATCGTGCTTCGAAGAGCAGCACATGCGCTGCTCTGGAACGACCTTAAAAGTCTCTGTTTTAATAGCATTATACAATATGGTCGGGTATACAGGGAAGAGCCGATTCTGCAGCTAGGATGGCTAGAATGTTCAGCCAGTGTTGGATAGTTGTCAGGGGCTATTCATTCGTTGCATTTTAGAGGATAAAGAACATTCTTTTCTGCTCCTAAAAAATGTAATAGGTGTCAGTTATAAAGGGCTTTTATGTTAAGCGCTACACATGGAACATTGTTTAATGTAATGGATACCTAGTGTTAAGTGGTCCTTTTTTTCAGTGACTTTGTGTGCATGCGTGTGTATGTATGTGTGCGTGCGTGCGTGTTTATGTGTTTGGGTTTGTTTGTGTGTGTTTGTATGTATGTATGTGTGCGTGTGGGTTTGTGTGTGTGGGTGTGTTTGTATGTGTGTGTGTGTGTATTTATTTATTTGTGTGTGTGTGTTTTTCTCAGCAGATTATAGGTTCACATCTCTGCTGGGCAGCCTCTGCCTTTCATCCTTTGGTGTCATTGCCCCTCTGACACGTCATTGGTTTTACATGAGGAGGGACTTGCTCTTGGCGTTTCCTTAAACCCTGCTATGATGCATGAATGAGACTAGGCAGCAACGGAGAGGATTCTTTAACGTTCTGTCCTGTGCAATGGGTGATCTAGAGGAGCTGGTCAGTGGACATTTCAGCATGCACAAAATGTTAACTAATATGCACTCTTACACCTGACCTTCTCTCGAAAACTGCGACATGTGTTTTAGTGTAAGGTTTTTTGACGCCAGGGTAGAACATGAAAAACCGGGGCCCTGCAAGTCATTTTAGGACAGTACATCACGCTGCATGGATATGATCCGCTGGTGCAGTGCATACATCACGTTACACAGCTATACACCACTGCTTGAGGCACTGCATCCATCTGCAGCTATGCCATACTGCTTCGTTACACTGTATCACACTGCATAGCTATAGGACACTTCTGAACTACACTGCACCATAATGTACAGATGTACAACGGCGTTTCAGCGGTACTGCATCAGAGTGCACAGATAAACAATACTGCTTCGTTGCACTGCATCACACTGCATAGACATGAAACGCCTCTGCACTACACTGCATCATGTCGCACAGATACACAGCCCTACAGTACATCACACCATTGTTTCGGTTACCCTGCACCACACGGCGGGGATCATTAACCCGAACCCACGGCACGGCATCACACACTGCACAGTTATGACATTCTGCATCACACTGCACTTCAGTTACACTGCAACAGTTGGACGCCAAGACCAGTGTTGGGGGCCAGGCCAGCCTACACCCCCACACCTCTCGGGGACCACCGTGACTATATCTGATTCTAACAACTCTCTGTGAACTGTTCACGCCATGAGCAAGATTACCTCACTTTTAACATCTAATACGGTTTAAAGCTTGGCGCTATGTTTGGCGCTATATAAAACGTGCAAGTATAGAAGAGTGAGCATAGAGAGTGCAATGAAGTTGCAAACACCGCATGAAGCGGCCTGCGTGACCCCCTCGTCCCTTCACTCACCTGCAGACACCCGCCAGTGGTGGGACCGCGCTCGTGTTTTGGGTTGGGGGTGGAGGCGGTCGCAGCGCTCCTGACACTCTCCGTCTTTGGAAGAATGCAGGGCAGCGGCGAAGGGGTGAGATCACTGCCGTGTGTCACGGAGACTCGCGGGCTGTGAGGGACTGTGCTTTTGGAGGCTGCAAAAGTTGGGGGGAGTAAAACCGTGGCCGGCCCTCCCTCTGTAGAGGGGAGGGGCGGTGCCTTCATGGGGTGGAGAGAGACTGGACAGTTCAGAGACAGGTTACCCAAACAGGGCCTGGTCTGAAGCACAATTCCTATGAGAGGCGAGTGAGGAATGTATATATATTTAAATATATTCACAATGTAGAGGAGGGAGTGGCTTTCTGCCAGCATTTAACCCCTACTTTGGTGCGTGCGCCCAGACTTGGCAGAAATCGAACTCGCAGCAGTGAAGCCATTTGACCAGGATCACACGGCGCGGCCACACAGATGCCTGGATTTCAGTGTAGGTTTATTTTGCCACGGGGCATTTTTTGCCTCCACATGAAAGGCTCTGCGACCCCTCGATGGCATACATGCAGCGTGAGGCTGCAGTTTTCCCGAAAAGCACCCATAGGGGCCTGTGGTCACAAAATGCCAGTGGGTGGTTTGGCGAGAGAGGGTGGACGGGTGCATTAGACAACATTTTCTAGAGGAAAGGCGGTGAGCAGATTGAATAACCTGCCTTTATAAGCGCGGGAGGCCCAGGCGGTAAACGGGCCCAAACAGGCCTGGGACGGAAATAATGAATGACTGGTGTAATGAAGGAGGCAGGGCAAAGCGGGTACCGCGCGCGGGCCATGAGTCACGTGAGCAGGGGTGAGGTGAATGGATACACGGGATCTGTCAGTCAAATGTGGAGTCTCTCCTACACCACATACCCCATAAGGATGACCCCCCAGATACGAATCATGACGTGCACCGCCCTCACACACCACACACACATGAAGTAGCAGAGCTCAGACGTCTGTAAATAGGTCACAGCGGGTGGTGGATTTAAGCCTGCGTGTGAAAAGGATACATGTTATAGTTCCGCTCACTTCAAGCGAAAACTTCCCAGTATTAATGGCTTTCCGCTGTTAGACGAGGCGCTGGGCTGCGTGTGTGTGTGTGTGTGAGGGGGAGTGTGGGAGCAGGGCGCAGTGCGGGAGACGCTGAAACATGTTGCAGGCAGAGGCGCTGTCATGGGAAGTTCTCATTGATAAACTCGTCTACGTGAACATTCCCACCATAGAGGCCTGGCCAGATGCTGGGCACTGCACCGCTGCTAGTGATTATAGCCGACAAGAAAGCCCAGCGGGTTAATGTGCCTGGCGCAGAGACGCCCGGTGCGTGTGTCGTGTTTTACCGAATGCCAGCAAGACAGCTCCGTGGATTAATGTGCCTGCCATGGAGATGTGTGCGTACGCATCCGGGTCCAGTTCCACTAAAACAGCTCAGAGGGTTGGCGTGCCTGTTTAGAGATCCGTGTGCAACAGGCACGTCAGCTCAGTGGGTTAACGTGCCAACAAGGCTGCGTGATCCCGATTACACCTCATGCCTTTCGATCCTACCCAGGGGCAGGTGAGGCTGGGGGGCATCGGTACCTGAAGGTGGGTGGCGAGGCCAGCTGCATCCCCAGGAAGGGCGAGGATCCGGAGCGCGGAGAGGAGCCATTCCCTGGATCCGCCATAGCGGCCGAGACGGGGGGAGGGGGCGGGCCAGGGCGGGGCCAGTGGGGCGGACATTACATTTATGAAAGTGAAGATACAAATAATCGGTGGGCAAATTACCAAAAAGAAATGCTCTCAGATCGCATTTTCCTTTGAGATCAATCGTATCATTTATTGTGCGTTTGCCACACAGAAGAAGTGCTCACCCAAACAAGCTCAGTATCCGGGCTGGGAGGAGTGGGAGGGCGGGGGCTGCCTGCGCATGCGCAACATTTCAAAGTTTCGTTTTGAGGTCGGAGCGCGAGCCCGGCCCCGGAGCGACAGCGAAGTGCCGTACCTGAAGTCCCGGGACCCAGGAGGGGGCCCGGGTGAAGACCAGCGGGGAGACTGCGGGACCCCCAAGCCTAAGGGGAGAGCCCCGCATCTTGCAGGCATGGCAGAGCAGCTCGAGTGCTCTGCGAGGCTCCCGAGAAGCCCGAAGCCCGGTTAGGTAAGAGAAAGGAGGGGAGAGGGGGTTGCCTGTCTGGGTGCCTGCGTGTGTGTCTGTGTGTGTGTGTGTGTGTGTGTGTGTGTGTGTGTAAGTAAGTGTAAGTGCGTGTGCGCACATGTGTGTGTCTGTGTGCATGCATGCGCGTTAGGCTGACTTGCTGGGAGTATGGGAGGGAAGTGCACGGCGCGGCGCGGGATGGAACGAGCGCGTTCACGCACACAAATCCGGCTTTCAAGCTCGTAACACCCTCTTGTCCTTCCTTCCCCCGAGACAGGCAACTATAAGTCTCCAGCCTGGACGCATCCTTCGGATGCTAATTCCAGGCGAGACCTAAAAACATAAAGATGCATGAAGAAATACAAGCATGAGTAAGGAAATAAATGCACGTCTACACAGATAGCGCTTTAAGTGCATCACTACTCATAAAAGCGCTTTAAGTGCGTCGCTACTCATGGACCCAAGGAGCCGTTGTCCATAGACACCATAAATGCCCATTCTTCAGGCGGTGTGCCCTGTGGGTGCCCCTTTAAACCCAGGGCCTGAGACAAGGGGTAAGCTGTCTCAAGCAGCGTGATCTATATTATGTGACCTTTTCTTTCCTGTTGCTGGTTGTAAGCAGTGTCCTGTTTCTTAAAAGATCCTTTCTTTGAGCCTTTGAGATGTCCCTTAAATGACACTTTCCAAGTGTATATGACGATGCAGTCAGTGTGATGTCTCATAATTGACCCCATTCCAGTAAATTGGCCTATCCTCAAAAGAAGAAGTCTGGGCACTAATCAAACATTTTAATACAAGTAATAATGTCTTCAAATGTGACCCGATTTAATTTTGTTCAAAGATGCTCAAGAGAAAATCACTTTCAAGCAGACAAATGTTTTCAATTTGTTTTGTTTTGTAGTGCCTAGAACAATATCAACAAGCATTGGCATAGGCAATAGGTCTCGCTTTTGGGACCTTATAAGTATTTAGTTATATCCTTGGTGCAACTACATCAACTGTTGCATGGCTAAGCACTTATAAGCTCCCAAAGGCAAGACCTATTGGCTATGCCAATTATTGTTCTATCTTGCACTCACTCTTCAACATTCGGTATCACATTCTCACTCACACTTTTTCCTACTCTGATTACCTCATTCTAACTTACAGTGTCACTTTCATCCGCATTCACTCTTTCACTCATGCTCGGTTACATTCAGGCACTCAATCATTTGCACCCACATTTACTTACTCGCACTCATTCTTCTTTGCAGGACACTTGAATACTTTTTTTCCATATTCTATGTTTGAGCAGCTAGCTGGCTAACATGAATATGAAGAAGCCCATGTGGGTTTCCGTGAGTCAGATCAGATTCTCTTGAAGAGTCCCTTTCTCTTCTGAGCCCTGCTTAACACGTATGTACAGGGGGAGCCCTATATTCATGTACTCAATGTTTGAGACACAAACATACTTATTGATTTCTGAACAATGAAAGTGAAAGCGTTAAGTTAACATGTTGTTCCTGCTTATATTTTGCATGCTTTACATAATCCTGCATTCCCTATGACTGTTTGCTTTTTCCAGAATGTTGTTACTTTTTTTCAGGCAGTGCATAATTTGAAATGAGTCACATCCAGGTGTTTATAATGGGGCAGAATTGGGTTGTAGCTGAAGACAGTGCTGGTTTCACTCAGTGGGGCAGAAGGGTGTTTGGTGGGGGTAGGATGTGACACTATGGCCAGAGCTACAGAATTTGAAACTGGGGATCCTGGTTCAGCCTTCATGCCTAGTCCATCAGACCACTCCTGAGGGAGCACATTCCCATGATGGACCGTAGAAGGCCCCACTTAACCATAGAAGCCCTGGTCACTTAGCACCACCAGGTGAACCCTACCGATGGCCAGTGTTGGTTAACCTTGAAGCCCTGTCCACCACAACAACTTCATAGATATTGAGTAGTGGAACGCAGCACAAACTGCTGCATTGTCTTACTGTGTGCAAGGGAGGTGTTGCGGTAGGTGTTGCATGGGAGACTGGTTTTGTAACTGGGCACTGGTTTTGCAGCAATGCTGCAACATCGGCCCCCAGTAACAAAACCAGCAGAATTGTGCAGCATTATGACTCACTCTTAAAAACGAATAAATCACGGCAGAGTTCCTTGTAAACCCAGTAGTTTTCCTGCAACAATAAAAGTCTCCCACGTAACTCCCACGGTTTTGATGCATTCACAGATTTACAAGGACTTGTAATCCTGGGAATGCGTCAAAATCTTGCGCTGCCCCAGGGCATAACTAGGAGAAATATCTCTATTTCTCCTTGTTTTTTCCTCTTTCAAAGTGTGCTTTATTCTGCAGCACACATAGAAAGAGGAAAAAGCCTCTCAAGATTGTTTGTGTGCAGGATGGTGCCCCTTTCTGCACAAAAGCAATCCTGCATGCAACGGAGGGACCCTTGCACCATGGGGCAAGTGTGCCTGCCTTGGCGCTAGGCTGTCAAAATGGCGCCGGCGCTGGGGGGAAAAGACAGGAATGCACCATATTGGATAGATACTGTGCATTCTTGCCCTTTCCTGTGATACAGGGCAGTGCAGCAAAGTAACTTGCTGCGCTGCCCAGGGCCACCCTTCCCATAAATATGCCCCTAAACTCACACACTTCTTGGTCTCTTTGCTTCATACACAAGCACTTTTAGCATGTGCTGCCTGCTTTGTGGCCACTGCAATTATGCAGCAATGGAGGACAACATTATGTTGCAGTGTTGACTAAATTATGCAGCAAAAAAGACTGCAGGGTTATGTAGTACATTTGCTGATACTTTATTATTTTGACATTTTTGCACATCCTAAGTCTCTGGAAAGCTTTCGCCTCATTAATCCCAGTGTAACATGCAAATGCAGCGGTGAGAAAGGTGACCAGTCAACCTTTGCCCACGGCCTTCCACTTCACAGCAACACAATTCACGTTGTTTAGTAACTTTTGCTCCGTTAAACAACTTATATATTAAATCTCAAATAAACATGTTTATCGATTGTTTGAATTAAATAGCGTTATAAGCTGTAACTGGTCAGTGAAATGGCAAACGTACTAAAAATTGGTATGTTTTGCTATTTCTAGCCACACCTCCGACTACGCCCACTAATCCAATCCTCTGCTTATTCCGGCCCCCCGAGTCCCTGCCCACAGTTCCCCTACTTTTTTTTTCCCCACTTCGACCACTGAAGGGAACAAAGCTTGTTACCGTTTTCACAAGTACTTAGGAGAAACTACTGGAGGCTCTCCTTTTCATTTTGTTCAATTTTCTATGTAAAAGATGGGTTTGCACTATAAGAATTATCTGTATGTGTGAGTAATTTCTGAAATACTGTTTTTTGAATAATTATAAACAGTCACTGCTACAGTTTTGGGCTATCTAGTGTTTTAAAGTGTGGAAGATCTGGGGCAGGGCTAATTAATCACGGAAGACCCTGGTAAATGGCGGATTGCCACAGGAACTTTAAAGGCGCCTGCTGCTTTTGGCTGAAAATGTAGTAGTACTTCTTGACCGGTCTAAAAGAATCAAAGTAACATAAGACAATAACATACAAAAAGCAACATAACACAATTAAAACAAGCATTAGAAATGCAATCGGGCTCGGATTTATTTGAGTTTGAGCTAATGGCATTGTAAATGCCAATGTATTGTTGCTATGTGTTATGGAGTGTGCATGTGGTGTGTACTGCCAGTGATCTCCTTGTGAGTGTGAGAATATTGCACCGTTACTGCCTGTGATGTCCTTCTTGTGAGTGTGAGAAGCTTGCACCTCTGCTGCCTGTGGTCTCCTTGTGAGTGTAAGAAGCTTGCACTGCTGCTGCCTGTGATGTCCTTCTTGTGAGTGTAAGAAGCTTGCACTGCTGCTGCCTGTGATGTCGTTCTTGTGAGTGGGAGAAGCTTGCACCGCTGCTGCTTGTGATGTCCTTCTTGTGAGTGGGAGAAGCTTGCACCTCAGCTGCCTGTGGTATCATTGTGAGTGTAAGAAGCTTGCACAGCTGCTGCCTGTGATGTCCTTCGTGTGAGTGTGAGAAGCTTGCACCGCTGCTGCCTGGGAGTATGAGAAGATTGCATTGTGCATCTCTGTGCTGTGCCTGTTCTTTGTAAGGGACTCTTGCTCTGTTGCTGCTGCTGCCTTGGCACAGTACCTGCTGTGAGTGTGTAAAGGCAGCTTGCACCACTGCTGCTTGTGATGTCGTTCTTGCGAGTGTGAGAAGCTTGCACCTCTGCTGCCTGTCGTCTCCTTGTGAGTGTAAGAAGCTTGCACTGCTGCTGGCTGTGATGTCGTTCTTGTGAGTGTGAGAAGCTTGCACCGCTGCTGCTTGTGATGTCCTTCTTGTGAGTGTGAGAAGCTTGCACCGCTGCTGTTTGTGATGTCCTTCTTGTGAGTGTGAGAAGCTTGCACCGCTGCTGTTTGTGATGTCCTTCTTGTGAGTGTGAGAAGCTTGCACCGCTGCTGTTTGTGATGTCCTTCTTGTGAGTGGGAGAAGCTTGCAACTCAGCTGCCTGTGGTCTCCTTGTGAGTGTAAGAAGCTTGCACAGCTGCTGCCTGTGATGTCCTACTCACTACTCTACTCACTACTCTACTAACTACTCTACTCTCTACTCACTACTCTACTCTCTACTCACTACTCTACTCTCTACTCACTACTCTACTCTCTACTCACTACTCTACTCTCTACTCACTACTCTACTCTGCACTCACTACTCTACTCTCTACTCACTACTCTACTCTCTACTCACTACTCTGCACTCTCTACTCACTACTCTGCACTCTCTACTCTCTACTCACTACTCTACTCTCTACTCACTACTCTACTCTCTACTCACTACTCTACTCTCTACTCACTACTCTACTCTCTACTCACTACTCTACTCTCTACTCACTACTCTACTCTCTACTCACTACTCTACTCTCTACTCACTACTCTACTCTCTACTCACTACTCTACTCTCTACTCACTACTCTACTCTCTACTCACTACTCTACTCTCTACTCACTACTCTACTCTCTACTCACTACTCTGCACTCACTACTCTACTCTGCACTCACTACTCTACTCTCTACTCACTACTCTACTCTCTACTCACTACTCTGCACTCACTACTCTCTACTCACTACTCTACTCTCTACTCACTACTCTACTCTCTACTCACTACTCTACTCTCTACTCACTACTCTACTCTCTACTCACTACTCTACTCTCTACTCACTACTCTACTCTCTACTCACTACTCTACTCTCTACTCACTACTCTACTCTCTACTCACTACTCTACTCTCTACTCACTACTCTACTCTGCACTCACTACTCTGCACTCACTACTCTCTACTCACTACTCTACTCTCTACTCACTACTCTACTCTCTACTCACTACTCTACTCTCTACTCACTACTCTACTCTCTACTCACTACTCTACTCTCTACTCACTACTCTACTCTCTACTCACTACTCTACTCTCTACTCACTACTCTACTCTCTACTCACTACTCTATACTCACTACTCACTACTCTACTCTCTACTCACTACTCTACTCTCTACTCACTACTCACTACTCTACTCTCTACTCACTACTCTACTCTCTACTCACTACTCTACTCTCTACTCACTACTCTACTCTCTACTCACTACTCTACTCTCTACTCACTACTCTACTCTCTACTCACTACTCTACTCTCTACTCACTACTCTATACTCACTACTCACTACTCTACTCTCTACTCTCTACTCTCTACTCTGCACTCTCTACTCTGCACTCTCTACTCTGCACTCACTACTCTGCACTCACTACTCTGCACTCACTACTCTGCACTCACTACTCTGCACTCACTACTCTGCACTCACTACTCTGCACTCTCTACTCTGCACTCTCTACTCTGCACTCTCTACTCTGCACTCTCTACTCTGCACTCACCACTCTGCACTCACCACTCTGCACTCACCACTCTGCACTCACCACTCTGCACTCACCACTCTGCACTCACCACTCTGCACTCACTACTCTGCACTCACTACTCTGCACTCACTACTCTGCACTCACTACTCTGCACTCACTACTCTGCACTCACTACTCTGCACTCACTACTCTGCACTCACTACTCTGCACTCACTACTCTGCACTCACTACTCTGCACTCACTACTCTGCACTCACTACTCTGCACTCACTACTCTGCACTCACTACTCTGCACTCACTACTCTACTCACTACTCTACTCACTACTCTACTCACTACTCTACACTCACTACTCTACACTCACTACTCTACACTCACTACTCTACACTCACTACTCTACACTCACTACTCTACACTCACTACTCTACACTCACTACTCTACACTCACTACTCTACACTCACTACTCTACACTCACTACTCTACACTCACTACTCTACTCACTACTCTGCACTCATTACTCTGCACTCACTACTCTGCACTCACTACTCTGCACTCACTACTCTGCACTCACTACTCTGCACTCACTACTCTGCACTCACTACTCTGCACTCACTACTCTGCACTCACTACTCTGCACTCACTACTCTGCACTCACTACTCTGTCTGGGTTAAGGGAGACCCTCGAGGCCCTGGTGTCACTGCACCTGCTGCACCCTCACAGCCACTGGTAGTAAAATACAGGACTGTCTGGGTTAAGGGAGACCCTCGAGGCCCCGGTGTCACTGCACCTGCTGCACCCCTGGACACCCACAGCCACTGGTAGTAAAATACAGCACTGTCTGGGTTAAAGGAGACCCTCGAGGCCCCGGTGTCACTGCACCTGCTGCACCCCTGGACACCCACAGCCACTCGCTTTTTCACTTTTTTTTTTTTTTAAGTTTTACACTTTGCTTTGATGCGGACGCTTTCTTACACTGTGGCATGGAGTCATCCTGCTCAGCTCTCGGCCTCGCCACTGCAGGCATATGTTTTCAATTATCTCCGCCGTGATGGCGAGATAATTGAAGATATATGGCCTTCTACTCTTAAGACAATGCCTTTCAAACCTGCCCTACACGGAAAGAAAACACAGGAAAAGCACGAACGCCGCCATTCCCAGCAGACTGGTGAACACGCCCACAACATCTGCATTACATTATCGCGGCACCCTGACAGATCATAATTGAAATTAATGGACTCCTGTGCGCGTACCCACAGAGAAAATGCCAAGATGACGCACGCTAAATTACAGATAGCCTATCATGTCAAGGCTACTAAAAACACAGCACAGCGAAGACGAATGAACATGCACATGCCATTAAAAAAAGCGCGTGCACTAAGGAATGTTGCTGTCCGGACCCCTAAAGACACTTTTTTTTTTCTTTTACTATAGAGCTCGGAGCTCCGCCCCACTTCGTGGTGACGTAGGCCCGAGCCCTAAAAAGAACAGGGTGAACCACAACAAAACAATCAAAACAGAAAACAACTACCACACTACCACATCACATTGGAATAATGTCCCACAAAAGCACACCAGCTCTAGCAGAACACACCACCACCACCACCACCACCGCCAGACGTCTCACAACAAAGATGCACAGTGACATTTACCACCCCCAGAAACCCGCTTTCAGAATGTGGTAAAACTAGAATTTTTATAATTACGCACACATACAGATACATCTGTTTCTTAAGTTATAACTTGCATTGTTCATTTTAAGTGATACAGCCTTAGATGTGCCAAGCCCCCATAGAACTGGCATTAGGTAATGCTGGTGCGTGCATCCTCGGAAATATTTATTACCAGTCTCTATATTATCAGCAACATGTATGGCTGGTCTCCAAGTAAGTAATAAGCCACATATATAGACAGCCTCCACATGCTCCGACACGATTAAGCAGCGTCTACATTCACACTGACCGGTATTTCTAGGAGGAGTATGACCAGCTCCCAAATGCCAAAAGTGGTCAAGCAAAGGCTTGTTATGCCCAAAAATCAGCAACAGGCATGGCCCATTTCACATGCCCACGGCATGTATGGTCAACCTTCACAAGCGAGATAACTGTCCAACAGCTGGCATGACCAGCACGTCGTGCCCAGACACATATTTGACCATTCTTAACATATCCAGTGACGGGCATTGACAGCTGCTCTATGCTCATCAACAGGCGGTAGACCGGCGTCTCATTATGCCCAACAGATAAAACACACATTCACCTCTCCCCCTGCCCTACTACCCCCCACTTACCCCTCTTTCTCTCTTTTTCATTAACTACATCATTGGTACATTCGCGAATAGTATAAATCTGACGGTTATATGATGTTACAACGCATTCCGTTGTAACACAGGCCTTTCCCACGCATGCGTTACAACGCGAATGCCTTTCCCACGCATAACCTTTACCAGGAACATTCCTTTATCACGCATACTTTTACAATGATTTTCGTTGTAAATTCATGCATGGTAAGGGCATACTCTTGGTAAAGGTTATTCCCCCACCCCCTAAACCCTTCTTAAAAAAAACCCTCCCCTGCCCTTAACCCTAAAATCGAACCCCTGCTTTTTTTTTCTAAAATCTAATATTCCCCTTACCTCTCCACGTCGTCTCTTCTCAATGTTCTTCCGTGTTGACGTCGCACGTCGTCAAGAGGAAACAGAAGTGTCATTCAATCCAAAAATTCTTTATTTCGGCCTCATGGGCCATAAAAGAAGCAATAAAAATACATACAGATAAAAGACAATATATACAGTAAAAACCAACTGAACCTGCAGAGTTTAAAAAGCGTGGTAAAATGGTTTAACCAGACATTTTCTTCCTTATTATCCATGCTGCCATTAGGAATTTAGAAACCGCAAACACAATGTGGCCCAGGGTATTCGTTTTCAGCACCCTGTAGGCTTGTAAATAATTACTGAAGCCCAGATTCCGACATAGAGGGGCTAGCCAGCGCCTCCTCGGACTCCTGTAGACATGGCAGCAGAACATTATGTGCAAGTCATCTTCTTCCTTAACTTTACAGCATGGGCAAAGCTTGTCGCCCCCAAGCGACCACTTGTGGGTAAAAACTTTAGTAGGGAGCGTACCAAACCTCCATTGCAGGAACAACTTCCTCGCCAGAAGAGGGTAGATAAAATCCATAAAAGGTTCAAAAACATTAGAATTTTTGGATACAATAAAACATCCGGTCAGGGTGCCACTATCATGTGCAGTGTCCATATCAGCAAGGGTTTTGTTCTTGTAGAGCTGTGCCAGGGTTTTGCGCGAGATCCTTCTACATCCCTGCGCTGGGTCATCCCATAGGTCTGGCAAATTCAAGCTGACACATTCCGATTTGATAAGTGCCAGCCACGGGATCTTACCATTGACATCCAGTCTCAAGACATGTATGAGGTCCTGCCTATAGTGATGCAGCTCCTCAGTGGACCATAACCGATGCCAATACTTCACCGGTTTCGCCCGCAAGTCCTCTGTAATTGACGGGAGGCCCAGGTCAAGTCTTAAGGGGAGGAGTGGTGTGCCCTGCGGGAGAGCAAGAAGACGTCTGAGGAAACAATTTTCCACCCCTGCCATGACCTTCCCAGCTTTATGGCCCCACAGCTCACTGCCATACAGGGCAGCCGCCTTTGCCTGAGTCCTGTACATTTCTAAGGCCGGGCTAACAGGCTTAAAGGTGGACTTGTTAGATACCCTCAGGAGTGCGCCCGAAAGCTGGGAGAGTTTCAGCCTAGATCTTGCCACCTGGGAATCCCAAGTCAGATTTTCTTGAAGTGAGACCCCCAAGTATGTAAAGGTAGAAACCCTTTCCAGACTGGTTCCCTCGAGTTTTGGGCTGGGTCTGGTCTTGGTCGGAGGGTTGAAGATCATGAACTTAGTTTTTTCCGTGTTCACCTCCAACCCGTGTTGTCTACAAAAGTGACCAAAACCATCCACGATCCTCTGAATCCCCGTGGGGGATTTGGAAAGAAGGAGGGTGTCATCGGCAAACATAATTGCCGGAACCCTCCTTCCTGCCAAAACCGGGGCATCATTGTCCCCGACAGCGTCAAGGTGTTGAATGACGCTGTTGATGTACAGACAGAACAGTGTCGGAGCCAAAACACAGCCCTGTCTGACACCTCGGCGGACCGGGAATTTACCCGAGGGCTTGCCATCCCTCCCACACCTTACTACCGCAAAGTTGTTCTCATGGAGTCTAGTGATGATTTTAAGGAGGTGGGGGGGAACTCCTAGCTTCTGCAGAACCTCCCATAACTTCCCCCTCGGGACGAGGTCAAAGGCTGACCTCAGATCCACGAAGACCATGTACAATCGACCTCCCTCTAGCGTAACCGTCTTCCAGTACAGAAGAAGGAGGCGAAAGATTTGGTCCATGGTCGACGTGTTCTTTCTGAAGCCAGCCTGTAGAGGGCTTAAGATGTCATTGGCCTCGACCCAATCTAGGAGGTGGTCCAGAATGAGGCGCGCGAAGATCTTTTGGGGCACGTCTATGAGGCTTATAGGCCTGTAGTTGGAAGGGAGCAGAGTAGAGCCCTTCTTGTGGATGGGCACAATCTCTGCCCCCAACCACGACCCAGGGATCGCCATACCTCCAAGAATGGCATTAAATAGAACGAGAAGGTATGGGCCCCAGATATCCGGGTGATGCCTAAATAGATCCCCGGGTAACCTATCCAGGCCTGGCGCCTTCCCCACTGCTAGACGTTCTAGGGCAAGCTCCACTTCCCCCAGGGATAATTCCATTCCGGACTCCTCAGCACCCAAGGGCAATTGCATCTCCACAGCCGAACAGGAACTGGTATCTAGGTAGAGAGCCCCAAAATGGGACTCCCATACCGCAGGGGCTATATTAGGCTCAATCGCTTTACTAAGTTTCCCTGACCCATTGTTTACAAGGGCCCAGAATTGCCGGGGATCCCTAGATTTGAGGGCATCGTAGAGGTCCTGCCAATACTTCCAATCCCACTCGGTCCTTGCAGCCACCAGCACTGATTTATGGTGGTTCCTCAGGTCACGCACTTTGGCCTTATCTGACCCCTCTTTTATGGCTGCAATAAGGTCAGATTTTGCAGCCCTGCAGTCTGGGGTATACCAGGTGGGAAGAGGTGTCCTTTTCTTTCGAATTGGGACCTCCGGATGAAATACCTCGGCCAAGTCCCTCACTAGAACCTGGTGAATATTTCCCAGCTTCTCACAGTAATCAGCGGTTCTAGGTTCGTTCAGAAGGGTCTCCACCTCCATGAGGCTAGGGAGCGCCAGCTCGTATAATTTCTTGATTGACTCCTCCGAATTTACAAGCTTCCCCCACTTAACTCGGCGCCTATTTGTGGTCAGGAGCAAATCCCCCATATCAGCCCCTTGGCCAGCTGGGGATGAGTCCGTCAAGGGCGAAGGGCACACAATATTTAAGCAGAGAGCGTTGTGGTCGCTGTCTGTCCTCTTAATAACCCTAAAGTCCCGCACTTTGGGCCAGAGTGAGATATCCACCATAATATAATCTAGCCTCGACTCATGGCCCCTCCTGTTGAATGTACACACCGAGGGGGTGTCGGACGGAGTACGACCATTACATGCCCTCAGCGCGCCATTCAAAGTAAGGGACATGAGCTGTAAGGCTAGAGGGGACCAGGCTTTAGGGTGAGGGGAAGAAGAGGGTGGAACCCCCCAATGGTCGTCCTCGGCCGTAAGGGCACCATCGAGTAACCCTTCCAAGGGTTCAAAGTGGCAATTGAAGTCTCCTCCAAGTACCACCTTGTGTTCACCCGGGAGTTGACCCAGGAAGGAAGCCAAATCATTTAAGGTAGGTGATTCACTTGACGAGGCGACCGGGCGCGAGTAGACATTGACAATGGCCCACGGAGTTTTACCAGGCCAAGTGAGCCGCACACACTGGATGTCCTGCGAACACGTGAGTACCCGCTCCGCCTGACAGCCAGTGTGACTCGCAATCCAGATTGCCAAACCACCAGATGGCCTCCCCCTCCCGGCCCATTTGGCAGGGATTTCAAATACCTCAAACCCTCTCCTGGTCTGAGCGGCCCTCGCCCAAGTCTCCTGAAGGAGAACAATGTCACATCCACTCACCAGGGAGTCCCATTCAGGAGAGCCCTCCTTGTTCGCTAATCCTGCCACATTCCAGGAGAGAATTCTCAGTCCTGGGTCAAGTGGCAGGCTGCCCTTGGCTCCAGCATGGGGTTGCAGGGTAGCCTTCGGTGGACCGACGTCTGAGGCGCCGGTTCCGCCGACAGCGATGGCAGCACGACCAGCCCGCTCTGCTGCCCCTGTTTGGGGATTATGGGCTAGCCCGGTGTTAAGTGGGGGACTCAGTTGGCATGAATTATCAATCGTGTCAGCCCCTCGCTCATCAACTGCCTGGAGCCGGGTTAGTTCCGGCATAGGGATCACAGCCAAACCCACATGGCTTTGCACCTCATCCACCCCATTCCCATGGCCAGACAAGATTGGCCGAGTTTGTGGTCAATCAACCTGGTCCAGACAGGAAAACCTGTTGTGATGAATGAAGTTTGCCTGAGCAATTGGCAAGGAGGGCCTTGGTCTGTAACGAGAACCATCTACAGCAAAGCCCACCCTGGTCCATCCCTTCTCACTCCCTCCCACCGTGTTGCTAACACTAGGGTAGAAGTAAGCAAGGGGTACAAGTTCTATTGCGGACTTATCAGGCCTTACAAGCCAGTTGCAGATGTAATTAGCAACATGCGGGCTCCTGAAACTTAAAACGATACAGTCCCCTGACCTGTTCTTCTTGGTAGGGCCAATCCACGGGATCCTCCTAACCATCAGAACCTCACCCTTCAAGCTTGGAGGCAACGGTCTATTGATACTGAGCCAGCTTATGACCTTATTACGTAGGGAGTCCTGAGACTCCCTAACACCACCAGCTAGCTCAGGAACTCCCACCATGATTGCCGTATATGGGACAGCTTCTGGGGGCAGGTTGACCTCCCTGCGTCTATCTAAGGGGGGGACACAACCATCACTCAGGGCGTTTGTAGGACCCACTGTCGCCCTTGTCTGCGGCACAAGCCGCGGCACAGGGGGTGGCTTAGATCTCCTGGGTGCCGGAACAGGGGGCCCAGGCACTGGAGGTAGTGAAGTGCGCGTCTGGGAAATAGACACACCATTTGCGCTAGGCAGTGCCCTACTAGAAGCCTGGGGTAATGTAGAAGGTGGTAGACTATTCCCAGATGGTTCCCCGGTGGCTACAGGAATGTTAGAAGCTACACCAGGGCTACTCCTAATATGAATATTTCCCCGGGGCTGAAGGAGATTCTCTATAGCCTCTAGTCTAGCTAAGATGGGAGCTAACAAGTTCTTAATAGTGGCTGTAAGGGAATTGATTACTGCATCTGAACTATTAGAAGACAGCCCACCAAAGATAAATGGGCCCGCCACCACTGGTGATAACACAGGAGCTGGCGAGGCCCCAAGATCCGACCCAGTCCCAGATGGAATGAGCTCAGGGGAGACCGAAATATCTGTACTGTCTTCGAGGCTTGAATCAGATGCTACAAAGTTTGCCCTTTTTGCCCTCTTTGGTTCAGCTGGCCTTTTCCTCTTTAAGGGCTGAGTCACCCCACTATCAACAGGGACTGTTGTCAAGACCACTTGACCCGCTTCCAGCGTATTTAAACCCATATTATCCAGAACACCAGAGTGGTCGGAAATCCCTGCTGGCCGTGGGGAATCTCGATCCCTCTGCGTAACCGGAGTTCTTAGCTGCCGAAGTACCGACTCAATGGTCTGGTCGATGCTATCCAGCAGAGACATATGGGTAGCGTCCGTAGTGATGGGTGTACTAGCATCATTTGAGGCAGATTCCTCAAGGTCCAGGAACACACTTTCAGGACCCATCTCTAGGTGGGGAGAGTCCGTAGATAAGTGACACTTGCTAATTTGGGAGCTCGCCTTGGGGAAAAATGTTTCCAAAGTGCTTGTGCCATGTTGTACCGACTTACTCCTTAGAGCTCTGGATGCCATGATGAGGTGAATAAGGAGCAAATTAGCGGAGGCGTTAGAGGGGTGGCCCGGTCCGGTCTCTTCCGGCCTCTAACGGCCTACAACGGCCCGCTCTTTGCCCGGTCTTCGCCCCGGAGATCGCCCCGCGCGCGTCCCGCGGTGCGCGTAACCAAGTGCTCTAATGAATGGCAGGGGGGCGTGGCACTGGGAGGGGGCGCGGCGCGGGCGGGAAGAGGAACCAGCTGGCGGTGTTCAGCAAGAATGCTGGTCCTCGCAGTCCCGCTCGCCGTGCCTCTCACCTCCACTGCGGCCAGCCTCCGGTGTTGCTATCTGTCCGCCCAGGGCTCCACAAAGGCAGGAACTGAAGGAGCTACTCCTGTAGCTGCAAAGGCTTTCCCCAAACAAACTGGCTGACTCGAGTGTCATTCCGTTTCCTCTAACGACGCAGATTGCCTCCCGATTGCCTCCACAGAGAAACTTCACAGGTGCGTTTTTGTGTGGGGTGGGGGGATACCCCGCCAAGCCCCCTGTTCTTTTCACGCTTTTTTAGGGGGGGAGGGGGGGTTAAAGAGACCCCTCCAAGCCCCCTTTTTTATTTTTAGCCTCTAACACACATGCTTTTACTACGTTTCTCGTAGTAAAGGTATGCGTGGTAAAGGCTATTCGTTGTAACCACGCATGCGTTGTAATGCATGCGTGGTTCAGTTATGCGTGGAAACGGCCGCATCGTAGTGGCCGTTTCCCCATCTAACAGTTCCCCCGGTTCATTTCACCCAGTCCTGCACATAACCAGGTGCCAACTGCGTCTGTTGCTTCTAATGTACTGGATTTATGATTATTGTTATCTCATTCTTTTACCTTCTTTATCTGCCACATTATTGTTTACCTAGTGCGACTGCCAGATGGCGGAGGTTGAATCCTTTTCTTCTCCCTCCTAATTTCCACTGTACTGCTCCTCATTATAAATTTATTATTACAATCTATAAAAATGTATTGAAAAAAATAAAATAAACCACACACATCCACTTTGGCCAGCAACATGTTTTCAGTGAGCTTGCCATCTCATCTGATGTGACATTGTTTGCCTCTTGTACCACTAGTCCAAAATGTTCTGTATTTCCCATTTCAGCCCCACGTTTCTATTGTTAAGCCCATTTATCTTTTGCAGATGTCCACATCCCATTTGAAGTTATACCTATGAATGTCTGAGTATGTCATTCCAGTTGTCACTTGCATGGCTAGATTGTCCTACTCAGTGCTGTATGATAGTCCTGTGTGGCCAGCACCCCCTTCAACTCTTCTTTTTCTGGTCCCTTCTTCACTCCAATGTGTTCCAGCCTTCAAAAATAGCTGCTTACAATGATGATTTGGTCGGAAAACATCAGTTTGGCACACAACGCACTTTTATTGATCTGGCCATGAAAGGAGTTTGAAACAGTCCATGAAATTATTTGATTACCCCCGAATGATAATTTCAAAAATATACATTTATTTGGCCATGCTTTAAGATAATTAACCCTTGATAGAGTAAATGAGGATGAGGTGTAATTAAAACGTTTTGTGTAGACATGCCAAATTAGGGCAAAGGCCTCGTTTAGAGGTCAGCACAAAAGCAATAAAAGATTAGACAACCACTGCCTGGCTTTAATGTTGTAACGTGCAAACACATGCATGTAAGAGTGCATGTGTGTGCTTCCATGCTTTAGCATGTAACAGCCAGACATAGTAAAGTAAGTGATTGTGCTATTCTTGTTTAAAGGACCATTGAGATTATGAACAAGAAGGGAACAATGGCAGGAAACCTACATTGTTGACCGTCTTTTGGCACTTCATGCAGGCGGGGTGCTAAATGACCACATATTAAGGGAAACAGCCTTAACTAGGCAGAGTGAACTACACTTGGCTGAATCACGCTGGCGGTAGCACGCACGCCTAAACCACGAATATACCTTAACCGCGTATGAGGGGTTTAGACCGCATGGTTATGGCATGCGTTGTTGTGGCATGTGTTTTTCCATCACACAACCACATATTAAGGATAAAAGAGACACGCTGTTCGACCTAGAGCAAGGTACATTCTCTCTGTGCGGACACCTGTTAGGCAGTCCATACTACTGGATCTACCAGAGACCGCATTAGAGGAGCAAGGCCAAAACTAGACACTCTGTATGGTTGTAAGAGGCATGGAATAGGTGGATCGAGGAGGCTATAAGGCAGAAGGGAGGGGCAATAGTACTTGAAGATAAGTAAGGCTGGCGACCAGGAAGAGGGTGTTTAAAGAAATGGGTGGGAAATAGTAGATTGCATTCTCATGAAAGGATACATGGGGAATGGAAGGTACACGGCCTGCAATGTGCAAAAACAAGAGCACCCATGTAGCTTGCAGTGTAATGTTAATAAACCTGTTCATTTTCCAGAGTAGTTGGGGGGTCACTTTATTCATTTGAGTACTATACTGGGATCTTTGCAGTTGCTTTGTAATTGGATTAATAATTAAAAAGGAAGAGTTTTGTTAGACTTAAAGCAAATGGTATGCAAGTCTAAAACACCAATACAGTCATTATTTAGTTTAAATTTGGTTATCATTTTGTTGACCTCAGTAAAAAAGGACAGGTTTATTTTGATTGTTACGGGGACTCGGACCCTTGACCTGTATTTAGTTCAGGTATTTCAGCAGGACACACCTGACTGCGCCTACAGCCATACCACACCTGATCTTATATAAACACATCCGACTGCGTATATATACAAGTATAGTGGAAGAAAACTAAGTATTTTTGCAGAGTGAGGTTATGCTTGATTCACATGCGGTCATAAATCACACTATCTAGTTGCTGGGTGTGGAAAAACAAACTTTATTTGTGGGTGTCACACACAAGAAGAGTCGCTCTGACTCATGTTGACTTTGACAGCAAGCCCACAATGCCTCATTTAGTGATGATCATCTTCATGCAATATTTTGCAGATAGCTGGTTCAGAAGTAACTAGCTTCTTTGTATTCAGCAAGGTTTTTCCACTTCTTTCTGTGCGTAAAAGTGCCAAAACATCATGAGGTGTTGAAAAGGGTGCATCTACTGGAGAGATCCATGTGTCACTGGAAGGGTGAGTAGAGAAATAGTGTGTGATTTGCATATCGTAGGCTGGTCTCCCTCCAAGGCAGGTCAAGGTCAAAAATTAAGTTTATTTAGATCATAATCTTTAAACCATACACAGTGCTTACTTGCAATAAAATAGCAACAATCATCAATATTCATACAAAATTATCATTAGATTTCATTCCTTTAAAATATCGGTGTAAATGGACTTCCCCCCGACAAATGGCAATTGACAGCAGGTACACATTTTTTCAGCAATTCCAATAGTTTTCATAATAAAACTCATAAAACCAATTTCCTCTAGACAGTACTATTTAAAACATTAATATTTACTGATTTATTATAACATTATGTACACTTTTTAAAAATTTCCCAAGTGCGATTGCGATATCAATGCTTGGAAGTTCTGTTATTAGCTCAAGTGCTTGTCTCCTGTTCTTTATATCATATTTTATAAATATTGGGCGCAACCAAAGTTTACGCTGTTCTAAATTATTTAAACAGTCTAACAAAAAGTGCACGATGTCCCCTTTTGTGCCCAGCCTGCATTTGCAGTGCCCATTTGGGTCCAGCATTTTGGTTTTAGCTTCTTTATTTGATAACCATGGGTTGATCCCAATACGTAATCTTAGGATCTCTTGTCTAAGCCACGTGTTAGGCAATAGATCCAAATAAGGGAACCAGGATTCCTTTGCCCATGCCTTCATCATGAACTTCACTGATATTTTTTTCCCTAGATATTCCCTATCCATACTTCTTGTAGACATTTGTCCATTAGTACGTAATTCCTGTTTTGAACACTCTATAGTTAGCGCCTCACAAGACATATCCACTTTTATATTTTCGCAGGCCTGTAACATTCTCTTCTTACACATTTTAGCCCATTTTAGGTCACTTTGTTGTATTTCGTTCCGGCACCAATGTGCAATTTTTTGATTGTTTTCTAAGCGTTTCCAGAACCGAATTACTGCGCATTGCGTCTGAACTCCCCAAGCTGTTGTTCCTAGCTCTGTTCTTATGGCTTGAACCATTGCCGATTGGGGTAGGGATAAGAGCTTTTTCATGCATTTTCCTTCCTCTATGTCCCAGGCTCCCCTACCGCTCAAATAAAGGACCTCCGCTCCATAGAGGACTTGTGGTGGAATCATCGCATTAAATGCTTTCAATAATGGCCAATGAGACTTATCCCCATAATCCCGGTTAAACATTTTTAAACCAGCAATTGAAGTTTCTGACTTTGCTTTTTGGGCTTCAAGGTGTGTTTGCCAATTTAATTTCTTATCGAACCACACACCTAGATATCGGTATTCATTTACTGATTCCAATTTAAAATCCCCTAAAAACCAATTAAACTTGATCGCTTTTTTCCCAAAGCATAAGACTTTTGTTTTGTCTAGGTTTACCTTTAAAAACAACTTTTTGCAATATTCATTAAAAAAATTCAGTTTCCTTTGGAGGCCAATTTCTGTTTGATCCACTATCACTAGATCATCTGCGTATAGCAGGCACGACACCTTTTTTCCATCCATTCTTGGAATGGCGCTACCCTTTACTTCGAGGTATTTCGGTAATTCGGCTAGAAAGATGGAGAATAACTGGGGAGCCAGTACGCAGCCTTGCCGCAGGCCATTTCCAATGGGGATTTTTGGCGTTAATGTCCCCTCAGTATCCCTGATGACTTGGGCCCAATTTTCCCGGTGCAGTTCTTTTAATACCGTCAACAAGCCTCTTGGGATATTTTTCTTAGTTAGTATTTCCCAGAGACAGTCCCGGTCTACCGAGTCAAATGCGGCTCGGAAGTCCATGAAGCAGCAACAGAGTTTTCCGTTCTGTTCCGTAGACTTCCTCGCCATTGCCCATAGGGAGAAGCAGTGATCTATTGTTGAATGACCTGCTCTAAATCCTCCCTGTTCGATTGGTATTATTGAGTACTCTTCCACCCAGGCATTTAGTCTGTTAAGGACAAGTTTTGAGAAGACTTTTGCCCCTATGTCCAGGAGGTTTATCAATCTGTAATTTTTCGGTTCCCCTGGGCTACCCTTTTTGTGGATAGGTCTGATTATTGCCCCCTTCCAGTTTGATGGCATTTTTTCCTCTGTTAGGATTAATTGGAAGAGGTTTGAGAAAAACCGTGCCCACCATTTTGTTTGGGATTTAAGGATTATAGCTGGGAGGTTATCCGGCCCTGCTGCTCTAGTTAGGTTCAACTTCTTAATTATTTCTCCAGTGTGGTCTTCTGTGAAATCTGATTTAAATTTGTCTGAGATTTCCTGCCACTCTGGTAGAGCTCTTACTCCTGAGACTAATCTTGCTTCATACAGTTCCCTTATTTATTTGTCCCAGGCTGCCTCACTTACTACGCATATCATTTCTCCTGCAGGGGGAGACGATGCTGCTTTTATCAATTTCCAAAATTGTCTCAGATTTTTATTTTCAATTGATTCTAGCAGCTCTCCCCAGCATTTCTCTTTGTACTCCATTTTTGCATCAAGGGCCATCTTCTTAAGCTCTACTTTTAGAGAGATTATATGTTTTTTGCTCTCTAGATTAAATTCTTTCCTTTGTTTTCTAGCTTCTGCCCTTATTTCTCTTTTTTTAATTTGGCAGTCCATTAAGAACCATTTCAGGCGTCTGTCATGGTTTGTTTGGCCTTTACTTTTATTCTTTTTTAGTTCTATCCTAAGACATTCGACTAATTGGGCGATTTTCTCCTCGTACCATTTTAAGTTTGAATTTTCTAGATTTACCAATTCTATCTTTTGTTGGTTATGATTTTAATTTTTCCACATAATCTTCGGTTACTCTGGTTGTTGCCCTTTTTGGATAATCTAATTCTTGGTGAATCACCTTTTCCCTTCATTCCAACCTTCCCCATTTTAAGTTTACCAAAAGCAGATTGTGGTCACTACCTTCACCATTCAGTACATTAAAGTCCTGCACTAATTGGAAGTTCCATGCTGGCATAAAGACATAGTTGATCGGAGAGTTTTGCCGACCTTTTTTAAAGGTCTTCTTTGCCGGGCAGTCTGATTTAAATCTGCCATTAAGGCAAAAGAGTCCCTTTTCTCCCAAATAATTGACCAATTCCCAATCCAGCTTTGAGGAGTCACATGTTGGAAACTTTGCATGTGTTATTCCATAGGCGTCTAGTAGTTCTGTGCACCAACGATCGGTCTTCCCTGGGTATAATTTATGGTTAAAATCCCCTAAAATTAACAATTTGTCTGAAGTGTACCTTTCAAAAATATAATCTACGTCCTGTTTGAAGTTTCCCATCTCTCTTGCATAGTCCTCTACATTGTCCCATTGTATATATACATTTACAACAATTATCTTTGCATATGACTTATCCAGACAGAGATGGTTTATCCTACATGCCAGTAACCATTTACACTTTACTTTTAACATTGTCACATTTCTTAGTATCTTCGTTGAGATAAGCGTCATTATTCCCCCCGAGGGGCGACCAAATCTTTGTCTCGTTGCCGGTCGATTTAGTTGATGATATCCCTCGAAGATGGGGGTTTCGCCGCTTGCCCAAGTCTCTTGTAGGCAGGCAATTGCTACTTCGTTTATTCTAAGCTTTAACTGTTCCCTTTTTAAATCATTGCCTAGCCCATTTATGTTCCACGTTAAGAGACTTAGGGCAGTCGGCGACCCTCTCTCCTATTCTATATCGCTCAGTCCCCCGATTACCTCACTTCCCTCCAAATCGCACTCGGTTGAGTCCCCTAGATAGCTACATTGACTCCAGTTGCCCCACCAATCCTCTTTCACAGTGTTATTTATCACCACCTTTAGACGGTTATCCCCTTCCTCTTTACCCTGGTGTATTCTCACCTGTCTCTTTCCCAGACCTGCGTGGCAGCTTAGGAAGTCCCTTCCTGCGAGTACTTTTCCCCTTAGCTCTTTTTCAGTCAGTACCTTTACTCCTTCTTGGAGAATCTCACTGGCTGCCCTCAGAATTGCCTTTCTTACCAGATCTGAGTATAAGACTTTTGTTATTTCCCCACCTGTGGTGCTGTCTATAAAGCCCACCTGTCTTAAATCTTTTGTGTCAATCCCACTCAGGCTTACACATTTTGAGAAGATCGCCAAGATTTGTGACCTATTTAGGGGTTTTATTTTTCTTGACTTCTTACCCCTTTGGCCTTCTTCTGCTGGTTCTAGGTAGACCCATTTATTGTTCCCCTGATCATAACCTTTCACTGGGAATTCTAAAGTTTTCTGTCTTAGTCCTTTCTGCCCTGTTACTCTCATTTCGGTCTCTTGTGGCTGGGAAATTTCTTCCGGGTTCCTGTGTCTCAGAGGGGTCTCCCTTTGGCTTTTTAATGAGGGGGTTATTCTCTGGCCTATGAGTTTTTTCTTTTGTACTGTCCCTTTTGGGTCCTTCCTTCCATTCTTACACTTTTCTTGCATGTTTTGAACCTTCCTTAATGTTTCTATTTCCGAAGGTCTGGTCGGGACAAAGGCCCGAGCCATAATATTTAGTGTATCTCCGGTTTCTTTTTCCTTCAGCTTCTTCTTTGGCTTCTCCTTTGGCCCTACCTGTGTGGCCTGCTTTTTTCCCCACTCTACCTTTGGTGTGAGTTCTTACATGGTCACATCTCCTTCTTATTAACATTGGGCGCTTAGAGATATAGACATTATCTGGGATCTCCATCCGAGTACTTTCCAAGCTTTGTTCCGTAGCTTGGGGGGTTCCTACTGGTCTTATCAGGGTAGACATTTGGCTTTTTATTCCAGTCAACTCATCCTCTATCTTCTTTAGGTGTTGCTTTTGGGAATTCAGAACTCCATTGTTCAGCAATGAGACTTCGAGGATCCCTTGCAGAGTTTTTTGCAACATTAATAGAAGATCCATCATTGAGGTGGTAGGGGAGGGTCAGGGTCATGTTGGCTATTTCTCTCTGGGATTATGTGGCTTCTGATTTTCCCCGTATTCTGCACGTTTGAGTTGTTTCCCCTTTCTTCACTGTGGTACTTGGCTGGGGGATACCTCCCGAACAAAACTTGTCTCCAGGCTAACTCTTCTCACTTGATCTTTGTTCCCCGATACTTGGGGGGGAGAACAGTTTTGGAGATGAAGATAGCCGAGGTACCAGCAATTTTGAATTCTGACTGTTTAGTAATAGGTTTATTAATAGGGGATCCTCCAGCTCTTCTTCCTGTTCTTTTTCTGGCATTCCTCTCAGGTTTTGATCCTCTTGAAGCACGTTATCCGTTTCTATATTTGTTGTCTCGGAGTCCTCATCCTCATCAGGGTCCACATTTATTGCCGTTGGGTTTTGGATTTTATAATGTTTACCTAAGAAGTCCTTTACTGGGTTTGAGGGCTCTATATTCTGTTTTTTAAGGGCTGTTAGAGAGCACCCTTTTTTTACTTGCGGGGCCTTTTTTGGTCCTTTTTTGCATTTTCCCTTCTTGTGTCTCTCCCCCCGGAAGTATCCTCCTGGGAATTCAGACTCTCTTGACTCTCTTCCCTTAAGCTGAACTCAGCCGGTTGTTTGCTCGTCTCCGGGCTGGAATCTTGTGCCCCCTTCCGCACTTTCTTTCTTAAATTGCGGCCCATACCCTTTTATAGGATTAAACTGGTGGGGGTTTGTTTTTCCCCTACTGGGCTTACTTTCTTTTTACTGCACAGCGTGGTTTGTTAATCACCAATTAATATTCATATATTCTGGCTTAGACACACACTCCTCCACACTGTAGCTGACTTACCTCTGTTGTGCGCTATCCACCAGCCTGCCTTGCCAAGGATTGATGATGCAAATCTCTTTCTTTATCTCCTGTTCTCCCCGTTTGGGGCGCCCAGAGGCTCAATGGTCCGGGCTGGATAGTCGACTTTCGGAGGTCCCTGGTAACCGTTTATAAAGCTCCCCCTCGGGGCATCTTGGGGCACTGTTTGCCGCTTCTCGCACCTTTCTGCACCTCCCGGTCCCAGGTTTCTCTGACCTCGACCAGGGGTGCTCAAAGCTTTTGCAATCTTGGTGCAGTTACTCCCGAACGGCACGGAAATGAGGGTGGGGTCAGTTGGGCTCGCCCCTCCACTATACCGTGCCTCGCAGCACAAACAGTCTGGACAGCTGCGGGGGGACACACCCCTCGGCACGCGTTTCAAGCCGTACCGAGCGCGGCGCCTCGGCGTTTAGGGACACTATACTCGCTGGGCGTTTTTCGTCGCTCTTCTCCCGCGACAGCCCCTGTTACGGTTCCCAGCTCCCAGCTTTGGATTTCCGCAGCGTCCGCGGCGTTTGGCCTGGCGTTTAGTCCGACGTCTCCGTCACGATACTCCTCCTCCTCCTCTGGTGCTTCAGGCAAGGCGAGGCGGGGCGGGGCGGGGCGTAGCGGCAACAACAGAGCTCATAAAAGAAGGCAACTCCTCGAATGCACTGATTGCTTGATTGATAAATAGATCAACTATGGGGAGTTGTAAGAAACAACTATAGCAGTTGAATATTTAGTCAGTTCGAACATGAACCTGTTTGTCCTTGCCGCATACGCTCATCAAGTCAGTAGTTTCTTGCTTCTATGTTTCTGTTTTCCCCCGTATAACAAAACAAACGGGATTTTAAAGCGTTTTTACAGCGTTTTGCTCTCGTTTTCCACCGCTGCCTCCTCCGCGCGTGGGCTCACAAGCATCATAGCATAGAAACGCTTATTCACGCTCTGGTTCGCGTGCCACAATGTAGAAACAGCCGGGGGTCCGGTAACCCAAACAGACCCGTTACCGCCGCTGCCGCCGAAAAATCCCTGAGCTGCCTCAGCCGTATCCACGGTGCTCAGTCGGAGCCTGGGACCTCAGCCCGCAGTCCGTCCACGAAGATCCCGGAGCTGCCTTCAGCCGCATCCGCGGTGCTCCGCGGTGCTCAGCCAGAGCCTGGAACCTCAGCCCGCAGTCCGTCCACGAAAGCTCCGAAAGAGTCAACACCACCACGCCGCCGGGAGCAGCCTCGCCACAGCAGTGTCTGCCTTATGCCTACCGGAAACTATTTGAAAACATTACTACTATTGAGTTGGGCAGTAGCATTACCCACTTATAATTATGACATTAGTGATATTTAAATCCCAAAATGCATGTGACGGGGGTTTGTGCCCCCTCTTTAAGGAGCCATGCCTGGCATCACAAGATATTCCATGAGGTGGAGTGTAGGCAACACCAGAGATATTTTGTAAAATGCGTCTAAAGGATACAACATTAACTGAATATACGAAGCAGCCAACAGCCCTGAAAGCTTTTTGTCTCCTCACTTGGGGTCTGGACCAATAATTTGAGAACGTAATTGTCCATTTTTTAAACTGCCTTAATACCGAATGCATGAGTTTTTTTCGCGCTATCTCAGTATTGGCTAATTTAGGGACAGGAGTGGGGGGTAAAGACGTGTGCCCAGGATCACAGAATATGTTCAATTGGGGTAACAGAGCTTTTAACTCTGGTTTTGGGATTCCAAAGGTAAGTCGCTGCAGTAAGTGAGAGGATCCCATCCTCGTCGCCAAATGCAGTAAGTAAGAGGAGGCACACCGTGATCAGCTTTAATAATACTTTATTCCTTTTCAACTTCACCCACGACTTGGAGCAACTCCCTGGTCTGAAGGTCGAACCGCAACTGATCTTGCCATTTAAACCTTCATACCAGTGTTCGCCCCGTGCACGAGTTCTCAGTCAAATCATAACAAACAATGTAAAAACATACCATAGACATTCCTATACACTTGCCAACCCAATATTCTAGATCACCCGTCCAGTAGTTGTCTTTTTGTTATCTGGCCCCTAGTGAACAATTGATGGGCATGTACAGGCTGTCCATACCCAGTACTGGAAATGCTGAGGCTGATTATATGTATTGCTCCACACCTGGATACCCCCATGATCTCCATCAGGCTTTATCTGGGGAATGTAGAGCACATCCGGTTATCCTGTAAAACGGTCTTCAAATTTTGACCGATGTTACAGTCCCATTGTGCTTTAACATGCACCATCTGGTATTACTTTCATGACAGTTTCTTGGGGAAGAACTTGCAGGCGCTCTGGCAAAATAGGTTCCTTACAATGCAGCATTTTACTTTACTGTTCCCAAACACGTTCTGGGAGACAGGACCCAACATCAAATTCTTCCATATGTTTAGGTTACTGACCAAATGCACTCTCCTAAATCTTATATACATTTCAGTCACTAACACTGAAAAACAGGTTATTCATTGGCAACCCCCGTTACTGAACGTCGAAGGATTTTTTGAACATGAAGAAAAAGGAAGATATGTGGAGAGTAGGCAATAGTTAAGTGGCACTTTGTCCAACAACCAGTTGGGCTTTTAATCCCTCTAGAATACACATGCAAGCATCCCCAAATTAAGCAATACGTGCCTTAATTATTTGTGTAATAAGGTTTTTTGTATTGCATGCACGACTTCTTCATAACCTGCCTTTGAAAGATTGGTAAAGCTGGCAAACAGTCAGAAACATAATTACAGAGGCCTCAGGTCAAGTTCAACACCCACAGCTAGAGCAGGCATGTTAGCGAACAGCACTTCACACGCAGGAACTTGGGTGCCCAAATATACCATGAACACAGATCCTTGCAGTGGATGCATTAGTGCAGCGAGCCACAGTCTCAGCTTACTACCACCAGGTAGACAAATTAAAAACTATAGATTAAAATAAATATTTTACTGCTACTTTATGAAAACAGGATGGAGTGAAGCTTTGTGGTTCTAGTGACTTTATTAGAATACTCCACCAGTATATCTAATGGCAATGCACTTATTTTTCAAGACCTGGGCAGTAGATGTGCTCTTTTTTGGTGGCTGAGCCGCTGAAAGGAGAAGAATATATATTTTTTTAAACAGGCTGGTATTTTCAAACCAATAAGTCCACATCGGATCTATAAAAGCGTCTGTAAATTTTTGATTTTTTTTTTAGGGAGGATAAAGGTATAAATTAAAGGTAAAATGATTTATTTTACCCCTTGAAGGTTATTCCCGGAAAGACTATAACAACATACATGTTTACCATTAGCTTAATCCTTTAAAAACTTTAGGAAGAAAAGGAAGAAAAAAAACCATCTTGAAAAATTGTGGTCTCAGATGGTTAAAAGCTTTTGGTGGTAGAGAGCAGAGGGAGAGATTAGCCTAAAGTTACCACTGGAAACAAAAATATTTTTTTCTGGGAATTAACAAAACAGCTCATTTTTACAGGGGATCTCATGACAACATTCCTTTTTAAAGATAACGCAATGCTCTTGGATGACCCACCAATTGTAGATCTCATGACAGTGTCGCAATAGAAGACACGCCTTTCACATTCTAGTGAAGGGAAGTTCCATCAACTCGTGGTTGGAAGAAAATGCAGGACAACTATTGCAGCCAGCTTCAAACCGTGGGACTAAGAATAATGTTAAAGAAACCACAGGAGGCCCGGGTCATGCCTTAAGGGGTTCTCTTTGCTAGACAGCTTTCAAATTACACACTAGAGTCATTCATGCCACAATTCGAAGTAATGTGAACTGGTGGGCAGGGAGGAGCTCCTGACTGGAATGCCACAGAGTCGAAATGTCTGGTTAATGGACTGAGATTTAAATTTCTGGAAATTACCGTTCTATGCAATGGCAAGGATGCATACTGGCCTGTAATGTTTAGGTAGTAGCCAATGACTGTCTGAGCAAGCATGCGGAAATGATCATTGGTGACAACATTTTGCACTAACTTGACGCGAGCAAAGAGCAAAATGGCTTTCCAGCACGAGGCGCCAGTAGGTCTGTTATCTATGCAGAGGGGGCATAACTGGGCAATATTAGCACAACCACGAATACAATTCCGCACAAAGCCAAATCTATGGTTCTACGTGAAGTCCTAGCACCAAATAAAATCAGGAGCAACCAAGGGACAAGCAGAATATTGTGTTATTTTCCACCGTAACATGTTTAATTTCCACAAACTGACATAGCAGCATCGTGTATAATTTGCAATGGATTGTGTTCCTCAAGTAAATTTTTCATGCAAAAAACAATGGCTTGTACTTGCACCTAAACTCAGATTGTAAACAGTAAGCATTGGCAAAACATTTTTAGCACAGCTGTTGACTCTTTGTATGTATGACCCCACTATGTTCCAGTTTGCATAATGTACTGTTGCAGGCCCCACCTCAGTGTTGCGCCACATGATGTTTAGTAAATCTGAGCCCACAAGACATGATGCAGTAAGCAGGAGATGGGGTACTTGTGAAGTTGGTGACCAGTACATTGTGGAGATTTAGAGGAGGAAATGGGAGATTGTGAAGAGTAAACTCATGCAGTCTTGCAATCTATCCAGGTGTTTGGGTACCTATATGTTGCACACAAAAAAGAAAAAAAACTAATTACCCACCAATTACAAGGTAAAGGTGAAGATGGGGCAGTCCGACAGCAGTATCCTTGCCTTCACTTCTGCCCCTGCCCACAAAACTCCCCTACAAGTAAGAATAGGGTGGCGGTATTCTCTGCAGGTTTTTTTTACATGGCCGGGTGGGAAGATGGTGCTCGGGCCTGCCATCCCGGAGCGCGTGGTAGTTTCCAAATTTGCCCCATGCCAAGGTCCTACAAATCCCTCCGCATTTCTGCACCCTTTTCCACATGGCAGCTGTGTGTGCGGGAATTTTCATTAATTCACTGAGCCCCAGGCACTGGGCGAAATGGCTATTTTCACGTCAGCAGCCCAAGTCCACACGGAAGTCATTAAGATTACCTTCCCTGAGGGGAGAACGAATATCATAACATAAGAGTAATCCTGGGGCTTATCTTCATGATACAGTGGGCAGGCGCTGTACTTTCAAAGCAGTCCACTGAATTCACCTTTTATGTAAAGGTGTAGGATGTGCTGGCATACTCTAGGGAGGATAATCGTAAGGATTACAAACATTCAGAGGAACCAGTGCATGGAAGAATCCCAGGAATATCCTACAGCCTGGGGATCCTTTAAAGTTACTCTTTGTCTCATGTATGTGCTGTTGCTGCAAGGGGTATTGTGTACAGTAAAGGGCTTGGAGCCTGTCCATTATTTACCATTTGCTGGCTTAATTTTCATTCTTTTTGCTGCCTCCTAATTGGTCACCATATGCCTCATTATTCTGTTTTATTTCTCCGGAGCATGGACCAAGTACCAATTGATTTTTTTTTTTGGTGTCCTTCCGCTGTTTGCACCCTGATTCGGAGTACTTTTTTCCTGACTGGCATTTTTTTTTTTTCTACAGTTACTATTTTTTTCTGGTTGGAATTTGGCGATTCCTTTTACAGCAACAAGCAAATGCCACGGGCTCTTGAAGCAGTTTGTGACTTTGTTTCACAGTTCAGAGCTTCCGTTTACCACCACCTTTAGGTTGCTATTAACTCATGTTCATCGTATTTAGAGCAGATTTGTTTGTTTGTTTTTGACTTAATTTCTTTTGGCATTAGGGGTTTCCTTTTACAATAACATACACATGCCACAGACTCTTAAAGGAGTCTGCGTGACTGAAGGGGTTTATAGGTAGCATATATATATAGTTGACTTTTTAAAGTGCCTCAATTTTGGCCAGCACAACAGTTAATGCATTTCCACATAAAACGGGATAGGTGTTGCGATTGTTGATAGCATTCAGTAGATAAACCCCTATCCTGCAATAGCCTAGAAACTTCCTATGCTGTTGATCAAATTGACTGACTACGTAGTCTGGGCCCAGCAGTCAACCATTAACACTGCTGTTTTTGTAAGTTCTTGGGGTTAGATTGTCTTTTCTCCAAATAGCTTCTTGATATCAAAGAGCATGTTCATGAGTGTGGCTTGGACATCTCCAGAGAAGCTACAGGAGCACATGCAGGCAGTGTCAGTGTTGTTTGACAGCTGTGCCTATGGGCCAATCCAATGTCTGAAGTATACACAATGCACTTCAAGAGTGGAGTAGAGGGGGCGTGGCCTGGCAGGCAATGGATGTGCTCAGCTGAGCTCCTGCTGCCCGAGGGGTCCCAGCGCCGTTTATCCTGCGCCCAGCGTCAAGTAACCAGAGTGGAAGGGGGGCACAAAAATCAGTACGGCAAACACAGATGTCATGGGGGCTAATTGATGCCCCAAAAGGTTGTAATATCCCTAAAAAGAAGTCTGCCCATAGTGGTGTGGGCCCCGCACAAGACGGCACCTGTAATTCAGTGCTAGGCGAGGTGTCGCCACAGACTCAGGGGTAGGCGTGCCATCAGCGAGGGTTCCCAGGAGGACGCAAACCCTTCAGTTTAAAAAAAAAATTTTTTTTATTGATTTTTCAACAGAATACAAAAACCAAAGCGCAAGGCGCCAACTTTTAGCCAGTTACGTCACATTTACAACACATATTGAAAGTCAAATGCTTTTTCATCTTATCCTATTACAGAATCAGGTTCTATATTCCATAATCGCTTCATATCAGATTTTTGGACATAGTATATAGCCTTAACTATACGCAACATCAGGGGAACACAAGTCATTTCAACCTTTTCCTCGTGACGGCGCAGGCCAGACTTTTTAGTATATATACATTGCAGCAGATACATCAGTTTTGAATTGTTCAGCAATCCTTCACTTTCGCCATTTATTTACAGTCGCATCAGTATTTCGATTCAGCTCCCTTCCACCTCATGCTCTTCAGAACTCTCAACCTGTGCATCCGGGCTACCTGTCAATCGTGTCCACTCCATAAAAGGGCCCCATATATCAATCGGACGGGCATATAGCAGCAATAGTGCGTGTAGCTTACGCCTTTTAGGTATTGTGTCCCGTACATATCCTAAAAGGCCCAGTAGAGGCGAAGGTGGATCCTGTCTACCAATTATTTGATTGATTGCATTGAATATCTCTCTCCAAAACAATTGTAAATGCGGACATTCCCAAGCCACATGTAAAAAGGTGGCCTGATCGTAGCCACATCTCCAACATCTCGCTTCGCCTCGCAATCGCATATGGTGTAAGCTAACCGGCGTACGATAATACCTATGTAAGAATTTGAAATGTATCAGTCTCAGACGATAATTCAGGGACAAGACAGCGAGCTGACCACAGCAATATTCCCATCTGCGAGTCCAATTCACCATTCCAAAGCTCCATGGATTTGAGCTTCAGAATCGGGCAGTCAGATTGCATAACCGTGTAGAGCCTAGTAACTAGTTTCCTAGACGATTTCAGTTTTAGAACGTTTTAAAGAGCTAATATAGTCAGTGGGGCCTCGGGGACTCCTGGATACAGCGCTCGGCATGCCGTGCGCAACTGATGGTATAAAAACTTTTTAGCAAACGGCGTCTCATGCCCCTCCTCCTCCAAAGAGGGAGGCCGGAAAGTACCGTCCGGGTAGAGGTCACCAAATGTATTTAACTTCATTGCGGCGAGCAGCGCCTTGCTGACTCCTTTCTCCACACAAGGCAATAAAGGGTTACGCTCCAGCACCATCGATGGTGCATATATCGTCTGGTTACCCGCCCTTTTCTGCAACTCACGCCACACCCAACGCAATGTTCCTGCAGTGTCCACGTCCGCTCCCGGGCGACTGGCCCTTTGATACAAAGCAACATCCAGTGGGAGTGGAGACACCGCATCTCGCTCAACCGCAACATGGGGTTGGAATGGAGTCTCGTGCACCCAGAAATTTAAGAATTGAGCCTGCGCACATAGGGCATATAAATGCATTTCGGGGCACCTAGTCCAACCTGCTTAAGGGGGAGGGTCAAAATGTTCCATGATACCCTGGCTTGCCCATTTGCCCAGATCAGGGCCAACAGCTGCGATCATAACGTCCCGAAAAAATGTTTAGAGAGAGGAATTGGCACGTTCACAAATAAATAAAGAAATTTGGGCAATATAATCATCTTTGTCAATGCCACTCTCCCTGCTACTGTGAGTGGTAACTTAGACCAAATAGATACCTTACTTTCCAGCCATGTATAAGCTCGGCCAAAATTCAGGTTCCAAATTTCCTACAGGTTCCTACTCAACCAGACTCCCAAGTATTTAACCTCCGTGGCTTCCCAACGTAGTGGGAATTCAGAGCAAACTTCCCTCGTACCATCAGTCAGTGGGAAGATCACTGACTTGGTCCAATTTATGGATATTCCCGCAAAGCCCCCAAATCTTATAAACTCCTGTAGCACCGGAGCAAGGTTCACCTCCGGGTCCAGGATATACAGTGTGACGTTGTCTGCTTATTGCGATATCAAGAGGCTGCGTGTACTAAACCCTATGCCCCTGGCAGTGTGGTGTTGCCTAATTCTAGCTGCCAACGGTTCCATAGCTATGGCGAATAGGAGTGGCGACAGCGGACATCCCTGTCTTGTACCCCTCGAGACCACGAAGGAGTCCGACACCATTCCATTTACCCTGACACGGGCTTGTGGAGCTTCATACAGTAATTTTATTCTCTTCATAAATAAAGGGCTGAACCCCATGCATTGCAATACCAAGAACAAATATGGCCATTCCAAGGAATCGAACGCTTTAGTTGCGTCTAGAAATACTGCCGCTGCCTGCACACTCGGGTGTAAATATTGTATAACTGAAAACAATGTGCGTAAATTATGTGACGTTGACCTCCCTGGGATAAAACCCGATTGGTCAGGGAGCGCAATCATAGGTAACATCGGCTGCAGCCGATTCGCCAACAATTTCGCGTAAATTTTGACATCAACATTTATCAGAGACAACGGTCTATAGGAGTCTAGTTATAGCTCTGGCTTATCCGGCTTCAGTAGTGCAATGATCATAGCCTCTCTCATGGATTGGGGTAAGAGCTCAGTCTCTAAAGCCTCTCCGTACGCTGCAAGTAATCTAGGTGCCAACTCCTCAGCGTATGTTTTGTAGAATGCAGTCGTAAGTCCATCCGGACCCGGGGCCTTATTTAACGGAAGGCTTTTAATTACCTGCGCTTCATCCTCTTTAGTGATAGGCAGGTCCATGTACAATCTATGATTGTCGTTAAACCACGCAAGTGCAATAGAGGCTAAGAATTCCGACATGTTGTCAGCTTCCGACATCTCAGCTGTGCTATACAAAGTAGAATAAAAGTCACGAAATGCAGTCAGCACCCCTTCCTGGCCCCTGACAATCTCTCCCTTCATATCATGTATCTCATGCACAAATGCCATATCCCTGGTAGGTCTAACCATATTAGCCAGTGTACGTCCTGGTCTGTCGCCTTCCCCGTACCGCCTGGCCTCGGCATATTTACCCAAGAATTTAACCTCCCTACGAGCCTCTTCCTCAAATTCAAGGAGTTTGGTTTTGAGCAGGCCTGCTGTCTCAGGTGTCGTGTGTAAGTATAACTGGCCCTCCAGGGTCTTAATGTCTTTCTCTAATCCAGCAATTTCCCTCTTACAGTCTTTAGCACCCCTGCCTGCCTAGCAATACACCCTTATAACTACTTTGAAGGCATCCCACAAAGTGGCTTCGGAGTCCACTGAACCATTATTCGTGTCAAAGTATGCCTCAATATCAGACCTTATCTCCTCTTTGAATGCTTCGTCTAGCAACGCTTGCTGAGGTAGCCTCCAGCTGAAAGCTCGTGGGGCAGCCCCAGGAATTGACAATCGGAGAACACAAGGTGCGTGATCGGACAGTGACCTTGTCATATGAGATATCTCCACCGTTCAAGTTGCCACCTCTCACGATATCAGCCAGAAGTCTACTCTCGACCATGCTCGGTGGTGGGTCGATACACACGTACCATCTCTGAGTGTGGGGTTACGTTCCTTCCATATATCCAAGAGGTCCCCATCTATCATTATGTTGTGTAGAGCCGTGCGTGCTTGAGGGTGCAATGGCCTAGCCGTCCCCAGCCTATCCTCAGTGTCTGAGAGGATCGCGTTGAAGTCCCCACCCCAGAGTACACTGCGGCATCCTATTGCTCTAATTCTAGACCACAGTTGTCTAAAAAAGTCAGTAGAATCCGTATTAGGGCCATACACAGCCACCAGTGTCACCTCCCTGACACTTAATCTCCCATTTAGTAACACGAAGCGACCTTCTGGGTCCGCAAAGGATGAAGCACATTACCAATCAATTCCCCTCCATACCAATACAGCAACCCCGCATAATTATAATATATTTCTGAATATATCTCCCCCATCTGCTATGTTTTATTTTCTGTGACTGTGCTACGTTGATGTGGGTTTCCTGCACGAAACAAATATCTATATCATGCCTTACTAAGTATGCATGAACCACTCTCGCCTTGCGTCCATCATTCAACCCCCTAATGTTCCAGGTTACAATATTCAGAGTAGTATTGCACGGCATTTCCAAATCAGACAAAATATACTGCACCCTCCAATTCTGATGAGTCTAGAACCAACCACAGTTTTGTGTTACAATCATACCTGTGACTTACTGGCTCACAAAGAGAAACAAACTACACCTGTCCCCACCCACACCAACCCCCAATCAGGTTGTAGCATATCCCACCCAATAACAATATTTGCAAACATCAAACCATCCCTAGGGAACCTTTCCGGGGGGGGGGGGCGAGGGTAGACCGGCATACCCCCTACTTTCGCAGGGTGGCCGGGGTGTCACTACAGCATACGTTCCACATTTAGTACGGGGACAATTTAAAAGGTACATTTTTCTTCCAACGGGGACCCCCATCAGGGTCCATCACAGCCCCACCATTGTATCGTACTTGCTTACTGCGAGATAATGCATCATATTAGCCAACACATCCTTTCTTAACACATAAATTATAGGAAAAGCAACAATTTAGTTGTTATCACTTAGCCTGTCCGTCGAGCACTCAGTTCCATCATTCCTTTTCTTAGGCACTTTTCCCGCAACATGTTTGGCAAATTTTAGCGCCGACTTCGCATCAGTGAAGTAGTGCGCCGTTCCGTCATGTGACATCTTCAACTTTGCTGGATAAAACAAGTATCTGTGCCTGCAGCAAAAGTCTCTTAGCTGGCAGAAATTCTCTCCGAGCAACCTGCACCAGTGGCATGAAATCGGGATAAAAAGATATTGAGTTTCCCTGATATGTGATCTGACCTTTCTCTCTTGCCAGTCTCAGAATCATGTCTCTATCTTGGTAGTTAATCAGTTTAATCAAAATGGGCCGCCGTGTACCACCCACTGGCGGTTTTGGGCCCAATGTCCTATGCGCCCTTTCCACAGTGAACACTTTCGAGAGGTGTGGATCAAACAGTGACTGTAAGAGATCTGCCATATAGTCCTCCATTTTGGACGCTGCTGTCGTCTCTGGTATGCCAGCGACACGGAGGTTGCTTCTGCGAGACCTCGCCTCTAGGTCATAGTTCTTTGCCGTTATTACTCCTAAAAGCTTGTCCATATGTAAGAGCTGTTCCTTTGTCTCAGTTTGGAATTCGTGGAACTCTACCTGCCAGTTTTCCAGTCTGTCTAGTCATGTTTCGTGTACAGAGACCTGAGTTTTCACACGATCCAGCTGTTGTGTCAGTGTGTCTAACTTGGTGTCAATACTTTTAAGGCTGGTGCGCATTTCCAGCAGCAGGGTCTTTACATCCTCGTCTCCCGCTCCAGATTGCATATCCATGTCTGATCCACCCTGCGCTCCGGCCTCCGTTTCTGCCTGCCTGGTCGAACGATGAGCATCAAACGTTATCTTCAGTTGTTTAGGATCTTGTTTCCCCATATCTGCAGAGACCCAGCTCTCCTGTGCCAGCTCTGGCGCCTATAGGGTATGGTCACACACTGTTGCAGCGGGACTCTAATGAGCCTCCAATTACTCCCACCTCAACAGCTTCGCCGCAGCGCCCCACTACGCACTCTAGACACAATTGCCAACAGAAGCTCGATGGAGTGCAGTAGCCCTGGCGTAGCTCACTTTCGTTAGTCTCACTAGCACATCCCTTTCTTCACCAAGTTGTGTCTAGGCGCTGTAAATGTCTTCCAGCCCTACGTTATGCACTATTCCCCTCCAGCACTCCCTCTTCGGTTCGGCGATTAATACCTTCTGTGTACGATGTCAAGCACAGATGTGTCCCTGTGTCTTACATTCACATGACACCGTAGCCGCAGGTACCCGATGGAGCTCCAATCTTGGTCAGATATTTCACTGCTAATCGGCAGGTCTCTCTATAGAGGGGTCGCACTACAACTATCAAAATGGCGGCGCCTCGGTCATCTACTTAAGTGCACTGCACTCGGGCCACGCCGCAGGGCATATCATTTTATAGTCTCCGAGCGGTCCACCTAACCGCTCAGAGCACTGCTCAACTCATATGTAGGCAAATATAACTCGCCACTTCTAGCAGCCAGGATCCCAGATGCAGGCCAACGCAGTGCAGTGCTTCGCAACTTAGAGCAGCTTCGGAATCAGGCAGCCCTTCACTTCGGCGCCACAGCTCCGCTTCCAGCACACTGCAAATTCAGTGGGCCTCCCTGGCCTACCGCCATGCGTGGGGACCACAGGGCGCCACCGTGTTGTCGACCATCTATTTCAGTTGCCCTCCTTCTACTCCTATCTGTTTCCAATCTAGCAGGTCAGTATATTGACCACTTGTCGGGGGGGGGGGGGATGGGGGTCCTTCAGTTTGCTCGATCTGTGCCTTTCACCGCATATCACCCTACCAGCTTCTCTCCGTGCTCATGGCGTAGCGTTCCGTAGGCAAGGCTTCCGCCGCGGACTCCAATATATAGTCTATCCAGCAGTATTTAGGTTAACGCTCAGGCCTCAGTTTTCTTTCATCCCAACCTCACAGCTAGAAAGTGATCCCACTTCAAAAGGCAGGTTGCCCCACTGGCCTATCTTCATGCGCAAGGATCACAGGACGCCGCCATGTTTCCAGCCATCCGCTTCCCGGTCTTTCCTCCTACTACTTCGCAGCATTCACCGACGCAGCAGGGCAATACGTCTAGCACTCACCGGGGGGGGGGGGGGGGGGGGGAGGTCTGCAGTTCGCCCGGTCTCAGCTTCTCAGCACGTCCTCTCTTGTTGGCACCTCTCCACGTTTACCGATTCGTGGCCCGCAATCAGGGCCTCCGCCTTGGGCTCTAGTTATTGCTGGATCCGGCGGCAGTCGGGGCGGCGCTTGGGCCTCAGTCCCCTTCAGCTTCGTTTCGCCTCAGATCTTCCCTTCAACTTCAACGCCGACTACCGCTCCAGGCTAGTCGTGTACGGCAACTTTGACCTATCTGCTCACAGCTTGCAGCACTTTTACAAATGTACTCGGAACAGGATAAAAGTTAGGATTATTCCCCCGGCCGGCGGAACTCGCTCAGAAAGCGGCCATCTCGCAGCTCGGCTAGCCACGACCCCCACAAACCCTTCAGTTTAGCAGCATTTGCCAACAGACTAAAGCAGAGGAGGCCCTTTCGAACAAAGACAGGTGCAGCTCAGTGTTTTGCAATATATAAGCAGAGCACAGCTGCAGGAGTATCTCATAGAAAGCTTATGACAGGAGAAAATGTCCCCTATCCGTACAAGTAAATATTTTTTATACACCACTTGAAAGTAGAACAAGTGTCTACACTTAACCTCATCCCAATATAGACTTATTGACTTCGAAAGGTGACAGAAAACCAAAGACTGAGCTATACTGATGACAACATCAATGCCATTCTTTCAGGTCCTTCTCTACTCCAGAATACAGCTCTCAATCAAACACTTGCCCAAACCAACGATTGGGATTCTCCAACTAATGACAAAAAAGAACAAATAAAAACGGCTATACACAGATTTAATACCTTCGTGCCAACGCTGCACCAAAGGGCTTATGGATTCACAATGCCCAAAAAATCTTCCTACAAGACATCACGTTTAGAAAATATTGGGCAGCTATTTCATAGAAATGCACAAGAGACTATTTAATCCTCATCTTAAAAACAGCAACAAGACTAGCAGAGGCATTGACTATTAAAATCCAAATCAGTGAGGCAAAACTGAAGATCTCGGTATATATTTTTGTCTACAAAAAAAAAAAAAGATTAGAGGAAATCAACAAAGAAATGAATGAAACCAAAGAATTCATTACCCAAAGAGTTTCTCACAAGAAAAGATGTGCCCACACATCAAAGAAGATTACACACCATCAATAGGCAACAGTGACAATTACTCCACAGGAGGGAGTACATCAGGCAACTCAGATTGGAGTAGTGGGGACGAAAACCAGCACCAACAACGAGAAAGAGAACGAGGCAGACGACGTACACGGGGGCGATACCCCACCTGGAGAACAGCCCAATTTGAGGAACAACTGCACCTTTTCTTACAACCGTATGTAGGTCTATACACAGGATGGATCATCCCTTCGGACAAGGCTCTTAAACATTTTTTTGACTTACAGACCTCCTTTTTCAGGGAGAGGCCAGAACCCCTCACGCCAAAAGAAACAAGCATTTGCAATGCAATAGGTCTCGCATTAGGAAAGTTTGAGCTATTGGTACTGTAAATGGCAAAGTTTTTATTTATGTTTTTTTTTTTTAAATAGCGAAATTAATAGCTTTGTAATTTTCAATGCCAATAGTTATAACTTTTGCAAATGTGATACCTATAGCATTTGTAATGCAATATGTTTTGTATTTACATGACTTAGATGTATTGATATTACAAATAACAATGGCGTTTAATTTTTTTAAATAACTAATACTTAAATAGAAGTTATTGTAATTTAGAATGGCAATAAATCCACGGCTAAATATGGCAATCTAGACAGCGGGATGAAACACTCTCTTTCGGAAACTGATCGCCAAGAACGAACCAGCTGACTTGAGTGAGTAGGGTGGTGTAAAGGTGAACTTTACATTATTTCAGAAGCTTGGATAGTTACATCGGCCTGACCTGCATATATAGCGAGCCACTCATGGAAGGCACTGCACTGGTGAGAGGGTGCTCCTGGGATGACGAAGAATAGTGCCAGCACTGACCTTTCCAAGTGTGGCCGCACTGCTGAGGTGTAACTCACTGTTTCCTTGAAAGTACAGCAGCGCAGCTGAAAGGTGTCAGTACTGTTCCATTTAAGTATGGCAGTGCTTCTCATTCACATTATGTTCAATTCCAGAACTGCAGAGAAGTGTTACTCCTGCTTAACTTAGGATCCTCATGTTGAGTGCCGTCGACAAATATCCGTAGTTTGCATGTGGGGTGAAAAGCGCTGGTATTGTCCCTCTGAGTGTTTTCAGCTCTGTCCAGGGTAGGGTATTGATGCTGAGAGCTGCTTGCACTTTGCCATTCGGAGTATTGCAATGCCCCTGGAGATTGCCAGTGCTGTACCTTTAGTATATTGCAGTGTGCAGAGGAAGTTAGGTAGATTGTGGTAAGTGCAACAACCACCAGTGTTGCTGGAAAGGGGCAGACACTTCCCGTAAAGTAGATGGTGGTGCTTCTGGCACTTGCACTGTCTCATTCAAAGTGTGATTGTGTTAGGGATGATTGACAACGAGGCCCTGTTCCAGGTTGTGCCCGGCTCATGGGAAGGGTAGGCCAGGACCTTGTCTGCCCCCAAGGGCCCGTCTCAGGTATTGCGGTGCTGCTGTGAAGTGCCTGTCAGCACCTGGCCTGCCCTCCAGTGACGTAACGTAAAATCATGGTGCCCCCTGCAGTATCTGAGGAGGGGCCCGCGAGTCTCTGATATATATCACAGATCTAATTAACCTTGTATTGACCCCCCAGCAGGGCTCTGCATCACGCCCCTACTGCCTTCAAATAGGTCAACAATTCAAAAGGCCCCTGCTGCCTCAAGGCCACGTTTAAGGTATTGCTCTGCTGCTGAGAAGTGCCGGCCATCCCCTGGCTTGTCGGCAGGGCCCTGCTTCAAGTTTGCCGTGCTGCTGTGAAGTCAAGTGCGGTCAGTGTCAGACCAGTAACTGCTTTAAGAACCGTAAAGTTGCGTCCATAGTATAAATGGTGGTCCTAAATTGAGCCTCAGCGTGGCATTTGTTATTAATTGTATATCGGTGCTCTCTGCCGGGATTTGCTGCGGTCTGCTAGCCTGAGGGGCGTACCACGTTGTACCTTCCTGTCTCAGGTGGTCTCCGTTGCGTCGGAGGTGAAGCACATAGTGCCGTGCGGGTTGTCGGTGACTTAAGTGACATCGGTCATTAGTTGTGTGCGCGTGGTGTGTCCTGGTTTCCCGTTCATCGGCTAACCCTCGCGCTGTTTACCTCAATGGCAGGTTAACGTCGCATCTTCGACTGAATATGCGACTTCAGGAGGTCTGTGGGTCGCCTCACCACTGCAGGCGCCCACAGACCCCTTGAAGTCGCAGCTTCCAGTCGCAGATGCGATATTAACCTGTCATTGAGGTAAACAGCGCGTAAGTTGGGTAGCAGTGGCTCCAGGCATTTTCCCAGTCAGACCAGGAGTTCTGGTGGAGTTTGTCCGATCTGCAGGTAAAGAAAGCAACCCCCCCCCGTAGGTCAGGAGGTGACGTCCGTATTGATCTGAACTCTGAAACCATTGCTGCACTTTCAGCGCTGCAGAGCCTGACTAAAGTTTCTTAACTTGTATAAATGCAGTGTGCAGTTGGTTTCTGCAGCTCGCCCCCTGATTGACTGCTCGCCGCCCGTCCCCTGCTCCTTCCCTTTGGTACGGATTCCTCAGGCCACGTGCTGTTGGAGTTTTGCCCTCCTCCCCTCAGAAAATGTTTCGCATTCAAAAATAGCCTGGCGTCATTTTTTGGCACTTTTTTCTCCCTCTCGCTCTCCTGAAAGGCTCCTCTATTCCTATGATTTGCTGCTTTTCCGGTCTGTGCGGGGCTGCCATGGCAACCGCTGGAGCAGTCATGATAAGTAGCCGTGCCAGCAGTCTTACTTCATAGCGGGCTCGGGTCCGGTGCATGCAGGCTGTGCTCCAGTCATCGGCAGTGGACAGGGATTCCAAGCGCATTGTGTGACCCTGGGCAAATCATTTAATCTCACTGGCACCCAGCGGCCTTGTTTGCAGGATTTGAAAGAGTTTGGAAACAGCTGTTCAGCACTTTATAAAACTTCTAGCGTCCTAACAGAGAGCCTCACATTGTAGCGGACCCCAAGCCTGTCGCATCCCGGCTCCTGCACCACATGTGTTCGAGGGGCCGACTGGCACGCCTGGATCTTCGCCTTTGACCCCGCTGGGCAGCGCCGAGTCCATGCACAGCCCGCCCTTGGAGGCAGAGGGCTCCTGAGGCGGACTCGGCATTCAGAGGAGCTCTAGTCCTAAGTTACTGAGAAGCAGGAGGCATCGGAGCTCCGGGAGCAGGACATCTCAAGGGCGGCGATGCCCTTATTCCGCGACAGCCCCAAGCCGACGAGCCTGGACATCCACGCGGAGATGCTGCTGGCCGTGCACCGCAGCAAGAACGCGCCGGCCAGCGTGCAGCGGCGCCACACCATGAAAGAGTACGTCCTGCAGCGCCCAGAGGCGGCGCGCAGCGCTGGCAGGGAAACAAACAAGTCAAAACGAAACCTAAGAGCCGCGCGCGTGAGCTTCTACCGTAGACAGCTCACGTCGCGCGGCTCTTAGGTTTCGTTTTACAAAGCGCATGGCAGAGTCGCACTCGCACACATGCGCGCTCACGAGGTCAAATCCAGACGGAAAATGCGCGCGTTTGACTCTGTCCACATATTCAGTATACTAAAGTATACACGAGGTGCCTTCGCTACGCTCGACCTAAAAAGGAGTGAGATGGGACGACGAAGATCAGCGAGTTCTAACCAGGTGCATGCCAAAGGACCCAGATCGACCAGGAACAATCAACACAAATCGCTAGTCTTTAACCTTACAGCCATGAACCTGACAGAAGATCAACACCAACACCTAAATAAAGGATTAGGCATTGTCCCCACACAACCCATGGACTAATTCAAGCCCCACTGTGAAGTTGCCGAATTTTGCTGCAAAATAAAACTTAAGGCATTTTTCCAAAATACAACAGACATACCAACAGAAGGAGTCATTCATCTCTGAAGAAAATCAACTTTCTGTCCTCCCCACACTTTCACACCAATAGAGATCCTTGCCTTCGCGCAAGCCCTTTTCAAAGAAAGTGAGTGTCTGGACACTACCAAAAAGCCATTTGTCAATATACCAAAAAAAGAATGCATAGCACTGGATCAACTTAAAGAAGACAACAACCTGATCATTAAACCGGCGGACAAATCTTTCAACCTTCTGTCTGATAACAAATGCTACACAATTTTGCTCACAGATCCCACTGCAAGACTGGAAAGCACCATCAATATAATGGTGGAAGAAGCAGAAACTGATTCATGGATTTGTAAGAAAGAATCAAACTTCCTACGAGCAAAAAAACTGAACAACACAATGCTTCTATTCTTGACTGAAGATGCACAAAAACAGAACCCCTCCTCCTGGGCGTTCATTCGTGTCAGCGATCAACTCAATCCTAGAACCACTGTCACAATTCCCTGATTTTGTCCTCAGACCCATTGTGCAAAGGACCCATACTTACCGTAAGGATACCCGAGACCTACTGAACCAACTTAAGCACCTTGAATAATCACCTTGCACCAGAACTACTAGTTGGCTTGGATGTCGAAAGTCTTTACACCAACCTTCCCCAAGAAGCCACACTAAAAACCATTGCAAAAACGATTTTCAAAGGAACTCTGTTCACTCGCCTGTGCTGTGCAGGGTGGAGATGGGAGAGCCGATGGCTGGCTGTGTGGCACCGATTAACCCGTGGTATCTCAATCTCCCCACCCCCCATCAGAGAGAAGGTGTTGAGAGAATCAAATCTTTATTTTCAGGAAAATCTGGGCTCGATCATTTCATTTTGCTCCCTTCTGGAGACCTATAAAATGGTCAACGGGGGGGGGGGTCGTGTTGGGGCAAATTGCTGGGCAACGAAAGGAGAAGTCTGCGGCTCTAGTGTGCTTAGAGAGTGTACTCCTGGAACTGGAATGTGCAGTCCACCTACAGGACTCGGAGGACATGCGCCAACAGCTCCATATCAAGACGAAAGAATTGACAGATTTAGCCACTGACGCAGCTAAGGCTCATTATAGGGCTACACGGATTAGGGTCTACGATATGGGTGATAAGGCAGGCAAATTGTTGGCATGCCATGACTGCAGAGATGGGGCACGGCGCGTAGTAGTAGAACTACTATCGTTATTCATAAATTGGGCAAACCCTCAGATCTGTTAACTTCCTATAGGCCTATTTCACTGCTTAACTGTGAGGCCAAGATCCTTGCGAAGGTCCTCGCCACTCGCCTGTTTCAGGTTCTTCCTACCCTGATCAACCCGGATCAGTCCGGGTTTATGCCGACGCGGAACACATCTCAATATCCGCCGCCTACATGGAGTGCTCTGCAGAGCGGGTACGAATAGAGAGAATACGGTGGTTGTGTCTCTGGACGCCGCGTCGGCCTTTGACACTATTGAATGGCCCTACAGGTTTGACATGCTCCAGAAGTTCGGTTTTGGCCCGGAATTCATTCAATGGGTACGCCTCCTTCATTGCCAGCCATTGACCCAGGTCGTTGTCAATAATCGTAAAATCTCCTATTTATTTCTTTGAGTAGGGGTACCAGGAAGGGCTGCCCCTGTCGCCGCTCCTTTTCGCCTTGGCCCTGGAACCCCTTGGCCGCGTGGATCCGTCAGGACCCAACTATCAGGGGTATGAGATGGACAAATGGCTGGGAGGACCGTATATCATTGTATGCGGATGATATCTTGCTTTATCTCCCCTCCCCGGCAAACTCACTCAACGTTGCAATGGCCAAATTCCGCGTATTGAGCGAGTTCGCAGGATATAGGATTAATTGGTCCAAATAAGGGCTTTACGTTCGTAGTGGGGAGCGGCCCGACTTCCCAGGTATTGCCAACTGGCAGAGGCCGAGGACGGGTTCAAGTATTTGGGCATATGGGTATCCAAGGACCTATCTCGCTTCTATGACGCTAACCTTCGGCCTCCGCTAGCACGTCTGATATCAGCACTGGAGGTCACACCCCTTAACTCTCCTGGGGCGAACAGCATTATTTAAGATGATGTCCCTCCCCCGACTGCTGAATGCGTTGCACAACATGCCCCTCAGGGTCGCGGCGTTGTACTTTAAAGAGCTTGAGTCAACAGTACAGGACTTGCTGTGGGAGGGTAACCCCTCCCCCCCCCGCACCGCCACACAGAAACTCACTCTGGGATGGTTCAACGTTGGCATCGGGCTCCCTGACATGAAAAAATATTATTGGGCCTCACAGCTCGTAACAATCAACCAATGCAGGTATCGTCGGTACGATGACCCGGCCTTTCGGATAGACCTTTGGCTCCTCCCGGGAGGTGGATTTGAGGGGGCGTAAAAAAATCTCTGCCACCCGTCCTCTCAGGCCCGACTCAACATGCTGTGCAGGCATGGAAAGACGCCAATCAAAGCCTGGGTTGGGAGGGTAAGCTCACTCAGGCTACGCCACTCTGGCACGGTGATCAACTGGGTCGGTTGTCGCGTTCCCTGGGTTTTGACAAATGGGAAGTCATAGGAATCTCCAGCATTGGGGACCTTTGGAAGTCGGGCGAGGTCATACAATTTTCCCGATTGCAGAAGGAATACGAAATGGCCGACTGAGCGATTTCGATATCTTCAAATTAGAAACGCTCTGCTGGCAGTTCTCACAAGGGGTGCAGATCTCCCTGAATCCTCTCCGCTAGAGGACAGGATTCTTGACGGTGATTTGCCTGAAAAGGCCATATCTCTCATGAACAAAAACCTCCTGAACAACATGCCAAATCTCCTGATCCGTCTAAGAAGTAAATGGGACCACTTTATGGCTGGGCTGGGCAACGAGGAATGGCAGGCTGCAGTGGCGTCGCTATGCGAGGTTGCCATCGCCTCTAGACTCCGACTGGTCCAGTTGAATATCATTCTCAGAGCATATCTGTCTGGACACTCGCTGGTCCATATGGGCTACACCCAAGATAGTGACTGTGCACGACAATGTGGGGAGGAGGACACCTTTATTCATACCCTTTGGGAATGTGCAGCCATACAGAAATATTGGGAGGGGGTGACACTAAAGATGGAGGAGATAGTGGGGCAGCAGCTACACGGGAATATCAAATTGATCTTATTGAATATATGGGACCCCACCGCAAAATAGAGAATTTGGGTCACTTTGGGCTACATGGTGGCCAAACAAAATATTGCACGTATGTGGAGAGCCCCGAATCCTTCAAGTGTTGCAGAATGGGCCAAGGATGTGGACTGCTGCATGGTAACAGAGATAACTATATATGTCTCTAGGGGGTGTCCAAAGAAATGGTCACACATATGGGGGGCATGGAACTCATTTCGTGTGTGGTATATGTGAACCGCCTGGGTGCACGGATGATAATGCGGTTAATATTGAATAGTATGTGATTCCTATGTTGTACTGTGCAAGGAGTTTTTGATGTGTTCCCTAACTGTACTGCCTAAGAATCATCCGAACAGTTTGATGAACTGATTGTAAACATGCCTATTTTTCTTTTAAATAAAAAAAAAAGAAAATTAAAAAAAATCATAAAGTATGCAGGCCTCTAGGGTACAAGTCTGACCCCCCCCCCCCAAAAAAAAATATTTATATCTTATAAATACTAGGGGCCCCTTTAGGATGCCGGGCCGGCAGTAGACACCGCGGCGGGGGCGATCCGCCCGCCATCCTTGCAGAAATGACCCAGCGCCATATTACAATGACTGGGGGGTCCGCGGCGGACGGAAAGACCATCCGCTGTTTTTCCGCCAGGTCGACATGTCGACTGGGCGGAAAAGGGTTCAATATGGTGGCGGTGTCTGAAAGACACCGCCAGACATATTAGAATGTGGGTTTTGAAATTCATGGGGAGTCTGCATGGGAGGCCCGTTGCGGGCCCCCAGGGACTCCGGGGGAGGTGGGTGGGTGCACATGTGGGGTACCTATGGTACACCCCTGCATTTCAATGTACCACATGGCAGGCACCGCAGGGTGCCTGTCACGTTGTGCATTGAAAAGCACAACATGCATTTTTGGCATTAAAGCACCGCCCGCCGAAATGTTAAAAATGCGGGATGCGCCCGCCAGTGTGGCGGGCGCATCCTAATGGGATGTACTGGACCGCCGCACCCTTAGCGGGAGGTCCCATTTCCCACTGGTATGGCGGGCGGACTTTAATGTGCCCCTAAGTGCTCACATACCATGCCCTGATGATGATCTTGTGTAGATGAGACACGCTGTTGATTATAGAGCAACTATATTCCTTTTTATCATATAAAAAAACTATCCAAAAGGAGTCTCACTCTTGGTTGTTAAATTCAATGCATGTTTTTAATATTTTTTCACCCTTCACAAGCACGTTTTTTCACTTACCTGTGAGCACCAGATCTACCAATTCTCTAACATATCGATACTATAATGTGGAATGAATAAAGTAATTGTTTAACAAAGTTTCCTTTTGCCCTGCTACATACTTGTCTTTAATACAGTGTAAAAATCCGGATCCTAAAATATATAGGATCCTTTAGCGTGTGTTTATGTTTGAAAATACTGCAACTGAGATCAATTCACTCTGAATAAACTATTGTTTCCTGAAACTACTTTCTAATAGTAGCATTTTCAAACAGACAATTTAAAACCATCTCCCTAAAAATAGGTGCTGTTAAATTCTAAGTTCTGAGAGCCTAGAGTCAATTTCTCTATCTTGTCCCAATGGAAAGCTATACTTGTAAGATGTTACAATATCGGTTTTCGATATTGAAAGGCCATCTGTCCCGTAGGCTAACATGGGAGTTGCTTTGTAAGTATTCCACTATCGGGACATTGTAAAACACGCAAGTACATGTCCTAACTTTTACATACACTGCACCCTGCCCATGGGGGTACCTTGGGCCTACCAGAGGGGTTCATTACATTTAAGAAACAGGAAGGTTGGGGCCTGGTAAGTTGGTGCTCTTGCCAGGTCAACATCGCTGGGATGCCCAAGGGTAACCAGGCGCTATATAAAACTCGTTAATAATAACATGACAATTTAAACTTAAAGCAGACACTGCAGTGGCAGGTCCGAGATACATTTACAAGGCTACACACCTGAATGGCACAAGCAGTGCTGCAAGCCCACTAGTAGCATTTGATCAACAGACACTAGCACACTCAGTGAATCAACAAATCAAATATGCCAATCATGGATAACCAATCAGAATCATAATTTATACAGAGAGCATATGCACTTTAGCACTGGTAAAGTGTCCAGAGTCCTAAAGCTAACAAAAACAGGTCAAGAAAACTCCCAAAATTGGGGGCTGCAGGAGGAAGCCCAGGATCCCCCCTGCCAGCTCCCCTTCTTGCACCCATCGCTGGTGAAGTGGGAGCCGGCATTGCTTCCACCCCGCAGGAGCAGTTCATTTGTTCCCGCAGGGTGGTAGCAATTCACAGTATTTCCCTGTCCATGAGCGCAGACAGGGACATATTTTGTTCTCGCACTGGGCGGGGAGCTGCTTTGTGCTCCCGCCCGGTGGAAGAACAATGCACTTTCCCTAAGGGTCCCAAGGGGATTGGGGACCTCCGGACACTTTAGGTAAATCTGAGAACTACCCAGAGTTCTCTGTGTGTGTATATATATATATATATATATATATATATATATATATATATATATATATATATATATATATATATATATATGTGGTGGTGGCAGCAAATCAGATCTCTGCATGACATCTGCTGTCTCTGCAGATCCTCTGTGGCATGAAACATACAACTATTTGAACAGCAATTGCACAAAAACCACAGAACTATTTAAACCAAATCACAAAAGCACTCTTTATTGACCAAGATCTAAATTACTGCCAAATTTTATGTAAATCCTCTCAGTGGTTTGTGGTGTAGCTGTGTCTAAACTTCGTATGTAAAAATGGATGGGGAAAAACCTGTTTTGGGTCTCTCCCCCTTTTCTCGGCTCCTCTTGATGTATCACCCCAAAACCTTCCAGGAAGGAACTGAGATAGGAAAAAAGGTTGTTTTAGAACGTTTTGTCAAGGAAATATCGACTTTCAACCGATGCAACCACATTTGTTCCTGGTTGAGCTAGTCCTCTGTCACCAGTAAAAATATGATTTGGCAGGAACGGATAATCCGATAGGTTGTGTTTGTGTAGCACCACTGGATTGGTGAACAGACATATCTGCAAGCATTTAAAGACCCATGACTTAGGAACCCAAAATCCGCTCAATACTTGCAAAAGATTTAAAAATAAGGCCATAAATGGTATATTTATATGAAGGAAGAGTTTTTGTTCTATATTCTTCCACATTGTTTCCTAAAAACAAAAGTGTTGCTCCAACATAGAAGCTTGCTGTGAATTCTAGAATTATGAAACATTTTAGGATTTCATTCCAAACATTAAAAAAGGTTCTGGTTGCCTCAAATTTTACTGTAAATCAGATAGTTGGGCATGGCTTGGAGGAGGAGTAAGATGGTGGTGTGAGCCTGCAGCTCTGCTCCACGGGAATGAATCCACCTGTAAATCAATGCCTAAACGCCAGAAATTGAGACCAGAATGACAGAAATGACATCGCAGTGTAGATTCCATCATCTTGGCGCCAATCTCCACTCGAAGCCCTGATGTTGGCCTCATCTGCAGACCACCATTACACTACGCTTCTGTCAACTGTCAGCGGAGACCTATCGATATGAGCACCCAGCAAGCGGCCCGCACCGCGACATTTCCGGAATTCAGTCTCATTACAACACCAAGTAAGAAACCCTCACCCTTCATAGCGCAGCACCTGTACAAAACACTCCCTCCAAATAATATCAGCGAGTTAGTGGAGCTTTACCATTAGGGATTAAGGCCTCTAAATTAGTGGTGCCTTAAGCATGCTCAAACTGGGGGAATTATCTGAACATTCTGTGGTCACCTAATCCAGTATTGCTTATCATACACCCACGTAATGGGATTTACATTTGCTTGCGAAGCTGTCGAGTCTAATAGCTACTAAAAAGTGGGTGACTGCTAGGTTAGTACCTATAACAGCAATCAAATTGGTGCCCCCGATCATCCCTCGCTGTGCGCTCTACGCATTACAAAAACGTCGGTCTATTAACTGCCTAGCTCTTCCCCTCACCAGTGCTCAACAGTTCTTTGGCAATTCGAGCATTTCAGGCTAAATGTTTGCTGAATTCTGCTTCGGCTAATAATTGCTAAAATGGGGTGACTACTAATTTAAGACTTATAGCAGCAATCAAAATGGAGGCCCCCGCCCATCTCATGCTGTACTCTCTGAGGCTCTGTAGCACGAAAACTGGCAATGCATTATGAAAACTGCAGTTAAATAACTGTCTAGCGCTTCCTCCACGCTAGCACTCTACAGTTCTTTGGCAATTCTCGACTGATTTGCTACCTACCCAAAATGGTGACCCCCCACCCGTATATCGCTGTACACTCCAAAGCACGACCTCTTCCTAAGCGCCATAAATCTTCAGTCAAGTAGCTGCATAGCGCATCCCATCACCTGTGCTCAGCAGTTCCTCAAGGATCACTCCAAACTTCTTGTCTAAAACATAGCTTGTACTTATCGACCCAAGGCCAGAAGTGTGGTCCCTGGGTTCATATGATCATAGCTCCATGGCTGTTCAGGTGGTGTCCTAAATTGTAAATACACCTGACCTCTGCATCCACAGTCTGGCGCTGCGGCCTGCATCCGCCTAACACGGTCCTCTAATATAGTGCACACGAGACCCCATAAAACAGAAAGAAAGACCCTCCCAGTGCAATACACAGACTGCACCACCCACAAGAGCGAAAATCATCTCATCAATAGAAGGGTACCTGCTAAACTTACCCCATACATACTTTGCTGGTATGGTGTTTTTGTGACACAGGCACCGCAAGATTAACCTCAATGGAGTTACTGAGGTACTCGTCAGCTACTCCCAGGTCTTTATAATTCTTCAGTTCAACGTTTACACTCAAATAAACATCAATCATAGCATAGCCTGGGCTGACAAAGACCTAACTCTAGACATAAAATCAGCTTTGGGACACAACACACCAGAACACCAGACTATAACAGATTGCTGAAACTACTAATAACTATTTTCAAGCAAAATGGCAGAAAGGGAATCTAAAAGAGTCCAAAAAGAGTAAAAGCAGACATGCCAAATCCTGACTCGCCAGTCAAAACAAAAAAGAACATTAACTCCACAATGGAGAGGCTTAAAAAAATTGGCAGACGTTCATAATCCCACCAAATCTACGAAGGACAACACGGGTGCAATGCAAAATGAGATATGTGCTATCCACTCAGACCAACACAAGGATTGCAGAGACAGAGAGTAGAATCAGCAATCTGGAGGATTCTGAGACTAAATCAAAATATTTCAACCCTTAATAGCAGAACCCAAACTCTAGCCAGAGAATTTGTGGCACTGGAAGACAGAAACAGACCAGGGAACCTGTGTGTCTTCGACATCGCCGAAAGTGAGGAAGACGTGGCTGGGTCCTGCATCCTATTCCTGAGGAAATGTTTCTTACAAAATAGGACATCATTTTTAAAAAAGACCTTGAATTTAAAAGAGCACACAGTACATACAAGGAAATATCCTAACCAGACTCAATTGCGCCAAATCGTATGTAAACCACTCCCCTACCATCATGTGGAAAAAATGATTGCGTTCATGAGGAAGCCTAACCACATACAATCGAAAGGCAGCATGGTCTTCATCTCACAAGACTGCTCTTAACTCCACGGTTGAGATCAGGAAGGGCTTCCTGGGCCTACGACCCAGGTTGAAAGTAATGAATTGGGAATTCTCCTTTGCAGGCTCTGTTAAATACCGGGTGACAGTACAAGAGACCTCTCACATCTTCCATGACATCTCACCCTCCTGAAATTCTTAGACCAGAAAGAAGATGCAGCTATGAATGCATAAACACACAAGACTTGATTCGCTAGGAGCAAGCATTGACTCTTACTTTGGAACATTGTTCACCAAAAATAAATCTCAAACAGCATTGCTTGACAGACCTTTCCTCATATGATCATCGTCTTAACTCTGAACCTTACCTGTCGCTGTGGCTCGTAATCTGCAAGACTCCCTCATCTAGCTATTAGCAACTCTCTCTCTGAAAACTTGGAGCAAGTCTTTAAACATGCGATCGACACACACAATTGTGCCTTATATATTGTGCTTTTGGACCAATTTATGACAGTACCCTGATAGCAAATGAGCCTGAATTTGAGGACAGATCACCCAAGTCTACCTGGGTGACTTTAACCTCCACTGGAATGATCAGAAAGACACAGCGGTAAATAGTCTCAAAACTTTCCTTAATGCGCTTGACCTCATCCAAATATGCGATAGACCAACACACGACAAAGGCTCGATACTCGATCTCATCATCGCCAAAGAGGACTCTACCCAACTGGAGGCGATCCAACCCTGCGACTGGTCAGATCACCACATTATCACCTTCTTTATCAACGAAAAAGTTAAAGCTAACCCGGCTCAACCCACCAAATCCAAAACCTGGAAAAGGGACATGAAGAATCTTAACCCCACTACCCTGCCTCCCCACATCGGCAGTCTCCTCCTTCCCCCTTCAGGTGTCTCGGATGTTCAATCACTGACCGACCACTACCTTGACTCTATGAACTCAATAGTCAATGTAGTCGCTCCATTGCAACCGAAGAGGGACTCTACCAAAATTTCTAACCCCTGGTATGACGGCAGACTCAATGACGACAGGCGCACTATGCGAATGGCAGAGCGTACCTGGAGATCTAACCCCTCATCACTGCATCTAAAAACGCTTAAAAACAAGAGAAATGCCTACTTTAGGAAAATAAAACGCACAAAGTCGGACTTCTTTAGCCGCCAGCTGGACCAAGCAAAAAACAGGCCAAGAAAACTGTTCGAACTAATCAAGACTCAAACAAAGACACAACCCTTACAATCAAACAGCGCAACAAGCGACACCCCACACTGTGAAGCCTTCGCTGCTTTCTTTAAGCTAAAGACCGACAACATAAGAAATGACCTCGTCATGGATTTAAGCCGATTCCCCAACCACACCAGAATGTCTAACATTCAACCTAAAAACAAGGCATCCTGGCTGTACTTCGACACCTACTCGGAAGAAGCAATACACAAACTACTCTGCACCTTGAAGCCCTCTAATCACCTCACAGACCCCCTACCTGCTAATGCAGTAAAAGACTTCATCCCCTTGCTCCTCCCCCTTTGGACCAAAATCATCAACGGCTCCCTTCAACAAGGTCTCATCCCAGACTCCCTCAAGGTGGGGCAAGTCACACCTATACTCAAGAAACCCACAGCTGACCCGTCTGACCTGAACAATTACCGGCCTATCACCAATATGCCCCACCCTGGCCAAACTGCTGGAGAAATGTGTCCAACTCCAACTAACAAAACACATTGACCAATTTGACCTCCTCAACCCTCACCAATCAGGCTTCCGAGCGAAACATAGCACGGAAACAGCTATGACACACATAATTGATGACGCCCTCCAAATCCTTGATCGCAATGAGTCCTGCCTCATCATCCTTCTTGACCTCTCTTCAGCATTTGACACGGTCAAACATGAGAACTTATTGGAGCTGCTAAGCACTAGAATGGGTCTATCGGGAACTGTTCTCAAATGGTTTTCTTCCTTCCTTCATAACCGGTCTCAGAAGTTCAAGATCGACAATGTGCTATCTACACCGGTGCCTGCAGATCTAGGTGTTCCACAAGGATCCTCCCTCTCCCCCACACTGTTCAACCTCGTCATGGAACCGCTCGCCACCTTGCTCCAAGCATCCAATGTTCAATTCCATATGTACGCCGATGACACACAACTTTACCTAAAGCTACAATCCCCGGAAGATATCAAACTTCTGAATTCCACACTTAGCAACACTCAATCTTGGCTGGCCGATAATCACCTCAAACTAAATGCGCTGAAAACTGAGTTCCTACTTATCTCACCCCCGGCGAAAATTTCCACCACCCAAACTTGGCTCAATAACCTAACAGCACTCAATGTCCAACCTACCATCGTGGACTCAGCGAAATCCCTAGGCATCACAGTCGACACCAAGCTCAACATGCAACAGCACGTTAGCAAAGCCACAAAAGGAGCTAATTTCCAAATCAACACACTGAGGAAACTTAAACCCTTCCTCCCTGCCAAAGACTTCCAAACTGCTGTACAAGCTTTAGTCATCCCTCGCATAGACTACGGAATTGTGGCCCTCAGCGGACTCCCGCTATCCACAACAGCACCCCTAAGAGCCTCCCTGAACGCTGCCGCGAGACTCATTACTGGCTCAAGAAAACATTCGCATATATCCCCAGACTTAAAATCTCTAAAATGGCTGCCTTTTGAAGCCAGAATACAGCTAAAAATTGCAGTTATGACACACTCTGCCGTGCACCACAAGGCACCCAACTACCTCGCTCAAAAGTTGTCTATATCAGGAGGGTCGAGATCCAATAGAAGTACAAAAAATCTACTCCTGAAACCTCGTAGATTCCGGAAAGAAAAAACATACAAGCGCTCCTTCTCAGGAATGGCACCCAGGATCTGGAATGCGCTCCCTCCGGAAACCAGGCTTATCTCCTCCACTGCACTCTTCAAGAAAGAGGTGAAAACAATCCTTCTGGCCAAGATCTCCTGAACTTTTTAGATACTGGATCTGAGACTCTGCATCGCTTTGTATCACTGATCACCTTGTTATTTGGCACTATACTCCTACTTGATGGTGTCATTACTACGCTACTCTCTTACTACCGACCAATATATGTTACACTTTGGTGTATTGAATCACCCTCCCGATGCCCCCACCCAGTGCTTTCTCTATCCTAAGAAATTGGTATAAGCCATCCACACATCCAAGGGTTTACCCGAACCCTTCTGTAGCGGGAGCAATGACTTGTGCCGTCTTATATTACTTGTTTACCTGATTGTATTTTGATATGTTTCTGTACATTACTGTTATCCTATTATGCTAGTGATTACTATACTGCTCCCATTATCTTGTTCATTCCTGCTGCCCCTACCCCCGTCTCTGTGAAGCGCTCTGATATCTGTAAGGATCTTGTTCGCGCTATATAAAACTTAGAATAAATAAGTAAAAAAAACTTGGGACTAACCCTGCAAAAAGGCTATATCCACCACCCGTCATATAACATACACGCAACACAAGTTAAAATCAGAACACCTTTGAAAACCACAAGGACTGGTATCAGACAGTGGGTTCACGGTGAAGTTCATACACATGTGATCTCCGGGTACTAATTACAGCTCAATGAGAGATACAAAGATAGTTATACACTCCCTAGGATTTGCAACAGATCGATAACTTCATATATATAAACAATAATAATGAAGTAGTTCCATCCACTTTTGCCATTCAAAGTCAAGAGTCTGTATGTTCAGTCCTGGGTAAGCACTACGAGCGTTTCGGTGAACAACCAAGGAACTGGTCACACCTTCTTCAGGGCTTAAAAAGAATAAAAGCCAACCAGTGTGGCGAGGAGGGAAGAGTAAAAAAATAAATCGAAGGGAATAACAAAAAATATATATGAAAGGCTCTAGAAAATCAAGCAAATGCCTCATGTAAGAAAGAGTCCACGTTCTAAGACCCAATCATGAAGATGTGTATGGTAGTGAAAGTGAAAAAGCCAAGAAACCTATACAATAGCAGCCACTGTGTGTCTACTAGAAGAATCAGAGATGTACTCCAAAAGTACAGAAGAACATCACCCAAACTGAGATAAAATAATAAATACATCAAAGGCATCATAGATCTAGCGTCAAGAACTGGATACACAGATATAAAGATGCTGGGAAATGTATACTGTTCAGAACATAAAGTTAATACTTACAAGGGTCAAGGGCAAACCCCAAAATAGGTTGCCCACATGGGGTTTCCCAAAAGAGGCACGGGCACGAGGCCTCATGAAAATCCTGCCAGAGACAGCCTCCTATGGAAAAGCAACAAAAAAGACATGAAATGCCACTAGAGACACCAATAGAAACATTCGGTTTCTGGTCCAAGGTGCAAGGAAGGGCACAAGAAAGAGGGCACAAGAAAGTGCTAACAAGGACTAATTTTAGAACAAAAGAAAAAAAACATACCAGAATGGCCAAAGTTTACCACAAAAACAATGAGAGTCAAGCGAAGGCTGCTGAGACGACAGTGCAAATACTGACACTTCCGATAGGTGGGGTCCAACAGAAAATGATCCTAAAATAATAAAACAGGATTCTGAAGGTAAAGAGTAACGGAATAAAAGAGGAGAAAGAATCTCAGGGGAAACTGAAGGAATAGAAGAAGAGTTACATCAGAGCACACGTGAGGGAGCCACAGTGGAGAAGTGTGGCTCAATGGTTAGAGCGGCAGACCCTGATGCAGAGGTCTAGCCCGGGACCAGGGTTCAATTCCCCGCCTGGGCGGGTCTTGGGCTCAAAATTCCATGGACCTGATAATTCTCGCCTCGGTGCCTATTCCAATCATGGAGTCCCACTCTGCAACTCTGGGCAATAGCTTGCTTAATCTCCACAACGGCCCCCACAACGCTAAGGATGCCTGGCCTCCACCTTGGGGGTGCCCAGGAGTGGACACCTCACAGGGAAAAGCCAGGATGGGTTCCACAGCGCTATTCGTACAAGCGCCTTGAGACCCTTGCGGGTGAGTAGTGCGGTATACAAGTATCAATTTACAATTTACAGTATCTGAAAAATTCTCAATCAGGGATAAAACATTCTTCCTTATTGAAAAGACGAATTGTAGAACTGTATGTGCACTGTCATCCCAGCAGCCTTTGCTCAACTCTCATTGTTTGGGAGTTCAGCTCAGAGTTTCTCTGCAGTAGCAAACACGTTTTGGTGCGTCCTTAACCAAAAGGTACCCAACCTCGTAGAATTAATTGTTGAATACAGCTTGCAATCTTGACCGGCTAGAGGATTTTGAATTCTAAAACAAAGACCAAGGGGGACATTAGGATGTCGGGCGGATTGCCTCTGCCAGGCTGGCGGTGGCCACCGCCAGCCTGGCGGAGGCAATCCGCCCGACATCCATCCCTGCATTCCCCCCCGCCACATTACAATGGCGGAGGGGACCGCAGCGGCAGTAAACACCGCCCGCCTGTTTTCCGCCCCGGTCGCCTTGCGGCCGGGGCGGAAAAAGTTTAATATGGTGGCGGTGTCTAATAGACACCGTCAGCCATATTACAATGGGCTGTGTGTCATGCCTTTCGCTGCGGCAATGCCGCCATGGAAAGGCAGGCGGTGTTGCCCCCAGAGTGAAGCAGAGTAGGGGTATGCACACGGGGGGTACCTGTGGTACCCCCCCCACATTTGCATTAACGAAGCGGCAGGCACCGCGCGGTCCCTGCCGCTTTGTTAATGTAAATGCTGCAAATCATTTTTAGTATTGTGGCGGGCGGTGCAGAGTGCACCGCCCGCCACAATACTAAAAATACAGGATGTGCCCGCCACTGTGGCAGGCACACCCGAATACCCGCCCGCCATCCTAATGGACCCCCAAGTCGGAATGTAGAAATCTTAACTAGGTGAACGCATATAAAGTATCTGCCCAATGGGAGGACATCTCTGGGCGTGCAATTAGAATTTTGGCACATTGAGCTTTGGCTACCCAAACAAACTACTTCCGCATGACCTTGTTGAATGGGCATCCAGCCTTGTGGAACTCTCCTCCGATACAGCATGGATTAGTTTTCCATTTCAGAGATTAAAAGTCCCAAGGTAAAATCTTTGACCTCAATGATCCTACTTGATGTATTTGACCTGCACTCTACCACCTTTGCCCTGAAATCACTCCTAGGTTCCAGTTAACCACGATCATTGACTATATAATCACTGGTGCTTTATTTTTCCTTAGGGCTTTTTCACTTCAATCTTTTTTTAAACATATCCTTGGTTTCCCTTATTGGGTTTTTATCATTTTGGTCTAATTTTTATAAATTGGAGTGGGCTTTTTATTTGGTCATGTTTTTGACTTCCACTGTTTAGGTACTTCTAAATACTTTTCACATTTTCTCAAGGTTAAGCCTGTCTGCTCTGTGCCATAGCTACTAGGGGTTGAGCTCAAGTTTAAATCACTGAAACCTTTGACTGGAAGCAGATGGTCGGTGACCTTATTACTTGTGGTGGACTACCAATTAACAATTGACTTTCTTATAGTTAGGGTACAGAAAAGTTAGAATGATCATAATTGATGAAGTTACTGTGTTGGTAAGGTATGGGAACAGGGTGAGGTTTAGGATTCAGCTATTATTGGGCTTCAGATTTGGGTTTTACGGTCTATTTCAACAGGCAAGATCATATATACGGTGCAGAGGGTTAATGTTATACATTGAGTCAGGGGCTAAACTGAATGGTTTGAATCCAGGTCCTGCGCTGCATATTGGAGACGTTGTTCTACTCAACAATGAGAAGGCCTAGGGCTTGCAGAGGTCATACAGCGTAAATTGTAACAATGACAGCATTTTGCCTTCTGTGTCCTGAAGCTACCCTACTATCCCGACAAGCATCTTCCTGTCATATGTTTGATGCACATAGCAGGTTCTTTGTTACTGTTGTCCTTGCAGCAACACTTGTAATAGCTTCGATGGGAGAAAATAAGTACACCAAAAAGCAAACTCGTTTAATTGGAACAGATAACTAGGTTAGGCTCCACTGCATAAGTATGCGTGAAATAGAAAAACATGAGTTAAATGTCAGCCTCTCTTGAATGAATTTGCAAATCTAAAAAAAATCGTGAAAAGCCTCAGATGAACTCTCTCTCCTTTGAGCGTCCCACAGACATTTTTTAGGGCTATCAATTCCAGATCTCCAGCATTTCCAGCTATAGATACCAGAGAGGATCTTGACAAGTCAGAAGCATCTTCTGATTATGCAAACAACTGTATAGATCCCAAAACTGTCTATTCACCTGGAACAAAATCACATGGTAGGGATCACGGGGCTTGAGTGTGGGCGTAATTTGCTTCTATTGGTGCTATTCCCTGAAACAATTGCCGCTAATAGACAAAAACACTTTAACAGATATCTTATTCAGGCTTGGTGCGACATCTGTTTTTAAAAACAATTTATTGGACTTTTTTAGCGAGCGGTAGATTGGTAATCATAATTTCTTGAACAGATACTCGGATAATGTAACACACGTATTTGCACAGCTATTGGAATTTTATCGCTGCACTCGTAATCAGGGCCATAGCGTACTGTCAAAAATCGGGCATGTTAGGCCTGGGAACAGATTTAGGCCACGCTTGAGAGTGCCGGTTCTATCACAAGTAACCATTATAGGGGAACACATTTCTTAAAACGTAAAAAAAAAAAAGAATTTGTTGCTAAAGTAAAGGGAGCTCCCAAACAATAAATTACAATTTTGTTTATGCCTCTGAAAATCCATTTATCAAATATCTTTGCTTTAGGAAACAGACAACAGAAGTAACAGTGAGGACTAAATGGTAAAAATAAAGTCAATATTTCCTTCCGTCTACTTTTAACTCCTTGGCACGGTCGCGATTCTGCGCCTGTGCGGAGTTTTCCGTAGTGTGTGGGTTCATGACGGCCCCCAGCCGTCATCAGCACATGAGCCCCGTGATGCATGACGGCTGGGGGCCGTCATCAGCATCGAAGGGGTTAATAGTATGAATTCCATCTAATTGAATGGTCACAAAAAAATATAAGAGGAAAAGTAACATGAAAGTGGTTGATAAAATATTACCTCGTCTCTGGACTGCAAGATTAAAGGTAACAACAACTGAAAGAAAACGTAACTTAAGCACTCCTTTCTTCACAAACAAACTAACAAAAATGTTTTGTGCTTTCAAACTTTAAGTTCCAATTCTAGTGGAATTAGCATTGTGGGCTATTTATAGACAAAACTGTAGGATTTGTTTATGGTGCACTCTAGTTGTTAACCGTTACTTTCCTCAAAAAATGTCAGTGTGGTGGAAAAAAACTGATTTGCTGAGATTACGACATTTCATTCCTCTGGCAGCACCATCTTTAAACTTATGCTCAAAGTCCAAAAGGTGTTTTTTTTTAAGTTACATTTTTTGATTGCTTGGACCACCGATAATTGCAGTCACAAGGCAAGTTGTAAAACCGGGAGGCACAAATGAGCAAAGAATGCCTGGCATTTTAATCTTCCCTTTCATTCAGTGATCTTAAGACTGCCCCGAGACTCAGGGGAACCACTCTGTGTGATTTACTGGAGCAAACCGGATCATCAAAGCCCTTGAAACACATAGGGAAAGATCGTTCGCTTTTGTTTTACTATGGACGTCTAATTACTTCTCTACATCGATACACTAGGTGCATGTCCAGAGAAGTACACAAGTGGTACATTCTTCTTCTCAACACACGTGTGTCCGTTAAAAAAACGGAATACCAGCGGATTGATTTCTAAAAAAATCTTTGCAAGAGTCAGTGGGGTGGTCTTGGCAAGTGTGAGGATTCGTTTTTTTCTTTATTACAGGCATATTCACCAAAAGAAAAAGATGAAAATATGTCGCTGTTTAAAAGTGCAAGTTACATTCTTCCAATAAACACATTTAGATAAAAGACCACATCTAAGCTTATAACGGGTATTTCAAAGGCAGGTACACTCAGAATAGGTGCAGAAATGTTGTTTTTAAGCACATCACAGTAAAATAGTATTTTTATTGGTGCAAACAAAAGTACTATTGGCTGTGAAATAATGTAACCTGAAGACGTCGAAAAACACAAGGATGACCAAAAAAGTATACAACGGGAAAAACATTGGAGGAAAAAAAAAGCATCGGCAATGTAAAGTATTGGACCATCAGCTTCGGCAAAATGCTGTTATTTCACAGTGCAAGAGAGCAGACTCACCCTATAGATCTTTTACCGGTTTGAGTGCTTTTAGTGCACAAATAGAGTGGTATCAAAACCGATATTTCACAAGGCACCGTGAAATATGAGAAATATTTCATGGTTCCCTGTGAAATAAAGATTTCACCATCTCAATGACTGCAATCAACCAACTCGGCAGTCTTACCATTGTCAGAAATATTAGTGTTAGGAGGCAAGATTATTCAATTTTTTATTTTTTTTAATAGATTTTTTTTATTAATTTCGTCAAAAGGCAGCAACAGTTACATTAACAATAGCCATCCACTATTATGTCACGGAAAGGTATGGTCTACACAGCTCGTATCAAACAATATCGCAGTAAGATTATTCAAGTTATGTGGAAAGAAATATGTGGCACATTCTCCATCCAACAGCATTATTTTCTACCATATGAACTGGTACCACATTTTTTGGGGGGGGGGAAATCTGCAAACTGTGTGGTAAATGATGTAAATCCAGAATTATGCTGTAAACTGCGCAGCCTGAGCATAGTATTTGTCCATTCGTGGTCACTCCTGTTATACTTTATCAATTTGTTCATGAAACGTAAATAAAAAGAGCCCACTGTTGGCTTCAGCTAAACCCCCCTAACACAGCTCTGATGTACTGAGGATGCATCATTGCATTGCAATTTTTTTTTAGAGGATAAGTACATTTTTAAAACATCCTGGCCTTGGCCAAGTAGATATTTGGTAAAATCCCACACCACTGGGATTGACTGGTAGTTCTTTTTCAGTGAACTCTGATTGGCAGATGCTGAGCAACTGTCCTCGAAAGCTACACGGAATACCTTGAGCAAAATGCACACGATTTAAAATCCAATCAGAAGTCAATGAAGGGCTTTCAGAAGCCTTGTTGTGTGGTCACTCACAGAACATAAAGATATCAAATTCTTACTGGGAAACCAGCATAAAGGACTCCAGCCGGCCACCTCTGCCTAAATATTTGAGAGGTTTTACAAAAGATTAAAAGTAAAAAAAACACTGCATATATGTAAGTGATATAGTGCAAACCTAGCCACAAAGGAATAGCGTACAGTCAGTGCTTGTTTGTAAATAAGGGCCAGGGCCCAAAGTTTTGCTCAGATGTCCGCTGTTGGCTGTATCGAATCTTAGGGGTGATAATGTCTAGGTTGCGTAGCCTTCATTCCATTCCATACCTTTTTAATCTCCCACCAGATACTCCCTGCCCTTGCATTTCATGCTTGCAGATTCTTTTGTAACCCTCCTTTTTAGGGCTCGCAAGTGAAAAGCCCTTTTGGTAGGGTGTAAAAAATGGACCTGGAAATTCCACACAGCTCGTGCGTGTTATTTCAAGGTCCATTTTGATTGGGCTTTGCGTGCGTGCTGTTTTTTAACAGAACACGCAATAGGCCATAGGTGGTCTCGTAGCTCCGCCTATGGCCTATTGGTGTCTGTTACGCGCACCAAAGCCCATTTGTCTTCAATTATCGCGGCCAGACACGGGCCACGATAATTGAAGACATATGCTGGCAGTTGGGCGCGCGCGAGCACCACTCGCAGGCTTTTTTGGGGGGGGATGCTTTTCACAGCGAAGTGCTGACGTCTTCGCTTTCACCGAGGCGCAGAGGTGGATGGAGGTGAGAACCCTCGTTTCTGTATTGTTTCTGTTTCTAGCTGTTCCATGGCTTGTCTGCAGCTAAACATTAACCGTGGCTGCACTGCGTGAGGTGACGAACGTGAACTTTTATTGCTTTGCGGAGAGAGGCAAGGGTCAGCTGGGACTCGGGATGAGCTGAACGCCGGCTGCACTCCCACACGGATAGCTAGGTGGCTCACGAACCTGGCATGGTCGAGGTGTAGGGAAAAATATTGCTAGATTGGAAATAAATTACAGGAAAAAGTACACTGTGTGAGCGACCTTCTTAATACCTGGAAAGTTTGAGAAATGTGCATGCAGCACAGAAAACGTAAATGACGCAGAGTTTGGCCCCAAATTCCACTGGTTAGTAAATTGAGGAGTACAATAAGATCACAATCTCAAAACATGAAGCCTGGTGGTGTTTTTTAAGTCACTGACGATTAAAGATCACTCTCTGTTTAAACTGCCCTCTTTAAAATAGGATTTGAAACTCGTTGACTCAAAGCAGTCAAATGTTACCAGTAATGTAGTTAATCTGGATTTTCTAGTTTTGTTTATCTTTGGAAGTGGTGACTTAAAATTCCCTGCACTCACCATCTTGTTGGTTACAGTCCCAGGACAATGTCACTTGACAGCTATGACTTATTTACACGTGTCACACTTATTTTCGGCATTTATGTGGGGTACTGCGCTGTTTCCATTTCGTTGTTTTTGTTGTATTAATATTAGCTTGAAATGCAGAGCCTCCTCTGTAATCCCTTTTGTTTAATGTCCGCATTTAGTAACTTAATCTGTTTTCCCCCCGGTGCATTCTGGTACTTGTTTTGGTTTGTTTCGGCCTGTGGATTGTAATAATGCGTTTGTGTTTTATTTACTTTGTGCCGACTTCATGTAAGAAATGTTTGCGGTCCCGTACGTTCACTCCCATATAAAATACATGCGTAAAATAAATTTTCAATATAACGCCAGTACGTCCAACTCCCACAAATGCCAGACCAATTAGCATTGGAAATGCTTTGTGTCTTCCCATTCACGAAAACGTGTGGCTGTCTTTTCTTCTATGAATCTACTTCTTACCTCCAAACAACATTAAGCCCCCTGCTGACCGCCCCAACCCCCCTTATGATTCGCCCCTCAAATTCATAGCCTCCTAAAAACGAACCCTGTGCGCCTTACTTTGCCCGGCACGCCCTTTCCAACGATGCCTCCTTAAACCTTGCACCAAACTGGACACTCATTAACCATTGCAGGCATCCCTTAATCACACAGTGGGTACAACTTACCCCAGACTGCCACGCATTATGTCAGCAGCGGCAGTTTCCATAGAACTGCCGCCGTATCGAAAGGTTCCTGGATGAACTGGGAACGAGTTCCCACCGGCGTGGAAGTAAAGAACGTAAAGGTGATCTACCGTTACAGTGACCAAACCGGACCTCCCAAATAAGACAGCAGTTCCCACTTTAGGTAATTGGTAATCGGCTAGATCAAACTGTGGAGCCACAGGCATAGAAAGGAGACTACCAAGAACTTGCGCGCTAAACACAGAAGAACGACTGCGACCCATGCTTAAGTCATAAGGGTAAGGAGGGACTACCAAGAAGATGGTGCCGTAAACAGAAGGAAGAGATGTTTTAAGATATGTGACACTGCCGAACTGAATGCCAGCTGGTTGTAGCACAATGTAGGATATTCGGGAGGTGGGTGGAGGAAGATCATTTTATGTACTATTTAGTAGTTATAATTGTATCATCCACAATAGCGTTCTTGCTCATCACATTATATGCAGGGCTTTAAGTGGTCCGGGTCTGAGCATCGGCAGTTATTTTTATTGGGCCTTGAAACGGGTCTCTATTGGGCTCTATTTTCGGGCCTTGAAGAGGAAAGCATGTACATCGATGTGCACAGCTCAATGCTGGTTCTATATTTGTAAAGTTTATATTGTAATTTGTTTTAGAAAATTGATATATCGTAGATTTTAATAAATACTGTTGTATGGTTAAATCCGAGAATATAATAAAAGTTGTTTCTGCAAATCAAACGTTGTTTTGTAACTGCTTGTTTTAAAGCAGACCAATGGCGGCCAGCTTTTGAGAATTAGCTTCTTTTGGCCTAGAAAGGGGGTAACCGATCATAATAAATGGGGATGGTTTGAGAAGTGGGATTGTAAGCTGCATTGTTCGAGATCATGCAGTAATGGCAAGGTAGGAAAAGGGGAGCTTATTTGACTGTGGAGGAACTAGGAGGGTCCTTACTGAAGTCAATAACGTGATCCTTCAAGAAGGGGCTGTTTAGTTCCCTTTTGAATAGTAGGGGCGATTGTTCAGCCTTGGGCCACAGGAAGAGGTGTTCAGCTCCTCATTGCTTAGTGGCAGGTTTGGCTTGAGCTTCGTTTTGGATTTCTCGCTTTCAAGTCCGGCAATATCATGAATACCAGCATTAACTGGTTAGTGTTTTACGTTGGTGGGCTATTTCCACTGATCGATGATTGCAGTTCTGAAGGGGTAGCCAATAAAAATCATTTATGGTGTTGATGTGGTCCTGTTTCTTCAATTGTTTGAGGGGGCCGGTGCGGCAAACAAGGCACCGTTCACTGGGGCCCAAGTATTCAGGATGATGGCGAGTAGGGCACAACCCTCATCCAGGTGGGAGAATGCAAGGCATCTTACCTGGGGCTGTCAGTGGTGATGTGTGTGCATCTCTATCTCTGTGTGTGCCTCTCTATATGTGCATTTGTCTCTGTAAGTATGTCTCTTCTCTGTATGTGCATCTTTGTTTCTATGTGTGTCTCTGTCAGTGTGTGCGTCTCTTTACGTGTGTCAGTCTCTATGTGTGCGTGCCTGTTTGTGCATCTCTGTTTGTATGTTACTATGTGCATGTCTGTCTCTCTGTGCGTTTGTGTGTGTTTGTCTCTATGTGTGTATCGGTGCATGTGTCTCTCTCTGTATGTTTGTCTCTGTGTATAGGTCTACTGTTAGCCTCACTTGCAATCTAAACATGGCATGGGAACGCTACAGTACACATAGTGGAGAAGCGTGGCTCAATGGTTAGAGCGGCAGACCCTGATGCAGAGGTCTGGTCTGGACCGGGACCAGGGTTCAATTCCCGCCTCGGCAGTTCTTGGACTCAATCTCCCCGGACCTGATAATTCTCGCCTCTGTGCCTAGTCTAATCATGGGTCCCACTCTGTGACTCTGGGCAATAGCTTGCTTAATCTCCACAACGGCCCCAGCAGCGCTTGGATGCCTGGCTTCACCTTGTGGGTGCCCAGGAGTGGACATTTCACATGGAAAAGCCAGGAAGGGTTCCACAGCGGTATGAGTGCAGCGCCGGGACGCCCCGTCGCGTGGGCAGCCGTGCGCTTTACAAATACAACACATTTACATTTACATACTTACTCCACAGATACATACAAACCTGCCATTCCCTAACACACACAGTGCACAAACCAGCAAACATATCCAGCTAAATATAAACAATGCCAAATTCTCTAACTCTAACTAATGCGAGACCTGTTGCATTGCAAATGCTTGTTTATTCTGTCACAATTTTACAGTCTTTCCCATCCTCCTTGTTTCTCCCTTTGGTATTTCACTCACTCTTGCTCTGGGCCAGAGTCTCATGAGGTAAAATAAGTACTGGTCCCAAGAAATTGAGTGTCGGTGAGCCACACAAAATGCAACCACTGGTTTAAATTAAGTACCACACAGATATGGCTTATTTGTTTAGGAAATGGTTGCTGTTCGGATTCCTGTGTCTCTCATTAAGCACAGTCCCATTCACTAATCGCCCATGCACAATCATTTGTTTCACTTTGTTGCTGTGACAAACTTTTGGATTAATAGACTTATTTGTTAGCAAATTAGAGACACTGGGGCCAGATGTACAACCCTTTATTGCATGCGCAAACAGGTCTGCGAACCAGTTTGCGCATGCAAAAACATATTGGGCCATGTACATAGCCTATTTAGCGAGTCAAATTTTTTTGCGACTCGCTATTTGGAAGGGGGGTTCCCTTCCAAATAGAGCGTCTCAAAACAATGTACTAATGTTTTGCAACCGCAATTGCGATTGCAAAACACACGCAATTACCACCTACTTTAAGTAGGTGGAGGGGTCCCGTTGCAAATGCATGCAAAATATTTTTTTAAGGGCAGGCAATGGACCACTGCCTGCCCTTAAAAAATGAAACAAAATCGTTTTTTTTCCCTTTAAATTATACCCATTTTCTTTTAAGGAAAACGGGCTGCATTTTCTTTTTTTTAAAAAGCTGCTTTAATAAAAAGCAGTCCCAGACATGGTGGTCTCCTGAGGCCAGCAGGCCACCATCCCTGGGAGGGTTGGCATTCACAATGGTCTCGCAAATTGCGAGAGGCTTATTAATGTTAATGAGCCTCGCAATTTGCGACCTCATTGGGAATCGCAAAACAGTGTAAACACACTGTTGTACATTTCATTCAGCGACTCGCAATGTGTCGCAAATTGCGAGGTGCTAAATGAAAGGGTCTTACATCTGGCCAACGGTTGCATACATGCCTTTGTAAAGTTGCAACAAAATTGCTAGCTATTTGCACAATAATCATAACAATCACATAGAATGCAAATCTGCAGTAATGCCGTTTAATCCGTTTGACCCTACCATCATCCTCCTTTGAAAATGTGGGGTCGTTTATTGAAAAATTTTCACAAAGTGAACTTACTGATCGAAGAGCATACATCTCTTTTCCCAAACCAAATACATTAAAAAAATGAAAGTTAAATAGGTTATATGCCTAAGAGTCACTGACACAGGTTATGGTAAAGCTGAATAAAAAAAAAACACCTGGGACTGTCTGAGGCAGTAAGACTTGTCACTGCCAGTCAAACCCTAGCAAATAGGTTTTGTAAATGTGCTGTACGATTGAAAGATGGACACCTCTAAAAGGAGTTCTGATTTTTGGTCACCAGTGGAGGGTGGGCCGCATGGCCTGGTTGGTGTCCACGCTGGTTTTTATGTAGGACTACTTCGAATATTTTTCTAGCTTTGTTTTTATAGAGGAAATAGACAGGCAGAGCCATAACCAAACTTTTTCCCTGTAGAAAATGGTCAGAAGTATACTATTTAATTTTTTATTTAGCTTTAATGGAATGTTGTAAATATTTTTACTCAATAGTAAAAACAAATGGTCATATGCTTCATCTTCAGCAGATCCAAATTCTTTATAATGTGGGAAAATTCTTTCTTTCCAAAACAGACTAGCAAAAGTCAGATGATTAGGGGGAAGAAAATGCATCTCAAGAGTAGATTTTAAACATCCCTCTCACAAAGCCGGTGAGTAAAGCAACACACAAACTGCCAGTCTCCTGCAGAGATCATGATAGAAGTGACTAAAGGTTCGTGCTTGAAACTTTTCCTGATGAGTGCAAGCTTCAGCTCTTTCTAGAATCTTACCCCCAGATTCATCATGGTCATGTTTTGCGAGTCCTTAATAGCGATTTTTAAGGAATCGCTATTAGAGACTCGCAAAACGGGATTCATGTAGAAATCGCAATCTTTTTAGCGATTTCTACTGGTTCATTATTTGCGATTCGCTAATTGCTAATCGCAAATAAGGAATGGCTTTCCCATTCATTCCTAAGGCCCATAGGAATGAATGGGGAGTCATTCCTTCTTTGCGATTCGCAATTAGCGAATCGCAAATAAGGAAGCAAATTCAAGGGTGCCAGGGTGTCCAAAGGACACCCTGTAGCACCCCTGAAATGGTAATGTACACTGGTGTTGCGCACACACATGTCCAAAGGACATATGTGTGTGTAACATACAACTTAGAAAAATGGACTTTAGTGCATTTTTCTAAGTTTTTGCTATCTACCACGTAGTTAGACTTTGCGGTAAATAGCGGCCCCAGATTGCGAATTCGCAATTTTAAAATGGTTCATGAATTGCATTTAAGGAATCTCAAATTGAGATTCCTTAAATGCAATGCATCGCAATTTAGCGATTTCTAGAATTGCGATTTTTGCATTTGGGATGATGAATCCCAAATGCAAAAATAGCGCTCGCAAAGGGCCAGATTCTCAGAATCTGGCCCTTTGTGAGCCGATTTTGCTTTCATGAATCTGGCTGCCCGACATCCTTGCCCGCCCGCCACCCATTTCCTCCCAGCCATATTACTGTGGCGGGGGGACCGCGGCGGACAGAAAGATCGTCTGCCGCTTTTCCGCCCCGGTCGCCTTGCGACCGGGGCGGAAAAGGTTTAATATGGGGGCGGAAAAGGTTTAATATTGTGGTGGTGTCTATCAGACACCGCCATCCATATTTGTATGGGCTTTGGGAGATGCCTGGAAAGGCAGGCAGTCTTCACTTTGGGGGCCCCCTGCGGGCCCCCATGGTGAAGGTGAGGTGGGGGTGCACATGGAGGGGGGGTACCTGTGGTACCCCCCTGCATTTGCATACACAATGCGGCAGGCACCACGCAGTGCCTGCCGCTTTGTGTATGCAAATGCATTACATGCATTTTTAGCATTGTGGCGGGCGGTGCTGAGAGCACCGCCCGCCACAATGTCAAAAATGCAGGATGCGTCCGCCACTGTGGCGGACGCATCCTAATACCAGCCACGGTCCCGTAATCCGATAGGATGGCAGGCGGACTAAGTCCGCCCGTCATCCTAATGACCCCCTTAGTTTGAATTTTGAGAGAGCGATCACCCCACCCCCCCAACACCCCACATTTTCAGTGTCCTTAAATAATACTACCTAGCCAGCCTGCTAAACAGTACACTCAAGTAGATGTTTTGCTGTTTGCTAAGGGTGCAACACTCACTAGCTCAAAGTTATGCACGATATTCGACTTTTAAGGCAACCATCAATAAAAATGAATAGAAACGTTCACCCCAATATCTTTGCAGAAGCCAACGTTCATTCCAATGGCTTTCCAGAAGCCGCTTCTTTCTCCCCAATATCATCAATAACAGATGAAAACGTTAGACCGAAGTCTAAGAATTCCAAAGTTTGAACATTGGTATGTATAAAAATGAAATATGGGTTTAATGCATTCATTATTCAGCAGGACAAGAGGTTTAGAATTGCTTTTACAGCAATTCATTTTAGGAGGCAACCTAATTAAATCTCTTTACTTAATCGACCTACCAGGTGTTTATGAAAATAGCATCAATTACAGGGAAAATTCTACCAGTATATTAACACATTACATTAAACAAGAATATCTGGTTTTGAGGCAGAACCCTCTGATTTTCATGAGTCAAGTAAGCCTCCGGCCTTCAGCGGCTATGGTTGGGTGGCCTGGTCATCCGCATGAGCGAAGCCAAACGTCTAATAGTTGAACATGTCCAAACACACAGTGCCTTCTCCACTAGGGCAGACTCTGCATAGGCACATGATGTCTGGCTCCACTGCTTCACAAGCACAAGTAAAGACACGCCCATCTCTGTCAAGTGTTCTGAAATACAATGGTTTGGCTTGCATGACACCTGTGAAATGACAGTCCTGTCGCCTCCGGAGAATTGCCATTTCTATACATGTGGCTCAAAAAAACGAACTGTAAACAGAATAAACTACTATTAGAATTGCATGAAAACGTCTAATATAAAATAATTCATAAGCAATTAAATGTGAATACCTAGGAATATTAATGTAAAGACAAATAAAAACGGTCATAATAAAAATAATCGTTATACAATTTCATGTAGTGCTATTTTCACAGATCCTTTCAAAGCAACACACATATCATTAAAAGGTGACCGTCTTAGTGTTTCCCATTAACCAGAACAGTGCGTATTCAGTCTGAGACAGTTAGTTTGCATCCTTGACTGTCCAGATAGATGTAGATGAGCAGTTGAGTCTTAGCTCAAATAAGGCGGTACAGCGTTGAGTCTAAGTACGTTACAACACAACTGACGCAACACAATGAAATCATTTATATCCAAACAGTTATACATTTTGGTAAAGACACATCATTTTAATACCTCAAAATATTACTATAAGCAGTGCTAAATTTGAGCCGTGGTTTCCGGTGCTTGGCATCGGCGCTTACTTGTCAACACCGGCATTTATAACAGCAGCCACATGGTGACACTGTTTGTGTAATTTAGAGAAGAACAGCACAACAGTTGTTTGAGAAGTAAAAGGAACTAATACAAGTTACCAACGTCAATCTTATAGCTTTGGGGACATCGAACAGTCCGAATTGTCACACGTGTAGCAGTGTTATGGTTAGTAGTTTTGTTGGTACTGTCATTGGCTGCGCTGGCAGTGACAATGAGAGCTGCAAGATGCGGTGGACTACTGATGATGGCCCTGGCACTTATTTATTTATTAACTAATTAAGCACACACTATAGGTGCAGTTAACATCAAAGGTCAAAGAGTTAAAAGCACACATCACAAAAAAGCATGGCTCACAAAAAATAAAAAATAAATAAACTCAGTGGGTGCCCATTGATAGAACTGTGGCTCCTTGACAGAAATATTATACACTGTTTACAATCACTAAGTAATCACTAAGTAATCACGAACAGTGGAATACTTCTCAAAGTTAGAAAAACAAACGTCTCACTATGCAATCACTGAAATACCATAGAACGGTTAAGAAATGTGCAGAAACTTAGTGCTGTAAAATGGAGGACTGTACACATCTTGTCAAAACCTTTAATTTGTTACAGGTCTGGAAACCTTTTTGAATACAGTAAACAGCTAAAACAAACACAATAGAATTAAAAAAAACAATAAAGTTACAATGACCCTGTAAAGTAAAACAAGGGTGTCTTGGAATTCAGAAAATTGAGTTACAGTGTCTGGGAGGAAAAGCCTGTCTGCGGATTTAGGGTTAGAATGTGTCAGTCATAGTGCAATAGAGCCAAGGCATTGAGTTTTTAGGCCCCTGCACATTGGGGCAACAAGGACGATTGTGGGTCCCCTGGGGTGATGGAGCTAGGCCTACCGCCACACTGCTGCATCACGCTGGAACATGAAAGGCCGTATGGACTGCCAACGGGGACTGGCAGATATGGGGCAGGGCTCGAAAAATCCACTCGCCCACTCGCTATGGTCAGCCAGACTTAATCAGAAGGAGCTATTTACAGAGCCAACTCGCCTGTCCTGGCAAGCAGACAACAAGGGTTCTGCTTGCTCACATAGAGTGTATGAGCAATAAAGATGCCTTTAATTCTTGTTATCTTGTCACATTTGCTTGGGTTTTAGAGACAAGGGTCAAAAGTCTCTGTCTTCCTACATTTACTTTTCTCACTGTGACTGAAGTGAGAGGATTTTGTAAAGTGAACTGTGTGACAAGCACGCTGTGCAAAGCATGTGAAATGAAAGGCTGTTAGATTTCAGGCTAACGAAAAGATTTATGGGATCAGAACACTTTACTTGGAGATGTGCAACTTTTGAATATTTTTGCTAAAACCCAAATTCCAAACATTGTTTATGCTGTATGTAGTTTTATCAGTAGCAATACATGTTAGTGGGAATGTTTTGTGGGCATTTCAATGAAAAGTGTGCTACCCGTTAATGACAGTGCACTACCACATCATGCTTTAGTAATAAATTTATGAAAGTGAGTTTTTAAACATGAACGGGGAAATATTCCTGCACAGATGACAATGCTATTAGTGAAGTAGCGAGCAAGCCAGGGATCCTGTGTACCCTATATGTGGGCTCAATTCTTATTATACATGATGCAAATGTTTAGTCTAGGAAATAAAGAGATTTTTGGTAAAGCATAAATCGTGAACTTGAATAATTGAAGGTGCTCCCTTATGTGATATTGAAGAGAAAGGCGGCTCCATAAGACATAACATTTGCCTAGGATCACACAATTTGAGATCAGTTCACGGGTCAAGTACATTACAGTTAGGTCAAGTAGATTATTCAAATTACTAGACCTGCAGGTCTAGTAAAATTTTTATGATTTTAAAAGCCCTGTGAGCGGTGGAAGGGGGGGATCCTCTAGTCGTCCTTAACCCATGGGAAACACAGCACACATGCTTGCTGATGGCACAGTCAGCACCAGCTCCCAGACAGAAATGAATCCCCGCCTGTTTTGGTCAGGCCCATAACAGCCTTTCTTCTTAAATCAAATCCATCTTAAATGACCACTTTATGAAACACTCCCCAGTCTATGTTAGGCTCACCCACACTGTTGCTACCCGCACTATTAAGACTATCATCTGCAACCCGAAACAAATTGCATCGTCTTTTCCCAAAATTTGCCTAAGTGCTAATTTCTTGACCGATGTCTACTAAGCGTATTTTTCCTCCAAAACAATATGTTTTATGTAAAGGTTGGCAACAAGTGAAGTGAAGTAGCACAAAAAAACAGACGATACTAGCACATTTCTCAAATACTGAGTTTACCTAAAAAAACGAATCACTGGCCCCTCTATACACTACTGCTCCATCTCTAAGCTAGCCATCCGAAAATATTACAGTGTAACTCTTAAACCATAATCTCCTAAACTGTCTTCAAAGTGGCTTCAAGGGGCTTCACTCTACAGAAACAACAATAACACAGATCACCAGGTCACTCTGTATGCAGACTGTGCTACCCTTGGCTTCTCTGAAAAGGCCCTCAACTGACTCAGATGCTTCATTTAGAAATCATCCTTCCGTCTCTTGGTACCTTTTTAACTCTTTGGCAAACTCTCTAACCTTTGGACCAGTTATTACGGGCCTTATAATGAGTTTGGCAGTCCAGTGAACCGGGGTATCATCGGAGGTGGTACAAGTGCGGTGAGCTCGGCGATCAGAGTGCCGTTTTAAGAGTTGGGTGGATCAGCTTTGGGAAGACCACTGAGATAGTCAGCAGACCACAGGGGTCGCGATCGGGGAAAGGCAGCTGTCACAGGGTGTTACAGGGAAGCTGCACCACCATCCGTATTGAAAGTTGCCTGTTCCACCAGCGAATCTCGGCGATCCGACCGCCTGCTTCAAGGTGGAGGTGACAAAGGCACTGGGATGTATACTCACCCCTTTCTTGTTATTCCAGGCACATTCAAATGCAGATCCCTTTCTCCAGGTTCCTCCTTCACAGCAGGATCATCACACCGAGGATTATGACCCTGTTTGCAGCAATCCACAGGTAAGTCCTTTTCGTACCATATACCCATTGCCAGGACTGCCCACATATGGGCTGAACCCCGGAAATGGGGATATGGGTTTTTTCCACATATATGATGCATATATGGGCATCTGACACATCTGCAGTCAAATTGCACACACAGGCATTGATATATTTGGGAAAAGCACTCACCACTGCTGCAAGTTACCCACCTCTACACCGCCGCCCCCATGGAATGGAAAACTTGTAATAAGGCGGTCTTTGGATCGCGAGTGTCGTGGCCTGCTAACGGACGCGGTCCTACGGCGGTCGGACTGCCAAACTAGTAATAAGGTCCTAAGTCTGTGTACCATTCTCACACAGGCATCCCCTCACATGTACACTATTGCCCTAGGTGGCATCCTTTTCTTATCTGTTCTCATTTATAACCTATGTGTGAATGTCATGCAAATCTTTCTACCATCAATCTCACCCCCCTCACCTCACTCCTCCCCCGCCAGTCTCTCACCTCAAAGTATAAACTGTTATCTGTCCTTGGACTAACATCTGGTTCTGCTCAGTGTGCTCCTCAAAAATGGAATCCTTATCATCTAAGCATTTACCCCACCAAGAGGCCTAACCTATCCGGTTTTTCTCCTGCCAACACAATAAAGCTGCTCCCTTCATCAAGAAATCTCTTTATCCGCTTACAACTCTTTCTCTCTGTAACTTTCATTTGCACTGCAGACATCATATTAAGATACAATCTACTAAATATGTGCAAGTTCAGACCCCTTGCCATATCTTTTCACAGATATGACTTTATTCAACACTCTCCTCACAAGCAAAATGGACCACTGAAAAAAAAACTCAAAGTGGGTGTACCCCAGTATGCGTACTGTCCTCTAGCAGGCTCTTTCATTTTCTACAAAAAGTTCTACAACATCAACAGAAAGACACCCACACTCTTCTACTGACACAAAGGTGGGTAACAGGATGTCTTAAAAAAACATGCTTTACATATTTCTGATTATAGCCTTCAAGCTTATCAGATTAAACTCCTATGTGTGCCTACAGAAACCTGCACTTCGCAAAACATAAAATGTATTTACTACCTCCAAATCGCTCCTCCCCAACGTCGAAATTTAGGTAGTTTCATCCACTGAGACCCAACTACTGGAACTCTCTCCCCGATGACCAGAGAGCTGGCAATGCTCTTACGTTGTTCAAGTGTGCTCATCATTTCAAATCAGAATAAATGGAGAAAGACTTGCATATTTTGCTTCTAGACAAAATTACCAAGAGCTGAAATTGTATAGTATGAATAAATTGCATGCCAGTATTGTTGGCTTCAGTGACTTCACTCCTCATTCGCGACAATCTAAATATACACACTGGAAATATGCGGCAGGGAAGCACCAAGTTATGCAGCACGGTTGATTAAATTATGCTGCAAGAAAAGGCAAATGATGTGGCTTAATGCGGCTTCTTTTTTGATAATACTCATTCTTTGTTTTGTCATTTTTAAAATTGGTAACAGTTTCAGGGAAAAAATATTTCACCTCATTGGTGTCTGTTTAACAAATTAGTAAATTAAAGATGACGAGGTAACCTTTGTGAGGGCCTTCCACTGCGTGCAAACACGTAGCCCTGTTTTTAGTAACTTTTGATCTGTTTGAGCTAGAAACATTTTTTTTTCATTTTATGCAGAAGACTATGAATTACGTGGCAAACGCAGCAAATCCACAGCCATGCGAAAAAATCTGCAGCCGCAGAGGCCCTGAATATACCCCCCCATCGAACAATGTCCATTGTAGCACTTGCTGCTACAGACTCTTAGTACAAATGCTCAACCTCAGTATAAAAAAATATCTTTTTTTCCATTTATAAAGTTTTAATTTCTGCTCCTTCCCTTAATCTTTCCAGAGACGAACAGCACCATGAGAAAACTCTAGAAAAAACATCAAGATGTGCAGCCCCAGATTTACACAGTAGTCCAAACAATTTGTGCTACCTCTGTGTGCCTTTTAGAGAACGTCGAAAGGCATTTTGACAGCACCTGCAGCAAACCGATTATTAGTTAGCAGAATGAAGTCCATCAACATTTCAAGCTGAAGCGTCCTGGCGCTCGAAGCAGACACATAACTCCTACTGCATTATCTTCATGACTAGGCTGCATCAAACAGCCAGGCTTTGAGTTGTCTTTTGGGGCCCATCGGGAGACGGGGAGGGGAAGAACCGACCGGACACAGGTATATAGTGTGTTAAAGGCCGCTTTTATTGGAAACAGGTGCATCCTGAACATAACCCCAACCTTGGCCTTTGCCGCACAAAACTAGGCCTAACTAAATATGCACATATCTGTCAAACCCCCCACCCCCACCCCTAAACAGTTCCCCAACAACCTCATAAACTCCTTATCCTTTACACAAACTCCTGGCTCAATGTTTTAATCTCTGCCCTCTGTACACTCCTTCCCTTCCAACCAGTCAAGCTCCTTCCTCCTATCCTACCCCCCCCCCATTATACTAGGGAAAAGCGCCAACCCAAAGAAAACCACCCCCGCACCTGCTCCTAGCGACACACTCGACAACCCTAACACAGAAAGCACCTGGAACCAACAAAAACCCTTACAGTATCCCCCCCCCAACCCTAACTAGCCTAAAACAGGGAGGGAGGGTGGGACAAAAAACCCCTTCTCCTCCCCGGCTGCTGGGTCACTGTCCCATAAAATGGTGACTAGTGACCCAAAATGGCCGCTTTTATCCCCACCCAGCCCAAAAGGAGCCCAAAACCGCCAGCAAGCCCAAATGCCTAAACCCTTCCTGTGTCCTCGATAATGTTTCCCCTCCCCTTCCTCCCGGAGCCCCAAAATCCCCGGGGGGGCGAGCCTCCCTCCGGTCGGCCACCCCCCGCAAAGCCCCATTGGGGCCCATCGGGAGACGGGGAGGGGAAGAACCGACCGGACACAGGTATATAGTGTGTTAAAGGCCGCTTTTATTGGAAACAGGTGCATCCTGAACATAACCCCAACCTTGGCCTTTGCCGCACAAAACTAGGCCTAACTAAATATGCACATATCTGTCAAACCCCCCACCCCCACCCCTAAACAGTTCCCCAACAACCTCATAAACTCCTTATCCTTTACACAAACTCCTGGCTCAATGTTTTAATCTCTGCCCTCTGTACACTCCTTCCCTTCCAACCAGTCAAGCTCCTTCCTCCTATCCTACCCCCCCCCATTATACTAGGGAAAAGCGCCACTCGAAAGCCTTTACCGCTTTCGACCCCCCCACCTAGGACCTCTGTACCTTCGGATATCGCTTTACCCCTATCGCCCTGTCCAACGCCTCCTTCAACTGCACCACGTAAAGTTCCATCCCGTACCTAGACAAATGGACACCATCCTCCAAGAAAAAATATATAGCTCCATACGTCAGCTCCGGGTGTTCCATCCTGCCCAACCCTTCCTTCTCACAAAAGGCCCTCATTTCCCTGTTGATCTTCCTCCTGGTTCTGTCAATCGCTCCCGGCCTCACTGCCCCCCTCCAACATCTCCTCGGAATGAACTCAGACCAGATAATATGACACCCTGCCCACTGCCTCTTAATTTCCAATAGATCCCTCCGCATCTGCTTCACCAGGGCCAAACCCTTACATTGCACCAGGTCGTTTTCCCCCAGATGAACCACCAAAACATCCGGGCACACCCCTCCCCGAACAACATTATTTAAAACTGGCACCAACTCGTGCCAACGCATTCCCCCCTTTCCTCTCCAATGGCATTTAAACAACTGTTCGTCTAATTCCAGGTTAAGGCTCCTGCATTTTTCCCATTCGGCCTTTTCTGCTCTTTTTACAAAAGAATGTCCCACCACATAAATGGACACCGCCGCCGCCGTAGGCCCTGCCACTGCACCTGAAAAGAGACACATGTAAGCCACAAGTCCACACCTTCTCATTCCACCACTACCCCTCTCAACCTGACGTATGTCTTAAACCAATCCGATTTCCAGCGCCCCAACCGCTTAATGTCCTCCTTCCCCCAACCCCGGCGCGCCGCCTCCGTCGCCGCCCCGATGCGGAAAGAATGCGTCCCGAAGTCTTTTGGATCCTCACCCATGGACCGCAGGGCGTGCCGCAGGACCCATAACAACTGCGCGGCCGTCACACGTCCCGCCTCTCCCCTGTCGAAAACCTCCGTCCCCGCCTGCGCTCCACCGGCCGCCAACCGCCTCCCCCACTCCACTGGACACACTGCCTCCTTGCCCCCTGGCCCCAGTACCACCCACGTGCCCCTCTCCCGCTGATCGGTTTTGGAACGTCGAAGCCGCACGGCGACCTCCCTTCCCCGAAACTCCACGTCCCCCCACTTGACTCCCGCCTGCCCCTTCAATCCCACCAGCTCTGACACCCTAAAGGCCCCGAAGTACAACCACGACATCAACGTAGAAAACCGCACCGCCTCTCCCTGATCTCTACACACCACCGGCATCCGACTCAGCAATCCCTCCAACATCGCCTCCGAAATGGGCCGTCTCTGCCGCACCCGGGCCCCTTTCTCTCTCTCCCAACCCTCCAAAAGACGCCCACCCAATTCCCCCGCCGAGGGAGCATAGCCCCACCACAGCTTGCCCATAAACGCCACACCGGCCAGCTTACCCGCAATAGTCACCCTCGCCAGACCTCTGTCCATCAACCCCAACATGAATTGCACCACCTGTTCCTCCCGTCGCCACCTGTCCCGCTGCCTTACCGCTCCAAAACGCAGAAACTCCAGCCATGCCTGTTCGTAACTCTTCCATGTGGACACCGCCACGGACGACCTCACCAATCGAACGACCCGCGCTCTCCCACCAACCACATCTCCGCCGGCACCTCCGTCTTGACCGCCTCCGCCTCCGTGGCTAGCCCATGGAATCTCCGCCACTGTTGACGAGACAAAGCATCCGCAATGTCATTGTCCACTCCCGGCACATGTTGTGCCCGAAACAAGATATTGTTGTCCAGGCACCTCAACACAAACACGCGCATCAGCTTCAGCACCTGAGGTTCCCGCGCAGACTGCCGATTCACCACCTGTACCACCGACATATTGTCCACCCTGAACAACACGCGCCTGTGCGCCAACTCACGCGCCCACACAGTCACAGCCACCACCAGCGGGAACAACTCCAAAAAAGCAATGCTTCTCCCCCCCGCCTGCCACTGCTCCGGCCACTGTTCCGCGCACCACCTGCCCGCCCAGTAGAGTCCAAAACCGCCGACTCCCGCCGCATCCGAGGACATGGTCACGTCCCACTCCCACTCCTCCGGCGGCGCCATGGGAACACCGTTGAATCTCTCCAAGAAAGCCAACCACATGCACAGATCTTCTCTCGCGCCCGCCGGCAACCGCACATGGTGATGAGGCATTGACAGCCCAGACAAAGCCAATCCCAAACGTCGACAAAAAGTCCGACCCGCCCGCACCACTCGGCATGCGAAATTCAAGTGCCCCAGCAGCACCTGTACCTCTCGCACCAACACCTTCCTTTTCGCCAACATGTCCCTCACCAAAACCACCATCGCCGACCTCTTGTCCTCCGGCAGGCGTGCTTCCATGGCCGCTGAATCGAGCTCTATCCCGAGAAACGACAGCACCGTGCTGGGCCCTTGTGTCTTCTCTGGCGCCAAAGGCACCCCCAGGTAATTCATCAGGTCCATAAAACTACTCAGCTGTTGCTGGCAGTCCGTTGAACCGGGGCTACCTACCAGGAAGAAGTCGTCCAGATAATGCGTAATCGCCTCAGAGCCTGTGCGCCAGGAAAAGGCCCACTGCAAGAAAGAACTGAATCGCTCAAACAAGGCACAAGACACCGAGCACCCCATCGGAAGCGCTCTGTCAACAAAAATCAACCCGTCCAGCTGTATTCCCAGCAACTGATGATCCTCCGGATGAACCGGTAGTAACCGAAAGGCCGATTTCACATCGCATTTTGCCATGAGCGCCCCTCGTCCCGCCGTCGTCACCAAGTTTCTCGCAACGTCCACGGACGAGTAGGACACCGACGCCAAGTCTGCCGATATAAAATCGTTCACCGACGCGCCCTCCGGCCACGAAAGATGTTGAATCAAGCGAAATTGACCCTGCTCTTTCTTCGGGACCACACCAATGGGTGAAATGATCAGATCCTCCAAAGGTGCCACCGCAAAAGGTCCCACCATCCTCCCCTCCCTTACTTCCTTGAACAGCTTCTCCCGGACGATGCCCTTGTGCGCGTTCACAGACTTCAGGTTCTCCGCCCAACGAGCAATCCGCGGACCCTCGTACCCCAACCGAAAACCCTCCCTGAAACCCCGACGCAGCACCGACGCATCATCCGCCCGCGGATACACCTCCAAGAGAGGTTCCAACCGATCCAGCCTAACCGGAGTACGAGCCTTTTCCCAAGGTACTCGCACCCCCCCTTGCCCCCCCTCTACCCCTACCGGGCCCGGGAGCCGGGAATTGACCCTGTGAGGGGCCTCCCCAAAGCCCCCAGCAACGCGATTCTGGATGTCGTTTCCCACAAGAGGAGCACTCGTGCCTAAATTTGCACGTCTGCCGGAGACAGGAACCCCTGTTAAAATCCCAGCAGGCCCCCCCACTCTGGACGCTCCCGGCACCCCCCGGACCCACCCCCCCACGGGTGGGGCGAGCCGAAAAGGGTGTGGAAGCCAGTGGCAAACCACTGGCCGTGTAAATAGTGCGGCCAAATTTCGCCCCACTCATCGTTTGTTGATAAAGGTCCGCGTCCAACTCCCCCCACTTAGCCTCCGGATCCGACGCCATACGCGCCCTAAACTCCTCGTCGTAATGTGACCACGCATTACCACCGTACGTCACCTGCGCCCTCCGCACTACATCCATGTACTTGAAAAGCGCGACTGCCCTGTCCGGGTACTTCTCGCAGTATACGCTCGCATAGATTAAGAACGCCGCCGACCAGTTCTCAATAGTAACTGGCACCCTCGGTCGCCGCGCCAATTCTTGTTCCTCCTCCTTAGACCCTTCTTTGGCCATCAACTCCCGGTGAAGCAACCTAAAGATCTCGACATACTCCCCTTTCCATATTTTCTCCCTGGTCGCCAATGACAAATGAGCCCCCAATGGCTTCGCTACACCCATGTACGGCAGTTTTTTAACCGGAACGTCGCAGCTCTCCTTCGCCCCGGAACTCGACGCCGCCGCACCACCTAGCGCCCCGTCCGTCCCAGCGGTCCCCACTGCCGCGCTCGCAGCCAGACCCTCGCCGCTCCCAGCCGCTCCGACACTCGCCGCCACTAACTCACCCGCAGACCCGCTCGACCTCGCACTCCCCGCCGACCCGCAAACCGCCTCAGTACCCACGCCGGCATCCATCACATACCTACCTTTCAACAGTCTCACTGTATCCCCACCCTCCGCATCCGTCCCAACCGACACGTGGTGTCCTCCAACACCACCACCTCCCGCCTTGCCTCCTCGAGGCTTGCCCAAGCCACACCCCGACCCCGTACTGGTCTTACCTGGCGTCAAGGCTGGCGTCCTCACCGGATCCCGCCGCCTAACCAGATCCTCAGGGGGGGCCGTCACTCGCGGCACCACTTGCCGGGGGCATTCCTGCAAAACACTGGCAACAACGTTACAAACCTCCCCGGCCTCCCGCACCTCCCCTTCTTCCTCCGACTCCAGCTCCGCACTCCCTGCCCCTTCCACCACAATCCCACTAGTAGAAACCCTACTCAAACCTGCTCTGGCCCTACACTCCGTCATCAAAGCCCCTAGGTCCACACTCACTCTCCGTCTACCCTCATGTTGGTAAGAAGAAACCGTTGCCTCGTTGCTCCATCCCCGTCCCCCGGCGGCCGGATCGACCCATCGGGAGGGGGGCGCTGGAGAGCTATTGTCCATCCATCTTCGTTCGGACCACCCCAGGTCCCTCGTTGGAGCGCGACCGCCCGTACTAGGCAGAGCCGGCCCATCCACTCGGCGGGGTGGAGCCGCATGCTGCTCACCCGAGCCCCTCCCCCACTGCTCCTGCCAAGAGAAAAACGGGGAAGTCCAGCAAGCCGGGGCAAACCCATCTCCACTACCTCCCCAACCACCTCCCCCCCCCGCCGCAGAATGCCCTCCCCGCCACGCCGGTCGACCCCCCCACCCCCAGCTTCCCACCCCGCCCGAACCACCCCACGCGCCCCCACCCATACCCCCCCACCCACCCCACTCACGCAGCTCCCCCCCGCCAATCCCCCCCGCACCCTCCCACACGCCCCCTCCCCCGCTGTGACCCCCCACAAACCTCCCCCCCTCTCCGTCAGCCCCCACCCCCCGACGCATCCCCCACCCCCCCGCCTGCTCCCGTCTACCCCTCATCGCACCCCCTCCCCCCTGCACCCCCCGCCTCCCCCCCCGCGGGGAACCCCTAATGCTGGGCGGAATGACCTGCTCATCCTCAGACTCCACTCCCTCCTGACCGCTCCCGCCCCCCACCCCCCCTCCTCCTCCTCCTCCCCCTCCGTGTCCTCAATCAACAATGGGGATTCCCCCCCTGCCCCTTCCAGTCCTCTCTGCTCCTCCCCCCCAGGTCCCCCCCCGCTCCAACCAAAAACCCCTCTCTCCCCTCCACCCCCGGCCCCCCCCCACCGCGTCCTCAGCCTGTCCCCGCCCTCCGACCCCTCTTCCTTCGTGGCCTTCCCCCCCCTTCCCCCTCGCGTCCCCAGGTTGCGCTACCACTGCCTCCCCGCTCCCGTCAGAAACACCTGAGCCATTCTCCCCCGCCCCCCCACCGCTCCGGAGCCCCCCCCGCCCTTCAGGCTCGGCCACAAAAACCAACGGTGCCTTCTTACCTGCACCGCGCTTCCTCCCCGGGCCCTTAGACCTCTTCGCCGCACCAGCCGCCTGCAGGCCGCCACCGCGCGCCGCCCTCTTGGCTGCTCCCGCCCCCTCACCCTTTCGCGCACGCGACCCCAGCGGGACACACGCTGCAACAGCCGCCGCGGCGCCATCAGCAGCGCGCCGCGGGGGCCTTACCCGCACATCGCTGCGGAGAAGATCGGTCCGTCCCGCCTCCCCAAGCAGGCGCAGCGCTTCCTGCACGCGAGGATCCGCCATGCCGTCCGCCGCCATCGTCGCTGTTCTTCTAACGGTCACGAACCACTGCCTGACACCGACCACGTCCACCGACAGCGAGCCAAACTACAAGCAAGTACGCTTACGTTATTCTACACGCGACACGCGCGCTAACACCCTCAAAACTCCCTAACTGTGAACTACCACTACCAACACAAAAAACCCCTTCTCCTCCCCGGCTGCTGGGTCACTGTCCCATAAAATGGTGACTAGTGACCCAAAATGGCCGCTTTTATCCCCACCCAGCCCAAAAGGAGCCCAAAACCGCCAGCAAGCCCAAATGCCTAAACCCTTCCTGTGTCCTCGATAATGTTTCCCCTCCCCTTCCTCCCGGAGCCCCAAAATCCCCGGGGGGGCGAGCCTCCCTCCGGTCGGCCACCCCCCGCAAAGCCCCATTGGAGATGGCCAGCGACTCTGAGCAGCGCAGTTTTTTCTTGAACGTGATGCAACGCTTTTCCACAAGAATTGGAATTGCTCCTTGCTTTACACACCCCCGTGATTCAAGGTCAAAGAGAACACACAATTACAGGCTTTTGCACCCTATTTAAAAAATCATTATACATCCATCTACTGGGGTTCAGAACCAGTCCAGACATTTACCCACGCTGGATTAACGACTGCCTGAAGATGCTCCCCAGAGAAGAAAAAATATATAATTGGGCATGCAGACTTTTGTTAACATGCCCTGCTCACTGGAGTCGGACTATTTCGTCTGCTTGAAACCACAGTTCCCTATCTGAATGATCTGCACTGGAAACGAACACACCCAGTCAAAACCCTGCAACAACAGCTGCTTTTCGGTCTCATGATCATATTAAAGCGGGCAAGAGGCCTATCTCTGCCACATCTCCGCCTGTAAAATGATTATGTGCACGGAAAACAAAGTTCATTCAGATTAAATGCATATGAAATCCCTATGAGCATCTGAGAATCACGATACTGAACTCAAAACAGAAGACATCCTACAACTAACATTTTAAAGTATTTTTCAAACTGCAGTTCTTGGGCTATCAAAACGCTGCAAAGCAGAAAAAAAACGCATGAACTTATACAATCACGGGGAGCTTGAGCAAGAAGGAAGTAAGAGGTTTTACCAGTTAGAAATTGAGCAATACTCAAGGAGAGCCTGCACATGCCACAAATCAACCATGACTGATCATCTGTCAGGGTTAAAGCAGCACAGACTAATTCCAAACAGAAAGCCATAAAACGCATCATTAGTAATGCTACATAATATTTGTAAAGCACAGGTATGCAACAAAGGGAGCACACTGGAGCTAGGTGCTAAGTTAAGGGCCTAGAGTACACTGTTGCGAAGCCGATCCGGTGCATGGCTTAGGAAAGCAGTGCTGATCTGCTTTCCTCTAGTGAACTCAAATTTGGGAGCCCACTGGAGGTATCCCACACTTTTCAGAGCAGCTTTCTGCAGAGCTATTCACCCACAGTAAAGCCTAAGCGAGTGTGGGTACAGCTTCCTCATCTCTGGCTAACAGCCCACAACTGCTCAAGGTGGGAGACGCAACATAGAAAGGGACACAGGCGTTTAACCTGGATAGAAACTACTTACTGGCCCTAAGATCCAATCAGTGCCCATTAACAGTGATGTTTTGCCTACCTTCATGTGGGGAACATGTCAGTAGTGTGCAATCGAGTGTGTTTGTCACGTACTAGTCATTATAATCGGATGAATTGAGGGTGTCAACAGGGGCACACCATGCATTGGCGAACAAGTCGGTGGACTCCCTAGGGGATGCCTTTATCCATACTACTGTGTTAGGGACCGCATCACAAAACCAGTTGTAACTGTTAAGGTATGGGGAGGTTGCCACCCCATACTTTCTTCAGTGTAGGCTTTTCATGCCTCAGTGAAACCCATCCCTGTTCGAGAGTTGCCAGCTTTCACCGAGCAAGGCTGGTCTTCTTATAAGTTTTGCCTGGCAGTAATCGATATCAGAGTACAGTCAAAGGAATGCAGTTCCTCAGAAAAGGAAGAAGGGGAAAATAACGGGAACAACTGAGGTGTCAGATCAGGGGATCTGATCCATCGGGAGCAAGAGCACTCACCCCCCCCCCCCCCCCCCCGAGGGGTGTCATGCTTCATCATCTGGCAGCTCCTATTTGGGCCGGTGCTGCAAGGCCATTCATGGGGGCTCTTTGTCAGAGTTCATTTCTGCTGCTGATGTGAAGAGTGAGATGCAGTGCAAGTGTGCTGAAGTGAATAGGCTGCTGTGAAGTGAGTTTAAAATTAACTAAAGCTAATTCAAATGTAAATTTAATGTCTGGATTGCTTTGTTATAATAAAAACAAGTGACGGCCAGGAGTGGATACAATGGTCCACATTGGCTCAAGGAATTACGTGGAGGTCAACATGTTTCTTGCCTTTCTAATGTCAAAAAATGATCACAGCAATTCTTTAGGACCAATCAAAGGCTAGACTACTCAAGGGTGGGTCGTTCAGAGTATGTGTTGTTTCAAAAACCGTACCCTCCACCTATCACACAAATTATGTAGTATACCTTAGGACAATCAATAAATAAATCAACAGCCGAGGAGATGAATTATGCCCTCAATGTCGGTAGTGGAGTCTTGGGGTAGGACCACAGTTGGTCGTGATCACAGCTAGTGTGCGACCTACCCAGGACTCTGCGACAGGTGGTGTAACCATTAGAAAGGCAAGATGCATGTGGACCTTTTCCCCTTCTTCTCTTTCTTAGGAACTGTATACCTTTGACTTACTTGTACAATTGGAAGCGTTTATGCTGGACCTTCATTCACCGCTTATCCACTTTTTCATAGATTTAGTGATTGGTATCGCAACCCAACCAGTCCACACTTGCCAGAAATTCAACTCCGATGTCCAATGGCCTAGACCTGAGAACAAGGATGAGCTTCACGGTAATTGTGAGAATTTAAACTGAATTAAGCAGAAACTTCCTGAACAAAGGCATCCACTGTGGATTTGGCTTTCAGTAAATATCGCCCCCTTGAGCTAGTAGGACATCAAGGTGGGACCTGACCCACTACTACACTTTTCTTCTGACCTCATTGTAAATACAGAGAGCAGTTTAAGTTTCTGCTATTATCAAAGAACTTTACCTCTGTCCTGCCTAGACAGCATTTAAACAAGGCACCCTACATTGACTTGTTTGAGTAGGGCGCCTATGTTGGTGGAGAGTTTTTAGATGCAGGAATTTCTCCTATTTTTGAGCCGAAATTCAGTCACTTTAGCACACCGAACTCTAGACAGAGCTGGAGACGCTTGAAACAAAGAGCCGGCTCTATACATTTTTTATTGCATAGTACTATTTTGCTTTGGCATCTCGGTCTAAGATCTTAGAGTTTGCAAAAAAGGTAATAGCAGAAAAGAATCATCAAATGCCTCAGAGAGTACTGACGTGCAGTCCTGAAGTAAAACACTGCCCATATGGCCATTGTTATAGAAGCCCTAACCCATAAAACACGGTAAAAAATGTAAAGGGCCAGTTCTCATCTCTAGCATGAGCTAGCGCTTTCTTTTTTTTCCAGTATCATATTTTGCTCAATTGCTCACCGGTAGATTAAAGTCCTATTCCACTTGGAAGACACAGCCAATGCTTAATTTATAAAAAGCATAAGTGCAGGATGGCACCGTATTCTTAGAAGCCAGCCTATTCGTGCTGCTGAATGCTGGAGTTACCGAATACCATGGCTAGCTACTTTTGATTCCCCTTAATGCTTTTTTCCTTCCACAACCTTATACTTCGTGCGTCTTTATCTCACTCAGTGGGTTATATAACATTCATTCTTTCTCCATGTCACGATTAACCTTTATTTCCCTTAAGAAGATCTCTCTTTTCTGTCTTTTGCTCTTTGACCCTGGGCCAAAGTCTAATGATGAAAAGGAAGTCACAGTAAATTAGAATGAGTGCCGGTGCCCACCATCTACAGGTGCGCACACAAACACTAACATACAGTAAGCACTGGTTTGGACAATAAACCAATGTTAATTTTGGGTCGTGCTGTATCTGAGTTTCTAATCATGCTCTACTAGAATAAGACTCCACTCCTTGACTGCACCAGAGTACCTTTGATTTACAATAGTATTGGTGGCCAAGGCTCGCCTTGTTAAATGGCAGGACACAGACCATGGACTGCCAAGGAACTCGAGAAAAGGCTTGATGCTTATCACTAGTCAAGAACATTTCAATGGCAGTGGCATCATGTAAGGTAATTTTGCACAGGCTAATAGCGGGGTCAAGGAGTGAACACAAATTAAAGTTGGCATAGGTATTAGTAAAGTGAAATCTGAGAGAAGCAAAACTGGCTCATTTTAGGGTACAGAGATGGAAACGCTAAGACGATTAAGCTTTAGAAAAACACACAAATAAAACCAGGCGATGGACTATCCAGGCTGCCCCTTACATATTATTCAACAATAGTATAATGTCCTGTGCACAATTCCTCCGGCACTTGTCGCCATTTAGTATTACTGTTCGACAGATTCCAAAGTTATTGTACGTATGGAGGTGCACCAGGAAGGAAAGTCCAAGCTCATAAATTTTGTAACAACATCCTTTATTTTATCAATCTTCAAAAAGTTTTTTATAAAAAGTACAATTGAGCCAATGCGTTTCGCTCCAAAATACTCCTGGAATTTCGTCAAGGCTTTAAATTTAATTCAGGCCAGTATTCCTCCATTTTACCAATATTAAAGCAATGTTTGCCAGCTGTTTGTCAGTTCCTATGGGCATCCTCAAGCCCCATATCCATCATCATGATAAGTGCGCCTCCTCGTGTGACTGCGGTCTGAGGTACGAAATTCAGGAGATTGGATGTGCCTTCATTGTGCACCTCCTTACGTACAATAAGCTTTAGAAAAAGACTAAATCACACGAGTGTCCTTCTGAAATGAAGCTAATAAGTTCTCCTGGCTTCGTAATTAATAGTTTGTCCCCCCTCACACTGTTCTACTGTTTAGCATGTTGCGAACCATGATCAGGTGCAAACTTCCAACTCACACAAACATGAGACTATGGTAGAGTATTCTTGCACTAAGCAATCTTCTGGCTTCCACCTCTGTGAACTAATAAAATAGCAGGTTAGGTATCAGACTATTCCCCAAAGAGGCCACAGCATGCCTCTGTGCCCCCAAGAAGCACTGTTGGGGGAGAGCAGATTTGAGTGCAATGAAAAGGGACTGGCTGAACGTTGTGAAACTGAATGGCACTTTCTGGCAGATAAGCCTCCTCCCTACACTTTTTAGTTGCTCTGCTCTCTTCTCCTGTGATATCTGGACTATTTGCTGCATGGAAAGGAAATCTCTAGCTCCAATCACCTTCTTACAGGTGAACAACATGAAATATTGGTTTTGCTGGGCAAAAGGGATAACAAGCTGAGCCAACCGTCCAGTTAGTCAACCTTATTGAAACACCACTCGCTTCCTCGACTCCTGGTACCTTAAGATTTCGAGCCATTTGCCACACAGGCTTTATTTATTAAATCCAGTTAGTGTGAAAGTCAGCAACGAACATAGCCTATTGCCTAAAGAAATGTAAACATTTACTGCTTTGCTAAGCCATTGATAATCTTTGTTTATGGGGAGTCATAGGGTCCGACTTGACCAACAAAAAGCTTAGAGAACGTCAAAATTACAGAAACAAAAATTCCCAAAGTCGGTGCAGTTTTATTTTGCTTGGCAGGCAACAGCCATCTTGAACCCCCTTCAGATCCATACCTCAAAACGTGTGGCCTAGTACTTGTAGAAGTTTCCTTGTTCAAAATAAAGAAACAAAAAAAAGTGGACAAAAGAGTTGTAGAAGATCCGGTCACAAGACAGTATGATTACGAAGTCTCCAGGTCAGGTCATGGCGTCTAGTCAGATAATTACCCTCAAAGAAAAGTCTGCAGCAATTCGTCTTTCATGAATAGAAAAGGTCAATCCAACAAATGTATAGGGAGAGCCCAACAAAAGTCAAGCTGAGTCAAGGGTCGACGGACTCCAAGAGCCAGTGCACAACCCGAGCCGTGAAAATATTTGACATGCAAATCATGCAAGAAACATTTTAGAATAGGATATAGGATCTTCAAAGTTAAAAAAAAGTGTATATCTTTAACACACTGAAGAATTTTACTTTAGTACATCAGATTATATCTGTGTTATAAAGTATTTATTAAAAGTACGTTTTTTAACATGCACTGAGAAATATTCCTTCTCCTTACTAATGACAATGTTATAGTGAGCTAAGAGGCAAATGTGTACCCATAATAAAACTTAGAGTCTTATTTTAGTTAGTGGAACATCAGAGGCTATTAAGTCAAACACACGAGACGTTTTTGCACAATGCACCTGAACACATGTAGCTGAAGGTCTGGCATACACAAGAATACACAAAAAGGAGCCTGTGAGAAACAAAATACTTCTCTAGAATGACATAGTTTGGCCAAGCAGGGAAGCCGGGATTGAGCCCAAATGTGTCAGTTTCACACTACGCAGCTGAGTCACTAGAAGGGTATCTCTTTCCGACATCAAACGTTAATGCTTTTGTCCTTACTTCTGAGAGGAGGAGTGTGGAGCGTGTGTGACAGACAGGTAGAATCCAGGTTTTTTTGGGCAGTTTTACACTGCGCTAACTTTGCCCAGGGACATAATAGCGCTTCGCCAACAGACACACGCTACGTTACACAACAGACACACACTATGTTACACATTTTTTTCTGGCAGAGGTAGCTGTGCCAGGATTCCAAGAAAGCAGAGCGGAGGTAGTGATTCGAACCTGGGGCTCCCATTTTGCATGGTACTAGTCAGGTGTAGCCACAAAGTCACTTCGCCTCCTGTAAAAGTTCGGCTCGTTTTGGGTCCAAGGTCCTCAAGCTGAGACAGAGACACCAGAATCGCGCTTTCAGCGGCTCGCAAACTTCTATTCAAAATCCGTGTTAATGTTAATAAGCACCTCGATACCCAGTCTCGGCTTGAGGCTTAATACAAACTTTATTTGATAAATAGAAAAGATTCCTGATTTTCCTTCCTCATTATTTCCGAAAATGATTCTTTCGAGCTCGAATTTCCTGTGAAACCTCCGATGGACGATAAAAAGTGCCTGCCCCTTACGTCACGCCACGTTATCAGGAGGGGTGCAGCGAATGACAGTCACATGCCCTCTGCGCCATACACAACGCTTTCAGGGCAGCCGTCACGAGTTAGGAACAATTAAGTTAACTCACTGGAAAAAAGAACCGGAAGAGAAAGACAGATAAAGAGAAGTGTGCCAGTCGCTGGCAGCAGAAGCAAGCATTATATATAGTAACCGCTTAATTTACAAAGCACTTTCTACTCTTTCCGAGGCTATGAAGCGCTCTAATTCGGGGTCCTGAGCACCAGTTCAAAGTGTACGGTTCATAGGGCGAGGCGTATAGTTTGGCCTACACGTGGGAGGATTTGAAACTTTCTCTAATAAAAGTATAGCAGAACTGGTAGGAACGCATGGAAAGATATGCTGTAGAAAAGTGCAAGAATAGGCGTAGTTTGCACATTCCGATACTAGACCTTTTTTTAGATCTGGGTTTTGACAGAGCAGTTGTCAAACAGACCTATTACTAGCAAAATTCTTAGAGGAGGATTTGGATCTGCCTCTTTCAAACATTTGCTTTCTCTGCATAGCTGCTTTCACCCAATGGCTTGACACTAAATCCAGTGGAGTGTTTATCTCTCACCTAACGCTATTGGCTGCTTGAGTGAATAGTATTTGTGGGCTCAACAGATACCCAGAAAGGTGTCCTGGAACTAGAGGAGCCAGGTAAACAGCCTGATTTAGGCAAAGAGCCAATATTTCAACTTCTTGAGAAGATGCAGGTGGATAGCAACTCTCCTTATACTGGCAGGTTGGGAGTTCCAAAGCTCGTGTGAAAGGAAGGAAAACTTTGAGACCATTACAAAATAAGATGAGAAAACGCAATAAGCACAGCAGAAAAGATTGAAACTGGTTTCTAAAGTAGACCGGACCGATGTGGGATATACGCAGTGCCTTAAAGGGCAGGCATCTTTGGATTTGAAGCCGGAGGAGATCTTTTTTTTTTTTTTTTAAGGTAACATGCTATAGGCACATGGAGGAGGGCCGAGTAGCAGTCAGGCAGCAGAATTTTGAACGATCTGTAATTGCTGAAGGAAATAAGCTAATAGTTTCAGATTTCCTGTAGACCAGAAGCAAGATAAGTGCCTGGACTACGGTCTTACATTCTTTTAAATTAAGACAGGGGATTACCTTACAGACCATTTTAAGTAAAGAGAAACAGATTGCTTCCACCTAGCCGACAGGTGAGAAGATGAGCTTGGGATCAAATACAATATGCCAGAGTTCCGACTAAAGGAGAACGAGAAGGAGAATGGCAGAGTTCTATTGGCCGCAAAGTTGGAAGACCAAATTAGTGCATTGTTGACAAACATAAGGAACTTCGTTTTTCTCCATTCAATGGAAGCAGTTCACTTGCTTCCAACTTTCAACCCCAGAAAAGCAATGGTGAAAATTTGTTTAGGTCAGAGCGATGTTACCAGATACTGAAACGACAACTTTTGTCATCTCCATATAACATAATGTCAAAACTGTAGGATCTAACAAGAGTCAGTTGGGAGATGCAACACTTACCACAATGTGGGGGTAAGTGATAAACCTTGTTGAACCCCACAAGTTACCACTTTAGATGATGAGCGGAATGGGGTATTGAGATTGATTTGTATCTGGCTGATATGAAGGAGCAGGCTCAGATGAAGGATAATTTACTTACGCAAAGATGAAACCGATTAGATATCAAAGGAGGATGTGATACAATGTCAAAAGGAGCAGAGAGATCCAGGAGTATCAAGACGACAAAACATCCTTGGTCCACGATCCTCCCAATTTTATAGTTTACTGAGAGGAGAGCTGACTCAGTGCTGTGAGCTTTTCTGAAACCAGATTGCTCCGATTGAGTAGAAAATGCAATTCAAGGAAATTAGATAGTTGCAAAATAATATTCTTTTCAACACGTTTGCATGGAGAAGGAAGCAGTAACAGAGGCAGATAATTGCTCGGAGCAGAAGGACAACCATGGTGTTTCCAGGTGCTTTGTACTTTGGCATAAAGCAAGGAAAAGTTATACAAGATACGGAAAGGTAAGAATAGGACATCATGAGCAAGTGAGTAGATCTGAAGGGGGGGGGGCAGAGATCCAGAGACGAGCCAGACTCAATAGACTGAAGGGTGAGTAAATCCTACAAGTTCAGAGTAGGGTAGACTAGACCCATTGGATGAACTTGAGACATATAATTTAAAAACAGCAGAGCATCAACAGCAGTTTGGACAGTGAAACATGCTTGAATCGTGTCAATTCTGTCTTTAAAAAATATGACAGATTATCACAAAGAGTTGGAGGCTATCAGTACAGCACGTATGAGGGAGAAATCTTTTAAAGATTGACAAGATTTTCTTATGGACGTTACCAAAAGTCTCAATTTTATTTGCAAAATAGGTAGACCACATCGAGCTTATTATATAGATATTTCTTGATAGCAGTACAATAAATGGCTTTGTCCTGGGTGGGGGAGGGGGTCACAGAATTGTTTCCAGGATCTCTTGGGAGCTTCACAATGGTCTATATCCTCAATGGAGTACCCAGAATACTACAGAGAAGAAGGAACACAACAGTGCAAGCCATGACAAGTGGAAGGTGCCAAGGAGTTGCGATGGTCAGTCAACCAATTATTATTATTATTTTTAATTACTCTATATTAGTGATGTTGCAACAAAGATAACATTCTACTGTCATGTGCACGATACTTTTACACCCTTAAAGAACAGGTTGGCCTTGCATCCCTCCTTTATACCACAACTGCCTCCATTTACTCAAGTACCCCCTCTCTGTAAATATCTTCAATATCGCTACGACACAGCATCAGGTCTGAGACCATGGAGTCTATTCTACTATATCATTTCCAGCTATGCCAGATTATTTCCCATATGTTGCAGCAACTCCTTCCTTCTACTTTTTCTGCTAGCATACACCAATTCATGTCTTTTTCCAATTGTCAATATCTGGAGAGTCCCTGGCACTCCCTCACTCTGGTGAGGTTTCATTTTGCGACACTGAGAACAAGAATCTTCCAAGTTTTCTCGTATTTTGGGAACTTCACCTCTCCCCAGACATTAAGTGGAACCATTCAGTCCTACTCTCCCCACCAGGGACATATAGTCTGCGAGCTCTGTCCAGTATTTCTTTATCATGCGCAAGCCCAGAGGATGTTATAAAGGGCCACCACCTGCCCGCAGCCAAGTAAGCAAAGGTTCAATGTTTCCAATTATTAAAATTGGTTGCCCCTGCGTTGGCGTCCTCCGAGGCACTGAGAGATTTAGGGCGCGATGTAGACCTAAGATTAGGTTACATAAAATTACCACAGGAGCTTTTATCAAATGAGGACTCAAGTACAGGTGCAAAGGTTCTATAGAAACCAAGGGAAATGGAGAATGGGACAGGAAATTGTCAATATAAGAGGGCTTCAAGGAGAGAAAGCTTTTAGGGCATCCACATTAGAGAAGATAGGGTCCAACAAATGTCTTGCAAAGGAGTGTAGGGCAGTAACAGCAAGAGTGGGGTCAAGGACATTAAAAACAGATTGAGTAATAGATAAAGGCATTTTCTAAGTGGTAGTTTAGATCTCCGAAGATCATGAAATTAGCTGATTTGACAATGTATAGAGATACAAAATGAAGTCAGAGCAGCTGAGAAAGTTCATCTAATGTCTGGAGGGCGATAAATGAGCACACCTGAGATCGAGCTGCAGGGACTTAATTTGAGAGAGAAAAAAACATTCCCCAAAATGGAAATCGGCGGGGTCAAGGAGCGTACAAGAAAAAGACAATCTGAACACTATGGCAAGGTCACCTCATTTAACAGAGGGGTGATCTAAACATAGGGCTGAATAACCAAGAGGAGTGGCTTGAGAAATAGCAGGAGCAGAACTATCAGAAAGCAACGTTTCTTTTAAAAATACTGTGTCAGGATTCTGGGATAATAATAAAGTCAAAAGTATCATAAGTGTTCAGTAAAGGATCTAACATGTATTTAAAAAACATTTAACAAATGGTTTAACAGTAGGTTCCCCTACCTTAGGATAACGAGCTGAAGAGGAAGCATTTGAGGAGGAATGAGAGTGGCATACATGGTGTACGTAATGGGTAAAATTGGGGCCTTGGAATGAAAAACAGATTGAGGACAAGATTAACTAGTGTGAACCTGGGTAGGGGATAGGTAGCAGCTGGACTAGGTATTGCCTTGGTTAAGGATGACATCATCAGCATCCAAGGAATAGGATATACAAATGGGTCTAGTTGGATTAGACGATGCAGGGTTACTGGTGCCGAGCACAATCCTAACACAGACAGGGTTGCATTTGGCGAGGACATGGTGCCGTATTTCTCAAATCTACTACCAAGATTCAACGATCTAGCGCTAAGAACAATAGAAAGAACTAAAGAACTAGGTGTATTCAGTCTCTACTCCTGTTCTTGCACTGAATTGCATTAGGGACTACTCTCCAACTACAGCATTTACTGTCTGAAGCGACTTGCTCCCTCTGATGTGTCTTGCTCTAATATGTTAATGCTAGAGAACACTAATGTACATCCAGATTATCTACTGGGTGACAGACCAGTCTGCTATGCTTTAACCCAATACAAGGAACACACTTTACTCCAGTTTCATAACAAACACATTCGCACTTGCTTGACATTTGGGTGAATTGAGGGACAAGCAGGTTCTTCTCTCAGAGCAGGAGGATTAGGTAGATGGTTTAGTGTTCTTCTCTATCAGGTTTTGGGTACCAGGTCCTAGAGACGAAGTTTAGTTCCTATTTCTGCAGAGAGTGTTCTGCATTTAACCATTCGCTGCCTCTCAGAAGTGGCAGCAGGAGGTGCAGTCTGGTTTCACAATTTGGCCTGGTAGTGGTAGGCAGGTGGAGCAAGGAATTACTTCTCAATAGCCTCTGTGGTCAACTTGCACGTTGGTGGTTCAGTGGCGGCCATTTTCATCACTAACCATGAAGTCAAACCTTGAGTATCACAGAGAGTGTCCCGCTCGGGCCGAATGGATTAAGACAAGAGGTGCTGGCAGCTTCAAGACCCCCACAGGGATGTGAAGCCTACCCTTAGGCCATAGGTTGGTAAATATACTCGAGTCGTGGTTCTTATACCACTATTTTAGTATATGGTTTGGTCTCCCCCTGGAGCCCGCTGTGTATTAGTACTATTTACTATTGTTTCTGTGCTACAGTATTGTGAGCTTTGGGAGTATCTTCGTGTAGAAGATACTGTGTCGTACTTAAGAGTGTGTTATATTAACCCCTTGCCTGCTGATGACGAGCCCAGCTCGTCATGAGGCACAGTGGAGCTGTGCTCATGACGAGCTCGTCATAATGGCCGCGACACTCCCCCGCGAGGTGAATTCCACACCTGTGCGGACGTTCTATTGGAGTGGGCGGAGTCATGACGAGCCCAGCCGACATGAGCACAGCTGCATTGTGCCTCATGACAAGCCAGTCATGAGCATCGCGGCGCCGCGCACAGACCCCCTCCCCCCGCACAGGAGAGGAATAACGCCCGCGGTTAAGGGGTTAATAAATACATATTTTTATAATTACCGTGCCGTTCTCTTTTCATTTTACCAATACTATAAAGTTGCACTCTGGTAAAACAAGCTGCTTAACATTAGGTAACGACTAAGCCTGAAGGCTGCTCTCCACAGCTACCACTTAGATAGCTTTCTAAGGTTATCTTTGACCTCTTAAATCACCATTAAATATTTTCCAAACACACTGTGTGCAATACTCAATATTTTCATATGTTGCTTAAGTGATCAATAGAAGCACCTTCCCATTTTTTTATGACTGTGGCAAACCACCCATGTCTGGGCAGATAGATGTCTTTCCCTCCCGACAACTACTTTCTCATACCTTCATTTCCCACGTGTATGACAAGACGCAAACAATGTATACCCTCATTAGGTCTGACTGGGCAGTGCAAATAATGTTTTACCTCATTAGGTCTGGCTTGATGGTGCAGCTATTGCTAGATCTTATATAATCACCAGAAAAGAGCTTTAAGAATCACTACTAAGAGGGGCTTTGGCGGTGGCCACAAGTTTGTTACACTTAGTACATCATTTGATTGGGCAGAAGTTGTGCTTTTCTGCAGAACAAGTGCTTGCACTTCACTCCTACTTGCTCGTTGACGGATACCACTCGCCTCAAAGAGTAATGACGTAGCGATGAACTTCTTCGCCTGCAGCATGAGTATTGTAGCGACTACAGCCCAGAGCTGCCTCAATTGCGTGCTGACTTCACGGCCTTCTAAACTGTGTGTGCGCACCAGCATTTCAGATAAGCACACAGGTTTTACATGTGGCGCCTCTTTGACCATTAAATGTACCACATTAAGGGGCCGATTAGGATGGCGGTTTTTCCGCATCCTCCGGGCCGGCGGAAGTGTCCGCCGGCCTGGAGGATGCGGAAAAACCGCGGCGGAGACTCCAAAGACCCACCGCCAAATTAGGATGGCTGGTGGGTCTGGAAATCCGTCCGCCGCTTTTCCGCCGCGGTCGGCTTCCGACCGCGGCGGAAAAGCTATAACATGGCAGGCGGTGTCTATGAGACACCGTCCGCCATATTATGATGTGTGTGTAAATATGCTTTTCCACGGCGGCATTGCCGCCATGGAAAAGCATACGGACCTTCACTTCGGGGGCCCGTTGCGGGCCCCCTGGGTGAAGGGGTGGTGGTGGGTGCACATGGGGGGTACCTATGGTACCCCCCTGCATTTGCGTGCACAATGCAGCAGGCACCGCGCGGTGCCTGCCGCTTTGTGCACGCAAATGCTGTGCATGCATTTTTTACATTGGGGCGGGTGCAGCTTGAAGCTGCACCCGCCGCAATGTTAGAGATAGAGGATGTGACCGCCACCCTGGCGGTCACATCCTAATCAGATCGGAGGGAACGCCGCAGCCCATGCGGACGTTCCCTCCTCCTCAGGGGTCGCGGACGGACTCAAGTCCGTCCGCGATCCTAATCGACCCCTAAATGTGTCATCCAAAAACCCTGGACTGCTGAGGCAGTCAAAAGCTCTCCTCTCAGGTCCTGAGGTGAGATGAAAAACTGGTGAGCACCATCTGTCGGGAGTTCTTGCTGCTTTTCAGGTCTAGAGAATGTCGCCTTATTCGTGTGAAGAGGGAGGTGTGAGGGAGTGTGTGTGCCAGTTACAATGGGACTAGTACTGACCAGTGCTATTAATAGTGTCCACAGAGGTGTCTAGTGACACATCCCCGCCATGATTCTGCCCAAGCTGTTGCCTTACCTTGTGCCGCAAGACTTAGACCGTTCAAGATGAACATGTGCGGATTACCAGAGTGACTTCTCTTCACGAACGCCTATAAGCCCACGGCTGGAAGTTCAGGGTCTGTGTGGGCCCACACTAGGCTTTCTGGAATAATACAGAAACACTGAGCATCCGCTGGGCAAACTGTCGCCATGTGTAACCTAGGAACTACAAGAAGCAACTCGCTGACTTCCGCAAACATCTTGGTTAAAAAAAAAAGGATGTAACATTTTATAACTTTGCTTTTGGGGAGGAAAGAATATTTCAGCAGTAGCAGCTGGACGCTCGCTGCTCCGTTAGTGGGAGGCCTCACGCTGTGGTTTGCCTTTTGAAAGTTCCTGTGCTGGATTTGGAAATGTTTTATTTAAAATATGGCGTCAGGAAGTCCTTGTGAATGGCCGTTTCTAACAACTGCCTGCCCAGAACGAAAAGTCACATTTTAGAACACCAGCTCCCAAGAACTTTCACTCATTCTGGCATGCCCCGTAAAAAATGAACTGCGTATCCATTCACTCTCCTGTCTCTCCCTCGCCTCAGAGGCACCTTTCTTTTCCGCTCAGTGGCATCTATCGCCCACTCAGGAACGCCTTCCCTCCTCCCGGGGACATGTATGCAGTCTACCCCCTCTCAGAGGGGCACCCCTGGGGCACTTTCTTTCCCACTTGGGGACAGCTCACCGCAGGGTCACCCAGGGCTGCTCTACCCCGCCACGTGCACATTCTGCTAGCCATACTCACTCTTGCCCATAATCTTTCCCATCCCCTCGCTGCTTAAGACATCCCCGCGCAGACAGGTAAAGTTTACCCTGCAGTGCGCACTGCCCGAACACCCCCACCCCCAAGATGCGTCTGTGCACGGTAGAGAAGTAAAGTGCCTCATGAGTGTGGGGTCAAAATGTGGCGCTGTGAGTAAAGTGTCAGAGGTGTACCCGTGTTAATGCAAGGTGCCAGGGGTGGCTGAGTGTAGGGCAGAGGTCTTCAAACTGGGGGGGGGGGGTGCACTCCCCTGGGGGGCCATTAAGAGATCTTAGGGGGGCACCAGGCTCTGGCCAAGTGAAGCATTATGCTTTCTTTTAAGTGATAAAGAAATGAGCAGCGGTAAGACACTTTGTAATGAGCCATCACCAACATGATTTGCCATTTATATCCTGGCTCCGAGTGTGTGTAAAAGGAGTTACAGAACTTAACTGCAATGTTTAAATATGTCTAGGCATATTCAAACATTGCCAATTTAACAGAATAATTGTGAAAAATTGAGGGGCCCAATGATTTTTCTTTTTAACGTGGACGCGGCATTAAGAAGTTTAAAAAACACTGGTGTAAGTTGAGAGGTATGTCTGTGTGAGAGGCAAGAGAGAGGTGCGACCATGTGAGAGCCGTGGGAACTGTGCGAGTGCAGGGGAGTATTTTGGTTAAGTGTTTAGGGGGAGGGTTGTGAGTTCATGAGGGCAGGGGTGTTATGTGCCTTTCGGTGCTGGGTGAGAGTCATAACCATTTAAGTGCTGAGTGGATTCCTGAGTGAGGCACTACCAAGCCAGACATTTTGGCATTGACAATGCTTAATTAGATATTGTTACATTATTTCTGCATTCTAAATAGCACGCACCGGTTATCGGGGTAAACTGAACTCCTGGCCTCCACGTGTAGATGAAAAAGTTGTGACAAAGTGGTGCAAAGAAGAAAAGGTTTTAGTAGGGGTGATAGTGTGGTAAAGTAAACATGTAAAGGAGAGTAGGAGTTTGAAGTTTAGTCCCTCACTCTTCTATGACCAAATATTGCTGTGGCCAAGCGTCCACGCGGATCCTGCACAGAAATGACCAGTGTGCCATCACAGTGACACAATTGGTAGTCACATGTCCCTTCGTGGCTCGAAACAGCTCTACGAAAGAAATATCATCACACAATCCAGTAGATGTCTTGATTCGGCACTTCTTAGGCAGTGTTAAAAATAAACCTCCCAAGCCCAAGATGACACAGAAACCTTTTATGCCACATTATCCAGAAGATTGTCAGCATAAAAAGAAGCCTCTCAAAACTCCTCCAATACTGTCACTGTCATCTTACAGATATGAGTGATTAATAAACAGCTCGTCTGCAGGTGCGACGCAACGGCATTGAACTTTGTACCAGCCCGGCCCATCCTATGCATAAAACACACAAAATAAACTGTGTTGTAAGAAGTAAACATTGCATTACTGGCATCCAATAAGGTCTACCTTTAAACACATTTAAGTTAATGGGAAGCAAAGGCATCCTAGCATGCACTAGAGCGGTGAGCAAAAATAAAAATAGACCCAAATGGGAAGGGTGGGCTTTTACGGTCTGGCCTGCTACTAGTGATGGTTTTGACATCCTTTTTATGGTATGGATTGACAGTGCAGTTTTCACCCGAAAATGATGCGAGTACCACTAGAGAGGGGCGTTGGCTCTGCCCACATGCTGTGAGCCAGGAGTACGTTTTGATTGAGCAGAACTTGTGTGCTTTTACACAAAAAAGTGTTTTCCCACCATAAGCTGTGATAATTATTTTTATTCATTCAGTTCGCTGACCTTAAACTTTCAGGGACATACACGACATTGCAATGCTGTAAAAGTGTGTTAGATAACTATATTATTAAAATGTGTGTTTTTCTCTGGCAGCAGCACAGATGGGAGATGGACAGTCAATAACCAACGTGGATTTGGAGGTCTGGCTTGACAGTGCAACCGTCACCGGTCCTTTTAACCGACACCAATATTATTCTGCAGTTCTTTGCTTTCACACAAACACACTTTACAATACAACATTCCTTTAAAGCCAGCCGTATTGGCATTGCCAATGCTTGCTGAGTTTTGCACAACCAAGTTCAACTCTCTACAAGATTCTTCAATTTTCGAGACCACAAGTGCACGGACACAGAAGTAGAGCAGGGTGAAGGAGGGATTAATTTTTTTTTAGCTTGACTCATTACAAACTTTTTTAAAGCAGAAGTATGGTACTAAAAAAAAAGTAAAAAACATAAGTACACCACACTCTTCCGCTACCTTACTAAAGATAACTTTACACAAAGTTCCTAAAGTTGATCTAGCCACTTCCTGAACAAAAACATCAAAACACCACATAAGATGGGAGTGGCATGTACACCAGCATTTCATCACTGTATCTCAAACCATTATTAACTCACTTCGTTGACTGTATTATGTAATACAATTTTGAAACTTTGAACTACTATATTAGGCTCTGGAAACCCAGAAAAGCATACACCTTATGAACCGCTCAGCTAAAAATGAATCATGGTCTCCAGGAACTGCTAATGTCCTGCTGCTGAACCTATAATATTCCGTTGGAGTTGCCTTAATTACGAACTCTACTAAACCCGCACAAACCACCATGCAGCAACTGTTACGAACTCTACTAAACCCGCTCCAACCACCTTGCAGCAACTGAGTCCTACGCCATGAGGAAAGGAGTTTCTAATTAAATCTAGGATAAGGCATTGTGTCAGAGCAGGTATTAAAGAGTTATGTTGAATGTCACTGGCCAACAACAACAAGGTTAGATTGGAAGTAGAAAAATGAGGTCTAATCCTGAAGAAGAATGACAACACCAGCATACCAAAACTCTGGCAAAAATTCTGTGCATTTGAATGCCACACGTAGAATGGAATGTTTGCAGGAGTTGAATCACACTGCTCCAGTTAATAAAAAGATATCAAATTCAAAACATAAAACTACAACACCTTAGAGTGGTAAGTCAATGAACAATAGCTTCCTCCAAAGGAACACAGATCATATAGATCACACCTAGTGCTGGCATGAAATAATCATATTTATGTTCCTGGCCTCAAAAAATTTGAATTTATTTTTTACAATGGTTAGTAGGACCGTTTGCCTTGACTGTTTAAGACCACCGGTCAACTTTTCAACTCTTAGCTCAGCTATAAAGTGGCGATTCTAGGATCCTCAACCAGGTGGGATCTCCAATCTAGGCTCTCCCCTTGGACTTTTTTTTTTATTTAAGTTGCCGAGTGTATTCTCGTCACATCCCTTCAGTTGTCTTGAAACAATACGCTTTTTAAAGCTCTCAAAGGCCTGGAAACACAAAGACGAAATACCCGTAACTCAAGGACATAGGACGTATTTTGACATGCCTGACCATTCAGATCCCTCTAATAAATAATGCAGAATTTGTTTATCAGCTGCAGGAACACAACTAAGAAGATTCCTATCTTCAAACAGATTCTGGCTCAATATGGCCACCTTTTAGTTAGATCTGCATATGGAGGACAATTTTGGGTGGGGAGGTGGAACTGGTGGGGGATACCACATAATATTATAAACATTCCGACCAAACCCTGTGACTTTATAAAGGAAACTTTATAAAAGAAGGTGGTTTAGAGACAGACCAACTCGATTGTGGCAAGAAGTGAACCTGCTTGCAGATTCAGAGTCACCACATATATCATACCACAGCAATCTTGGGCGCAGAAATGTAAGGATTTCTGTGCCTACTAAAGTCTAAGAACGAGTTACTGCTTGACGAGACACTAAACATACAAACTGAGATCACATCTATAGTAAGTTTTTTTTCCTTCCGCCACACATACAATTTAGTTATCCCTAAGCTGGCAAGATCAGAGGCCTTACTAATCCACGGTTCCACAGAGCCATGCCAAAAAAATGAGAGCTCTGTGCAAGTAGAGCTCTGGCATGCGCTGGATAAGTCGACTCACCTTCTGCAGCAACCACGATGTGTAACTCACACCATGAAGATTGCGTCTATGCTTCTAAGATCTACAACCACTAGAAGTGAGATTTCAAATACCATCTGTGATGGCTGTTACATCATAGACTACAATGCCCTGTGGGGTAATGGTTTGATTCAACATATGAAGGGTCAGTCTGCCTTTCAACATGTTCTGTCTTTTAGTTTTTCACTGGATGCTAGTGGGCTAGCCTTGCGATGCAAAGGTAAAATTAAAGCATTAGTCCATACTTTCTGAATTAAGAAGTTCTGACACACGCACTTCCACCAATTACCTTTTCCTTGACTTCTTGAACTATTGTAAATGTTTTATCTTCTGATCCGTGTCCCTAGTCATTATGACAGTGAAATATTGTAATGGGCTCTTCAACAAAACACTGAATAATATGATTGGCCGAAAAATATAAGCAGACACGTTAAAAAACATCTGCAGGAGTGGAGAAAGGGCGGGGCAGAAATTCTTTATGGGGACAATGACTCAACAAATTATTTTTTAAGCGGAATGTGGGGCCTAAGCTGATGTTGCAATTATGTAACCCAGCTGTACTATAAAAATAATACTAGTTGCACTAAAAATCACAAACACACAGGAACTTAGACCCTTTTCAAGGTTCACTCCTTTCCCGCGATTTCTTGTTATTATCCCGGAAAATAACATTTTGTTATTCATATATCTATGCAATTGTTAGCCATCCAGTTGAACAATGTAACTGAACTTGGTGTGGCAAGCTGTGCAGTTTCAGATCAGGATTCCATCACCTAAAGTCATTCAAAGTACAAACATCAGCCACAACACCAGAAGACACCTAACCAGTCAAAAACTATGCAAAAGGCAATCTCTTTATTACATTTTAATATTTTCCATTTCACAAATACATACGTTGTAATAAGAAACGGACATCTTTTCTTACTAAAGTATCTACTACTCAGTAACAATTAGATTTTAAAAGGACGATTGAGCCAGCACATGTATTTCAATCATCTGAGATTTACAGACACGATCACTCTTGCCTTCAACATAAGATATGTGTTTTTCAATATTTTGAGGAGGAAAACATTCTTGAAATACCTCTCTGGAGTTCAGAGAGTGTTATACAGTCAAGTTTGAACAAATACCTTTATTGGAAACCTGTATTATGTAATTTATGTAAATGCTGGTGCCATTCTTAAAAAGTTTGATCGTTTTTAGAGAGGAGGTGTAACTGCAATATTTGAAAAGTTTCTGGCCCTTATTTGCTAAAGATTTTCCATTGCTCGAGTCTTTTTCCAGCAAAAGCCTAAGTGAAGTCTGGTCCAGTGAGGTTACTGAACCGTTTCCCATTGAGGGATGTGTGATATATCCATATTAATCCCAAATAGAGCCGCATTAACCCCTTCGCTGCGGGGGGGTGTGGGGGGGGTAATCCCCCCGCTGTGCTAGGGGGCATGCACAGCACCCCCATGCTCATGACGAGCTCAGCTCGTCATGAGGCAGCTCGTCATGAGGCACAGCGCTCCGGTGCTCATGACGAGCTGAGCACGTCACAGCTTCACCCGTTCCCGTGGAACGCTCAGCACAGCAGGGGAATTATCCCCGCGTGTGAGCGTTCCACGGCTCATGACGAGCTGAGCTGAGCTCGTCATGAGCACCGTGCCACAGGACGAGCTCAGCTCGTCATGAGCATGGATGGTGTTAATAATATGTCACTCTTTTCGGATGATTGTGATAAAAAAATAACGTAACAAAAATGTAAAAAAACACTAGCCATATTTTGGTAACCTCAAGAGAGGCATGGATATTTATATATTCCATATGTATATGCTTTCATTCATCAACAAATGTCATGTATTTATTGTCACTTTTTTATCATTATAGAATGCCTCATTTATTTATTAACAATGTAATAATGCATCCTTACCCTTATTCTCTTGATGTATTTTTATTGCTAAATTCAATAAAAACTGTAAACGCACAAAAAAAAAAAAAAAAAAGAGAGGCATGGATAATGCAGACGAGTGAGACTACTTCAATGTGTGAACCTCACACCCAAACGAAGTACTCTGGCACTACGGAGAGATTGATAAAGTCACTTCTGAAATTAATAAACACCTTTAGACCGATTCATAGAAGGGCCAGAAGCTTATGGGTTCACAGAAATAAACGATCACCGGGGAAACGATCGACGGTCACACTCCCTTCACTCCTCCAGACCCTCAGGCCAGTCTCCATTTTAGGGATGCTAATAATTTTCTAGTTAGAAGAGACTAGCCCCCCCCCCCCGCTAATTTACATAGATGCACATTTACCCCCTGTCACATAGGGTACCTTTACTCAAACGTGGACTTTCAACTAAAGTTATCTCCATGCTAGTGATTTCTAGACCATCATTCCTTGGGCAACATGGAAACTACAAATCCCACACTTCAACACGCTGCTGGCTGACAGGATAACCCGTTGACACTTGAACTGCGACCTTTACGCAATTGTGGCGTTATTGCCTCACCTGCGATGTCCCACAGCTGCAGACGCACCATGGTCCTGCTGTCCCAGCTGATCACCTTCAGGGCGAAGTCGACGCCGATGGTCGCGCGGTAGTGCTGCGAGAAGAGCTGGTGCACATAGCGCTTGATGATGCTGGTCTTGCCCACGCCCAGCTCCCCGATCACCAGCACCTTGAAGAGGTACTCGCGGCGCTCTGGGGGCGTCGGGGACCCGCCAGCGGCTGAAGCAACCTCGTCACCGCTGCCCGGGGCGGACATGCCCGCTGCAAGGCGACCCCGGGGGGCGGCGGCAAAGGAGGAAGTGGAGAGCAGGGTGAACGGGTGCCTACAATAAGGAAGTACGTAATAGCACACCCAGGTGAATTGAGGTAGTGTCCTGTGAGGTCTTTCTACACCCCCGACGCCTCCAAGGTTCCAGAGCCCTCGGTAGTAAATGTCCAAGAGAAACTTCACGTCTGCCTCTTCCTGACCCTCCCCTCGCTTCTTCGGGACCAACCAACCGCTGTCACAAGGCACAGGGGCGGCCTCGAGCGCCGGAGGTAGGCGGGCTGCAAGCCGACAGGCCCAGGGGGTGGGGCGAGGTCCTGCAAGCCCCGCCCCCGTCTCGGGGACGTCACTCTTACATCAAGCAACATACCAAAAGCTGAGAACTGACTATTTTAGTCCTTTGCAATATTTTTATTAGCTTTTTTTTTTTTTACCAGAAATAAAAACGATGCATGCAAAAGCTTGCCTGAGAACCAAAAACTAGAGATGACCTTTAGAGGGCAAATGGCAAAGCTAACATGAAAGGGTAAAAAAAATTCCTTTTTATTCAGCCTAGTCTTTTTCTGGCATTATTAGGTTGGGGTACTCTGTTACTGTCTAAGTCATTGTTTTTCCACTACATACAGTGCTGCGTACATCTCACGATTTAGGAACTTTATTTTTTATTTTGTGATTGCATATAGCGTTGGGGCATCCGAGGGCTTTACAAAGTACAGTTAGTGCACTCAACTGAAAAATACATTTGAGATGCATTGCAGGAAAATTGAGAAAAAGACATTCAAGAGTGTGTGGGAAATCAAAGATTTAGCCAAATTGTCTTTCAAAACGAAGTCTTGTTTCTTTATAAAGTTCTTAAGGCAATGGGAGACATACAGAGGATGGAAGAAGGCAGTTGAAGATTCTTGTTGCGCTTACTGAGATTGACTGGTTCATGTATAGTTCTTGTTTGAAGATTGGAGGCAGGGGCATAGTGTAAAGGGGGGTGGGAGGAGGTGTTGAGATGCTACACCCCCATAACAAATGGATTCTGTAGTAAATAGTTGGGTGCAAGTGCTTTCAGTTGGGTAAGGTGAAGTGTCCGTTGGATTTCACCTGGGATTTTTACATGCCCATACTGACAAAAACACACACACTCTCATCTATGTTTTGAATGACTTAAAAAATGTTTATTAGTTTGAAAACTATTACATTTTAAGTAGCACTAAACACCTGCACCCTCTCTTTCGACTGCTCCCTTAGCCCCCTCATGTCGAGCTTCTCCTATAATGTGCTTTAAAAAGATGTCCAAGCGTGATTGTTGGGAAATCAGAAGCTCACGTTCCCCCAATCATACTGAACAAGCTACGCCCTTGATTGGAGACCCCAGGAGAAGGTATTCTGTGTTTCTTGAACTCTGGTTTATGCCTGAGATTTTAAATTTCCACTTGTGTAGATGGGCGAAGAGGAAAATAGGGCATTTGTGTGTGGTGCACACAGGTTTTTTTTTTATTTCAAAGGATTTTATTAGAAGAATTTTATAGGAACTACAGACAGGTCGAAGGCAATAACAGTACTGTCCAGCGCCAGTGAGGTTACATTTGGCGTTTATTGGTTGAGCTGCTCATTCTTTCTCTACGGGCATGCACTATGGTGGTTTGGTATGTTGGCGTTAAGTCTTATTGCATACTGCCTTCAAAAGGAGGAAAAGAAAAGGTCGGAAAAGAAAGGGAGGGGGGGCGGACAGGGTAGTTGGCGCTCCTTGGTTGGTTGGAGCCATCTTGCTGGGAAGCATGAGTGTGCGTCGGGAGAGTGTGCGGTCTCGGACCAGTCAGCTGCCTAAGGAGGTTTGTGAGAGTCTAGATAGTTGTCTAGGGTATTCCACATCTCTCCTTTCCTGCCTGAGTTTGGTGTGTGTTTAGATGTTATGCTGTCTGCCCCTCTGAGGAAGATGATCCAGTTGAACCAGCTCTTGAACGTGGCCTTCCCTGTGTCTTTCCAGTTTGATAGGATTGATTTGACTGCTGTAGTAAGTAGGATATCTAATAGCTCACTATCTTCCTTAGGCTGGGTGTCCTGAGTCATGACCTGCAAGGTCGGCCTGCAATCTGAACCCCAGTATGCTGGATATGAAGTCTAATACTTTGTTCCAGAATGTTTTGACCCTGGGGCAGTGGAGGATAAGGTGTGCCAGGTCTCCTCTCACTTTATGGCAGTTCCAGCATAGGTCATTGTCGCGGATCCCTGCTGCTGCTAGTCTGGCGGGAGTCCAGTATGCTTCATGGAGGAGCCAGTATTTCGTTTGTGCCAAGATGGGGGTGACTTTGCTAGTGCTTGCTGAGTTTCCACAGGCGGGTTTTTTCCCTGTCGCTAAATCTCCTGTTTTGCTGACTTTCCCAGAACTCTAATGTCTTGGCATTCAATTTTGTTGATGTTGGGCTTAGTAGTTTGTACAAGTGTGAAGTTTGGTGGCCCACCTTGTTTAGGCTGACCGCGTATTGCAAGATTGATGGTGTTAGTCTGTTTAGGTCTGCCCTGGTGATTGCCGCTCTTATTTTTAGAAAGTTATAGAATTCTACGTTAGGGAACTTGGCGAGGTATTTTAGGGTGTCAAATGTGAGTAGAGTGCCTAGTTTTTCTGTTTGGTTGGGGGTGGAGATGTCCCGTTCATACCAGTAGGGTATGTCCAGTGTCCTGTCTTTGTATTTTATTTTTGTGTTGAACCAGATGGACTCCCATTTGGTTCCTTTTATTGTGTTCTCCATTCTTTTGTCCACCATGATGAGTGCATTCTTGGTGTTTTTGAGGATAGGGTTGTTCGCTTCGGGGTGCTTATTGGCCGTTAGTAGGGCTAGGGGGTCTAGCCCGTTTAGCATAGTTCTTTCCAGCTTTAGCCACACCGGTGTGTAGTCCTGTTCCATGGTTAGCCAGTGCAGACCTTGTTTGGCTAGGCATGCCGCCTGGAAGGTTTTGAAGTTGGTGAGATTGAGACCTCCTAGGTTTTTTATGTAGCTTTAGCTTCTGGAGACTTATTCTTGGCTTCTTGTCCTTCCATAGGAATTTGTTTAACAAGAGGTCTAGTTTTTTGTGGAAGTCTACTGTAGTTAATAGTGGGAGCATGCTTAGCAGATAGTTAATCAGGGGTGCTATCATCATTTTCACTGTTTCAACCCTACCCCACCAGCTTACATATTTCCGGGACCACAAGTCTAGTTTCTCTTTTACTTTGTTCAGAAATGTTCTCTCGTTGTGGTCCAGTGTCATTTTTAGGTCTCTCTCGAAGTGTAGGCCAAGGTATTTCAGGGCGCCTTTTTGCCATTTCAGTCCTGAGTTCCCTAGCACCGCCTTGGAGGTGTGCACGTTCAGGGGTTTACATTCTGATTTGTCTCTATTGAGTTTGTAGCCCGACACTTGAGCGAATTCCTCAATGGTGGTCATCAGGGCTGCTATTGAGTTTTTAGGGTATTCTGTAGTTATGAGTATATCGTCTGCGTAGGCAGCTAGTTTAACCGTGTTGTCCTTGATCTGAATTCCTTTTATTTCTGGATTGGTCCTGATCATACACAACAGTGGCTCTATGGAAAGTAGAAACAGTGCCGGGATAGCGGGCACCCTTGCCTGGTACCTCTTTCCAGTAGCAGTAACTCTGAGGAGCACCCATTTACTACCATTCTGGCTTTTGGCTCGTTGTATAGTGCCATCACCATTCTTCTGTAGTTCGTTCCTAACCCGAACCTTTGCATACATTGTTCCAGGAATGGCCATGACACTCTGTCAAAAGCCTTCTCGGCGTCAAGTGCGATCATCACCGCTTGTTCGCTCTTGGTGGAGGAGTGGTTTATCAGGTGGCATAGCAGTCTTGTGTTGTCTTGGGATAGTCTGTTTTTGAGGTAGCCTACCTGCGAGTTATGGATTAGCGTTGGCAGTTGGTTGTTTAGTCTAGCTGCCAGGACCTTGGCGTAAATCTTGCAGTCTACATTTATTAGTGAAATAGGGTGGAAGTTCTGTGGGTACTGTGGGTCCTTCCCCTCTTTGGGTATTACTATTATGTTGGCCTCTGACATTGAGCTAGTCATTTTGCCCATGTGGAAACAGTGTGTGAACACCTCCTTCATTGTGGGTTTGAGTACGGGGAGGAATTGTTTGTAGAAAGCCTCTGTGTACCCGTCTGGTCCAGGGGCCTTGTTGTCTTTGAGGCTTGCGGTTGCTCTCTCTATCTCTGTTTCTGTGATGTATTGTTCTAGGGTCATTCTCTGCTCTACAGTTAGACTAGGCAGGTTTAGTTTGGCTAGGAGACTGGCCCCATTGTCTGCTTTGAGGTCTTTGTCCTCTTTGTATAGGCGTTCATAGAAGTCCTTGAAGACTCTGAGAATCTCTTTGTTTGACGTTTGTGATATCTTTTTGCTATCGGTCATTGCTGCGATGGTATGTTGTCTCTGTTTGGACTTAAGGTAAGACGCCAGTGCTTTTCCTGCCCTGTTCGCTTTGCAGAGGTTAACTGCCTTGAATCTGTTTATCCACATGCCTGCTCTCTCGCTTAGTAACTTGTTAAGATCGTATTTTTTCCTAGACAGTTCGGTCAGGGTATTCTTGTTTTTGAGGTTAGAGCAGTGTCCTCTCTCTAGGTCTTTGATCTGGCTTTCGAGCTCTTCTACTTTTTTGTTTCTTTCTCTGTTCCCTCTTGCCTTGATGCTAAGCAGTTTCCCCCTAACCGTGGCTCTCAGGGCGTCCCAGAGGGTGACTCTGTCCATGTCTGGGCTGTCATTAAAGGTTAGGTATTCCTTTATAGTGTTTTCTATCTCCGTGACATTATTCGGATTTCTGAGTATGTAGTTGTTTAATCTCCACCTCCTGCTAGTCTGGTCATTGTGGCGCCCGCTGAGTGTTAGGCTGATGAGTGAGTGGTCTGATATTGTTCTGGGAGCAATGTCTGTGTGGTCTATGAGATGAGTATGTTGTGCGGAGATAAGGATATAGTCGATGCGGCTGTATGAGTTGTGTGGGTGAGAGTAGAATGTGTAGTCTCTTTCCTTTGGGTGTTGTAGTCTCCATGGGTCTTTTAGGTTGAGCTTTGCGCACAGGTTGCCAAGTGTTTTGTTGCCGGGCCTGCAGTGACTAGTTCTTTGTGGGTGTCTGTCTATCTCGCTATCTAGTGTCCGGTTGAGGTCCCCAGCTACAATGAGTAGGTCTTCGTGTGGGAGCTTGCTGAGCCTGTTCTCGACATTACTCCAGAAAGCCTTGTCTTCTGCGTTGGGACCGTATATGTTAGCAATGTGTACGGTGTCCTCCCCCCTCTTGAGGCTGGTTATTAGTACTCTCCCGTCCTCATCTGCGTAGGTGTCCTGGACTATGAGTCTGGATCTTTTGTTTATAAGTGTGATGACCCCCCTCTTTTAGTGTACCGCGGGCAAGCAGAATGTGTGGCCTATCCAGTTGGCTCTTAGCCGTTGTGTATCCTCTTCTGACAGTTTGGTTTCTTGGAGGACGCATACGTCTCCTTTGTTCTTGGTCAGGTATTCTATGGCTTTCCTCCTCTTGACCGGGTGATTTAGCCCCTTAACGTTGAAGGAGACTACTTTAAAGGTTGTGGGTGATTGGTTGTTTGTCATCCCTTAGTTGTGGAATCGCTGTGTGTTGTGGTGTTGCTGTGTGCCCTCGCACTTCCTCGGTGGTGCCCTTTGTTACTGCTTGTTGCTACTCCCTTGTGTAAAATGCTGTAACTAGCTCGATGGCTTCGTATGGTTCTGGATCTGTCCGCAACTAGGATGGAGAGGGAAAGGAAAGAGAAAGAAGGAAGAAGGAAGGAAAGCATGGAAACCATAGAAATCTGTACTCTGAGGCCCCCCACACCCCCTTGATTGCAATACGGGCGTGCAACAGCAAAGTTCCTTCCCTCCCTTATCCCCTGAGGCTCATGCTGAGCTAGGTCCTGGTCTTGCTTGATCACTTAAAGGATATGTGAGCAACTTAGCTTCGTCTTTGAGGTAGCTTTTTCTTGTTGGATTTGACTAGATGAAGGCAGTCTTAGCTTTTAAGTGAGGTCTAAGTTCTGTTGCTGCAGACCGGCTTGCCTCTCTGTGTGTCCGGCTGTCTGCATCTTGGTCTAGTCTTGTCCTGGGGTAGGTCATTGTGGTTTGAGGTAGAGTAGTTCCAGATAGTCTTATGCGTGTCTTAAGTCTTGTTCATCAGTTCTCCTTGGGTTCTCCGGTTTCCGTGGTGCTCATTGATGCTCTTCTTTTCCCCGCTTAAGCGTTCTTGGCATCCATGTCCTCCGGTGGGGGGCCTTGGAGGTATCTTCTTAGGTCGTTGGGGTCCTCGAAGATTTGAGTCCTCATTTTGCCGGTAACTCTTAGTTTAGCTGGGCCAGCGAAGCTGAAGGTGACATTTTCTTTCCGCATTTTTTCCCTTCGCACCAGGAATCCTTTTCTTATTTCAACTGTTTGTGTAGAGAAGTCTTGCGTTGTTATTATTTTGTGTCCCTTCCATCTTAGGTTCGGGTTTTTCCTGGCTACAGCAAAGATCGCGTCAGTTTGGTTTGCTCTCAATGGTTTGCATATAATTGGTCTTGGGCCGCGGTCTTGAGGTAGTTTGTTGGCAGGCACTCTGTAGGTTTTGTCTACCTCAAATTGCCTGTCAAATTTGATGCCAGTTATTAGTGGTAGTAGCTCTTCTATTAAGTTTGTGCAGGAGCCGGGCTTATCTTCTTCCCCTTTGGGGAACCCTAGTAGCCTGATGTTCCCACTTCTGCTGCGGCCTTCTTGCTCTGCAACCTTTAAGTTAAACCAAGTTAAGCTTCCCTCAGGTGCCATGAGCACCTGAGGGAAGCTTAATTGAAATAGGGAAGGAGAGGAGAAACCGGCAATGGTTTAATCTACACTCCTCGGAAGAACAGGCAGGAGCATGTCAGCGGCGTGCACCTCGGAATGAATGTTAACATTATACAATGGAGATGGATATGTTGAAGAGAATTTTATTAAAATACAGATTGATTCATGGCACGGTAAGCTGGTTTAACTTAAAGGTTGCATGGAAAACGGAATATTAAGCTGCTTCGTTTAAAGATGCGCAACAAATTTCTAGGTCAGCATCTGATGTTTAGATTAAAGAAAGGGCGGGTTTGTTGAGCAAACATTGGCACTATTTACAAAGACAAGGGAGATGGTTATACATGTAAACAATATCAGACATGCACAGGAATGTAATATACGAGATTACAAAAAGTGAAGAATAGGGAGTACTAGCAGTGCGTAGAGCATGTTTCATGTATTTTTAATTAAGACAAGCAAACACCAGTTGATTCATTCTTTTGTGTATATATAGGCATACCCCCGAAGAAGGGAAATTTTCCTGAAATGCATTGGGTAACCAATAAACGTGACATGAGGAAACAACTGGCATTCCTGGACCTTATTTGAATTGGAAAGAATGGCAAACAAATGAGTAAAATGAATTGATGAGAAGTAAAAAGTAAAACAGATGAAATATGTTGGAGAAAATGGTGAAAAAAATTAAGAGGTTTAATGAATTGATTCATTGAATTCGTTTCTGGCTGTGCAGCTTTAAGGGTACCGAAATGTGGTGCCCACGTGTTCAGTTTTCAATTGCAGCGCATTGGGACAGAGCGCATGATGAGCTTGCACGCCTACAAAGACTAATTGATAGAGTACATAGATGACAAACATTTACACAGAACAAGGGAACTTTTTAAGAGAAGGTGTGCATCCCACTATCCTGAATCTGGTATTCCAGTGTCCCTCAGAGCCTGGGTGAGTATATAGCAAGATACAATGGCTCTGTCGGGGAGCAACAATTACTTTGTTTCACAAGGATAAATCATGAAGAATAACTTTATAACAGAATTCTCAATGGAGCAAGTGATACTGTAGATAGAACAAATCAGCGTGCGCAAAAAGGTAAGTATGAAAACACCCCAAAACAAATAAAAAACACAAAGGCAAGTCAAGTCAAGTCAAAAAGTCTTTATTGCGATTCTTCATCATAAAAGACATTCTAAAACAGTAATTCATGATCATACACATAAATAATCATTTTATACAAAAGTCTATCTAAAAGCCAGCCTACGCTGGCGCTTAGATATTTAAAAAAAGCTCAAATAGAATTAAATATACATAGGCACTTTGCAACAAGGGTTTCTGTTATTGAATTGTTCCATCAGATATCCCAAATAGACATATTGTAGGGCTGTCCAAGTGAAATTAGAGTATAAAAGTGCCAGGTGTTTTAAAGTGACGTGTGCACAGTGCTGGTGACAAAGTGTGTATATATACAATTGTGAAGCTATGTACAAGCATATACAATTTCAGGAATGGTCAGAACAAAGATTGACAGAGTCTCTCTGGTAATGGCAAGGTTTCTCTGCATTAGGAACCAGAGGTATGTAATGGCTGAACCAACGTTAAGTGGTGACGTTCCGACCCTAATAACGCATAAATAATGTCGTAGCGGGTCTTCTTAAGGACAGGGGACAGCCCCAGACTTGGAAAAGCGTCCCGTGAAGAATTGCGGCTGCTAGGAGGATCTGCAAGTGTCAGGGAAGATGCAAGTAGGCTCAATCACACAAGTGAAAAAAGGAACAGCATTACTGATGCTGATGCTGGGCAAGAGTCATGTGATTTGTATAAATTCAGGATTATTCAAATCAGGTTTGATGGCCAGTGCCCTGGGGTTTGAAGACCAACATAGGGAATAATTCCAGCACTAATAATTCAATCCAGGTAAAACGTCCTTGGAGGGAAACAGCCGCTCCCCCAGAGCAACATTAGTTGGAACATGTCGCTTTTGGCCGTGGCCCTGGCAGAACTCTGGAGGTTGAGTCAATTATTGAGTATGAATCCAAGTGACCTAGCGTCCTGAACAATGAAGGGTTGACAGTCCAAGACCAAGAGGAATTCTATCCATTCTTGAACAGGTAGGTTGGATTTCTTCAAGATATAAAAAGAAATTCTGTTTTTGCAGGGTAAAGTTTGAGGTGGTAAGTTGACATTTGTTTCAATTCTTGCCACGGTGTTGGGAAGAAAGGTAATAATGACTGGGGATGAAAACATCAAGTAGATTTGGGTATCATCAGATATAGGTGAAAGAGGATCCCAGAGTTCCTAAGGGTCTCACAAAGGGGCTCAAGATAGATGATAACTAGGGTTAGTGAGAGGATCACGCCTTGAGGAACCCCTTGTTTCAGGCTGACTGTATTTGAGACAGAGCTCTCATTTTTTACTCTTTGTGAACGGTTCATTAGATAGGAGGTAAACACATGAAGAACTACACTTTTGGTGCCCACACTTGTGTCTCCTTATGCCAGTAAAGATCCTCGAGAGGCATTTGAATATTGCTCTTTCAGAGTATTTAGATCAAAATGGGATTTTGGCTGGAGCTCAGTTTGGCTGGAGCTCAGTTTGGCTTTCGGAAGGGCCATAGCACTGAGTCAGGACTGGTAGTGGCCACTGAAGAAATTCGTCATATCATGGACAATAGAGAAAAGACTGTGGTGGTCCTTCTGGACCTATCTGCAGCCTTCTACGCTGTGAATTATGCGGTCCTGAAGGAATGCCTTGTTGAAATTGGGATCGACGGCTCTGTCTACAATCTTTTCTGGTCATTCCGCGCTGCCAGGGAACAATCAGTCACTTTTGGGGAGTTCACTTCTTGTACTCCTTGACCTGCCGGATCCCGCAAGTGTCATCGCTGAGCCCTACGCTTTTCAATAATTATGTGCTCCCCGAACTAAGCTGATCGAGTCCTTCAGATTCTCCACCATCTCTTATGCTGATGACATACAAATCATAGGGTCAATCACAACAAAACAAATTTCCAAGTCTGCTAAGGCCAGGCATCTTCGCTCACTAGTCTAGCTTCAAACTTCAAGGGAATATCGAATACGATAGTCTCGTGAATACACGAGTCCCTCGGCTTTGGTACTTGCAAGTTCCAAATCAAAGATCCCAAGGGGATACCCAAAAACGAAGGACTGGGAGACGCTCCACTCATACTTAACTGAGGTATCGATGTCGGCACCAGAAGGCCCGTCTATCGTCTCGCTTTACAAATCATCAAAGGCTCCAAGGCAGGGCGATAGTCAGGCCAGCAGTCCTTCGTAGCCGTCAGAAAGCGGGGAACCTCGCAGCAAAGACTTTCGGGCCACCACGACATACAGGGGTCGATGAAGTGGTTGGCCTTCCTCCAGAATTTCCGCACGAAGCTCCTCACGAACCTCTGGCTTGGACCGGTACCGCTGAAATCGTCCCACGTTGGGCACCAAATGAAGAACCGGGTTATTTAAGACCCAGCGGCGCCAGGGATAACGCCCTAGTCTCCGGGTCCACCTGTCTTAGAGTACAGAGACACGGGTGATTTTTGGTGACGTCAAGGATCAATTTTATTAGCTGCAGCCAGTAACAGATATCCTAGAAGTACAACACGGTGTATGTTCTCAGGAGACTGCTCAAAAAATTTACAAAGCTAGTCATCCCTTTTTATACCAAAAATTATGCTTCAGGCAAACATTCCTTATTTACAATTGACCATTCACATGTTTTCACGAAAAGAAAAAAGCAGGATCATGATGACAAGTCCATTTTTCAGTTTGTCCAGCCCACAATCAACTATTGGTCAAACCTAACATTCTTCATCAGATCGGTCGATCGAACCCACCATAAAAACGGGCACATCCCCATCGTAAACGGCCCATAAAGAAAGGAGCAGAGACAGGTGTGAGCAAGATAAGAAATAGTGATGCGCAATAATGTTCAGTAATCTTGATCAGCTACTGGGAAAGGAACTGGCCTAACAAGTTTTGGCTTCAGGCAAGAGGGTCGCTTGCTCAGGTCATTCAGAAGTCAGCTAAGATGTAGGTGTGCTTGGAGACTCGTTCGGCCACTGTCATCGGCCTATGTGAGGGCAACCACAAAATGGCTGCTGTATACAAAATGGAACCCGAGGGTTCAGAACGGAATCCCTGATTTCATGGTGATCTCGTCACTCGAATATGCCGAAAATGCTCGTATACCTTACACTTGTCTTTTTCGGTCTAATGTTACCAAAATCGTCATGATACGACGACTTTTATGAAACGGGTTCAGAATTTCAGTACCTCAGTGACACATCGTTTTAACAACTGCATGAGAACAATAGTCAGTTGGTTGAGTAGTCACTGCCTGAAGCTGAATTTAAAGAAAAAAGAGGTGCTCCTTCTTGGGAAGGACACCTCTTTCTGTAACATGGCTTAGTGACCACATTTGTTGGGCTTTCTCACCATGCTTGTACCAAAGTAAGGAATCTGAAGGCAATCGTTGACTAACACCTCTCTTTCACAGATCGGATTAGCAAACTTACCTCATCCTGTTTTTTCCTGCTAAAAGTCCTGAAGAAAATGTCTTCTTTCATTCCATTTGAACTGCAGAAGGTAGTCCTAATTTCTCTAATCTTTGTCATGGCTTGATTATTGTAATGCCCTTTATTTGGCCATTCAACATGGCCCCTTAAATAGATGCTCAGAGGCTGCAAAATTCAACAGCAAGGCTTCTCAGGAAGATTCCGAAAGTCTCCAAGGCATTAGAGGGGCTTCATTGCTTCCCAGTAAAAAAGAGAGCGGCCTTTCAACCACTATGTACAGTGCACCAAGCTTTCCCTGATACTGGCAGGAGTACTTAAATGATTTTTTTTTTCATGGATACCCTAGGCAGAAGTCTGCATTCTGAAGCATCTAAAAAGTTGATTGTGCTCAAAACCAAAAACGTTTCTTGTGGTTGGAGGAGTTTTGTCTGTTCTTCCTGCCTAATTTGGAAATGGCTCCGTAGGCATCTAGGAAGTTAGCCACATTTGAGCATCTCCTGGATACACTTCAAAACCTGGCTTTATTGCATCGCTATTTTGTTCAATTCCTTCTCTTTCTACCACATTGCAGTTCTTTATGGACATTAGCGCTATGATGCCCTTGGCATACGTTGCGCTTTATAAATCATTATCAATTTCAACTAAATTTGTCAGGATGCTGAACAAAGCATGTGGTTGACTGTACCAAAGTCAGCTGAGAGATCACAGAGAACAAGAAGACATGGATTTCCAGTGTCAAGAATGAGGAGTGAATCATCAATGATCTGCAGAATTCCTGTCTTGGTGTTCTAACCGTGACTGAACCAGATTGTAGAGTGTCTAGGATATTATTTACATGGATTTGAGATGACAGTTGGTAGGATATGCAACCTTCTATCACCTTACCTAAGAATGGAAAGGTGGAGACTGGACAGAAGTTGTTTAGGTCATCTGGGCCCAGTGGTTGTTTTTTTGAAGAAGAGAGATTTGGCCAACTTTTAGAGAACCTGGGAATGTACCTTTTTCGAGAGAAGAGTTGAACAGAATGGATAAAATGGGAGGAGATGTTTAGTGAGGTCTTTGATCATCAGCAGTGTCAGAAAGGTGTTGTTATGTTTCCAACTTAGATATGGTGTCCATTAGTTCTGACTCTGAAACTGGGGTGAAAAGAGACCAGGACCACTGCACTTTTTAAGTTTAATTATCCTCAGCTATTTTGTCAGAAGGGACCATCAGAGAAATGTGTATGGACTTGTTAGTCCTGCCATCTTTTGGCGTGATTTCCCCAGCCTTTTGACTTCCGACCTTCTGTTTTTAACTTTGTGTTTCATTTACTTTTTGCTGGTGTTAGGACTCTGGGCACTTTACCACTTCTAATCAGTGCTAAAGTGCAAGTGCTCCCTGTGTAAAATGTATTGGTTATTAATTTATCCATGATTGGCATATTTGATTTACTAGCAAGTCCCTAGTAAAGTGCACCAGGTTGGCCCAGAGCATGTAAATCAAATGCTATTTGTGGGCCTGGAAACATGTCTCAGACCTGCCACTACAGTGTCTGTGTGTGCAGTTTTAAACTGCCATTTTGACCTGGCAATTGCACCCACATGCAAGGCCCAAACCTTCCCATTTACTACATGTAAATCACTCCTAAGGTAGGCCCAAGACAGCACCTTGGGAAGGATGCAGTGTATTTTAAAGGTATGACATGTGTTGGTGTGTTTTATATGTCATAATAGTGAAATACTGCTAAGTTAGTGATTCACCATTGCAAGGACTATCCCCCCCATAGGGTAACAAGGGGATTGCCTTGACATTTCTTCTTAGTGTAGATAGAGATTTGGAGGTTGCGGTCTCTGAACTCACAATTTAAAAATACATCCTTCGGTGAAGCTGTTTTTTAAATTGAGTGTTGGAAAATGCCACTTTTAGAAAGTGGGTATTTTCTTGCTTAACCATTCTGTGCCTCTCACTGTCTGTAGAATACACGTCTGGGTTAGCTGACAGTTGGTCTCCTGTGCATTCACTAGAGACAGTCAAACAAAAGGAGTGAGGTTTGTCTTACATATCCTGATGGCCCATCACCAGGCTGTTGAGCCTTCCTGAACTAGAGTGGTGGGAGGAGCTGTCACTGACACCTGAATAGGGCTATGCCTGTCCTTACACAAAGCTGTCTCCACCCCGTCGTGTGTCTGAAGCCAGGTCAGGGAAAGACAGGGTCTTGTGCACTGCAAAAGATTTTCCTTTGACGTTTGCTTACTTCAAAGGCAGAAAGGAGTATGAGTATTGGACCTCTGACACACCAAAATCAGAACACTTCTAGACCGAGAACATTCTGCAAGGAAGAAGAGCTGGATGCTGTAGGAGGGATTGCCACTCTAACTGTTGCTTTGGTGGGCTGGCCTGCTACTTGTTGCTTCTGTCCTGGGAGTGAAAGGACTGGACTTTGCTTTCTACATCCTACACCCGAGGTTCTCCAAGGGCTTGTGCATGATTGCCTCCTGTTAAGAAGTCTCAAGGCCATCAAATCATTCACCTACCAGTGCCCATGCTCTTCTGCTGAGAGTCCCGAAGCTTGTTTCCGGTCCAGGGAAGGCATGGCATGGCAGTTCGGGCTGGACTGTTCCCATGAGGCACAGGGTCAGACTGATTTGCATATGGCCATGTCTGAACTGGGGTGGCAGAGTGGGCTAAAGAACGGTGATGGATTAAACCCAGATCAGTTGACTGGGGGTGAGTGCTTGTATTGTCAACGCTCCGTCCATCACCACCTTTGGTTTTGGAGAGTCCTGATCTGCCAAGTGGTGCAAAATCCAGCCCTTGGAAGTGTAACCTGGTGATCTAAATCCACACATTGACTACCAGCACCTGTTTTCTTGACTCATCGCTTCACAAGAGAAATGCATAGCCACTACCTGCAAGAAAGCGTGGCTCCCGCTGGAAGCACCAACCACAATTTTTAACCACAAACTCCAGCACGCTGTTGCAGCGTGTTAGACCTGGTATCATTTCCATTTTTTACTGATTGCCTCCTCTGTTTTTGATCTGTTTTGCTGTTTAGATACTGTGGGCACTGTGACACTGCTATTCAGTGCCACAGTGCAAGTGCTCCCTATGTTAAATTGATGTATTGATTAGTGACTCCATGACTGGGTTATTTGATTTACTTGTCAGACCCTAGTCCAGTGCACCATGGCTCCCCGGGGCTTGTAAATTAAATGCTGCTGGTGGGCGTGCTGCACTGGTTGTGCCACCCACAGAAGCAGCTTGTAAAGTGTGTCTTAGGCCTGCCATTCAGAGCCTGTGTGCAGTCTAGTACAGCCATGTCGACTTGATAAGTGCACCCATTTGCCAATCCCTAAACCTTCCCTTTTCTTCATATCAGACACCCCAAAGGTAGGCCCAAGGGCAGGGTGCATTGTAAGTATAAGGTAGAACATGCCCTGATGTGTGTGGCATGTCCTGATAGTGAATTACAGCCATTTTTGTTCCCCATAGGCCAGAATGGGCAGTTTGATTATAACATTTTATAATCCTGTCTGACTCAGGGAACATGGTAGAAATTCAAATTTAGTATGCCTGAACTCAGAATGATAAAATACACCTTTTAGTGCAGTTGGTTTTAACATTCTGTTTTTTAAAATACCACTTTTAGAAAGTAGGTATTTTCTTTCCTAACCATCCAGCCTGCCTCTGCTATCTTGTGCATTGTGTGTCTGGTTTTGTGAGTGACAGAGGCTGGGGGATTCCATTAGACAGGGTGAATCAGCACAAGGCTAAATAGACCTATCTGCATGCAGATGGGTGGGAGGAGTAGCACCTGGGTCTGAATAGGGCTGTGCCTGCCTTCCACAATGCCGGCTCCACCTTCTGTGGTGTGTCTGATGACCCTGGCCCACCCTGCCAAAGGAAAGCAGGAGTAATGTAAACAAAGTGATCCAGGACTGTACAGAACTGGTTTGGATTGGGAACAGGATCCTCTGCCTTCAGAGGACAAAGGATTTGCTAGTATAAATATTGGGACCCAGACCCCAGGACTTTAGATCACTTCTGGAACAACAAGACAAACCTCTGCCAAGGAGATGAACCACGGAAGCTGTAGGAGTTGTACTACCCCCCTGCCAGTGTGTTGTGTTGCTGGGTTGGCCTACAGTGGTGTCTTCAGTGCTAAGGAGAGGAGAAGGGACTTCTAAAGGACTTGCAGAATATTACTCCAAGGGCTTGATTTGAGCTTGCCTCCTGACCGAAGTCTCAGGGATACCAGACTTCACCCCTTCTGTTTTCCTGCATCTGGACCTTGCTGTTCTAGCTGCTACAGAAGGAATTATGCAACACCGATGCTGGCAAGCGATGCCGCCATCTGTATCAAAGCCGTGAGCGCTGCTTAGACCTACAACGGCCGCCATGCCACATCAACGCCAGCGGACGTCATTGTAAGCTTGCCATAGCTGTGAGCGCTGCTCCGACTTGAGACGCCGGCCCGACGCCTGCTGCTGTTCCGCATCGACTCCGAAGCCGACATCTTCGCGGAGCTGGTCGTCGATGTGGATGGTCAAGAATCCATCGACATCGTGACATCATATGGAACCGTGGTTTTGTCGCTATCATGATGTCACCTCGTCTTCGATCCAGAACCAAAGCCTCCGGCGCATCATCTCCCCCGAAGTAAGGAACCGATGCCGCAATGCGCCAACGAAGCTGCACCTCCCTGACGCCGTGAGCAGTCTTTATTTTCGCTTTTACAAGGTACTGTTCTCTGTGGGTCTGTTTTGACTCCGGGCCTTACGCCACGCACCTCGCGGTCGGCGCCATACTATTTATTTATTTAGTTATTATAACACTTATAAAGCGCGCTATTACCAATCGGTGTCCTGGCGCTGAAGTGATAGTCCCTAGGGAGAAAAGTTTTCAAGACCTAGAGGGAAAAGAGCCATGTTTTTAGATCCCTTCTGAATGCCAGCAGATTCTCGTTCTGTTTAAGGGAAAGAGGGAGGGAATTCCATGCCACCTCTGCTCCCCTAAAGAAACTCCTTCCGCCCCAATGCACCTTCCTGATCCGGGTCGTTTTAACCAGCCCTAGACTGGCCGACCTAAATTGTCTACCTGGTCTATACCATTGAAAGCGGTCCTGAAGAAACTGAGGGCCAAGACCATGTAATGCCTTGAAGACTATACAGAGGGCCTTGAACAGAATCCGCTTCCGCACCGGGAGCCAGTGCAGCTTCTCCAGCTCCTTGGTGACTGAGGAAAACTTGGGCAGACCCCCAATAAGGCGGGCGGCCGCATTTTGTAGGACCTGAAGTTTGTTGAGCACCCCCTGTTGTGCCTCGAGGAGGAGACTATTGCAATAGTCAATGCGTGAAAGTACAAGAGCTGTCACCACCGTCTTTCTGCTTCCCTCTGGTAGGAAGGGGAGGACCTTCCTAATAATTTTCAGGGTCCAATGTATGGAGGAGCTCAGTGCCTTGACTTGGGGTTTGAAGGAGAGTTGGCTGTCAATAATGACACCCAGATTCTTCACCTTCGAGGCCGGGCAAGGTGGTGGTCCCATATCATTAGGCCACCAGCTGGGGCCCCAATGATTGGTATTTGACCCAAAGATGACCACTTCAGTCTTGGAGGAGTTAAGTTTTTTAAACAGCTTTTAGCCATCCAGGAACTGACTGCTGACATACATTCCTGAAACCTGCCTGCCACAGCCACCTCTGTCCCCGGGAGCACCGAGACCACAATCTGGGTGTCGTCCGCGTAAGATGTTAGCTCGAATCCAAAGAATCTGATCACCGGGGCCAGGGATGATACATAGATGTTAAATAAAGTGGGGCTTAGGGAGGAGCCCTGCGGGACCCCCCCAGGGAGTTGGAAAGGTCTTGATTCGAACTCCCCCATCGCCACCACTTGTACCCGGTCTGTTAAAAAGGCTTTCAGGAGGTTAAGTGCTTGACCCTGGACCCCGCAGCCCTCCAATCGATCCACCAGCAAAGCATGGTGGACCGTGTCGAAGGCTGCCGATAGGTCCAAAAGGATCAGCACTGCCTGGCCACCTTCATCAAGTACCTTCCGGACCTCCTCTATGGATTTTATAAGAGCGGTCTCGGTGCTGTGACCCTCCCTGAACCCATGTTGAGCTGGATCCAGGCCCTTGGAGTTACGCAGGAAAGAACAGAGCTGGGAGTTCATAATTTTCTCAACCATTTTAGCTGGTAGTGGCAACCTGGAAATTGGCCTATAGCTGTTGGGGTCTGCAATATCAAGGGAGGGTTTTTTAAGAAGTGGGTGAATTGAGGCCCGCTTCCATAGTTTAGGGAACTCCCCTCTCTCAAACATTAGATTGTAAATGCTGGCCAAGTGGTCCGCAATAGGGACTGCTGCTAGCTTTGCGATTGCGGTCGGGCAGGGGTCCTGGGGTGAGCCCGATTTAGTGGCCAACAGAAGTTTCAATACCTCATCTGTCCCGACTGGCTCAAAGGCCAAGAATTTAGCTGCCGGGGGTCCAGCCGGACTATTCCCATGGGGCATTTCTAAGAGACTCTGGGCTACCAAAGGTTCAAGAGAGGTAAAGATTGAATGAACTTTGCTCAGAAAAAAACTTGCTAGTGATTCGCAAAGTTCTATATTAGGTGGCACAATCACGGATTTGGGAGAAGCCAGACTAGCCACTGTCTCGAAAAGTTCCTTAGATGAGTTTTTGTTATTTATTTATTTATTTATTTTTAATATTTGTAAAGCGCATCATTTACCCTTGGGCGTCTTGGCGCTAGTAAAACCAGTTATCTGTGACGGTCAACATGAGGAAGGGATGATCATTGAGCAAACAGCCAGGTTTTTAAAAGTTTGCGGAATTGGAGAAGAGAGGAGCTGTCCCTGATGTTTGGAGGAAGCGTGTTCCAGAGCCTTGGGGCGGCCACCAAAAAGCGCCGGTCGCCCCAGGTGACGGTTTTAGTGCGAGGAATGACCAGTTGATTGAGGGTGGCTGATCGTAGAACTCTGTTAGGTTTGTATTGTTGTAGCTGTTCTTTCAAAAAGTGGGGTCCTTGGTTGTTGAGTGGTTTAAAAACAATACAGAGGGACTTGAAGTGAATTCTATTTCGCACAGTGAGCCAGTGGAAGTCCTTTATATTGTTGGATATGGATTCATATTTTGTTTTGCCCGAGAGCAGACGTGCAGCTGCATTTTGAATAGTCTGCAGTTTAGTAATTACTCTGGATTGAGCATTAAGGAAGAGACCATTACAATAGTCCAGAGAAGAAAGGACAAGAGAGGTAACCAGTGTTTTGATGGCTGAGTCAGGAAGAAAAGGACGTATTTTCCTTATCATCTTTAGCTTCAGGTGTGCTATGGACACTGTTTTGTTGGCATGATCCATGAAATTTAGACCCTCGTCGAAGATGATACCGAGGTTCCTGACTTTAGCAGTTGGAATGGGAGGAGTGCCAAAAGCCTCTGGCCACCAGCTTGATGGCCAGGCTGGTGAAAGGGGTCCGAAAATGAGTACCTCGGTTTTTTCTGAGTTTAATTTGAGGCAGTTGGTAGCCATCCATTCTCCTATGTCTAACAGTCCCTTCTTGAATTTTTCAGCCACTAGATCTCCATCCCCCTTAATCGCCAACACAAGTTGGGTATCATCGGCGTAGGAGGTTAGGCTCATCCCGTGTGCTTTGATGGTTTTAGCAAGGTCCGACACATAGATGTTAAAGAGTGTCGGACTCAGGGATGAGCCTTGAGGTACTCCACATGGAGATGAAAGTTGGGCCGATTGGAAGGGTCCTAAGATAACAGCCTGCGTTCTTTTGGCAAGAAAGGACGCAATTAAGTCTTTGGCGGCGTGGCAGATGCCAAATCCCTCGACACGGTCGACCAAGATGGTATGGTCGACCGTGTCGAAAGCTGCTGATAAATCCAGCATTACTAGAATGGCTGTGCCCCCTTGATCCCTGATTACCCTGATGTCATCAGCAGCCTTAATCAAGGCTGTCTCTGTCCCATGGTATTTCCTAAATCCAAATTGCGTGTTGTCCAGAAGATGGTGTTTTTCAATAAATTCGGAAATCTGAATGTTCATGGTTTTTTCAATCACCTTCGCCATGAAAGGGAGACTTGCGATGGGACGGTCGTTTTTTAGCTCGCTTTTATCCAGGGACGGTTTTTTTAACAGGGGTTTTAGTAGAGTGTTTTTAAGGGGGTCTGGGTAGTTGCCTGATAGGAGAATGGAATTGCACACCTGAGTCAGTAGTGGTATGATAGAGTCCATTACCGGCAGAAGTACTGAGAGTGGACAGGGGTCCAGGGGTGATCCTGATTTAATGGTAGACAGTGTAGTTTTTATTTGGTCGGAGGTGACTGGTTGGAAGCTGGGGAACATGTTAACTGGAGCTAAAATGGGGGGGTTGACTGTCCTCACAAGTGAGTTAGCGGAAAAAGCCTGGTAAATATCATCCACTTTGGTAAAGAAAAAGGAAGCTAGCGAATCACATAGAAGTTGCGATGGGGGAGGAGTGAGGTCAGGGGAGTTGCCTGACAATACTTTGGTGATTTGAAACAATAATCTGCTACAATTTTTGGCTTTCTGGATCTGGTCAGTGTAATAGTCTTTTTTGGCTTTAACGATCATGGCTTTATAGAGTGCCAAGGCTTCCTTGTAAGCTGCTTTGCTAACTGTGTCATAATCTTTTCTCCATTGTCTTTCCTTGTTACGGTTGATTTGCTTTTGTGCCCTTAGTTGTTCATTATACCAGGGGGCGGTAGGTTTAGATCTATTTCTGGATAGTTCTTTGGTAGGGGCTGACTGATTTGTGGCCTGGCCCAACCAGGTGTAAAATTGCTGAAGAGCTAAGTTAGGCTCTGTAGACAGTGTTGGACGGGTGTGATCCAGTATTAGCTTTAGGTCATCCTGATTGATATTTTTCCAATCTTTAAAGGACTGTTTGGGGATGGGAAGGGGTTTGTTATTACGACGAATGTTGGTGGCTATAGTTGCAAAGATTGCATGATGGTCAGTCCAAGGCATGGGTAAGATGTTGGATATTTGTAAGCCTTCTAAGTTGGAAAATATGGGGTCTAGGATGTGACCAGCTTGGTGGGTAGGGGACGTAACCCGTTGTTTGAGCCCTAGAGTTTCTAGATCGGAGATGAGGGTGACCGAATCTGTTAGGTGACTTTGATCCAAATGAAAATTTAAGTCACCTAGAACCGTAAAGGCACTTTCGGTGGCTACTGATTCCATCATGGTATTAATGCTGGTTAAAAATGCTGTTTTGGATCCCGGAGGGCGGTATATCAGTATTCCCTTAAAATTAAACAAAGGTGAAGGGTTAATAGCAAATTGCATGGCCTCACAGGAAGTTGATGGAATGGGGGTTGTTCTGACAGGATATGAGTCTCTAGCTATTATGGCCAGCCCACCCCCTCTTTGTCTGGGCCTGTTCTGGCAGTGTGCTTTATATCCATCCGGTACTGCGATGGCTAGGTCTGGCTGAGATGTGTCATCGGTCTAAGTCTCAGTGACAAACAGAACATCTACTTTAAAATCTGTTATAAGATCTGAGATCTCCTGCCTGTGCTTTCCGAGTGAACGCGCATTGATGAGGGAAATAGATATAACCGCTCCTTCATCGTGCTTAGTTGGTGTAGTATTAACGTCAGATAGTCGTAACGGAATGGTGCAGCTACAATGAGGGCAGGAGATGGCCAGGTGCCTGTGAATCTCGGAGGGTATTATTTTGAGACAGCTGGTACTGGTGGTTGGCCGAAGTGCCAGTAGGCCTTGACTAGTATACTTCTTATTGGTGTCTAACACTTGTTGGGCAGGGGTTATGGCCCTAGGCCCGGTCCCTGCGCGGACGGGATATTCCTCCTAATTTATACATAGAAGGGGCGGGAAGGGCGGGAGGGTTGATGGACTAGAGCGCACCCCCTTACCTCCTCAAGATGGCGGGTGAGGTGGGTCAGGTCACGTGACCGCGGCTGAAAAGGGCAACGCTATTGTGAAATGACAGCAGTAATCGCGCCTTGCACAGAGCGTTCCTCACAGTAAGTTTAAACAATTAATTACATTCAAAATGAGTTTTAAAAACACACAAATGACAGTCCTCTGCACGGACAATCACGAGATCAGGTAGCGTTTGTTAAAAAGAATAGTGGGAGAACCCCCGGCTTCCGCCTCAGGGGAGAGCAGTTTACAAATAAGGTTTTGCCTGCTGGATGGATATTCGCCCCTTAAGTAATCTAAGAGGGCGGGAGGGTTGATGGACTAGAGCGCACCCCCTTACCTCCTCAAGATGGCGGGTGAGGTGGGTCAGGTCACGTGACCGCGGCTGAAAAGGGCAACGCTATTGTGAAATGACAGCAGTAATCGCGCCTTGCACAGAGCGTTCCTCACAGTAAGTTTAAACAATTAATTACATTCAAAATGAGTTTTAAAAACACACAAATGACAGTCCTCTGCACGGACAATCACGAGATCAGCGCTCCGTGAAGTAGACACTCTTTGCTTTTCTAATATCGACTTTGTAGGCCCTATGACACATTTTCAGTCTCTCTTTGTCAGTCTCAGTATAATTAGCTCGCCAGAGCCGTTCTAAATTTTTACATACTATTTTGGCCTCTCTAAGCGCATCAGTGTACCAGGGAGCCGATGGAACCAGCCTGGTGGGTCTACATCTCTTAGGAGGGGCCAACTTGTAACAGGCCCCATTAATCCACTCCGTATACTTGGCGGTGGCTGTGTCTACGTCCGCCGGCAGGGCCGGGCCGGAGGCCAGGAGCAGCTCCTCCAAAGCAGTCCCGTCTATATTTTTCCACGCCCTACACATCCTACTTGCTTGCCCCTCACCCAGAGACGACTTAATCCGTGGGCTGAGGATGGAAAACAGCACCACTCGATGGTCAGTCCAGGGCAGAGGTTCAGCATTCGAGAATGTCAGATCGGGATTGCTGGAAAATATCCCGTCTAGTGTATGGCCAGCCTGATGGGTTGGCCCTACTACCGACTGGATCAGGCCCGCCGCAGACATCACATCAGCTAAGGCCATAGTGTCGGCATCAGTGGTGTCTTCTAAATAAAAATTAAAATCACCCAGGACGGTATAAGAGTTGGCGCACAGGGCTTCCTCTAAGAAGCTACCAACTGTGTCAAGAAAGCGGGCCTTCGACCCAGGGGGTCTGTAAAGGAGGCAGCCTTTAAACGTGCAATGGTTAGAGAGATCCAATTTAAACCCCAGGGCCTCACATGCCCCGGAGGTAGCTGGAAAGAAATGTCCCTGAATGGAAGATTGATAAATAATTGCCAGACCTCCACCCCTCTTACCTGGCCTGTCAAGGACATAGTGGAGGTAATTTGGCGGTGTGGCCTTCACCAAGTCAGGACCAGATGCAGCATCCGTCCAGGTCTCAGTGATAAAGGCTATTTGTGCATTCAAATCGAGAATCAACTCAGCACATTCCACACTATGCTTTACCAACGATCTAACATTGATCAAAATACAGGTAAAAATTTGGTTTCCTCTACTTTCCTTAGTCGTCGGAGTGTGAGTATAGGCCTTAATTTTGTCCCCCGTGATGGGGGGAAAATTCATTTTACATACAGCACAGCTTTGCAGCCCCACCTGTAGATCTTTATCCGGAGCCATCCTTGGACACCCCGTCCTCTGACAGCACTCCCCCAATTTCCAAAGCACCGCTCTCTCGTAAGTTCGTCTCTCACAGGGGGCTGATGGAAAAATCACAGGGGTTGTGGCGCTGGGTGCGGGCCCGGCGCGGACGGGCGCAGACGGGCTCACCTTTGGCGCGCCGCCGGCGCGCCCGCTGCGCCCGCCCGCTGCGCGGGCGAGATGCTATGGCCATAATATAGGGCGGGAGGAGGGCGGGAGGCTGCGACAACTAGTCCGCAGACCTTCCCCTCCCTCCAAGATGGCGGTTCCTGTGCCCCCTTCCGCGTCAGCGCCCAATCGGCTGCGCGGCGGGGTGGAAGATGTTAGCGCACCAATACAAGGGACCGAAGCCACCAGCCAGCAAGAAGCGCGAGCTAAAGTGGTACGTGCATTTCCTTGTTAAAATCCGATAGTGCAAACAATTTACATGACAATACAGTTAAAATCGTGCAATCATGAAAGTAAAAACACTCGCTCTGTTTCCAGCCCTAATCCCCCGGCTTTCCGCCTCAAGGGAATATCCATACCATGGGATTTCTTTGACCTTGACGTCATGATAACTCCAGTTGGGGTTATCTGTTGCTAAAGACTGCTTTTAAGTGAATAACCTATTTTTGAAATGTTTCTACCATCTTGAAGAGTTATCGATAACAGTATTGTGAATGTTTGTTGTTTTTGGTCTTGTGTTAAGTCTATATATAAAGAATACGTCTTTTTATAAAACCTGTGTGGTGTCCATCTGTAGTGTTTTCACTGTATTACTGTATGTGTTCACAAATGCTTAACACCCTGCCTCTTAGATAACCCTGTCTGCCCGTGCCAAGCTACCAAGGGGGTGAGCAGGGGTTACCCAGTAGTGTAATCCCCATTCCCTGACTTAGAAGCAAGGGTCCCTATTTGGTCAAAGGTGTATACCATTGTCAACTAGAGACCCCCAGTTCTAACACAGTGCATCAAAAAAATAGCCGCATTGTGAGTCCTAAGCACTGTGTCTCTGAGGTCTGTTGCACCTGTTCTAACTCCGACGCAGCACCTGCTCGCGGCTGAAGAATCAACGCAGCACCTGCTTTTGGGTGAAAAATTGGGGTCTGTCCACATAGGAGCTGGAGGACAGTCAGGAAGAAAGGACGCTCAAGATGGAACTTACCAAGCTCAAGAGGGAAGCAGAGAAATAGAAGATTTCTCTGGAGAAGATCAAACTGGCCATTGAAGCGAGAAATATGTCTTTAGCTCAAAAGCTGCTCTTGAAAGAGCAGGGTTTGAAGGTGATTGAGCATGATTTTTTTGAATAATTATGTTTGATCAAGTCTGCTCATAAATGTGTTAATAAAAATATATTTAACAGTGTGAAAATTAATAACATGGGAAACTTTTGAAAGTACAAAGTGAAAATGTGCAAGAAAGGCACAACACATTTGGTAAACAGAAGCTGCAAAGGTTTTTTTACATGAACTAAAATAATACGAGAGAGAAAGTTGAAAAATGTGCTAAAACGAAACTTATAAGTAGAGTTTTAATAAATATTTGGAATAAAAATGCTTAGAGTAAAATGTTTCCTGATTAGGTTTTTTTCTTTATAACGAGAATAATTGATTGAGTAAATAACTCACATTTTGAAATTGGGTTACGCCTTTTGGAAAACAATTAGAATAATGACCGTTTTTCCTTATGTATCCCCTTAATTTCTCAAACAGTAATGCATGTGTTTTTATTCCTCAGAAAACCGATGATTTTATGCTTTCCTATGAAGGCCTCATACCCTGCTACAGTTATTTTCCTATTGTTAAACTAAGCCTCAGAAAAGATTGAACTTTGTCCTTCGTTATTTCCAAAATGCTAATTTATTAATTTAGTTGTGCACAGCATATCACTAAATTTTCTTTCCACAGTTAGAGTTTTTCTGTCTATGAATAATTGTGTCAACTGCTTTGCAAACTGATGTGGAAGCGAGCATGAACACCGGGACAAAAATCCACGTTCCTTTCCTGCTTCCGTGGAGTGATGACATCTCTCATTTTAACAATAGACTGTCTTGTTAAAGTTGACAGAGCTTAGAGAAAAATTACCTCATTAATTTAACCAATGAAATCGTGTAGAACTGTAAAAATGAAATATTTGGGGGCTCGTTTATGAACATTTTGGGGTATATTTATTTCCGTGGGAAAATAATTGGGCAGTAGCTGTTTCTATGAGAGGAGAGCCTTTTGCTGCTGTATTCTCTCTACGATGCTCTGGCTGGCTATATTACTTGGAAATACTGGGCATGACCTGCTGTCAGTGCAAACCTGATTTCCTTGAACAAAATCTATCCTAATTACCTTGCACTTCATCGGCTGTTGATGTTGCTCAAGCTATACCTTTTCGGCTGAAGGGTTAGCTATTTCTGACTATTGTACGCAGTGCATTTGTTCATTGACTGTAGGTTCATTTGAATCTTGTACTGCATACTGATATTTCAACGTATTGTTTCCTTTGTTTCTCTCTCTCACTTTCTATTCCCTTACACTTGTTTTAGTGAATTTGTATGTATTTTGTCGTGATCTGTATTTCTTTATTGTGATTTTACCTGTAACATTGAAATCATATTGAATTGACATTACTAATATATTTGGTGTATTGACCATTCATATTTTGATGATTTAGATAAAAGTGACTTGATAAGTATACAGAGTTTGTCTTTATTATTGAATTATTTGACATAGATGCATACTGTGAATGTTATGTTTGGTTAAGTTTTTCCTTCATTATAGGTCCTCATGAAGGAATTGGATGCGTCTCTTATTATCTGAGTCCCTATCAGCTCTCTAAAGATTTCTCGGAGGACCAGAAGTTGGTAAGTGGTTTGTGAGTTTTCGTGGGCCCAAACTCTTAGATGTAATGTAAGTTTCATACTTGATATTGGAGATATTGTGAAAGAGTAGAACATTTACACTGCTTCCACTGGATCAGTTTCTGGGAGCAGAGGATGGTTGGTTTATACTAAAAATACTAGGTAATGAAGAGAGGGAATTAAGAGACAGACGGTTATTGACTACGTACCTTTATGTTATATGTTGTGGTCCGTGATTGACCTTAATGGAAGTAACAGGTCCTTCGTTGGCCTTAATGGAAGTTACGGGTCCGTCGTTGGCTTAATATCCTGGGATAAGCCTAAGGGCAGTCTTAGTGTGGCATACACTAAGTTGTGTTGTCTGCTGTTGATGCAGTGCTGAGCAATGGTCGTATTGTCAGTACTTGCAAAGGGAATCTTGACGGGCGAATAGTGAGGCTTATTTAGGTCACTTAAGAAAGCGCATCTGGAGAAGTCCTGAGAGTTTTCACTTGAGTGAGGGTAAAATCACGCTGGTCGAGATTTTTCTGTAAGTAAAGAATTCTCAGAGTGTATGTTCTATCAATTATCTTCTTTTAGTGGGGCAGACTAATTGTTATATGTTGTTTTGTTTTTGTTAAAGACTTTGAAAAGACGCAGACGCTGATTTTGTAAAGGGAGGGTCAGTCGCAGGAGTTATACTGACATCACAAAGTGCTGTGCTGGAATTGGTCAGTTATTGAGAAATCAGCACAAAAAGTGCAGCGCTGATATAGGTTGGTTGCTGTGAGTGGCGCTGGGATTTAACAGCATGATTGAATTCTGATTGGTAACAGCGAAACTTAACATGGAAGAAGTATTTTTGAAGATTGTACTTGCATAGTTTTACTGATAGCGTAAAAGATCATGAAGTTAGTAAAGTTGTTAAAAACTTTATTTAGTAAAGATGAGCCATTACCTATTAGAGAAGGAATTTTTGTCACTCCTGATGGATCTCCCCTTCATTCATGTTATTAGAAAGGGGTTACCATACGTGTACATGGTTAGAAAATTGGATGAAATATACTGAGCAAGATGGTAATTTAGCATTTCCAGAGAATGGTACTTTTAATCCTAGAATTTCAGAAAATGTAAGGAGGCAATTGAACAATTTGAGACCTAATCCTAGACCTATGCAGTATTAAGCTCTGGAAGAATGGGAACATGGGCGAAAGAGAAAGGTATCAGACTAGATACAAGAATACTATGAGTAGATATTCAGAAGCAAAATGGGATACTCAAAAGAAAATGTGGAGAAGAGACATTGTAGATGGGGAATGGATGTTTCCAGTTATGGTAGCTGAGACTAATGAGGGAGAAAAATGCAAGGAGCAAAAGAGAAATGTTGATGAACTGAAATCTAGTAATACTGAATTAGTTGAGGAAAATGATGACATAGATGATTAATTTTTAAATAAATTATTGATGAATAAACGTCCGCCTTATCAAGAGGAACTGAACAGAGTAGAGACAAATTCTTTACCAAGTGCTCCATTAATTTAAGTAGATGTACCTAAAAATATTACCTGTGAGACAGAATCAAAATCCAGTTAGAGAGGAGTTGCCGAGAATAGTGACGCCAATGAACCCAGATGTTCTATCAATCCCAGTGACTATTGGTCCAATTGTTCCATTGTATAATGAGGGACAAGGAGTTTCTTGAGTGCATGCTTTAACAATACCAGATAGAAATATGAGTGGAGTTCATACAGTCTACAGAAAAATATATGAAGTTAATCAGGGATTGATTGAAAATAGTGGAGCAAATGTGAGTGTAGTTACAGGAGAAGAATCAGAGCCAATAATTAGTATTTCAGAAAGATCAGTTGAACACCGAAACAAGGTGTTTATATCTCTCTCTCTCTCTCTCTCTCTCTCTCTCTCTCTCTCTCTCTCTCTCTCTCTCTCTCTCTCTCTCTATATATATATATATATATATATATATATATATATATATATATATATATATATATATATATAATCACAATCTCAGCATTCTCTCGCCAAGAACCCAAAATCCGGATACCAGCGGCGCAGAAGAAGAGACGGAGACCCAGGTGCAGGTGAGCAGTGATTTATTCAATCAAGTGGAAGGCACACCTCGGCATATATATATATATATAAAGGTTATTGCAGATTGCGAAAAGAATGACACCTACATCAGGAAGGTCCAGAAGTGAAATAGGTGAAGATACTCAAAGATCATTAGGTCCTTCTCCGGAAGAATTAGATGAATTGATAAAAGAAATAGTACCTGGTTGCAGTATGCAGATAAATGATTCAAGCATAGATGTGAGAAAATTAAAAGCAGATTTGGAAGAAATGATTTTAGGTATGATTAGCCCAGAAAGACTAGGTAAATATCGGAATGAAGAATTGCTTTTCATGTGTAAAAATATTACGAGGAAAGCAAAAAGCCAACATGACAAATTTGCTGAAATTGCATAAACTTATGGTGTTGACATAGAAACGTCTAAAGCTTTACAGACAACATACAGAATAGATTTTAGTGACAAAGATTTGGAGAGTTTAAATGTGTCAGGAAAGCGTTTGCAGATTAAGGAGTTAATCAGCACACTAAAGAGTTGGGGAGAATGGGATTGATGGACATGAAGGTGGGCTAAAAAGAAGGAATATACCTCTGTAGCTTTACCATTGTATCCTGTGAGTGAGACAGGAGCAGAAACAGCTGATGCAACAAAATATCCCACGAGAGAAGTACCAGGAGGTAAGTTTGTTCAAAGCAGGATATATTATCATTTACTGATGATTTCCCAAGATTGAGAGAAAAAACTGTGAAATGGTACAAGGGGGTGGAAAGGTTTGTGAAAGTTTTAACATTTTTGTGGAAGGATTTGGATGGCTTGTTTGATATTGTAGTTCCTGCGGATTACTGTGTTGAGTGTAAAATTGCCATAGATCGGCCAAAGGAAGAATATCCAAGAGATCCAAAGACAGGAGCACCTTCTGAAGAAGTCATGAAATTGTATAATCAGGTCATTATATATTTGAAAGGGAAGTCTCCGCGAAAGAGACAGATTGGGTAAGAATAGACAGAACTACTCTGGAATTGAAGAAGTCTGTACATGCATATTATGAAAGGCTTCTACAGGTGTTTGAACAATACAGTGGTATTGAGAACATCACTGAGAAAGATATGGGACATTTTGTGTATGGATTGAGACCAGAAATAAATGCCATGATTCAGCAACATTTTATTTGTTGGCAGAGTAAGTCAATTGACGAAAGTCTTCGTTATGCAAAGTTTTGTGGTGATGACATTGGGATGAGACATAAAAAGTTAAAGGAGAAACTAATGTTAGCACAGATGAAAGTGGCAAAGAAATGAAGATTTTTGAATACAGACAATACAGAAGCGTACCAAGGAAATGGTCAGACTACTACTGGTATAAGAGGTGTAGTATCAAATGGAAACACTGTGGCACAAATGATAGTGATTCCACAAGAAAGAGGTAGAGGTAATGTGGATGAATTGAAAAATAAATGTCCTTGTCATGCTTGCGGCAAGTTAGGGCATTGGAAGCAAGAGTGTAGAAGTTTACATGTAATCAGGTGATACAGGAGTTAATGGAATGAATCAGATGCAGATGAATCAGCAGATTCAGCAAATGTCGGTTGGCAGAGGACAGGGTCAGCAGATACTTCAAGCCCCTATGCAGAATCAGAATGTGAATGGTCAAGTACAAAAGTACAATGCAACTGTGAGTTTCCATACAAATGATCACTTAAACTCAAATGTGCAGGTCTCTTCGCAGTATTTGATGCAGTGGGAAGAAAATGATTCAGATACATCTCAATGACGGTGCCTGAGGGGAGAGGAGGAGTCGTGCTTGGCACATCCTTAGAGGTAGATAAGTGTGGTCCCTATGTGGATAGCGAGGTTGACGGAAATTCAAATAAATTCCTCGTAGATACTGGTGCTACCCATTCCACTGTTAGAACTGTGGAAATTTCCAACCTACCCCTCTCGGGAGAAAGTATCCAGCTTGTAGGAGTTTCAAACAAATTGATTAAGACCCCAGTAACTAAACCAATGAAAGTGCAGATAGGCGTTTCCAAGATTTACACAAATTTGTGGTATGTGACACAAGTCCAGTTAATTTGCTAGGAAGGGACTTGTTGTGTAAAATGAATTGTTCCATCTATTGTACACCAGATGGAATCGCATTTCATACAAAATGTCATAGTTTTTAAAATGGCAAGGCAGGTAACGGAGTTGAATGATTTATATCCTTTATTTACAGCAAATGATTTGCTAGTGGAATTGAGACATATGGTGTTGTCCGATGGGTGGGATTTTTCAAGGAAAGAAATTGGATTGATGAAAGTGTGGAAATCAAAAATAATTTCTGTTAGCATAAGCTGAAGCCATCTTGTTTGTGGCATCCATTTTGTTAGCTATGTAATTCTTCTGTCTTCACTGCTGCTTGCCCTTCTATTCTGCTTGAGTCATCAGCTTTAGTTAACTCCTTCTGTACTGAGCCAAAGCAATGTATGTGCTGAGAAAAGACCTGTAGCTACTGAAATGCACCTGGTCAGAGATGTAACTGGCAGATATTTTGTGCTGCTGTGAACAGTTCTGTTCCCCCTCCCACTTTGCTGACTAAGTGATTACTCATCTGCCCATGTCTGGCTGTAACTATTTCTGTGTAGGCCTGTACCTTCTATTTGTATCTACATTCTTATTCTGCAACAAACTCTGTATATCAGCACCATGGTCTGTGTATTCAGTGTACTACCCCAGGCAGCACTTGAGAAGTGCTTTGTGGACGTGGTCCCACTCATGAGTGATTCATAAACTTGCCCTTTGAATTCCAGCTTCAGTGTCAATCTCTATTTTATTGGTCTATGGACACGTGGACAAGATAAGGGTGAACCCTGTACCGGTGTGCTCATTAAAAGGCCCATTTCCACAGTTGGCGCCCAACATGTGGGTCCTCATCGGAGACGCCGCCATCCAAGGAGTGGTCTTGACGGAAGAGTGGAATTTTGCTGAGGAGACGTTCTGCATGAGGAGACCCTTGTCTTTACAGCCAAAGTGATTTTTCCGTTTTTCTTGATTTGACCCTCTAGGTGGCCGGTCCCGACGGAGGTATCCTGTGGCGTAATTTCTGCAGTGACCATTAGGTCGACCAAGAGATTGGCATGTGAAGTCGGTAAGGTCTGAAGCGGCACTCTTGATTTGCTTGGCCAAGATTCTGGTTTTGTTTGTTTGATTTATTTTTTGCAAAAGATAATGTGGAGATTTTTCTCTACTTTTGAAAACTTTGGAAAAGTAATATTTTACAAAAACTTGTTAGCACGCCTATTTCGAGCACACTCCATAGGCTGTGTTACTGTCTTGGAGGTACCAAAATGGATTTAGACAGAAGTCAGTCAACTCCCCCAGAGGGGACAACTAATAGGCTTATGTACATTAAATACGGTATTTCTTCCATAATGTATAGTACACTGTGGAACAAATATACGAAAAAGGATCCTGATTTATGATGGCCTTTTAATGGGTCATTTGCCTTCAAAAAGATTCAATATTTAGAGCAGTGTTTATTCAAGAAAAACAGTCAACAAGATATGTTTGATTGTGTGCAAATGTGGGAGAAAGAAGTGCAGGGGAGAGTGAGAAAAGAAGAAGCTACAGCAGAAAAAGGACAGCGTAAAACAATATATCAAAAAGTGTTGGAATTAAAAAATAAAGAGATGAAGCCAATAAAAGAAAAAGAAGACAGGGAGCATTGTTTAACGGTAACTGGCCAACACACTAATAGGCACCCCATTTATCTCATACTTAATAAACCTCAGGATGATTCCATCTTGTTAGATCGACCTCCGCCCCGTATACATTTCCCTCTGCCCCTGAGGATGATCTTTCTGAAGAAAAGCATTTTTAAAGACATAGAAAAGCAATATGTGCGGCAGACTCGCTCTACTTTGACTGTTGATGAAAAAGCCACTATTAGATCCACTGCTCGCAAAGAAACTCGTGGGACTACTTCTGCTTCAGACCTTGTAGTAATGGTTCAGCAGTAGAGGACTTAGAGCAGTTATATTTTACAGAGAAGTTTACCTGGGAAGTAATACTTGGTTTTAGAAATGTTTCTAAAACCTTAGAGCCCAATTATATTTATTTAGATTATAAACAACTAAGTGCTGGAACTTTCTTTTTTTTCAAATATACCTGATCTAATTAGGCGAGTAGTTAAATTAAGACATGATACACTACGTTTAAAAGGGGAGCAAAAATTAGCTAGTGAAGTTCAAACTGCTCAACCAGTTCAGACCCCTGTGTAAAAAAGAAGAAGTTTCTGGGAAAGACAATGACCCTGTGATACTGTAGTTGCTGTGAGACTGATGCGTGAAGCTGCACCTTTGTATGTTCCCTCAAAAGGGTGCGGGCGCAAATGACGATAAAGATTCAGATGATGCAAAGGGATATTTTGTCTATAATGGGGCTATACTCCTTGGGGTAGAGCAGACGTTATGGCTCTTAAGGCTGCTTTTCCTGATCCACGGAAATATCCAGCTGCTCTCTATGAAGAAGTGGAAGGAGCTATAAGCTCCTGCACTATGACCCTGCCAGATATTGATATGTTGTTTGGACGTATTTTGATTGGCCTTACTTCTTTTTATAGACAGTGGATCCCTAACTTTTCTTACATTATTAAACCCTTGTTGGCCCTTTTGACTAAAGACACTTCGATGCCTCTCCCATGGACTACTGAATGCCAGAATGCTTTTCAACAGCTACATCAAGCTCTTTGTTTTGCACCGGTATTAGGAACTCCAGACTACAGTAAGACTTTCACACTCTATGTACACGAGAGGAAAGGTTGCGCCCCCTCAGTTTTAACACAGACACACGGTAGTAATCGAAGTCCTTGTGCATATTTCTCAGCTGTCCTTGATCCAGTTGCCCGCCCGCTGCCTGGTTGTTTTCGATAGGCGGCGGCAGCAGCTGTGTCTATACGTCAGAGTGAGGGAATAGTCTTGTCACATAGATTGTTTGTTTTAGTACCTCATTCAGTCGATACCTTGCTAAATCAAACAAAGACACAGCATCTGACTAGTGCTCACTTGACAGGATATGAATTGACACTTTTGGCCCCTCATATTATGTTGAAAAGATGTTTGACTCTGAATCCTGCTACATTATTGCCACTTCCAGCTACTCAGTCTCAGTCAGAAGAGCTACATGACTATATCCCTTACCGAAGAACAAACAAAGGGTCGTGTTGACCTACAAGATACACCTCTTTCTAACGTTGATGGGGAATTGTGGGTTGATGGGTCCTGCCTGAAGTTGCCTGATGGTAATACATCTGCTGCTTATGCAATTACAACACTACAGACAGTAGTTGAGACAGCTTGTATCCCACAAAAGTCAGCTCAAGCAGCCGAGTTGATAGCACTGACAAGAGTATGTGAGCTTAGTACAGATTTGCATGTTAACATTTACACTGATAGCCAATACGCCTTTGGCGTGGTACATAGCTGGGGAGACTACTTACCTGCCGCCACCGCCGAGAGTCATATCCTGGGTCCTCCAGCTTGCCGCCACCGCCGAGAGTCATTCCAGGCTGCAATTAGGCTCCACAACAGAAGCCAGAGCTGACGCTGAAGCCGCCATTGCCGCCACCGCCGAGAGTCACACTTTGGGCATAGAAACCGCGCCGCCGCTCCGGGAGGGACTACAACTCCCGGCAGGCACTGCGGCGGCGCGCGGAAGTGACGGGAAACGCGCCAGCAGCGCGCACAGAGGCAAATAAAGGGAGGAAGAGACCGGCAGAGCGGGGGAGACTACTTACCTGCCGCCACCGCCGAGAGTCATATCCTGGGTCCTCCAGCTTGCCGCCACCGCCGAGAGTCATTCCAGGCTGCAATTAGGCTCCACAACAGAAGCCAGAGCTGACGCTGAAGCCGCCATTGCCGCCACCGCCGAGAGTCACACTTTGGGCATAGAAACCGCGCCGCCGCTCCGGGAGGGACTACAACTCCCGGCAGGCACTGCGGCGGCGCGCGGAAGTGACGGGAAACGCGCCAGCAGCGCGCACAGAGGCAAATAAAGGGAGGAAGAGACCCGCGTCGCGGGACGCGAGCGGGACGCCCGGGGCTAAGCCCGGGCAAAGGGCGGGCCCTCTACGGCCCTCATCGGCAGGAGGAGGCAGGGGCTGGGCCAGAAACGCTGCCCAGTTGTATTCAAGTAAGTGAAAGATCCCCTACAGACTTTGAAAAATTCTGGATTACTGCTCTGACTATAAGCCCTTAGTTTTGCCTTGTTGCCACATCGGAGCATGTCCAAAGCTAAAGCATCATCTGCTCCACTGAATACAATTGATAATTATATGGTACAGAAGGTTGCTAAAATCAATCAGCATAGAAGATCATCTTTGGGCCTCAGTTATTCGCCAGACATGCTTATTGATAATACGCCATTATCTACTTCTGCTCTCGATATTAGTAATGAGGTCTTCCAGGCTCCAGAATCTAATTCATTAACGCAACTATTAGTTGCTATCAACGAACCTGCTCCAGAACCTACAAGTGACATAGACATTATCACGGTAGAAGAAGAACCCCCTGCACCAGTCCCAGCTCCTAGAGTAACAAAGGGAGGGGGAAAAAATGTACCAAAAAGGGGGGGGCTTCGATCGGGCAAGAAGTATACTGACCCTTCACCCCAGAGGAACATTGAAGATAAAATGGGGGGTAAGGGGGAAGCAAAGGCATATCTGGACGAAGACCAATTCAAGAAGTTACTGAATGCTATAGATAATAAAATAAGATCTATAACGAAACCACTATTAAGTAAAATTGACCAGCTCACGGAGGAGGTCGCTAGATTGGGGGTACTCTTGCAAGAAATAACTGAGGAAAGCCCAAACATCGCCCTATTGAACCCAGCTATAGCTGACCCACAAATTACTAACATTGCACCTGGGTCAGATCCCCAACCATGTACTTCCCAGAACATTATGAGGAGGTCAGCCCAAGGAGGAGTAGGGCTAGGAGCAACAAACCAAGATATTACTAATAAGGACCTTACAGGGCCTACTTCTAGAAGTACAAAAGATCTAGACAATGTAGAGGATGGCCCGGTTGAACTAGTAGTGGAAGCTTCCCCACTAATCTTGGTTCTGGCAAATGTTCCCCAACTTGAATCAGGACATACAGAGAACACTTCATCTCTGATTAATAAATCACTCCATTGGTTATCAAAGAACATGGCATTTAAACCAGGAGGCAGGGACCAGCTGGCACAGGAAGTAGTAAAAGCTAGAAGGGTTGCATGGATCGGGGGTGGCAATAAAAAGTTTGGGGGAGATTGCGTGGTGCTGCACTTCTCAGATCCTGAGGTTCTACCAAATATTCTAGCCAATATATATCCCCCTCAGCGTAGATCTACTGAAATAGTGCCTTTAACGTTGGATTTCTTTTATACAAAAAAGGGAAGTCATCTAAATCCAACCTTATTAAAAACAAAATGGAACCCTGTAATAAGAAAAGCCAAAATACCTGAAAATGTAAACAACTGGGGAATTACAACAGAAAATAGGTTCTTGGCCCTTTCAGGTCTAAGTCAATGTGATTGACTGGAACCAATGTCCACAGGGAAGACGAAAAAGATCATAAAGGATAAACATAGAAATATTAGTATTTCAAGTACATTAGGATTGGATTGTTGCGAGGGCTTGTCTCCTGATCTCAGGGACTATGCCCCTGATATAGTAAATAATACACCACTAACTGATTCTAGTAGTACTAATATTGTTGTATCTAGTTCTCTACCCTGTCCGTCTTCTCACAACCTGACTACTCCCCCAAAGAAGAGCAGTGTGGAAAGTGGAGATAGCATTAAGTTTCTATCTTGGAATGTTGCGGGTGTCCAACATAAAATAGAGACCCCAGACTGGTGTGAGTTCATTGACAGGTACGATATTGTGTTGTTACAGGAAACATGGTCAGTGACACCAGTCTTTCGACAGGGCTTTCTGAACTTTTATGTGCCCGCGAAAAAGAATACTAAGGGTCGCCCCTCAGGGGGTTTACTCATATGGATACGCCAATCTTTGCAATGTACTATTAGGCACATTCATATTATCAATAGTGACCTATTCTCTATTGTGCTCAACTGGGGCGTTGGCCACAAGATGGCAATATACAATATTTATGCAAGGGGAACCAAAGGGGGCACATCTTCTGATATAATAGGTGCCTTAGATAATGATTTAGAGATCTTAGCTACCCAGTACATTATCTTGGTGGGAGGAGACCTAAATACAACATTTGAACCTCTAGGTTGTGAGGATAGTGATCTGACTCAAGAGGAAGATGCTAAGTGGGGAATTCCCCAGTTGGATCTTCCGATGGTAACAAAGTGGACGGAAGTAGCTGTCCAGACTAAAAGTCTATGCCTATCCAGAGGACTGAGGGCTGCCAATGGCCGAACCCTTTCGGACCTACAGGGTAGGCATACCTTTGATAACCTAAGATCGAGTAGTAGAATAGACTATATCCTGGTAGATGTTAGAGGATGGAACAAAGTTGTTGACATGCAGGTTATCGCAAGGTTAGAGAGCGATCATAATCCTTTGTCATTGCTCCTCAACGTAGAACAAAAAGTATCCTGCGAAAATGTAGCTAGAAACCTGACGAATGTAGAAGTTGTTCCAACCAACAATCTCCGCCATATTAGATGGATAACCCTAGCAGATAATTTAGAGGCTATGCAGGCACTCAAGGGGCTAGTCATTGATGAAGTATCCAGACTACAGGTTTTAACAGATGATATAAATTTTAACGTACAGATTGAAGAGTCTCAGCCAAAGTTTTTTGACAATATACAGAAGCTATTCTTGAAAACATCCAAGAAGAGCAAGGGTATTGGACCACCCATAAAAAGGGGATGGTATGATCGATCTTGCAGAATCGCTAGACAAAATCTTAGCATAGCACTAAGATCCAAAGTAGGAGTTTTAAATGCCAGGGACAAATATAGGAAAATTCAGATCCAGGCAAAAAAGCGGTGGGATGAGAATCTTTGGCTGGACCTAAAGAAAGCATGTGTTGAGAAACACCAGAAAGAGTTCTGGGCCATACTAAAGTGGGGATCTGGGGGCATCCCAGATTGTCCAAAAAATCATGTAGCAAAGGAGTCCTGGGTAGATTTTTTTAAACCTCAGTACGCAGACAATTCAGGGTCGCATACTGATTTCCCCATAGAGATGGTATTCTTTACTAATGAATTATTCTCAGCGAAAGATGTACAGGAGGCAATGGATGGAGTGACCAGAGGCAGGGCACCAGGTATTGATGGAATACCGGCGGATGTATTTTTAGCGGACAGAGAAAGCTGGTGCAAATACTTTGTGTGGCTTGGAAATGCCATAGCACAGGGGGCAAAGATTCCAGCAACATGGAAAGGCGCGGAAATAATTCCAGTCTACAAAAAGGGGGATAAGACTTTACCAAGCAACTACAGGCCCATCAGTCTTATTGACTGCGCCCAAAAACTGATGGGCAGGATGGTACAAAATAAGATTCAAGCCTGGATAGCCGATAAGGACATCCTTTCCCCATACCAAGCTGGTTTTCGCCCCTTAACTTCCTCTGTCGACCAGGTATTCCACTTTTTAACTATCTACTGGAAAAATGTAACCCTGCTAAAAGGTCCCCTTTTTGCTGTTTTTGTTGACTTAAAGTCAGCTTTTGACCTGGTCCCTCGACAAAAACTTTGGACTGTCCTAAGGGAACTAGGAATAAGCCCCGAATTATTGACTTTGCTTGTAAGGCTGCATGAGTACAACTATGCCCGGATTAGGTGGGGTGCCCAGGGCGATGTCACAGAATCATTCCCTGTGGAGAGAGGCGTGAGACAGGGTTGCGTCCTGGCCCCCACCCTATTCTCTCTATATATTAATGGCATAGTTGACTTCTTGAAGCAATCTCCAACGGATGCTCCAATATTAGACGGGAAACGAGTTCCAGTACTAATGTTTGCAGACGACACCCTGCTGGTCTCGCGGACCCCTAGCGGCCTACAAAAGACATTAGATGCCTTTGGTGAGTTCTGTCGAATTCGGGGCTTGGAAATAAATACATCTAAAACCAAATTTATGAACTTGAATCCCTCCATGAAATTTAAGGGGAAAATGATCTACAACGGGGCTCACTTGGAAGAAGTGGATGCTTTTATCTATCTGGGCATCTCTTTAAATGCTAATATGAATTGGAGATCACATATGGACTCTGTAGTGCTTAAATTTAACCAGCTGGCAGGGGCAATTGCCCAGAAACATAAATTGTCTTTCACCAAACCAATCCAGCCCATATTGGAGATCTATGGCATGAAAGTGTTGGGTGCATGCCTTTATGGTTCAGAATTATGGGGTTTCTCCAATTTGAACAAACTAGCAGTTGCAGAGAACAAATTCTTACGGCGCATTATTGGTGCTCCTCAGAGCACTCCCTCGACCCCACTCCATTACGATCTTGGGAGGAAAAGGATCGAGGACATGGCCAGACTGCGTCCCCTCTTGTATTGGAGGCGCATAAAAACCACCCCTGAGCTGAGCCATTACGCAGCTGCCCTCTTGGATGTTGATAATTCTGATACCTTCCACAAAGTACCATGGCTTAAGGAAGTGAGGTTATTGCTTCAAAAGTTGCACCTTGAACACTTATGGTCTGCAGCAGACCCAGGCGATTTCCCGACTAAGAGCATATTGAAAAAATTGTACTGGGACATGATAAACAATGCTGCATTGACTTCTGATCAATCTTCTGCCTTGACATCCCAGTTTTTGGAAGTTAAACCAATCCCGAAATTTGAACAGTTTTGGGATCTGATCTCCAAACCCCTAGATAGAAAACTGTATTTTCAGTTTAGAATTGGCTCTTTACCTTTAAATGCTTTCACAGCCAATTGGTGTCCGGACAATGTAAATACTTGTTTTTATTGTAAAATTCATGCTGAAGATATCCCACATTTTTTATTTGTTTGCCCCTTATATGCTGCCCCAAGGAATAGATGGTTGAAGCCTGCTTGCAGAAACTTGGGCACTAGGAAATGTTTGGATGCCTTAAGAATTTTAAGATCAAACTGTGCCCCTAATCTTGCAATTGCAGTGGCTAAATATATGGGGTGGGCATGGATAATACGCACGCGCACTTTAAAACTCCTATGAACTGCACTACTAGACCCTGTGATTTAAACTTTGTGCTGTGTCTCTTTTTTAAAAAAAGGATTATTTCTTGTTTTATTCGCCAACAAGTATAAACTGCTTAGAATTTAATACTTTTTTATTTTTAGACTAGTATTTATATTTGTATAAGCTTAGGGATCTGCTTTTATGACAATGTTGTCGAATAAAGTATTTAAACTTGAAACTTGGTACATAGCTGTGCCCAGCTCAGGAAAGAAAGAGGCTTTCTCACTTCACATGCGACACAAATAGTGCATGGGGAATTAGCACATGATCTCCTTACTGCCTTGACCTATCCTAGAAAGTTGCAATTGTTAAATTTAGCACACATAAAAAAGTGACTGATAAAATAAGAGCAGGCAATGCCTTTGAGGATCACACAGCTCGGGAGATTGCAATGCAGTGAAGTACCACATCTATGTATGTAGTTAAGTCACAGGCTGAACGTTGGCATGATGCCAGGTAAGAGGTGCTGGACATGCAACAATCTGCCTCTGTTGATGAATTAGACAAATGGTCCAAGGTGGGAGCATTGGATGATGAGGGCTGTTGGAGGAATGAAGAAATGACAAAATGGAAGTTACCCTCAGCCTATTTACACCCTATGATTCACATGGCACATGGGCCGGCACAAGTTGGAGCATCCTCAACAGCAAAGCAACTTATGCAAGTTTGTGATCATTCAGAGATTGTCAGTACGGCTAAGAAAATAGTCCAGTCCTGTCTGATCTGTCTCCAGTATAATCCTGGAAAGGGAACACAAACTCCAACAGGAGGGTTTGCCATACCTACTGCACCTTTTGAGGTCCTGCAAATGGACAACATAGTTTGAGCATTGTAACAACCTGAAGTATGTCTTGATAGTGGTTTGTGCCTTTAGTAAATGGGTGGAGGCATACGCTACGAAAGATAATACAGCTCTTACTACAGCAAAGTTGCTCCTAAAAAGTTTTTTTTCCCCGACTCGGCATTTGCAGACTTTTGAGGAGTGACAGCGGACCCCATTTTATTGGGCAAGTTGTTGAGTATCTCATGAAAGGGTTGGGAATTAAGCAGAAGTTTCATGCTGCTTTTCACCCACAATCAGCAGGACTAGTGGAACATTACAACGCTACCCTAACATTGAAATTGGCTAAAATACAGGCTTCCACATCTTTGAAATGGTCTGATGCACTGCCTTTAGCATTGCTATCCATTAGATCGATACCACATACACAATCTGGCCTCACACCATATGAGGTGGTTTTTGGAAGGCCTATGAATATTTGGGGGATTTCTAAGCCGCGCCCTATACATGATGTAGCCTATGTATTGATGAATGACTATTTGTCTCAGTTGACTGACAGTTTGTCTTCAATTTATCAACAAGTTTGGGCGACTCTTCCAGACAGGTCGCAAGGTGAGGGCCACTGCTTGGGCCCTGGTGACTTTGTGGTTACAAAGTCCTTCCAGAGATCCTTGCTCCCTAGCACCGAGGTGGCGAGGCCCTGAGCAAGTGCTGCTGGCTACCAGGACTGCAGTTCAAGTGACGAACCGGAAGAACTGGGTCCATGCGACACACTGCTGAAAAGTGTTGCAAGACCTAGTGAGCCCAGCTGCGTTGGCAGATCACTGTGACATCTTGGTCACCGAGAAAGGACAAGCTGTGTCACCTGAAGGATCTGAGGAAGTCTTCCGGGACCACACAATTCCTAGTACATCTCGATATCAGCTGCGACCGTGGAAGAAAGACACTTCGTTGCTGAAAAAGACTGTTTGAGCCACTGTCCTGGGTGGTTAAACACTGACTTAAAAAGGGGGGGTAGACTTTTAGTACTACTCGTCTCAATGATAGTGAGGAAATCAACGCCTGCCCAGGACCTTAGGGCACCATTTATTTTGTTGATTTTCGATGAAATCAATATGCCTAAGGAGAAGAAAGCAACTGATGCAAGAGTCTGTAGCAAAAGAACAATAATTGCTACTGGACTCACTTTGACTGTTGTTATTGTTGCTATAGTAACATGGATTGTAGAGGAAGTAGCTCCTGTTCAAAATCTGTTGACTGCTATTACTCCTGTTCCCACTGAACATTTATGACTTTACTCTTCCTTATCATGACCAGAAGCACAGAATGTCCTTCCTCAATAACACTTTCATTTAGATGTTGCACCATACACACAATGCTACAAATGTTACCAATGTTATGTGGAATGATGCCAGCTCATCAGAAAAAGGAAGGAACGCCTTTTATTCCCATGCCGTTTTCACATAATGGCTCCTTTAGAGCCTGGCTTGCATTATTGTGGGGTTCTAAATTTGCTACTATTACTTATGCTGACGTAAGAAGACTAAACGCTCAATTGAATAAAGTCTGTTACCCTGATGAGGAAGGAGATCCACAAGCTAATGGAACTGTAAGGGAAATGGAGGAGTATTGTTGAGGAAATTCCTTTGCGCACTATGTTTTCTCTAACACTCGAACAACCTTGGGAAATAGGCCTCCTGTTATCGCTGTTACTAGAGCGCGAGCGGATCTCTGTGTGAGCAGTATTGGTAGTATACCTGTGGGAAAAAGGACTTACTGTACTGTTAAATATTACTGGAATGAACCATAGCAGCCTTTTGTCCTCACACAATACCTATTTCATTTGTGGAAATAAAGGTTATTACCACTTACCTATTAGGTGGTCTGGAAGCTGCTATGTGTCCTTTCTTCTTCCACTTGTGTTTTTGGCACTTGCATCCTCTCATTAAGACTATAAACTGTATATTTACATTTCTAAGAGCCGATTTAAGAGGACAATAAATAATGATGATGAGGATCAACCTGATACTGCACTGCAGCAGTATATTGACTTTAACTTGGGACAATTCTTCTTTGTTGGTGCGGCCTTAACGTGCAGAAAAATCAGACGTTTGACACGTGTTGTAGAGGCTGTAACCAATCAGACAGCAATGGCGCTTGGGAATTCCACAAAAGAACTACAAATTGCAAGAATTGTGACGCTCCAAAAAAGGATGGTCCTTGATGTCATCCTGGCTGATCGTGGTGGAGCATGTCGCATCATCGGGAGTAGCTGTTGCATTTACATCCCTTACCACGCCCCTTCTGTTTTTGATGCAATTTCCAAGATACACTAAATAGCCACTGAAATCCACCAGGATTCAGGGGCATGGACTTTGAATGGATGGCTATGGAACATGTTTACTGTATGGGGCTGGAAATTACTGTCAACTCTATGTATATTTTTTGATATTCTTTTCACTTGTCGCATATGTATCCAATGCGGCCCGATGCTTTGTTCCCTTTGTGTTTCTACTTGCACCTTGTGTATACCGACTAAAAAAAATGCTAAGAATGTAAATGGCCGATATTTTTCTTATTCCTTCGAAAGTGTAAGAACATGTCTTCAGCGTATGCTAAAAGGGTCGTCTGTGGAAATCAAAAATAATTTCTGTTAGCATAAGCTGAAGCCATCTTGTTTGTGGCATCCATTTTGTTAGCTATACAATTCTTCTGTCTTCACTGCTGCTTGCCCTTCTATTCTGCTTGAGTCATCAGCTTTAGTTAACTCCTTCTGTACTGAGCCAAAGCAATGTATGTGCTGAGAAAAGGCCTGTAGATGCTGAAATGCACCTGGTCAAAGATGTAACTGTCAGATATTTTGTGCTGCTGTGAACAGTTCTGTTCCCCCTCTCACTTTGCTGACTAAGTGATTACTCATCTGCCCATGTCTGTCTGTAACTATTTCTGTGTAGGCCTGTACCTTCTATTTGTATCTACATGCTTACTCTGCAACAAACTCTATATATAAGCACCGTGGTCTGTGTATTCAGTGTACTACCTCAGGCAGCACTTGAGAAGTGCTGTGTGGATGTGGTCCCACTCATGAGTGATTAATAAACATGTTCTTTGAATTGCAGCTTCAGTCTCAATCTCTTTTTTTGGCCTATGGACCCGTGGACAAGATAAGGGTAAACTCATTAAAAGGCACATTTCCACACAATGAGTAGCTCCAATACAGAGATGCTAGGGAGTCCTTGTAATTCAGCTATCATGGGAATATGCAAACCTAATAGAAATTACAGAATAGTTCAGGATTTGCGCAGAATAAATCAGATAGTAATACCTTGTTGTCCAATAGTACCAAATCCAGTTGTGATTCTTTATCAAATTCCTTGTGAAGCAGAATAGTTTTCAGTGATTGATGTATGTCAAGCTTTTTTCTCGATACCCCTGCATCCGAATAGTCAATATTTGTTTGCTTTTTGGTTCGGAACCGTGTTTTGGCATGGTGCTGAGTTCCTTAAGGGTATACAGAGAGCCCCTCAATCTTCAATTGGATATTGAAGAAATGTTTGGAGTCATTGGTAATGCCTAATAAATCAGTTTTAGTGCAGTAAATAGATGACTTTTGGTTGCATCGAAAACAAAAGAAGATTGTGTGACTGATACAATTGCTCTACTGAACCATATGACAGTAGGTGGGCATAAAGTGTCACCAGCAAAATTACAATTTTGTCAAAAAGAAGTTCTTGGATCACAATATTGAAAAAGAAATCAGGAAGGTGTTTCTAGATCAGATGAATGCCATTTTGCAGATGAATCCACCAAGAACACAAAAAGAAGTTTGAATGATTCTGGGAATGGTTGCCTATTGCAGGCAGTGGATTGTTGGTTTTTCACTGATAGCCAGACCATTACAAAGACTGACACACAAAGACATGTCAGATCCTATACATCTTGATGATGACAGCATGAAAGCATTTCTCGAACTGCGAAACAGTTTATGTCAAGCACCCGCATTGAGGATGCCAGACTTCAATAAGAAATATTTGCATTATTTTGTAGTGAACGTGATGGTTGTGCACTTTCAGATCTAACTCAAATGCATGAAATAGCCCCCATCCAGTGGCATATTTTTCAGCTATATTGGATCCCGTAGCTGCAGCTTTACCTGGTTGTTTGAAAGCGGTTGCTGCAACGTGTAGGAGTTTGGAACAAAGTTAATCGATTGTAATGAAACAACCATTGAAAGTGTATGTGCCACATTCAGTAGAGATTTTATTAACATGAACTCGCACACTGCACCTTACAAGCAGTTGGTTAACAAAACATGAGCACGTGATTTTGGGAGCTGAGAATGTTACAGTGACAAGATGTCCGAGTTTGAATCCAGCTACATTATTTCTGATTCCAAGTTGTGAAGTTGTGGTGGATGAGCCAGATCATGATTGTCAGGATGTGACAGAATTGTGTACAAAACCAAGACCTGACATACAAGATACTCTGTTACTTGAATCAGATTTTATGTTGTTTGTAGATGGGTCATGCTTGAGAGATAAAGAAGGTACCTTGCGAGCTGCATATGCGATTTGTACAGTGGTGAGTGTCATTGAAGCATCATAGTTGAAAGGAGTGAGTTCAGCACAGGTAGCAGAACTAATTGCGCTGACAAGAGCATGTTGCCATACAACGCAAATGTGAGTAACCCTATTTACGGATAGTCAATATGGTTTTGGGGTTGTCCATGATTTTGGATAGGAGTGGTCTCAATGTGGATTCTTGATCTCTTCAGGTTTACCGACACAAAACGGAGAGTGTGCAAGAGATCTATTGATGGCACTACTATTACCACCCCAAATTGGGGTGGTGAAATGTTCAGCGCATAAATCTGGTTGTGACTATGTTACTGTGGGCAACAGATATGCAGATGAAATTGTGCGTTTTTGTGCTCAAAATCAATATACAATTAATGGGGTGCATTTGAAAGAACGATCTGATCAAACAGAATGCAGGTTAAAGTTCTCATCTGTTGAAACATGGGACGAAATCAGAGAAATACAAGATGTAGCAAGTGAAACAGAAATAAAAGGGCTGATCAAAGCAGGATTTACATGCAGGGCAGATGATGACGTGTGGATTTACACTGATGGAAGACCACTATTGCCAGACAGTCTGTTGTCGTAAATGGGTAGAATTTGCCGTGGTCTTACACATGTGGATAGAGATGCTATAATTAGACTGTTTAACCCATTTTGTGCTCGTGTCGGCCCACTACCTCCCAGGTACTGCGCACGACCAATTACCAACGCAGACCCGCCCACTGCGTCGAACGCCCGTACCGCGGCAGAATGTCCGCCACAGTAAACGGGTTAGACAAGCATGGTATAACCCTAAGTTCAGAGTCATTGCAGAGTGTTTCTGTCAAAGGTGCATAACTTGTCAACAACAATATGCAGGGAGGATAGCAGTTGGGTCGAATTGGAAAAGTAGTAGGTCCATTTTCACGTATGCCTGTTGACTTTATTGACATGCCTCCTAGCCATGGTCTAAAATATGTGTTCATGATTGGGTGTCTGTCTTCTTGTTGGGTTGAGGCATATCCATCAAAATGTAATGATACCCTCACTGTTGCTAAATAGCTTCTTAGAGAGAGAATTCATAGATTTGGATTTCCTGTCACGTTAGAATCAGATAGAGGAACTCATTTTAATAATTAGGTAAAGATTTGTGCTGCATTACAAATTAACCAAAAATTGCATTGTGCTTATTGACTTGGGGCATCCGGTGTGGTTGAACAAATCAATGGCACAATAGAGTAAAGACTAGCCAAGGTTTGTGCATCCACAAAACTGAAATGGCCTGATGCATTACCTTTGGTGCTGATGAGTTTGAGAAGTTTTAAGACAAAAGAACTAGACTGTCCCCACACAAGATTGTGATGGTAAGGCCTATGAGACAGCCAACAGACCCAGCAAATTAAGTTGTGAACATAGCTGAGGATTTAGTGCTCGATTATTGCAAAGGATTGGCTGATGTGGTGCGTTCTGTGTCTCACCAGGTTGGAGAAGTAGCAACTACAGTACAACAAGAACATGCACATAACTTGAGTGAGCCCTGGAGAGCGGGTGCTCATTAATAAGCATGTGTGGAAGTCTTGTTTGGGACCTCGTTGGCCATATCAAGCGATTTTTTTTGACAACAACAGCAGTTAAATGTGGTGTTTTGTCTATTTGGATCCATGCAAGCCTCACTCGTCGAGTCCAATGTCCACTTGAAAGCACAGAGTCAAATGAATGTGAACAAAAAGAATGGAGAGAACCTGAACAGACTGAGAATCAAGTAGAGTGGGCACAAGCTACTGGATATTGCAGCGCTGTCATTGCAGATGCTGAAAGAGAATTGATCCCTGAAAAAGACAAAGAAAAAGAAACAATGGAATCAGTTAAGCGAGGTCTTGAATCAAATGAAGTAGACTGTGTTTCTAGAAAACTAGTAAGAAAAGGTAATGAATGGCCTAAAGGAGTTGAAAAATATATATATACTTTGAATGAGAAGATTCCAACTACTGTTATTGAAATATCTAGCCAATCTGAACAAAGCAATACTGAAGGAGAAGAAAGTATGGTACGCAGAACAAAGAGAGCACAAATCCCAAGCTAGAAGTACACTGCACCTGAATGGACATATTTGGCTGCTGCAACAAACAAGTGGATAAATAATTCACTGTGTTTTGTTCTAAAGACCATTTGTCATATGAGCTACCCTAAATGAACTGCGCTTAAGAAAATGGGTGCAGAAAAAGAGAGAGGGGATTTGAAAATAACGCCGTTGTGACATGGATTTGAAGCTGTTGTGATCTGGATCTGAAGCTCAGTTGATGCTCAGAAAGTGTGTAGGGTACACAAATTTTGCTAAACAAACTATACTATTTTTTGATTTTCTTTTTTAATTTTCGATTATAATATGGATAAAACAGAGACTTGAAATCAAAATCAAGGGTTAATTAGGTGAAGGTGTCTTAATGTTTGTTTTGTATATGTTCGTATTATATTGTTTGTTTGGTTAGTACTAATTTTAATAGTGCCTTATTTTATGTATCCTGTTAATGTTAGTTCTACTAATGTATGTAAATAGAATAATTAATGTAAAGGAAATTCTTATAGAAGAGCCAGAGACTAATATTAAAAATCTAATAGGAAATGACTTAAATCAAGATAATTCTATTAATGACTTTTCGTTGAATGTTTATACTAAACGTCTCTATGAGTATGTAGATACTATGGATACAAGAGATTGTTATGTCTGGAAGCAATTACCCTTGTCTGTGTCAGAAGGGGTGACTTATCATCACCTTCCTTTAACATATGGCATTTCGTGCACTGAATTAACAAGTTTATTCTACGGCAAAGAGCAGTTTTAATATTTTTACTATAACTATGCTTTAGGGGCACATACATCAGGCCTCTAGGCCCATAGGAATGAATGGGAATCTATTCCTTAATTGTGAATCGCAATTTGCTATTCGCAATTAAGGAATATGTAGGATTCGCTAATATTTTAGCGAATCCTACATGCATAGGCAATTGCGATTCCATAATTGCGATTCCTTAATAATCGCAATTATGGCATCGCAATTGCCTACCTTGATGCATGTGCCCCTTAGTCTTTTCAGAAGTTCCTATCAGGAAGAATATGAATATAGTGAATAGAGCGAAGAATGCAGAATACATGGGAGATTTCTTTAATACTACTAAGTCTGTAGATACTGTATATGCGCATCAAAATAATTTGACTTGTAGCTTACGCTGTGTAGAAATAGAATTTAGAAAGACTGTACAAGATAGGTGACAAGAGTTTAAGAGAAAAGCTGCAGAACATAACACTAACATATCTTAATGGGCTCTTAAGGAGGGTGATTACAAGAAAGATGAGACATATGCTGCAATGACTCATCATCATAAAGGGAAGCTTTGCTTACTTAGACAAAACTTAGGAACTTGTCTAGCCTGGAGGTGGGGTAAGCACAGGCAACAACAAACAAAAAACTAGGGGTAGAAATAGAACCCAAAGCAACTGGCCTAATTTCAACACTCATTTGATGCCAGGTTTCCAAGGCCCATACAATCATCCACAACAATACCAGATGTACGGTTGGCAACCACCATTCCCACAACCACTGTTCCCCCGAATGCGTACAGACCACCTTTTTTAGGCAGGGGCAGAAGGGGAAGAGGCAGACGGAGAAATACAAATCAGGTACATTGGGAGATGGAGGATCCGGTGGGCAACAACACGCGGAGCAGGACACGGGATCCACTGGTGGACACAAGCAACAGCGGGGCCTAGTAACGTACTTGGCAACCAGACCTCTAACTCCAATCGAAGAGAGAGTCCTAAATAAAGGACTGGGTTTTGTCCCCATCTCCAGGCTAGACAAGTTCCAATTACATTGCAAACTGTCGAGCTTCTTCCGTAAATCAAAACTTAAAGCCTTCTTCGAGAAACAAGGTGAAAGCCCAACTACTGACGACCCTAATGAGACAGGGCTCAGACCTAAATCCAGTTTCATGCCGCCACCACACATGATCCCAGTCGAACTAGCCACCTTCGAACAAGCGGTTTTCAATGATATTGAGATCCCGAACCTAAAAAAACATTTATGAACATGAGCAAAGAGGAGAATGCTGCTCTAGCGAACCTGAGGAACTGCGACATGATTGTCATAAAACAAGCAGACAAGGGTGGTGGAGTGGTTATCCTTGACAAAGAGGCCTATCAGAAAGAATGTCTGAGACTGTTATCTGATGATAAAAACTACCAAAGACTGCCTAGTGACCCCACTATGGATTTGAGACAAGAAATTAAGTCCCTAGTTGACCACACTGAGACAATGGGATATATCTCTAAACAAGATGCGGATTTCTTGTGTAACAGTGATGGAAAAATCCCCTATTTCTATACCCTCCCGAAAATGCATAAAAACAAACTCTCCCCTCCAGGCAGACCCATAGTATCGGGGATAGGTTCCCTCTTGGAACCCCTGTCTGGCTTTTGTGATGTTTTTTTCAAAGCTCCTGTACAGAAAACTTCAACCTACCTACAAGACACTAAGAGCCTAGTACAATTCATGGACCAGATTGAGGTCAATGAAAACACGATACTGGTAAGCTTTGATATCGAAATCCTCTACACAAGTATCCCCCAGGATGATACTCTGAAAGTACTCCAAAGAGCTCTAGGAAAGGAAGAATGGACAGCCCGGACACCTAAAAACCTTATTCTTGAATGCGCCAAACTAGCGTTGAAAAATAACTTTTTGAATTTGAGGGAGCCCCCTACCTCCAGACTGGGGGTACTTCAATGGGCAGTACTTTTGCCCCAAGCGTGGTTGGACTATACGTTTTTGATTTTGAACAGAAATACATTCTCAACAAACAGAACCCTTTCAGATCCCATATTATGTCTGGAAAAGGTATATTGATGATGTCCTTGCCATTTGGCAAGGACCAGAAGACACACTGACATCTTTCTTCCACTGGATCAATAGATGCGATCAGAATTTGAAATTTACATATACCAAAGACCACACGACCATGGTCTTTCTGGACGTAGTCATCAGCAAGGAAAATGGATGCCTGGAAACTAAGACTCACTGCAAACCGACAGCCAAAAACAATCTCCTAAGATATGTGAGCTTCCACCCGAGGCCTCTAAGGGAAAACCTGCCCTACGGACAATACCTAAGGATCCGCCGCAACTGCAGCAAGATCACGGACTACCGCAGGCAAGCAATTGATCTCACAAATAAATTAACTGAGAGAGGGTACCCCGAGAAAATTCTTAGTAAGTGCCAGAAAAGAGCGCAACCAACCCAGAGCAGTATTACTGGAGAACACTCCTAGGAATGAGAGTGAAATACCATTGACCTGTGTCACTACATACAGCACAGCATCTAACTTGGTCACTAAGTCCATTAACAAACATTGGACGATTCTGAATACAGGCAATCTGAAGTGGGAGAAGTCACTCTCCTCTTTTAAGAAAGCAAGGAGCATAAAGAACTCTGTTGTGAACACACATCCAAAAGACACCCATGAAAAATCAACAACTGTTCTAAATGTCTGGGGTCTGCCAGACGTCACAGGACATTACAAATGTGGAAACTGCAGTGTCTGCCACCTCACTGAAAAGACCAAAACCATATCATTAGAGCCAGGTAAGGTGTGGACTTTACGAGCACACACCAACTGCAACAGTACCAATGTGGTATACATGATTGTGTGCCCATGTAATCTACAATATGTGGGAATGACAAGCAGAAGAGTGAAACAGAGAATATGTGAGCACCGGAGCACAATCAGGTGCAAAAAATCAATGACTAAACCCACTGAACATTTCTTCACGCATAACCATTCTCCAAATGATATGAGGTGGACTGTCATAGAGCAAATACAATCAGGGGATAGACTACAACAACGCCTGTTTGAAAAAGAACAGAGATGGATATATAGGTTGTCCACGCATAAGACTGGATTAAACAACAATATCCCATGGAACTCTGTTCTTGCAAAATAGACCGTTACTGTCCCTCTAATGTCTGAATGTGAAAGAACTGACTTTAATTAGTCCATTCTATTCACCATACGCATATGAGTGAATGCCACTATTTGGATGTCTGGCTGAAGAGTGTGCTTTGTTGTTAAGTGGTAACTGTAATTCCCCCACTTTATACAACCCCCCCCCTTGGTTGGGCCCATCCACGTGCCTGTCGAGATACTTGCTCGGTTTGACCCCCCTTTTCCTCCCTCCCTTTTCCTCCCACTCTGTAGGCACCCTTGGGAATGGTGCAGCAGAGGCCATTATTACTGTAAGCGCGAACCTTCTATGAGTGCGCTTTAGTTTTACTGTCTGCTCGATAGTCATTAGCATCGGCGCAGCAGTGGCCACTATTGCTATAAGCACGGACTTTCATTTCCAGAGTATGGGCGTGTCTTTCTCACATAGTGTGAGTTCTTTGTCCTACCCCAACAACATTAATTCTTTATTGACACTTTTGGTAGACACAAGCGCTCCAGTCCTTTCTCACTCCCCGTAACAGTTTCCATAGTAACAGGGACGCGGTCATTGCCACGCCCGCACCGTACTTGCATGCCGTCTTAGCACGTTGAGAGCATCTACGTCACTACGTGTGGCAACGCCCTCCCCGTATCCGGAAATGCCGTCTCTTAAATGTTTTGTCGGAGCCTCCGGTACACACACATGGGGCACCAAGGAGGTTTGCATGATAGGTCAAACAGCCTAGATTGATTCACCACAAGTAAGTTCTGGAATTCAGCAGCGGGTAGGCACCGCGCAGATCACCCTTGCGGATCTAATCCTTCCCTTTATTTTCCAACATAGATCATGGCAGGATCTTGTATTTGCAACACCGACGTCCATGAGGCATGCTATCCTAGCGCTTCAAGTAAGTGTCACACCCTCTTCGCTGTCCTGATGAGTGCACGTTTGGTTATTTGCCTGTTTGTTACATGTTGGACTATATATCATTCTGAACCGGTATGCCGTTTTTTAATCCTGCTCGAACGTATTCACCTCGAGCATTGACACACACTTTGAAAGAACTAATCGAGCATGTGTGTTTATGGGAATTGGGGAGTGATTTTACTTCCCTATGAAGAGCACTTCCTTTCACTCACGATCTAGCTGTACCGTGGAATCAGTGAGTGTGTTATGAGTGCACAGACATGCAGCATTGAGTGGGTTGTAATATACATTCATGGGCCCTTTTTGAAGCCCTATGGTGCTTATTCTATTCCAATGGCATCCCGGCATGACCACTTACGAGCCATGCATTAACATCCACCGTATTTCATCATCACTTTGGATGTCGAAAAGGAGGAGCACTTTTAAACACGCTCTGTGTCTAATGTATTACACTTTGCGTTTGTCTCTTTCTTTCTTTGCAGGCTTTCTTTTCTAGGAATCCGGGAAAAGAACAAATTCTCCACCACTGTGAGTTGCTAGTGGTTTGTTTCATGTTTTTTTCACGTTGTCAAGGGCAGGGTACACCTTAGCGAGTGTATACCATACCATTACTGGTCTTGACGAAAACCCTGCAATTATATAAGTTGTTGAAACATGTAGATCAATTTTATTTCACAACATAACTTGCGACACCACAAGCCTACCTAATTCGTCAGGGTGTCCAACTAATAATTTTTATTGTTGCCCAGTCACTCCAGAATAAAGTTTTTTATAGTGAGTACTCAACTGGACAACTTTTAATCACCATTTTTTTCACTTACACAAAAATCCAAAAAACAAATCCGCTCCACTGTAGTCAGGTGTCCCAGCACACCCGGATGGCACTCGGCTATCCGGGTGGGACCCAGATGATGAAGCATGTCACCAACTAGGTTGGTGAGTGAGAGGTCTTCTAACAAAGGATGAATCTGTCCTTTTAAGCCTTTTGTGCACCTCTATAGCCTTGGCGGAGGCAATGGAGTGCCTCCAGGGGGTACTCCTCTATTTGTTTTCTTTTTACTATAAGTAACATTACACATTTGCATAAAGATTTAACTGAATTAAAAGTTGATGGTGCATGGTAGAAACTTGGTAAGGGTTTTTCCTTGATGGGTAATTGGTTTTCGGCATTAAGTAATAGTTTGTAAGGGCAAATACTAACACCAATAATTGCTATTGCTGCTGGCATACCAATAGTAATACTGATATATAAGTGCTGTAAGAGTAAAGCAAAGGATATAAAACGAAGAGTAAGAAAAAGGAAAATAGATTAAATAAAGGTACAAGACAAAAAGGGAGTGCATACTATGAAGTTCTGAGAGATTTAGAGGGTGTTAGACTAAAACAAATGAAAGCAAGTGTTTTCTGAAAACAATCAGATCGTAATCAGATTATGTAGGTTATGTGATGGCTTGAGTCACCATCAGATGGGGGATTGATGGAGCAGGATTTTTGCGAAAAATCATGTTTGATCAAGTCTTTTCAAAAGTGTGTTATTAATAAACATATTTAACAGTGTGAAAATTAATAACATAGGAGACTTTTGAACGTACAACGTGAAAATGTGCCAGAAAGGCAGGATGTGTTTAATAAACAGAAGCCGCTACGTTTAACATGCAGAAAGCACAGAAAATATGACGTTTTTTTACAGGAACTAAAACAATACGAGAGAGAAAAGTGACAAATGTGCTAAAATGAAAACTATAAGTAGAGTTTTAGTAAATATTCGGAATAAAAATGCTTATAGTAAAATGTTTCATGATTATGTTTTATTCTTTATAACAAGAGAATAATTGATTGAGTAATAACTCACATTTTTAAATTGGGTTACGCCTTTTGAAAACAATTAGAATAATGACCATTTTTTTTATCTATTCTCTTAATTTTTCAAACAGTAATGCGTGTGTTTTTATTCCTCAGAAAACCGATGATTTTATGCTATCCAATGAAGGCCTCAAACCCTGCTAGAGTTATTTTCCTATTGTTAAACTAAGCCTCAGAAAGAATATAATTTGTCCTTGGTTATTTCCAAAATCCTTTTATATTAATTTAGTTGTGCACAGCATATCACTGGAAATTCCTTTCCTCTGTTAAAATATTTCTTTCTATGAATAATTGTGTCAACTATGTTGCAAACTGATGTGGAAGTGAGCATGAAGATGGTGAAGAAAATCCAAGTTCCTTTCCTGCTTCCGTGGAGTGTGGAGTGAGGAGATATTTCGTTTTAACAATAGACTGACTTGTTAAAGTTCCGGATGACATAGCTTGAAGAAAGATCACCTCATTAATGTAACCAATGGAATCATCTAGAACTGTGAAAATGAAACATTCGGGGGCTGGTTTATGAACACTTTGGGGTATAATTATTTCTGTGGCAAAAGAATTGGGCAGTAGCTGTTTCTCTGAGAAGAGAGCCTTTTGCTGCTGTATTCTCTCTATGCTACACTGTCTGGCTATATTCCTTACAAATACTGGGCATAACATGCTGTCAGTCCGAACCTGATTTCCTTGAACAAAATTTATTCTGATTACCTTGCACTCATTGGCTGGTGATGTTGCTCAAGCTATACCTTTTCAGCTGAAGGGTTAGCTATTTCTGACTATTGCACCCAGTGCATTTGTTCATTGACTCTAGGTTCATATGAATCTTGTACTGCATATTGATATTTTAATATATTGATTCCTTTGTCTCTCTCTCTATCCACTCACACTTGTGTTTGAATTTTTTATGTATTTGTCGTGAACTGTATTTCCTTATTGTGATTTTACCTTTAACAATGAAATAATATTGAATTGACATTACTAATTTATTTGGTATATTGAACATTCATATTTTGATGATTTAGATAAAAGTGACTTGATAAGTATACAGATTTTGTCTTTATTATTGAATTATTTGACATAGATGCATACTGTGACTGTTATGTTTGGTTAAGCTTTTCCTTCATTATAGGTCCTCAGTTAAGAAATAGCATCAGTCTCTTATTATCTGAGTCCCTATTAGCTCTCCAAAGATCTGTTGGAGGACCAGGTGTTTGTAAGTGGTTATTGAGTTTTCGTGGGCCTAAATTCTTAGATGTAATGAAAGTTTCATACATGATATTAGCGATATTGTGAAAGAGTATAACATTTACACTGCTTCCGCTGGATCAAAGGCGAAGTCCTGCACAGATGATGGCAGCAATTTGTCAGTGTCGTCTGAAAGAAAGGTGTATGAGGCAGCTGTCCCCATGCATGGGGTCCCTGAGAGATATTAGGTGCAGGATTGTGGAACTACTTCACAGTAGAGGAGAGGCACACTTTGTTAGCCTTACAGAAAGCACATGAACTCACATACACTGCCATGAAGGACGCCCTCACCACCAGAAATAGTCTTATCCCAGATATACAGTGACAAGTTTAGACACAGCAAAATTCCCAGACATGGTTTGAATGTCTAGATTCCTTTTGCAGAGCACTGGATGGTTAGGGGCAGGGCAGTGAGGAAACAGATTACAAAGGGCTCTTCAATTTGATTGTATAGGAGCACTTTTCTAATCTGTGTTTTCCAGAGCTGCACCAGCACTTGATGGACAGCAGACACCAGTAAGCTTGGTCAGGAGGCAAGCCGCTGGTCGAGTACCGGGGTCAACAAGAGGTTGTATGGGGGAGACTCAGCCAAAGGTCGAAAGGGTCCCTAGCAGAAAAAGGGGGGACAACAATAACAGCTGGGATTTCTCTAAGTGGCCCCAAATTTGTTCCCAGGGTAAGGATTCCCAGCCACCTTTTGAGAAAAAGAAAAGTTGGGTGCTGACAGGGAAGCATGGAGGGAAGGGACCCCAGATGTTCTTTGACTGTAGCCAGGAAGGACATTTTAGATGGAGTCCCAAGTGGGCACAGGCCCCCACCAGGTGGCAGTCACCGGGTGTGGCCAGTGTAGCGCTTGGGGAGGAGTAGGTTCCAGGTGGGTGTGGGGAACCAGCTGAGATGACCCTTGTCTAACTGGGGGACAGTGAGATGGCCCAGCGAAACCTTATGCCTGATAACACTAAAAAATACAGGCAGTGGGTGTCCATTAATGGACAGAGGGTAAAGGCTCTGAGAGACACAGGAGTCAATATGACTACTGTCAGGTGTCATCTGGTGTCTGAAGAGTGATCCCTGGCGTGCTTGACCAAATAGTTGCAGTAGAATACAGTGAGAGACATTGTAAAGTGTTGCAGGTTCCCTTTAAGGGGAGGGTAAGTGGTTCTAAGGTTCCTTGAGGCTAGCTGTGAGCCCATCCATGCCTGTGGATTGTCTGCTGCGAAACAGCCAGGAACACTCCACTTGGAGGGAGATGGAATACAGGTGTATTGGAGATGTTGGGATTTCCTATGTGGGTTGCCAAACACATGGTCCATGACAGCCCAGAGTGATCAGAAGGACCTGGAGCCTGAAAGACCGGCCCAGGTGTCTTCCAGGAAGAAGAGGGGCAAGGGGGCCCAGGAAATCTGCTCCAGAAATTCCAACTGCCTGGGAGGAGGCTGAACCGGAGGGGGATGCCCAAGAACCTACAGGGGAAGAAGTGGCTGAAGTGGGGAACATGCCTGGGTGGATCTGATGGCAGCAGAAAGAGGTCCCACCAAGGAAGAATTCTGTGCAGCACAGAAAAGTGTTCTACTCTTGTGAGTTTTCAGAAGCAGGCTGAAGACCAGGTAGCTGGCAATGAGTCTGGATCTCACCTGATCTATTGGGAGACTGGGGTCTCCTATATAGTGAGCCTAAGGCTGCTGAGCCTGGGGCTGCCTGTGTGCAGGTGGCACCCCATCACTTTAGACCCTTCCTACTGGTTTTAGCTCATGAGGTGCGTCTGGCTGGTAGTTTGGGTCAAGGCAAGACCTTTGATAGGCTTGTCACCCACTTTTACTGGCCCCAAATGAGTAAAATCTCCGATGCGTTCTGTAGATCCTGCAGGACTTACTAAGTGAGTGGCAAGGGAGGGAGGAGATATAAGGCTCCCCTGCAACCATTCCCTGTCATGTTCACCCCTTTTGAGTGGATGGATATTGACATTGTGGGGCCTCTGGGTCCATGTCAGCCATGGGTAACAGGTGCATCCTGGTCTTTGTGGGCCATGCCACCTGGTACCTGGGAGCTATCCCTATGAGGACAGTGATGGCACCTGGTCACTGATGGGAATCTTTACCCACATGGGTTCCCCAAGGGGGTGGTATCTGACCGGAGTACCAACTTCATGCCACTGTACATGAAGGCCATGTGGAAGGTGTGTGGACCCGAAATGCATTGGGCAGCTTCAATAGAGAAAGATTTAAATCTACTGTTTATTGTATTGTAGTTGAATACTACTGATTATTTGATTTTGATTTGAATGAAATAAATGTAAACATATATTGACAACCAAAAACAAGAATACTGTTGATGTTTATGAGGAAGTCTATTTACAATATTATTTTAAATTAGAATTAAATATTTTTAGACCAAAAGGTTGAGGCAAAAGTGCGCACAGAACAGGTGGTTCCACTTGGAAATTATGTCCTTTTACCTTGCCTTCTGTTTGCCTACAGGGAGGTACCGCAGAAGGAGTGTGGCTTCAGTCCTTTTGAGCTTCTGTATGATGACCTCTCAGTTTGGTAAAGAAAAGGGCTAGGAGAAAACTCCTAGCAAGCCACCCCAGGATGTATTTAGTTACATGCTAGCATTCTGGAACCAGACAGCACGCTTCAGGAAACTCACCCAAGAGAATTTAGAAGTTAGCCCGGAGGACATGAAATGCTGGTACAACCAGAATACCACTCTGGTTGAGTTTCTGCCTGGTCAAAAGAAGTGGGTAATAAAGCTAATAGAGCCCTGTGCTCTACAAGGCAAGTGGTCTGGCCATTTGAGATGAAGGAGTGCAAGACTGCTGTCACCAAACTGGTGGACTTACAGACTCCTAGGAAGCCCTTGAGGGTCCTGCACATGGACCGCCTCAAACCCCACTTTGAGAGGTCTGAGTTCACAATGCTCTTGGCTACTGATGATTGAGTGGAAGAAGAGAGTGAACTTCTAGCCAACCTCCTGTCTGCCCAAGCGCAGGATGGTCAGTGGAATTTGTGATCTAATTCCCTACACTGACCATATGGCCACAGAGTGACTTTTGCCAGTTGCTGGGACAGTTAGCAACTCTGTTTTCATTCATCCCAGGAGTCACCCATTGGTGCACTCATGACATAGATATTGGGGATAGTCCACCTGTTAAGCACAAGATTTACAGGCCAACTGACAGAGTGAAGGCTAGGAATAAGTAAGAGGTTTCCAAGATATTAAACCTGGGGGTGAGTGAGCACTCAAGTAGTCTTTGGTCCAGCCCCGTGGTTTTGGTTAAGTATGGGCGAAATTTGCGTATTCGCGGTCCGTGAAATCCATGTATTTGTGCAAACTTTTTTATTTTGGCGTGTTTGTGGGTTTTTTTCAGCGCGGCTACCGTGAACTTACCCATGCGGTCGTTTTTGGGCGCGACCATCTTGTTCGCAGGAGGAAAACAACTCGGCAAATTCAGAATCAAGGTAAGTCAACGCAGCGCGCTTGAGATTGAATTTTTGAAGCGCCAACAAGCAAAAAAAATTCGCGAACTTGCGAATTGCGGATTGTTTGGCAATTTCGCGCGATTCGCGAAACGCGAGATTGCCAAAAATCTGCACATTTCGTGAGCGGAACGAATTTTCAGCCCATGCTGGTTCCAAAGGCTGCCCTGCCCGGTGTCGCTCTTGAACTGCAGTTCTGCATGGACTCCTGTGTGCTCAGTGCCGTCACCAAGACTGATGTGCACCACATCCCCGAGCTGATGAGCTCATTAATCGGCTGGGAGCTGCTAAGTTCTTTAGTACGTTTGACTTAATGTCTAGGTACTGGCAGATTGCCTTAACCGAGGGGGCACAAGACAGATCAGCGTTCTCAACACCAGAGGGGCACTACCAGTTCCTGTTTATGTCTTTTGGGTTGAAGAATGCCCCTTCCACATTCCGGAGGTTGGTCCATCAGGTCCTGGCTGGATTAGAGAACTTCAGTGCCGCCTATCTTGACAACATGGCAGTCTTCAGCTCCAGTTGTGAGGACCTTATGTACCATCTTCAGGAGTTGTTGAATGCCCTGCAGGGCGTAGGTCTCACTATCAAGGCTAGTAAGTGTCAGATAAGGCAGGGGTCTGGGGTTGTTCTAAAAAACACAACAGAGGGTCCCTGAAATTTCAATATCTAGAGAAGAGAGCAGGGAAATTATCACAAGGAAAAAACCAAATCTTCCCCCTTAGGATTTAATGTCTGGTAATTTATCCAAAATAAACATATAGTTGTCCCACAAACATGTAGTTTATAACTTTTATTACCAAAAAATATAAATATTTATTAATACAACATACCTATAGATAGTTACTTCATATCACATATGAACATATACATTCATGTGAAAAATAGCAAATCATTGATAAAAGAAGAGCTCACTAAACATAATAACCCCACACACGACATAATGTAACAAACGTGAGATAAATACAAACCAGACAACAAAACGAGACAAATTCAAACAATAAAAAAACTCTGCTGATGCAATTTCCCATAGGGATTTTAGGAATACCTACAGCTTCAAACAGAATTACAGCAAATTTGGCAGAAAGCTACAACTTGGTCCAGAAAGAATGACTTTTGTAATTTGTTGTAAATCTCTTCTGTAGTTTTGGACTTATTAAAGAAAAAAGATTTATATATATATCTAGAGGCACAGATCCACATGCCAACGGCAATGCCGTGATAGGCTGTCCGCAACCTGAGAGAAAAGTTGTGGCTGCCTTTTGCGGATCATGGCACGATTCCCTGAAGGGGGAAATACAGTAGAAATACGATATAAGGGGTCAGGATAGAGTTGTCCTGACTCTATGGGACTAATGGAACAGTCTGGGAGGGACCTCTTATGGTTAGAAATTGCCCACAAATGTTTTTTGTTTGGGTGCCCTAGGATTCGCGGATCTACCACAGTGTTCATTGTGAATTTGTAACGGATCCGTGGCTCCAGATCTCAATTAAAACATTACACCCATTGACAGACCTACTCACACACACTTTCACACCGCCACACAACCACTCACACATCCATACACCCACTCACAAACCCTCTCACACACTCATACACTCACTGATAAATCCACTTACAGACTCTATGAACCACTCACAGAGCCACACAGGCACTCACACACTTTTACAAATATTCACACACTGCCCTATGTGAATCCTCATCAGATTTGTGAATCCAGATCCCAGTAAAAAATACACCCACTCACACATCCATACACTAACTTATACACCAACTTAAACATCCACACTCTCACTCACACCCTCTCTCACACCCATTCAGTTACTGATACATCAACTAAGAGACTCTGAGAACCACTCATACACCCACTCACAGACCCATACAGGCACTTACACACCTATACAGTCACTGACACACAGGAGCTGCCCGTGCAGGTAGGAGCAGTGGGGTGGGGGTAGTTGACGGACGATGACGAAGGAAAATTAATTAAAAAAAGAAAAACACTCAGGGCCCAATTCACAGAACTAACTTAAGACAAAGTCCTAAACTTACTACCATTTTGGTATTCACAGAAGGCACGTACTCATGTTGGTATTCACAGAAGGCAAATGAGTAAGTGCCTTCTGTGAATACCAAAATGATTAAGTGCACTTACTCATTTTGGTACTCTCAGAAGGCAATTACTCATCAATGAGTAAGTGCCTTCTGTGAATACCAAAATGAGTAAGTGCCTTCTGTGAATACCAAAATGAGTAATTGGTAGTAAGTTTAGGATTTTGTCTTAAGTTAGTTCTGTGAATCGGGCCCTCACTGTGCCCTTGTTGTGAGTGGTTTTCTTCTTTATTTAATTTTCCATTATTGTCATCTGTAGACTACGCCCGACCTCGCCCCACCACTCTTAGCTTCATGGACCAGTCCTGCTGATACATCTACTAACAGACCCAGAGAACCACACACACACACTCACAGACCCACACAGGCACTCACATACTCACTCACACACCCATACAGACCTCACACACTGCCTCTATGTGAATCCATGACAGATCCGCAGATCCAGATCAATTAAAAAAGACACCCACTCACAGACCCACTCACATATTCTCTCAAACCCTATACAACCACTCACAAACCCATACAGTCACTCATATAACCTCTCACATACCCATACAGTCACTGATACATCCACTTACAGACCCAGAGAACTACTCGTAGACTCACATAGGTATTCTCACACTCACTCACATACCCATACAGACACTCACACACTGCCTCCATGTGAATGTGTAACAGATCCCTTGATACAGATCTCAGATAAAAAATACACCCACTCACAGACCCACTGACACACTCGCTCACTTCCCGACACAACCACCCATACTCACTCATCTATACACCCACTTACCCATTCCTAGAGTTATTCACACACTCTCTCACATACCCATACAGTCACTGATTCGTCCACTCAGAGACCAAGAGAAAAACTAGCACACCCACTCACAAACCCACACAGGTACTCGCATACCCACTCACACACCCATACAGTCACTCACACACCCTACACACGCATACAGTCACTGATACATCCACTTATAGACCCCGAGAACCACTCACAGATCTACACAGTAACTCACATATTCACTCACATACCAATACAGTCACGCACACACCACCCCATGTGAATCCACAACAAATCTACAGATCCCAGTAAAAAAATAAACCCACACCCACACTCTCTCAAATCCTCATACAACCACTCAATCAACCAATCAATTACTTTATTCAATTTTGCAATAAAATCATACAAGAAACATATAATAAAATCCATCATAATTGTACATAACAAGTGGAAATAACTGTAAAAACACTTAATATATAGAGTCAAATTCATCAAAAGTGGGTTAACCCCAGGACCAAATCTAACGTGCAGACCCATAAACCCTTATACAAAATGTTGACATGTAAAAGAAAACGTTATGACTTTCTAAAAGTTGCAGGTATAAGAAAGCATGTCTAGCCTGAAAAAAAACCAGAGAGCAAAAAAGGGGCTTTAAATGCTTGTGCCGGAGAGATTTGTATTGAGGGCATATTAAAACAATATGAATGGTATCACATTTGGATACTGATGTATCACTGATACATCCCATAACAGACCTAGAGAACCACTCACATACCCATACAGACACTCACACACCTCCCCATGTGAATCCAACCCTGTATGAATCCATGACAGATCCACCTATCCAGTTCCCAATAAAAAAAGAAGATTCACCGACACACTCACACACTCTCTCACATCCCTACACAAATACTTACACACCCAGGTTGCAGGGGCGTTCTAGTTAGGATATAGCATTAAAAAACATAGAAATTCTTAGAAAATACCAAAGGTTACAGTGAGATTATAGTTCGGAAATAGGAATTCCTATAAAAAGGCAAACAACATATACCACAACCTCTGTAATTCCACACGGGCCAAATTTGTCTCTAAAACCATCTCCGAAGTTGCAAACTGTTAAAAAACACTTTTTGGCCTAGTTAGGGAGCTTGCCGGCACAGAGACCCTAGCAAACCCTCTGCCTTTAAACAAACACCAGTGCAAGGATCTAGCCGTCTTTTTCACTTACAAAACTGAGAAAATCTATCTGGATATCGCAAATTCGCATGCGAGCAGTCCCCTTCTGTCACAGTCCAGAATCACGCCCCAGACAACACCCTCTCCCCACACAACAAACTCAACCCGCACAGAACCTTACATGGAGTCTGATATCCCTATTTTCCATTTGGATTCCTGCCCCCTTCTTAATATAGACTCCCTTAAAATCATCCTAGATAATGTGAAATCCGGTTCTCCTAGGGATCCTTTACCAATTTCTATACTCAGGCAGCTTGACCCTCTCCATTTGTGTGTCATCCTGAATGTCCTTAACCCTTCTTTACTTGAATCTACAGACCCTTTTTACTGGAAACACGCCATGGTGACCCCTCTCCGGAAAAAGCCCACCGCGAACCCTGACGTACTCTCTAATTACCAACCTATTTCCCTTTTGCCGGCCTTCTCTAAAATTCTTGATAGACACATCCACTCCCATCTCTCCCAGTTTGTTGAAACCAACAAAATCCTCCACCCATCTCAATCTGGTTTCAGAGCTGGCTTCTCCACAGAAACAATATTGCTGGGAGTTACGGAGAGGTTGCGCCATCACCTGGATACTGGAGATACCGTTGCTCTCTTCCTGTTAGACCTAAGCGCAGCGTGTGACACAGTATCCCATCCTATATTAATCAACACGCTAAGGTCTTTGGGCATTGGTGGCTAAGCCTTAGACTGGCTTATCTCTTTTTTAGCTAACCGCACTTTTCAAATTTTCTCCGCCACTGCTTGCTCTGACATTCACTTATCACCCTATGGGGTACCCCAGGGCTCCATCCTTAGCCCGCTGCTTTTTAATTTATACGTCAGGCCTCTAGCCGATATAACCGAAGTGGCTGGTCTGACCATTTTTACTTACGCAGACTCCTAGATTATTTTCTCTCTCTCTAACACTGATCCCAGCTCAACATCTCTCCTTCAGCTAGGTCTTGGGAAACTTAACTTAATGGTTAAAAAACCGAAGTCCTGATCCTTGTTAAGAAGAAAGATCTCGGGGGGCCACTACATTGGCCTGATGAGATGGGTGCTCTCCCTCGGCTCTCCTGCCATGTCCGCAACTTGGGCGTAACCATTGATGACTCATTGACCATGCACCATCAAGCAGGCAAGGTTACTGCCATTTGTTTCCCCATCCTGAAATAGCCCAGGAAGATCATCTAGATGCTGCCAGATGCTACTCAGACAATTGTAGTTCAAGCGCTTGTCACCCCAAGGCTTGACTACGGGAATGTCCTATACCTTGGCTCCAACAAGGCGGTGACTCGTAGACTGCAGCTGGTACAGAACTCTGCAGCAAGACTACTCTGCAGGGTTTCCAGAGCCACTTCCATTTCCAGCCACCTCTGTGACTACATTGGCTCAGGATGGAGAACCGTATTAAGTTCAAAGCCCTGAGCTATATGTTCAAAATCAAAACAAGCATGGCACCACAGCATCTGCAATCTCTTGTCTACCCATATGTTCCTACTCGCCATCTCCGGTCTGCAACTCACAAAAACTTTACAGTACCCAGGTTCAAACTTTCCAGGATGTGTGGAAGATCTTACACCTATCTCGGCCCTTCCCTCTGGAGCACTCTTCACCTTACTATCCACAAAGAAACAATTTACACCCGTTTCCGCAGATCCCTGAAGACTTGGGGCCAGATGTAGGTAAATCTATTTTACCGACTCATAAATACCGAATTTTACCGATTTGGTATTTATGAATCGGTAAAATAGAAGCAGGGAGATGTAGGTACATCCAGATGTTTTTTTACCGAATCGGTAAAAATCGGTATTTACCGATTCGGTAAATACCGACCGGTAATGCCCATAGGAATCAATGGGCATTACCGATTCGGTATTTACCGAATCGGTAAATACCGAATGTCACAAGGGTGCAGGGGGTGTCACTTTGACACCCTCTGGCACCCCCAAAAGAGGCTCGGGTGCCATGTGGCAGGCATACATGCCCTAAGGGCAGGTCTGCCTGTCATATGGCATAGGTGTGCATGCACACCGGAATCGGTATTTTACCATCAAATTGAATTTGATGGTAAAATACCGATTCTGTAAGGCTTGTGGGACTCAGTAGAGTCCCACCTACATCTCAAAATTACCGAATCTGTAAAATAACGATTCGGTAATTTACAGAATCGGTAAATTTACCGATCGGTAAATTTACCGATTCTGTAATAATTTGCCCCCTACATCTCAAATTCCTTTTACCGGTCGGTCATGCCCGAATTCGGCCGTTACCGACCGGTAAAAGCCTACCTACATCTGGCCCTTGGTTATTTAACCAATAATCTCAATTTACTGCCGCTCTGTTTCTCACCCAGTCCGTCCTGGCGCCGGGAAACCCTTTATGGGTAGTTGTTGCGCCTTATAAATTCAATAAATAAAATGAAATAAAATAGCATTGAAATACCATAGTAATTCACTGAAAAAAAACCAAAGTTAGAGGGATGTTATAGATAGGAAATACAATTTTAAAAGTTTTAGAAATTTACAAAATAACCAAAAATGACAGGGACGTTATAATTAGGTTCAGATTTTACACACACAAAACCATAGAAATTCAGCAGTTGTAGGTATAGTTATCTCAAGTAACTGTAACTCATGCCCTACGTTAACTATAGGTTGTGCCCTCGCAATTCTATTTAATTATTTCATTTATATCGCGCAACAGCTACCCAACAAAGGGTTTCCCGGCGCTACTGATTCATTGGTTTGTTTCTAATTGGGAATGTTTCAGATGTTAAACAGCCAGGTCTTTAGAGCTTTCCTGAACTTCACGTAGCTAGCCTCATTTCGTACAGAGAGTGGCATGGCATTCCACAGTGTGGGTTCAAGAAACGAAAACGATTTTCCACCCACTCTTGACAATTTGGTTCTGGGAATTACAAAATGCTTAGCTGAGGCAGACCGTAGGGCTCGCGAAGGATGGTAAGGATGCACTAGACTTTGCAAGTATTTTGGGGCAGTTTTAGTGGAGATTTTGTGCATAAAGCCGAGAGATTTAAATTTAATCCAATTTTCCACTCTAAGCCAGTGTAGATCACGAATGTACTTAGAGGTCGATGTCGTATAAGGGATTTTGCATAACAGTCTGGCAGCCGCGTTTTGGACTGTCTGCAGTCTGCGAACCGTTTCCTTCTTTGCCCCTAAGTATAATACATTTCCGTAATCAAGCCTAGATGTGATTAAAGCATTGATTACTGTTTTCTTTGTGGATTCTGGCAGCATCCAGCAGATCTTCTTGAGCAATGCACTACTAATTCCCCCATATATTACATCACTCATGACATCTATGACATCATTGATAATATCACCACAACATCTGTGGTCAAATTATTATGCATGCTGGCAGCGCAAGTTATAATTAACTTCGGGCACCAAGTTAAGTTACTTGAGATAACTGTAACTGCTGAATTTCTATGGGTTTATGTGTGCACATATCGGAACCTAACTATAACGTCCCTGTAACCTTTGCTTTTTAGTAAATTTCTAAGATTTTTTTATTTATATTTCTTAATTATAATGTTTTTATAACCTTTGTTTTTTCGTGAATATATATGAATATATATATATATAATATATATAAAGAGGGTTCAACCAGTCAAGGTTCACGTCATTTACAGTGCATGTCATGATATAGTACTAGGTTCACATTATTGAGAATTGATCGTTTCAGAAGTTTGCATTTATAATGACGATTTGTTATGATATTGAGTTGGTCACTAACCTGGTCCTGTATGATTTCCTTACAGACCCCTGAGGAAGGGTCCTTGTTTCTTTGACCCGAAATGCATTGGGTGTTATTTTGAAGATTGGGAAATGAATTTATTAACATGATAAGATGAACGCATTGATTATCAGAAAGATGAAAATAAACGTCTAAATCATCTAAAAAATAGAATGAGTTTTTGAATTACAATCAATTTTGAAATATTAAAAGGAACAAATTGTTCCATGTGTGATTGAGCGCGCTTCTTCGTGAGAAGGTCCTTTCTCACTCCACATCCCTATATATATATATATATATACCACATATATATTTATTTACACACACACACACACACACATAATACTCAGTGGCAATCACCAATGGGTAGTTATATTTTGTTTTTTTATTTTTTATTTTATAGAGTTTTATAGCCCGCAAACTTGACCTGAATCGGGTATCAGAGCGCTTTACATAGCACCAGTTGCATTACATGAGGACACATTCATTTTTGTTAGGCACGGGGAGATTAGGTGATTTGCCCAGAATCACAGGATGTTTGGCGTCATTGCTGAGACTCGAACCCAGTTCCCCAGATTCGAGGTCGACTGCCAACTCCTCTCCCCCAAGTTATAGTTAGAACAACATTAATAACCTTGATGCTCTTTGATGAATTGTCACAAAACCTTCCCCCAAAAGTCTCATAAACCTCAGCTTCTTCCTGGAAAATTTTGAGATGACACATCAAGCAGGGCCCAATAAAAAGGAGGTCCCAAAACATGTTTTTTACACATGCAATTTTCATTAGGGAAGTTGAACAGCGATATTGCAAAAACGACTGAACGGAATTAAAACAAATTTGTAAAAAGTTAGATCTTGTTCCAGAAATCTATCTTTTTTGTGAATTGGTGTAAATCCATGATGCAGTTTAGGAGAAATTAAGGTTCAGATAGAATGTGTGTTTCATTCTGAGAAGGATGTGTGGACCCTACAAATAAAAAGAAAAGATCTGATTGTCTCCAAAACATAAACAAACGATGATGTGGCACCCAATTGAGGACTCGGGGACTCACTACCCAGCGCTGAAAAAAAGAATAAAAGAAATATATTGGGGAAGGGTAAATATAACCCAATCCCCTTGGTCTGGTGGGGACTTGCAGATCTGCGGAGGACCCGTAGTACAATAAAAAAAAAAACACAGGCTCAAGTTCTTTTAAAATAAAAAAACCATTGTGGTGGGGTGGGCCCAGGGGAGTTGCCCTGTTGTTTCGATTATGGAGAGGGAGCCATGAGGCCCCTTTCCCTGAACCTTTTGAAGGCCCTGGCTCCCCTTCCCCTGGGGCCTTTCTCTTTCTAATGGTAAGGGGTCATGTGGCCTTCCTCCCTTAGCATCTTGAAAGCCCCGGTGACCTTGTCACATGGGGCAACATCTCTTTTTATGAGGAATGTGGTGTGCGGCCTCCTCCTTAAGCCTTGTGAAGCACCAGGGACCCCATCCCCTGGGTTATACTCTTTTTCAAGGATAGAAGTTCATGCAACCCTCTTCCGCCTGCCTTTTGAAGGTCCCTGAATCGCCTTGCCCTGGGGCATGATGTATTGCAGTGTCCTTGGGACCCCCTAGTGGGAACAGAAGGAAAATATGCTCCCAGCTGGATAGGAGCAAAACAATAGAATACTCTTGCCTGACAGGAGCAAAAGAAAAACTGCTTCTAGCTAGACAGAACAAACTAGCCAAGACGGCTTCCACAGGCAACCTGAATGAGTACTGGATGGGAAGATGGCAGGTCACTGGGGCCATGGTTCCTTGAAAAGGATGAGGGCACCCAATTAAAAAAAAAAAGCTGATTTGTGCTGCATTCAGGATGGGTGCTGGCAGGTAGGCCGGCAGGGCAGGGGAGGCCTTAGGCCGCCCCCTGCAGCCCAAAACATTGCCTATAGTTGTTGAGTGTCATGGATGGGATTGGAACACTCAACCAATCAAATAAAATGAAAAAATAAACACAGGTGAATATGAAATGAGTGGAATAGCCACTCATTTCATAATCAGTGCTACCACTGGCGAGTGCCCCATATTGTGCAGCAAGGGCTTTAGGTTTATTTCTTTAGATCCTTGTGGTGCCCCAGAAGGGGTAGGAATACCACCAAACATGTTGCTTAAATGTTGTGGTACTTTGGACACAGGGCTCCCACATTTCTGATATATGGTTATTTCACTACTGGGCAGAGATGTTCTTTTGTAGATCTGGATGTGCCCCATGGGGTATTTTACTTCATTTTTATGGTTGATCTTTTAGTACACTGTAATCAAATGTTTATTATTGGAATTATGTCTTTCAATATATTCTTTTGTGACCTTGAGATAGTCCAGTGGGACAAATCACATGTTGGCTGTATGGACACTTTGTTCTTTTCATTTGTTTATTTGCGCTAAGAGACATGTGTAAAAATGGAAGACTATGTGAACATTGGACTTTGTTCGAATACAACCTGAGTGAATGCTCCGTCGTCATATGTTCTAATCTTTGGTAGAAAAACTAGGTACATATGGACTGTTGGTGTACAGATATGCCACAATTGTTCATTTTAAAGGGGACTTGTCATCGCTGATTGGCTGGTCACTATATGAACAATATGTTAAAAAGCTATTAAAGACCTTAACGATATGGTCCCTGTGTCCGGAAAAAAAATAAAAAATATATTTTGGATTGTGGTGGGTCCCAATAGCCCCCCCTCCTTGATTGATTGGCCACAGCATGCACAATCTCTCAGGAATGTGTGCGGTGTATTTTACCAGACTACAAAGTGGTATCCATAGGGTCTAGCAGAATGTGTCCATTAATTGGCAAATGCATACCTGTTAATCTATTGACATCTTCAATTATGTCATTTAACATGTCATGAGTGATGTACTATGTGAGGTGATGATAAAATGCTCCTTTTTGTGTGATCACTCACTTTTTTTGCTGAATTTTATTGCTGTTTTGTAGATTCTATATCCTGGGACTCCACAGTCCAGTGCCCAATGTATGACTTCAGAACCCTAAGGTCGAAATTGCCTAAATGGAGAGGTGTGCACAAAAGGAGATAGGTCCTTGACGGGGCTGAGGGAGGGCTGGACCCTATTGAAATTGCATACAAGAAGTTGCCCCCTCCTCAATTTATTTTTAGTAGAGGACCAAATGAAAATGTATTAAATCTAGTCCGGTATTATTGATGTTATTTGTTTTGGAGATTTTTCTATTATATGTTTTGTGGTAGAATGTAAATTTTGTATAAATTGTTAGTAATTGTTTGCATTGTGTATTTCCTTTCTGCTATTTGTAAAAAAAATTTGTATGAAAAATACGAGTAATAGGTAAAAATAAATATACCGGACTAGATTTAATACATTTTCATTTGGTCCTCTACTAAAAGTAAATTGAGAAGGGGGCTACTTCTTGTATGTAAATGGAGAGGTGTGGCTCACTGGTTAGAGGCGGCAGACCTGTAAGCAGAGAACGGCCCGGGACCAGGGTTCAATTCCCGACGCGGCAGGGTCTTGGACCAGGGTCAACGGACTCGATAATTCTCTCCTCAGTGCCTACTCTAACCAGGGATCACACTCGGTAACTCTGGGCATTAAGCTTGCCTCATCTCTACAACGGCCCCCCACAGACGCCGGGGATGCCTGGTTTCACCCTGGAGATACCCGGAAAGGGAGCATCTCACAGGGAAAACCAGGACGGGTTCCCCAGCGGTCTACAGCGCCAGGACACTCGGGTAGAGTAACAGTGCGCTTTACAAGTATCCCACATAAACCCTAATTGACCTATTTCATTTTCATATGATGAGTCCATAGAATATGGAGTTCTAAAATTCACTTGCATGGGAAGTTAAATGTCACCTATGAATCATTTGAGTCTACCGTACCACCTGGTGGTGTGACCAGGCAAACATGACTCCACGATTGCCACTGTAGCTAGGCAACTTCGGTTTAAGCTTGCAACACTACCTTTTAAAATAAGCCATTTTGACTGGGGGATCTTTCCTTTTAAATATTGATAAGTCACCCCTATGTAGGCCCTATAGCCCACAAGAAAGGGTGCCTGGTGCTTAAAAGTAGGAAATGTAGAAATGTTAAGTCAACATGTCATCATCATCATCATCATCATCATCATCATCATCATCAGTTAGTCTTTATTCGATAATTTACAATCATAAAAGACACAATACATGCATAAAAAGTGTCAATAAAAGGGGTAACACCCTAAAAACATACATTTCATACAAAATTAATACCAACATTATCGAAGTCCTTACGAATCTATAATAGTTAAAATAAATAAAATCAATCAGATATAGTGGTTACCTACAATTAGTCTCTGGAGGAAGGCCAATTTACATAAGGACACTCAGGCACTAAATTTAATTCCCCAACAGCCTCCAGTTTTTTCCTCCTCAGTGCCCAGGACCAACTCAAGAATTTCGCAATGGCAATTACAATATCTTTGCGCGTGTTCGTTATCAGGATGCGCATGGTTGTCATACAAGATCTAGTGCCAAGATTGGAACAAAATGGCTTAAGCCACCTGCAACGGGGGCCTTTATAAGCCGGACACACGAAGAGTACGTGAGTTATTGACTCTTCCTGGGTATAACAAAAAGGGCAATTGACATTCATGGGCTTTTTCCATTTAGCACTAAAGATCTTAGGCGAAGAGTACCCACTCGGAATTGGTGATATAGTTTTCTAACACTAGTTTTTGTAATCAAATTCCAGTATGGTTCTGCTTTTGATGCAAACTTTTGATCTAAGAAGATACCTGTAAGGGAGGTACTATCCACCGCTGACAGGGTCTTTCTAGTAATCATGTCCCAATCAAGCACTTTAAAATCATTTTTATTGGATAATGTGTTTCCTATTGGGTCGTCCCACAAATGACTAAGCCCCATTTCCTTCAGATTGAAATTGATCTTCTGCAGCCATTTAATTTTAGAAAATAAATCAGCACTCCTGATGTGCATTAATGCACTAGCATACGGTGCCTATTCTGGGGTGGTCCAAAGGCTCCTCCAAAAGCTAGGGGTCTAGAAACTGCGACCTCATCAAGGGCGGTACAGCCCAAATCTAAGAGCAAAGGCTTCATGGGTGTAGATTGTGGAAGGGCAGTCAGAGATCTCAGGAACTTATTTTGTGCTTGTACTAGGAGTAATAGATTTTCGAACCCCCAGAGTTCAGCGCCATAAATAATGGAAGCTTTAATTTTCCCATTATAGATAGCTACTGCTGGCCCTATAGGTTTTGTATGTGACAGTCGATGTTCCTTTAATAGGGCTCCAGTCAACTGATTATGCCTGAGAACTAAGACATCTAATTGGGAAACCCAATTCATCTTCCTACCTATAGTTACCCCTAGGTAGGTAAATGTATCGGTCTGTTCCTATAGTACGTTATCCAGTGCTACCCTACCCTTGACACATTTGGGCCTAGTCAAGTCAAGTCAAGTAAGAACATTGGTAATGCGCACATATCACGTCCAAAAAGTCTCATGGCGCCTGCAGACAGCTCTGACAAGAGGTGGGCAGCTGAGTTAACAAAAAAGCCAAGTCTTCAGTTTCTTGCGAAAACGGATGTGCTCTGACGTCGTACGCAAGTTCAGGGGCATTTTATTCCAGAGGGAGGGGGCCAGAAAAGAAAACGCACGGCCCCCATTTTTGGCGGTTTGTATTCTCAGCGGGGTGAGCAATGACTCAGTACTTGATCTAAGTTGCCTACTGGGTGTATACCAAGTAAGTTTGCGGGACCAGTATTTTGGGCCGTTCCCGTACATATGTTTGTGAGCCAAACATAATGTTTTAAACACAATTCGCTTCTTCACAGGTAGCCAATGGAGGTTTCTGAGGCATGGGGCAGACGGCGACCTTTTGGGGAGATCTAAGACCAGCCGCGCTGCGGTGTTCTGCAGAACCTGAAGTTTCTTCAGATGGTGCTCATTTGTCGCAAGTAGTAGCGCGTTCCCGTAGTCCCGCCTGTTTATAATTAGACCCTGCACTAAGGGTTTTCGCACCTCTGCTGGAATCCACTTGAGAACTTTGCACAGGCTGCGCATGATTCCAAAACAGGTTCCTACAATGTGGTTTATTTGGGTCTTCATGGAGAGTTTGTTATCTGTGTAGAAACCCAAGTTCCGCACCGATTCCTTGGGGGTGGGACAGTCTCCAAGCTGTACTGGCCACCAGTCATGGGTCCAGTGTTCGGCAGCTTTGCCAAACAACATGACCTCTGATTTATTGCCGTTAAGCTGCAGATGGTTCAGACCAATCCAGTTCTTAACCTCAATCATACAACTTTTGAAGCGAAGTTTTGTCTCATTGATGTCAGGGCCAAGAGTCAAGACGTCAGGGCCAAGAGTGAGGATAAAACATCGAAGCCGAACGCTCTGATCACATTGGCCAGGGGTGTCATATAGACATTAAAGAGCGTAGGGCTTTCGCTGTCGAACGTGCACATAGGATCCCCGGCGGCACACCTAAATCGGGTGCTAACCCTCGACCCATCATTGCGAGGATCTTTCATTTCCGGGACAGAGACGCTATCCTGCAGGCCTCGCGGCAGTCTGGTCCCATTGCCTTTGAGAACTCTCCTGTCAGCTTCTATCCGGACTTTACACAACAGGTCCAGAAACAGAGGTTGGGGTTTCAAGGGGTCAAGAAGAGACTCCGGGAAAGGTCTATGAAGTATGCCATGCTCTTTCCGGCCCGTTTGCGAGTGGTACATAGAGATCGTACTTTTTTCTTCGACCATCCTGGGGTTGTGAGTGACTGGCTCGACACGCTGCCTACGGATCCTGAACCTTTTGAGGACTCTGGCAGGTCGGATCGGGCGGAGGGTGGCCCGACGGAGCAAGAGTAACTGTTGACTTTGACCCCGTACCCTTCCCGTTGGCTTTGAACTGTGCTATGCTGTGTTCTTAATGTTTGCAAGTCACAGTCTTTTTGGGGGTGGGTGGGGGATGAACGGGTCCTTTCTCCTCCTGGGTCTTCTTTTCGTAGATTAGTTGGGTGGTTGGGCGACAGGCACACTGCGAGTTTATGGGGCTCTTTGGTCTTCAGCAGGGGTGCGGGGTGGGGGGTATAGTTGTTTTGATTTTGTTGGGGGAACTGGGTTGTTTGTTTGACTTTTATTGTTACTTGCAAGGCGAGGGAAAGGCGCACTCCTGTTTTTTGCAGTTGCTCTGGGTGTGGGGCGGGGGGGGGCTGAACATGGGGATGGGGGTAGGGGACTTCGGTTATTGTGTTGGAACGTAAACGGGTTGGGGGATGGGATTAAGAGGAGGGTGGTGTTGCAATTGCTGCAACGTTTGACTCCAGATGTTGTTTTACTGCAGGAGACTCATTTGCTCGGCAACAAGTGCCACACTTTGAATAGGCGGGGTTATCGCCTTGTGGCGCACTCGGGTTTCACGTCGGGCTCTAGGGGGGCGGGCATTCTGGTTCGGACCTCCCTCCCCTTGGCCATTGATGATGTCATATTGGATGATAAGGGACGATACGCCGCCATTGTGGGGCGCTGGGAGGGGAAGGTTCTTATTCTGATTTCTGTGTACGTGCCCCCGGGCCTCCAGGCCACCATATTTGCTGATCTGAGTGGACTTATCCTGGGTCTCCCCGAGGGTTTGCTTTTGGTGGGGGGTGACTTTAATACGGTGGTCTCGGGGATGCATGATCGTCACCCTCCCAGGGAACTGCCGAAGGCCCAGACTTGGTTGAGTGACTTCCTGGAGACGCTGGGGCTCACTGATTGCTGGTGGTTGCTTCACCCGGGACAGTTGCAATATACCTATCATTCTGGTGCTCATGGTAGTCTCTCGAGGTTAGATCACGTATTACTGCCCTCGGCCCATGCATCCCTCATACGGGAAGTTAAACATCTGGCACGGGGTATCTCGGACCATTCTCCGCTTTGGCTGGTGGTTGATGCACGGCAGAGTTCGGCGGGCCGAGTGGCTCCGATCAACCCCTGGTATTTGAAGGACCCCAGGGTCAGGGATGAGCTGGTTAAAGCACATGATTGTTACTTTGAGGAAAATGTGGGCTCTGTGTCCTCCCCTAGTTTACTTTGGGAAGCTTACAAGACGGTCATTCGTGGCCAGGCCCTCTCATTGATTGGTAGCGTGAAGTTGGCCAACCGTGCTGAGATGGTTCGACTTGAGGGGGAGGTCACGGCCCTGGAGGAGAGCTTGGAATCTGGGGTTACCGCTGAGGGGTTACATCTACTGGAGTTGAAACAACATGAATACAGGGCTCTGGTCACTGAAGCTGCCAAGGAAATGGGGAGGGAACAGCAGGGACGCCTGTATGATGTGGGTGATAAGGCTGGGAAACTGCTTGCTTGGTTGGACAAGAGGGAGAATGCAAGTCGTGTCGTCCCTGTGATTGTTGCGGAGAATGGTGAGTGTTGTACAGACCCTGTTGATATTGTTGCATGCTTTGCCGATTATTTCCGCGAGGTGTACACCCAGGTGTCTGATCGATCGGAGCAGGACTCCCGCCTGTTATTGCGTGATATTGCACTTCCCCGATTGTCTGACATTGATAGAGATGCTCTGGATGCTCCGCCTACTGTGGACGAGATTGCCGCTGCTGTCCGTTCGGTCCGATCCGGCAAGGCCTCGGGCCCTAATGGGCTCCCCATTGAGCTATATAAACTGCGCCCGGATTCGCTAGCTCCTCATCTGCGCTCTATGTTTCTTGAGTCTTTGGAGGTGGGGTCTCTCCCGCCTGACCAGAGACTGGCCACTATTGTTGTCATCCACAAGGATGGTAAGCCTCGGGATCGCTGCGCCTCTTTTAGACCCATTTCATTGATTAATGCGGAACCTAAAATCTTGGCCAAGCTGCTTGCGACACGTTTGGCGACCGTTATTGGGGACCTGGTTCACCCGGATCAATCCGGCTTTATACCGCATCGTAATACGGCGCTTAACCTCCGACGGTTGCATGGCGTCCTGGCACGGGCCGAGACGCTGCGTGAGCCCGCCGTCTTGGCGTCCTTGGACGCTACGATGGCGTTTGATACAATAGAATGGCCGTATTTGTGGGCGGTTCTTGCTAAGTTTGGTTTCGGTTCGGAATTCGTTCGGTGGGTCAAATTGCTTTACGCCGGTCCCGTGGTGGTCAATGGTCGGGTCTCTGCGCCCTTTGCACTGAGCAGAGGGACGCGACAGGGCTGTCCCCTGTCCCCCTTGTTGTTTGCTCTTGCCTTGGAACCGCTGGCGGCCTGGTTGCGGTGGGAACCGTCCCTGAAGGGCATTAGATGGAATTCGGAGTTTGAGGACCGTGTATCTCTCTACGCTGATGATATTCTGCTTTATCTTACATCACCCCGTAAATCCCTCATTGTGTTGTTTGATGTCTTAACATCCTTCCGCAAAAACTCGGGTCTTGTCATCAACTGGTCGAAGTCCTGTGTATACGTCCTGTCGGGTGCCGCCCCCCTTCTGCCCAGTGGTTGTCCTATCGCGATTGTGGAAGACGGATTTAAATATCTAGGCATCTTTATCACGCTGAGCCCTGCACTCCGGTTCAACCGTAATTTACTGCCCCCTCTTCAGCGCCTTCGGGCGGATGTGGTCGCCTGGGAGAAACTTCCTCTTTCTCCCCTGGGTAGAGCGGCATTGTTTAAGATGATGTCACTGCCCCGCTTCCTCTACGCATTGCAAAACACACTTGACGTTGTCCCGGCTACATATTTCCGTGAGGTTGAGAGTTTACAGAGACGACTGGTGTGGGGGGGTAGGCCCCGGATCGCCATTGCTAAATTGTCGCTCCCGTGGTACGACGGTGGAATTGCTTTGCCTGATATCCGTCGCTATTATTGGGCGTCTCAACTGGGGGCATTAAATCATTGCATGTATGGCCCTTTGCCAAATCCGGCCTTTGAGATGGACAAGTGGTTGTTACCGGGGGGCGACTACAATAGAGCCCTCTACTCGAAACTCACCCCTCGCAACGTGACGGGCCCCACCAGGGCGGCCGTCCAGGTGTGGCGACATGCTTCCATGGCGCTTGGGTGGACTAATAAATTGACTCGCGCCACCCCCCTGTACGCATCTGATAGACTTGGCTCACTTTGGCAGTCCCGGGGGTTTGATAGGTGGGACTTGATTGGTATCAGCAGGATTGATGATGTTTGGACCAAGGGGAGAGTGAAGACGTTTGAGGAATTGAAAACCGAGTACGCTTTGGACGATCGCGAAATTTTTCGTTATGCACAGGTCCGACACGCGGTGCTCTCGGTCTTCCCTTCGGGTGAGGAGATTCCGGAGTCGTCCCCGCTTGAGGACAGGGTATTGGACGGACATGTTCCTGACAGTACGATTTCGCTTATCTATAAAAAATTAATCAACTCCAGATCTGATCTCCTGTTTCGCCTTAGAGAGGTCTGGACTGGTGATAGGCTGCAGTTGGACGATGAGGACTGGCAGGCGGCGATCTCTTCCCCTAAAGAGGTAGCCATCCAGGCGCGTCTTAGATTTGTGCAACTTAAAATCCTGCATAGAGTGTATGTAACTGGTCCCCGTTTGGTACACATGGGCTTTTCTGTGGATGGTTTGTGTCGGCGTGGCTGCGGTCTTCTGGGCACCTTTTTGCATATCATCTGGGAGTGCCCTGAGATAGTGCGATTCTGGACCCGTGTGCATGAGGTGATGAGTGAGGTTACCGGGGTGCAATCGATGCCGGAAGCAAGGAGATGCCTGTTGAACGTATGGGAACCGAATGATTACTCCGTTTCGCAGCTTCGGTGGGTGACCTTGGGCAACATGATTGCCAAAAGAGACATTGCGCAATTGTGGGGCGCTCAGGGCCCGCCCGGAATTCGGAAATGGAAACAAAACATGGACTGGTGCATGTTTAGAGAAAAAACTGTATATGTTTCTCGAGGTACCCCCCGAAAATGGGGGAAGATATGGACTCAGTGGAACACTTACCGTGGCGATATATGTGCCCCTCCTCTTCCTGACCCAGATGTTGCACCTACGTCCCCGTAGCCCGAGGGTTCCTCCACATACTACTGTAAACTGTTTGCAATTTGTTTCTTCTGCCCCCCCCCCTGTGAGACTCTTTCTCGATAGACCATACGCTCATTGGATTGTCCTTCCCGCTCCAACACCATGTACTGCAATGTTGTGTATATTGATGTCTCTTTTTCTTCACTCCTTGCAAGTTGTTTGTGTTTGTGTTATAAACTCAATAAAAAGTTTAAAAAAAAAAAAAAAAAAGAGCGTAGGGCTCAGGATGGAGCCCTGCAGAACACCTCTCTTGACAGGCCGGGTGCTTGCTGTGTTCTTACCAACTTGTACAGTGGTTGCGCGGTTGGATAGATAGCTGTTGAACCATTCCAGGACCTTCCCCCTGACACCAATATCCCACAGCCGTTGAATAAGAATGAGGTGGGAGATAGTGTCAAAGGCCGCAGACAAATCAAGGAGGACAAGAATGGTTGCTTGATGTTTGTCCAGGGCGAGCCTGATATTGTCTGCGACCTCAACCAGTGCCGTCTCAGTGCTATGGGCGGCACGAAAGCCCGACTGAGAAGCCTATGCAATACCATGAACTTGGTTTTGTTTTACCACAAGCTCATGGTCATTGCAGAAAACTACAAATCGATCAAGGGCACGTTGCAGACCTGACTGGGTTTTAGATAGAATTAACGTGTTGTCTGCAAACATTAATAATGGTACCCTTGAACCGACAAGAAATGGTGCATCGGTTGGAAAATTGGAATAATAAGTGATGACCTTATTTATAAATAGGGAGTATAGGATGGGGGCAAGGACGCACCCTTGCAGCACACCCTTATTAACTGGGAAGGAATCAGTTAATTCACCCTGCTGCCCCCACCTTACTTGAGCGTAATTTGCCTCATGCAATTTAATAATGAAGCCAAGGATTTCTTTGGGCATCCCGGCAGTCTTTAACGAGTCCCACAGCTTATGACGGGGTACTAGATCAAATGCCGATTTTAAATCAACAAATGCTGCAAAGAGGGTTCCCCCTGCTAAAATCACTGTGGACCAATAGATCATCGTAAATCTAAAAACTTGTCAACGGTGCTGACGTGGGGTCGAAAACCCGCTTGATAGGTAGATAAACCATCCTGGTCTATAATCCATTCATTAACTCTACCTAGCCCAAGTCTCGCAACTATTTTTTGTAAGGTATCTATTAGGCTTATCGGCCTATAATTGCTGGGACTGGCAAAGTCTCCCTTTTTAGGTCTCGCACCTGGCGAGACCTATAGTCACTGGCTATGTTTTCAAGGAGACAGGAGATGGGCACGCGAAGCATGCGGGGATCGGATCAGGTCGTGCGCGTGAACACGCGCTCCCTTGCTCCATTGTGACTGTGAACAGCATGCCGGAATCAGATCTGGACGTGCGCACACACACACAGATACACGTGCGCACAGACACACGCACACACAGACACACGCGCAGACACACAGACACACGCACGCACGCACACACACAGACACATGCGCACACACATACACACACGCACACAGACACACACGCGCACACACACGCGCACACCCCCCCCCACCCCACTCACCGGGCTCTTTCCGCTGCTATAGGCCCCGCCCCATCATCTTGCACACGCTGCTCTTCCTGGAAAATAAAGGTACAGCCTACCATGCTGGTTGTTACGTCAGCCCGCTCGCGCGCGCACCCAACGTTCTTATTCGCCAGGGGGACCGTCATTCAGAAAGGTGACGATTTGCTGCTAGGTTCCCGCACTGATCCCGCCTATCTCTTCCAGCGCCGCTTCCTCGTTTTTTTACAGCGGCCATTTGTGTCAGCCTGCTCGAACGCCGCAGCGCCTGCTTTGTGTCCAGATTTCCTGCACAAACAGCCGGCCGATGTACTCCCCCCTTCCCCCCTTCAGCTGCTTTACATGTTAAAACTGACCTGGTTTGGGCCACCTTTCTGGCCATCTGACCCATGAGCAGGTTGGTGCCCGGGTCTGTTTTCTGCCCCACCCATTTACTGTTTCTTCACAGATATCAGCCACCCAACAGCCTCCGATTGACCCGGTCCTCAGTGGGCACTTATGCCATGGATCCTGAGCTCACACTTAAGTTGCGGGCCTTGAGCTTGCACTTATGGCAGGGGTCCCTAGCTTACACCCATGCGATGTGTTCAGTGCTTGCACTTGTGCGATGGGTCCTGCCATGAACTAATAGCACTGATATAAACAAACCTAACATGCGACTGCTCCTGCCCCAGCCCCGCCAGCCTCTCATAGATAGCGGCTCACCCAAGATGAGATCTCCTGCACCCCAGGCCCGCCAGCCTTTCATAGATGCCAACTCTATCCCGTACGGCCTTTCAGAGACCCTCCTCTGTTCAGGTCCTTTCCTTTCAGAGACGCTCTCTCTGCACCAACCCTCTCGGCATTTCAGAATTGCATAAATTGGCAAAAACTTCCGTAGTTCCCCACAGGCCGGTGCTGGAAACACCCGGCTGGGAGAACCCCCCATGGGTGGACCATGGACTGGCAGGGACTAAACGCAACACCACTCGGGGAAATTCAGAATCTCCCGGGCGTTTAATCTGTAAACCGAGAGGTGGGCAGGGCAGCGCAGCCTTCACCTTCACTCTGCAGCAGGGCAGGTTCAGTGCCTGCTACTGCCAAGTCTGGGCGCCGTGGGACCCGAGGCCCAGAGACCTCACACACGCCAGCCAGGGTACGGTGCAGGGTAGAACACCCCAAGCAGAGGACGCTCCCGACCACTGGAGTATAGCTAACGCTGGCCTCCAACCTTGTGGCTTCAACGCGCTCTAATTATCATTGCCTTAACGGTTGATGAAAAGGCGTTGTTGCTACTGGAACCTGTGACCCGTATGCAGCAGGCGCATGACCCCGTTCGGCTACACCTGCTGCTGTGTAGGTTACACTAGGCTCTCTGCAGCAGAAGGATTAACACACACAGTCATCCCTCGAACTAGGATCTGAACCCCGACTTTCAAGAGATGGCCACAGTAGGTGCATTGCCCCTCCCACCTATCTGGAAGAGGTGCATTTTTGGTATGTATATGATCTTTTTTAAGTTTAAACGCTTTTTAAGGGAAAGTATTGAGCAGCATAGAGCCAGAGATCTGTAACCAGTAAAAGTATTACCTTTAACAATAGCAGTGAAGACACATATGGTGAGTACAAAATGCCATAAGAGAGAACTAGCCAATAATAATGTGACCGTCACAAAATCGAATACATAATACATGCTTATTTTGGGAAGATTTTGAGTAAATAAAAAAGAAGGGTAAGGCTATATAGAAGTGGAAAAGAATCACGGATACCAGAGTATTGATTAACCAAAGGCGGTCAGTAAGAGCTACCATACAACTTATGTATAAATAAAGAGATATCAATACGTAAACATAACTATTATAGCAATGTATGAGAATAGCAGATAATTCAGATAGGTGTCGCATTTATGCGAGTTAAAGCTATTGAAATTGTAAATGACAATGCCTTTTATATATGTTTTAAAAACAAAAACATAAATAAGACATTGTCATTTACAATGCCAATAGCTCAAACTCTCGCAAATGCGAGACCTATTGCATTGCAAATGCTTGTTATATATGGGAATAATTTCAGCCCCTCTCCAAGTTTCAGGTATTGGTCCACCACTGGCTATAGCACTTACGATGATAAAAATATATTCAATCCAGGTCTTCCTATCCTTTTTATAAAGGTCGGCCGGAATGCAATCTGGACCAGGCGCCCTCCCTGCAGGGACCCCGTCTAGCACTCTATCAATCTCTCCTTTGCTAAATAGTAAAACTGCCTCAGTATTAACCTCAGGGTACTTAGTACATATACTATGAGCGCAATCAAATTGGCCTTGAAAATGCTGGACACAGAAATCGGGGGGAACGTTATTAACTGGTGAAGTTCCGGTCGGACTGCTACCCATTTGATTAATTGCCGAAATTTAGTCCAGCTCTTCCCATTACTGGCATTAGCTAGGCTAGCCCATCTGTCTTCATCAAAATCTTTTTTCGCGTTTTATTGGACTTTCTTGTAATTTGCCCTTGCTAATTTCTCCTCTAGGGGGACTCCCAACCTAATTGCATTTGAGAGGTGCCAGAACACAACTCAACATTCCTCATTGTACCACTTAGCCGATTTTTTAAGAAGGGGCTTGTGCGGCTTCCTAATTTTTGTAAATAGTAGCTTTAATTTAGCATAATGATCCTCATGGGCCTTCATAAGATCTTAGGGAACATTACCATTTGTCTCTAAAAAAAACATCAGTGCTAGGGTCTCTTCCGTGGTTGACTTAATCTGCTTTAGAAGATCTTCGTCCTCTAAGACCACTGCCCATTTTAACCGGCATCAGTCTTGAGACATGATCACCTCTCCTATCGTAGAGGCGATGTCACCCATTGGGGATCTAGACCAATCCTAGTTAGGGTCAGTAGTAAAAGATCATGATCACTCTCCGGTCTATGGAGTACCACCATATCCACTAATCTAGACCAGAGCTCTAAACTTATAAATATTTAATCGATCCTACTACTCCTGATCCCATTAGAAAATGTGGCACAACCTTCCATATCTGAGGGCGTTCTCCCATTGGTAGCTTTAATCCCCCGTGCTAGGGATAGGTTTTTCAATTGGAGTGCTGCCTCCGTCCATTTGTTAATTGGTGCCAACGAAAGGGACGGTATACCCAATTTTTGATCCTCCTCCATGCTAAGGCTACAGTCATCCAGGCCCAGAGGTTCGAAGGTGCAGTTAAAGTCACCCACTATAACCACAACACCCGAGCCAGGTAGGCCTTCCATAAACGTGTCTAGGAGAGCAATGGTTGGTGAGACTTTCCCACCCGGTATCCCTCTTGCATAGATATTGATTAGTATCAAATCCATCTCGCCCTCAGAGCAGATGTTGATGGGAAGGAGATCAGGGCTATCTATGGGTAGTTCCTTTATTTGGACGGATGACTGTTGCGTTACCCATATTGTCAATCCCCCTCTAGGTCTCCCCTTTTTATTTGCGGTTGCCCCTTTAGCATAGGCCAAGTACCCTGGACAACAAATTGTGTCTAATGACCAGGTCTCCTGGAAGGCAATAAAGTCGTACCCCTCAACAAAAAACGACCAATCAGAGGACATAGTTTTGTGGAGTAAACCTGCAATATTCCAAGAAATCACGGAAATTGCAAAAAGATGCGGGCTCCCAGAATCGACTTGAGCTAATGGCGCAATCATGAGCTGATTCTTAACCTCCATATGATGGGTTCCATTATCTAGGTATAGGTCATCAGTGGGGGGGGGGGGTGTACAAAACATGCTACCTGTGTCGGGGTAGGTGTTCGTAGTCAGTCGCATAAATCTAAGTCTGATAGTGGGGTGAATCTGTTGGACAGGGGGACCTCCTGCAGTTGGTTAACAAATCCATAAGGTACCCGGGGTCGCCTCCCCATCTCCAGGTGATTCGAAACATTGGTAGGATTATACCCTGGTTTATAAAAGTACCCTAATGGCAACATAGTCACTCTGTCCATGTGGCTACTCATCATCCCTGTTAGGATTCACGCCTAGTCCCCTTTCTATGACAATGCACTATCCATCACATGACTTACCTGATTGGGGGATTTAAGCTGTGTACGCCCCTTCCTTGGTGCTTGGTATCTTTTCTAGGTTTGGTTCCAGGTCCTGGGTGTGTTTTTTCTGTTCTGGTTCTGGAGACTATGGTGCTTTTGGACTCTTAAGCACTTCTTGATTTGTCTCCCCCTGCTTCTAGTCCCGTGCTTCTTTTGTCTGGTTTTTTTCTCCCTGCCTCTCTTCCTTTTCCTGTGGATCCCTTTTTGAATTCCTGCTTTTCCTCGAGTGGATCGTTTTCAGCAATTCCCATTTCGGAGCCAGAACCTAGTGCTTTGGGGGATCTGGGGCTCCAGTACCCTCGGAGGAGGCTTGGCTTTTGAAGGACTGCTGTTTTGGTGGTGCAATGGAACCGCTCTGTAACCTTCCGGAGTAACGCACAGCTGTGCGTTTGCCAAGCGGGTCCGGCTTCCGCATCTGTTGCAGCCACTCAATTTCGTTGTGCCATTTTGGGCGCTTTCTGCGTCCGTGGATTCCAAACGGAGCAGAGACGGTGCTCCGCTCCTACTGTTCGTGGATTTTGTCCTATTACCCTAGTTTTGGTGAGTCACGATCCCTTAACTTTAAACAGGGTTTTTTTCTGTCCTTATGAGACTTTTTCCCCCTAGTGCTTTCAATGAGAAGGGTTGAGTTTGTTTTTGAATTCGACTTCCTGGATTGGACTCCAACAGAGAAACAGAGAGCAAGGCTAGAAAGGACCACGGCCCCCACTGGACATCCTTTGCATTTAGCTCTGGTAAGGAAGTCAATGATGTTGTAATGGGTATGGCATGGTCATGGTTAAAAGCGGGAGGGGTCTGATGTATGTCAGTATTGCATGGTAATGTTGTGCCTTGTTTTATAGGTGCAGTCACGTGGAGGGTCTAACTGACGTAGAAGTGGTTCCCTTGTCTCTCTTCCTTGTTTTCATTTTTTCCCTTTCCCACCCTCTCCCGGTGTTCATCTGCTTTCTCATCGTGTACTATCCGGTGAGCGGCATATGGGCAGGGGTAGCGGATTGGGCCATACGTCGTTCCTGCAGTGTGGTGGGCATTCTGAAGTGCAATTCCGCCCAGTTTATCCACATGTCCTTATAGTGACTAGTTGTCGAAAGCTAATTTCTCTGTATGAAGTCTAACTGGCCCGTACAGAAACACTGGGGAGAAAACTTAAAGATTAGTTTAGCTATATCATGTTAGGGAGCGGCTAGAAAAGTAATTACAGGACTGTTTTTATTATTTATTAAAAGCCCCACTCATTCATGAAGTTGGATGTTTAATAAATATTAAGGTAAAGGACTTTTAGAAAATTATATTTTTCTTGCCTGAAGCTCATGGAGGCTAATTTGCATTAACCTCCAGCTGCCACCTAGCTGGTGAATGATTCTGATGGGGTATGAGACCACGCCCTTGTTGTGGGGAGGGGTTATATTCACCTAACAGGAATACTGGTTGGGCAATGCCCAAGAACTTAATTTACTGCAAAGAGGAATCCCCTGTAACAAACAGATGTCAGATGACACCTATACAGTTGCCCCTTCTTTTATCCCACCAGTCAGGCAGGCACCAAACCTAGGGGCCGATTATGATGGCGGACGGACCTGAGTCCGTCCGCCACCATAGAGCAGGAGGGAACCTCCGCATGGCCTGCGGAGTTCCCTCCTGTGCAATTAGGATTTGACCGCCACACTGGCGGTCACTTGCTCTATTTTTACCATTGCGGCGGGTGCTGCTTCAAGCTGCACCCGCCGCAATGGTAAAAATGCATACATTGCATTTGTATGCAGAAAACGGCAGGCACCGAGCGGTGTCTGCCGATTTCTGCATACAAATGCAGGGGGGTACCATAGGTACCCCCCATGTGCACCCCCCACCCCCCCCTTCACCCAGGGGGCCCGCAACGGGCCCCCGCAGTGAAGTTACACATGCTTTTCCACAGCGGAAAAGCATTTTTTACAGCCCATCCTAATATGGCTGACGGTGTCTGAGAGACACCGTCACCATATTAGAGCTTTTCCGCCGCGGTTGTAAGCCAACCGCGGCGGAAAAGCTGCGGACGGAAACCAGGACCCACCAGCCATCCTAATGTGGCGGTGGGTCTTTGGTGGGTCCGCTGCGGTTTTTCCGCATCCTCCGGGCCGGCGGTGGCTTCCGCCGGCCCGGAGTATGCGGAAAAACCGCAATCGTAATAGGCCCCTTAGTGTGGGGAAAGTTGCACCTAGAAATGGTTTGGTGTGACCAAAGAGGTGACCTCTGGATAGACACTCAGGCTCTAAACAAGGAAAGAAGGATGTCTTCATCTTGAATTTGTGAGGGGCACTGTAGGGCTGATTACAGTAGGCATTTGGAACTGCTGTAAAAGTGGATAGGGTTACCCCTGGGAACTTTTACCCTGTTGGTTAGGGGTCATGTCTGCCACCTGCAAGTGGGTACAAGGCATAAATATGGCATCCCACAACACCTTCTTCAGAACACTATTGGACCTGTGGAGGAACAGAAGACTGCACCTGCTGATTGAGACCTGTTAAGTTAACTGAAGTGCAGGGCCTGCTCCCACATGCTAACACATGTATCCAGGACAAAAATGTAAACTCCAGGTGTCAGCTGGCTGACCTCCCGTTTTTGTTACAGGGCCTCCACAAGCTGCAACAGGCCTTTTCCATCAAGAGTCCAGCTAATCCATTAAAACTGGACTCTATTTGTGCCCTCTGCTGGAGTCAGCCTTTCCCCCCCAAGTGCTGTTCCAGAGGTCTTGGGACCCTTGGCTTTAACTAAGTGGACTTCCCCTGACATTTTTGGACTTGAAGGCCTCAGTAGGTACAGGACATATCTATCAAGCCAAACTGCCCAATGTGCTTTGCGATGGGCTGACAAAACATGATTCCCACTTGGAGCTTTTCCACAACAGTAAATCTGATTCAGCAGGAGCTTGCCTAGAACGTGTCTGGGCTCATGGAGCCCTCTTTGGTTCTAACCTTGCTCGCTGGAAATTGTAAAATCCCAAAAAGACACTAAATTGAAAGATAGAAATCCTGAGTGGGTGAAGGCTTCAAAAGTATCTGACTGGCAAAGGGATTTCTCAGGGTACGAATTTAAAATGTTTCTGCTCCGAGCTTTGTTGCCAAAACCAACAGCTTCAACAGGACCTCATCCAATACCCATCTGATGCAGTGGAACCCTCCTTGGATACAGCCTGCTGTCTTGCCCCGTTGAATTATTGTGACTTCCAGAAAAATTCTTAGTCAAAGAGAAAGCCTCCGGACAGGTTGAAACTGGTTGTTGTATCCAACTCATGTTCCACTGTGGTCAGCCTGAAATTCTGCCTACGTCCCATCTGCCACAACTAATTGACATGCATTAGCGCTTAGTGCTTTTTGCCACTATTTTGATCTAAAACCTTTTAGATTCATATCTCCAGCTCTTTTTATTGGATTTTTATTTTAAGGGTGTCATTTTATGTTTTTTTTTATATTGTGTTTTCAACTTTGCAAATGTGTTTTGATATTTCTAAAAATGTTGTATATTTTCTCTAAATTAAGACTGTTTGATTTGTGCCATAGTTAACAAGGTTTGAGCTCATGTTTAAATTACTGAAACCTTTTACTGAACTTGACAGTATAGTGCCTTTATTACTTGCGGTGGACCTCAATCCACCTCAAGTACCAAATTACTTTGTCACATTGGTGTTCAGACGTGGTAAAAAGAAGCTGTGTTTAAATATACCACTCAGCTATTTAGTTGAACATTTCAAATCCCTACTTTAATTGACAGTAAAAGTTATTTTTGATTTTCAATGGTCATCAAGGCTTTGAATTGGTCATTTTTGCTTTCTTGAAATTAATATTTATTCTAATTTTGCTTCATGAATAGGAGGGAACATAGAGGCAGATTTGGCTGCCTTGGCTAGTCTTACTGTGGTAGAGATTATTATTATATTGTAGAACATTTGTAGAGCACACAGCTACCCATATACGTGCTTCTAGGCGCTAGAGTAAGAGATCGTGGAGGATGTACTGTGCTAGAGTGAAAAGGTGAACTTTCAGCTGTTTCCTAAACGTGAGTACATTTTGGTCTGACCTTAAGTGGGTGGGGAGAGTATCCCAGAGTTTTGAGACGAGTTAGCTGAACGATCAACGACCCTCCTCTTGCTCTCCTGACTCTGAGCACGCTTAACAGAGAGACATATTTGATCTCAAATCTCTGGAAGTAATGCAGGGAGTAATGAGATGTTGGAGGATATGTGGTTCCCAAACATACTTTACCCTGTGAGTGATACAGAGAGCCTTAAATTCTACTCTCTTTTCCCTTGCCAGCCAATGAAGCTGCACCAGGGCTGGACTTGCAGATTGAGTTTTAGAAAGTCCTGTCAATGGACTGGCTGTGGCGTTCTGGGCAACCTGTAGCTTTCTCATAACATATGAGGGACTGCCCAGGTAGAGCGAGTTGTTTTAGTCTAGTCTGGAAAGTAATAACCCCTAGACCAATGGTTCCCAAACTTTAGACTCCTGTGGACCCGCATTGAGTCACCACTGGAAGCCGGGGACCCCCAAGCAATTTGTAGGATTAAAATTTCAAACATTTAAACAGTAATTCGAACAAAATAAACACACATGTGCACACAAAAGAAAAACTCAAATTATAAGGATTTTAGGGGCATATTTACAATCCCAAATCCCCATGGGAACGTCACTTTTTGCGATGTTCCCATGGCGATAGGGGCTATGCCTTATTTACACTGCAGCGTTGAGACACTTTCTGTGCAAATAAGGCCCCCTTTCATGCAATACTTAGTGTTAAAGAGGTGGGCAGTGGGTGTTGCGGTGGGCGTTCCACTGCAACACCCATTGATTTTGACGCTGCCTCCTATTTACAAGGACAGCGTAAATAGGAGACTGCGCCAAAATTAAAACCAGGAAACACCTGGTCTTAACTTGGCGAAATGAGAGGCAATGCTTTATTTCTCCTCGATTTTGCTTTTTCCATGCATGCTGCCTTATGCAGTACACATGGAAAAAGCAAAACGCTTTGGATTGTTTATGTTCAAGAAGGGGACCCTTCCTGCACATAAACAATCTTTGAAAAAATTGCATTTTGTAACTTCTATGTGACCTGCATTAAGCAGAACACATAGAAGTGACAAAACAGCATTTCAATGTTGTGTATGTGCAGGAAGGAGGACCTTCATGTACATGAACAATCTTCCTCTGCACGCAGACACACTTGCACTATGGTGCACGGGTGCCTGCGTTGGCGCTACCCTGCTAAGTGTAGCGCCAGCGCAGGGGGAAACGCAGGGCACCACCATATTCTTGTAAATATGGTGCAGCCCTGCGTTTCAGAAGTGGTGGAGCGTGTCGTTAAGCCAAGGAGGCTAACGACACGCTCCTCCACTTCTGTTGTAAATACCCCTCTTAATATTTTATATTGACAGAATTTGCAAAAACCAAAAATAATTTAATGGGAAGATTGAGGCTGCATCCCAGTGACTATCTTTTAAATGGTTGGTTTTATTTTGCAGTACAAGGCTCCTACTCCCGCCAAGGCCAGACTGGAAACCAAAAACAGCCCTAGAACATGTTTTCAGACCAGTCCCCATACGGTGCATACCAAGTGCAATGAGTGAGCCTGGCCACTACAGAGGGGGCTTTGGAAGGCTCTCGGACAAACGTTTTTGGGAAACAATGGTGCAGTCTATAACACATTTATCATTACATATTGAATTTTATTAGCTTTTAAAGAATAGTAAATGAAGACCTTACTGTGCACCAGGGTACGACAATCTGGGAAGAAAAATAAGTTACTGACAAAAGCAGTAACCCACTGACCTATGCACATAAAATATTTTTTTTAAATGCATGGTACACGTTCTTTGCCGTAGGCATATTAACCCTCTGCGCTACATTAGATAAGTTAAAGCTGCCACTGGACAGAACTCTCATCCAGGGCCGGACTGGCTGTAGCAGGCACCGTGCAATCCCCCGGTGCGCCGCACGGGTGGGGGGCTGGTTTTGGGCTCCTGGGGGCTGATTTTGTTACTGGGCTGCAAAATCAGCCCTGTAACAAAATCGGCCGAAAACCGGCCCTGGCAAAGAGCTCGGCGACACCCCCAACCCCCGGGGGGGGGGGGTAGGGGGCGGTAGGGGGGAGCGTCCGAGCGCTCTGCCGGGGCTGGCTTTGGTTCCCAGTCCGGCCCTGCACTCATCTCTCTCCAGCAGGTACATTAATCACTGGCGTTATCTTGACACTTTTATTGTTGCTCGAAAACTGCTAATTATACAAGAAACTTTGCAGTGCTTTTAAAACTGCTGCCTGCGGACCTCCTGGGAATGTGTCAAGGACCCCTGGGGGTCCACGGACCACAGTTTGGGAAACACTTCCCTAGACCACTATTCTCCAACACTCCAAAGGAAGCCATTTGAGTGCCTTCCGAATAGACCCCAGAAGGCTGAAGCAGGTGCCAGACACCTTTTTTGCTTGAACGGCCATTGTCAGGTCTTTGTCCAGACTCTTTACATCGGACTTGAGGGATTGGGGCATTCCCCCAAGTATGATGGCCAGAGGAATTCGTCCCAAAGTGCTAAATTGTTTCTTGTCGCCATTACCTCAGTCTTGTCTCTGTTTAATTTGAGGTAGCTGGAGGCCATCCAGTTGGATTCCTTTTCCAGACAGATGTTGAGTCTCTAGAAGGTTGCAATAGTATTTGGTGACAAAGAGACAACAATCTGGGTATCATCAGCATATGAGACCATTGTGAAACTCAGATCACAAATGATGTCTGAGAGCGGCCGTATATGAATATTAAATAAGGTTGGTCTCAATGAGGAGCCCTGCGGCACTCCACATTTCAGCTGGTGTGTTTATGATAGAGAGGACCCTCTCACTAACTTGAAAACGCCTGACTGCGAGAAACAATGTTAACCTTCTTAGAGCTGCCCTTGTAACTCCCATGCTTTCCAGCCTCTGGCAAAGAATTGGGTGGGAGACAGTGTCAAAGGCTGCACTCAGATCCAACGAAATGACTACAGCGATACCACCCTAGTCCAGAGTTTTCCTTAAGTCCTCTGTTGCCAGTATAAGAGCCATCTCAGTACTGCAACTAGATCGAAAACCAGTCAGCATCTGGTGCAGTAGTCTATTTGAGTTCAAGAAGTCAGATAAAATGTCATTAATCGATGTATCCAAAATGTTGCTGATTCCAGGCAGAAGCAAGATTATCCTATAATGTTTTGCCTTATCTGGGTTCAGCTCTGTTTTTTTTAATAGAGAACGGGTAATCGCGGTGGAGATGAAGGCCATGTGCAAAGAAAGGAAGGTAGAAAGAAGAAGGTCAAAATTGGGAATGATTCCTAGCAAGGATGGTGGCAGCAATAATGAGGTTTCTGTAGGGGTGCAACACACACCTCTTTTGCTCATAAACATGGCGCCTACCTCTGTGGTGGCGGGTGAAATTGACAAATGGTTTGCCTTATATAAGAGAGTATTAATGGTGAGCAAGGTAGACCAGCAGCACAGAGGAGCGTTATTATGAGAGTTGGTACCTACCCTGGGAGGGACAGAATCCTAAATCTAGAGGAAAGGGTAACAGACTCATACTCCCACTTAAAAGATGCATTAGTGCAGAAGTTTGGTTTCACACCTGAGGAGTACCGGAAGAAATTTCTCACACAGACACAGACAGACACACACTCTTACTTTGGTACCGAAAGTATACTACTTGGCGCCTGCCTTCAGTAAGCATTACTTATTGATGCAAATCCCAATCGTAGTCAACTCCCAAAATAGGCATGCTTGCTCTAGAATGGCCATTTACCATCCATGCAATGCTCCCTTTAAGCAGAGTGCTGTAAAGTAGTGCATACCGCTGTTTGGTTTAAAATACTTCTTTGCATCCCTTTGTGTGATTTTGTGGTGGTGCAAAGTTGTGATAAATCTGCTCCCTATTCCACTTTCTCTTACTCACAAACAGGGTATCACGACGTTCATTATCTTTGTGAATCACCACAGTACCAATGAAAGAGTTAAGAAAATCTATCTCTACTCTAGACGCAGAGGAAGGAAATATTGATCAGTATCACAACCTCACCTCGGATACCTGTCCATATCTAACCTATACATCCAGTTCCCTGTCCACAAAGTGTCTGTGAGAAGTTCAATATTATCAAATGTTGCCAAACTAGTAAACCACCCTGATGTGTAAAGTGAGAAAATATGTTACCAGATGCAAACCTTCTACCTTCTTTCCCACCAGAGTAATGTTGTTTCTTACGCACAAAATGCTATATATCACATGTACTACTGCACCCTTTCTAATCACGCCCTGTACCACCTGATTTACTTGCTTTTGCAGTACTTTTGGAACAAAACATGACTCGTTCTCGGCCACACCCACTGCAGCGGTACCTCAACAAACTCGTTATGATAGCTCTGACCAGGTTCTTACAGCCATGGGTGTGACATAATTATTTTACAACTATCCACAACTTGGCAAGTCTCCCTCTACGTTTTTATAAGAAAGAAATAATGTGTTTTTTTTTACTGTTTGTTGTCTCTCCCAGATGCCTCTAAGCATCTCCATACAAAATGTTGTGAATGTTTTAATCTAATATAGCTGGCAATTTAAGTAGTTACTGCTACGGTCGCAGGTTCGAATCCTAGCGAGGTCAACAGTGCCTTTCAGGTTTACATTTTTTTATTTAATTGATTTTATTATTTGCACAAGAAAATCAAAAACAGACATACAAAAGGATATCATATTTTCATCTCGTGTGGAGCATCGTGCCTTTGAACGATACAGAGTCTGTAGGTACATAATGATTAGACATATCTGTAAAAACAGTACAATTTCTATTATGTAGAAGGAAGGCAAGAAAGAGAAGAATAATATATAATATATGTCACATCTGTAAAGGAATCAGGAAGGGAAGAGAGCAGAGTGGGGATGGGAATTATCACGTAGACATCACGGTGAGTAATAATGAACAGGAATATTATTCTGTAGCTCAGTGGGTAGGGGTCCCGCAGTTCAACAGTATGTGCAAGAGAGGACGTGTACATGAGTTACTCATAGGGTTTCGCACGGAGTAGCTTGGGGAGCGTGGGCGGGAGAGGCCTCGCCCTGTTCTAGAGCTGAAGATGGAGAGGAAGCAGTGGAATCGTGTAGCAAGGTAAGCAAATATGCATGGTATATGTATGTGCCAGATGTCCTTGGGTGGGGAGGTGGGAGGGCTGCAGAGTAGAGTAAACTTCGGTTTGCATATCACAGTTTGCAATGCTATCGCTGTGAACCTGCGGTAGCAGGTCGGGATGTCTGAGACAATGCCCAATAGGGCCATCTCACGGGATGGCGTAAGTGATGTGGCGATCACGGTTGATAGCACCTGAAACACTGATGCGCAGTAGGCCAAAATGACAGGACAGGTCCAGGTCATGTGAGAGAAGTCTGCATCTAAGTGATGGCATTTGGGGCATTGTGTAGTTTTGGAGGAGTCGAATTTAGGGGCATATGTAGGTAGGCGTTTGCGATTCGCAAACGGCGAAATTCGCCAAATTTCGGCGTTTGTGAATCGCAAACGCCCCTTTGGTATGTAGGTGGCACTTAGCAAAATAAGGAATCGCAAAAATTGCGATTCCTTATTTTGCTTACAGCATTTAAGGAATCGCAATTTTGCGATTCCTTAAATGCTATGTAGGGGTGCCTTAAAAATTGCGATTTTGGCATAAGGAATCGCAAAATACCACCTACTTCAAATAGATGGTATTTTGCGATTTCCTTTAAAAATGCATTTAAAAAAGTATTCAAAGTGCCATGTGGTGCACAGACATGCCCTTAGGGCATGGATGTGCGCCACATGTACTTACAGGCACATTCCACGGGTGCAACAGGTGTCCTTTGGACACCCTGGCACCCTTGGAATTGCGATTCTCAAATTGAGATTTTCTCACAGAAAATCGCAATTTGAGAATGTATCCCCATTTATTCCTTAATTGCGATTCGCAATTTGCTAATCGCAAATACGGAATGTTAGAGATTCGCAAAAAAATTGCAAATTATTACCTACATTCCATTTTGCTATTCTCAAATAGCTATTCCTTAAAAATCGCTATTTGAGAATCGCAAAATGGAAATTACCTACATATGCCCCCAAGTCAGTATAGTTGTGATATAGTATCTATGAACAAATTTAAAGTGCAATAATTTATGTCGATGATTGGGTGAGACTCTTTTAATTTGCTAATGGCTGCAGGCCCAGACCTTGTCAGTGAGTGGTTGTTCCAGGTCTTCTTCCCAGTGGCGACGTGCCCCTCTCTCATGTAGCTGTTTAAGCGACATGCAAGCCTGGTATAGTTTGGTGATCAGATGCGAACCATCATTGTCAGCTGTTAAAGAGCGTGCTAGGTGTGAATTCGTCCAGGAACAGGGGGAAGGACTGGATTGTGATGCGCAGGGCAGCCAGTAACCTACTCATAATAAATCTGTCCGGGGCGTGGCTTGCGCGCCGTTCGGACATGGCTGACCCGGCGTGAGCTCCGAACCGGCACGGAGCCTTTCTATAATTATCGAGCCTTAAGATCGGTTCTGGGACTCGGAAATCGCCGTATCCTGCGGCGGAAGTTGCGGTGCGGCTTGTGATATGCTGCGAGTGCAGATTTGTGCCCTTTCTCTGCACTTTTAATGCTCCGGTGATTCCTGCCTCACTCGGGTCGCGGGCGGCCGCCATTTTGTGCCGCTGAGCCCGCGACCTCTCCTGCTTCCTCACAGGCCACCGGTATGTTCCTTTTGCTTCTTTCCTTCTGTGCTGCCTTACAATTGCCTCTGCCTCTGCTTGTAATGGCTTAAGCCGCAGTTTTATATTATTTTTGCCCCTTTACCAGTGAGCCTCTGTGTTTTCCAGTCCCGCTGAGGTGAATGTCCGCCATTTTAGGGCATCAGAATGGAGCCGTTTTTATGCTGCGCTGCCCTATCAGTCTCATTTTATCACTATGTCTTGGCTTAAGTCACAGCAGCCGCGGCCGGCAGTGGGAGTAAATGCAGGGCGGTGACGTGGGGAGGGGGAGGGGCAGGGTGGGGGGTAGTAATGTATGGATTACGGAGTTTTCCAGGTAAGTAAACATTTGAATAAATAAAACGAATTTCATTGCAGGCACTGCGCATCGCATTTTGGGATTTAGTGTACTCAACGAAATTCGTTTTATTTATTTAAATGTTTACTTACCTGTAAAACTCCGTAATCCATACATTACTACCCCCACCCTGCCCCTCCCTCTCCCCACGTCACCGCCCTGCATTTACTCCCACTGCCGGCCGTGGCTGAGTCGCAGCTCTTTCTTGCTCTGCCCTTTATTTTTTCTGATTCTCTGTGCTGAATAATGTCCTTTTGAGATGCAATTCAGCCATTTTAATACATTTTGCCGGAGCTTCTCTCATTTACTTTGCTGTTGAGCTCATATTATCCAGGTCTGGTTCCATGCCTGAAGTACTTTTTATTTTTGTGAAGGACTCTTCATTTAATTCAGTTGCTCCTTGTGATTTGTTACCTTCACGCTTAATTTTTTTTCGTGGGATCCCCTTCGTCATTGAAGTGTGCTTCGCTCGTCTGGTGACCTGTGGTGGATTACTTTATATTTTGGCACTTTTCCTTCCTATATTATATCCTTTTTTGTATATTGTTTCAATATGGCACATGATTCTCACAATGCGAAGGCTTCAGTCACAGGGGCGAAACAGAAGAGACCCAAAAATGATCCGCCATCCCCTATTCTCTCATCCCAAAATTCAGTTCTGGACTCTATTCTAGACGAAGTCCGAGGCCTCCAGCCTTTTATGACTGCAACAAATGAAAAACTACGTCAAATTGAGGAAAGATGGCTAGTTATGGAATCCAAAGTTCTGGACTTGGAACAACGTGTCAGTGTCATAGAAGATACCTCGTCCAAAATTCCTTTACTAGATCAAGAAATTCATGCCCTGAAGCTGCACACTGAGGATCTTGAAAATCGGAATCGTAGAAATAACCTACGCCTATATGGGTTTCCCAGAAAATATTGAGGGGTCTGATATGGTATCTTTCTTACAGAAATTTCTGCCTGAACCCTTAGACTTTCAACCTACAACTAGCCCTCCTAACACACAAAGAGCTCACCGCTTGGGTCGACTTAATCCTAATGCCACTAAACCACATGGCATTATTATGCTATTTCTTGAATTTCCAGAGTTGATGCATGTGCTGAAGGCAGCCAAACTTAAACAACGTCTTATCTGGTCTGGACATAATCTCTACATCTCCAAAGATGTCTCTAATGCCACTAATGCTCGACGTAAAGACTTTCTAGCTCTTTGTCCTCAAATGAGGCAGCTGCAAATCCAATATGGAATCCTCCATCCCTGTTTGTGCAAGATTACCCACAATGGTCGTACTCGCTCCTTTGATGACTCGAAGAAGCTTGGTTCATATCTCAACACATTTTCACCTTCAGGAATGGACACTAATAATTGATCACTGTCTTCCCTCTTGGTCTTCCTCTTATTTCTCTTGGCTCATTTTTATTCTCATCAACTGTCCTTTTGTCCCATGATCTTCTCTCCTTGTTATCTCCTTTCCACATTATGAGTTTCTTTCTTTTTGTCTTTCTCCCTTTCTATTAATCGTTGAGGTCCGTGTCCCTGTGGCGTCTTCATGCTCCCATTGCTCAGTTGTCCCTTTTTCTTACAGACCTGGCTATTTGGCCTTGATCTGTGCTTTTATTTGTTCTTCCTTTCATTCTTTTTTTTCTCCTTACTTCTTTTTCCCCTTCCTGTCTTCTCTTCCTTTCCTGTTCTTCCTCTTTTCATTCTTTGTTCTTCATCTAAAATGACGCGTATTTTTATTAATTGGTCTTTTTCCCAATGTATTGTACCTTGTTTTGTAATGATGTTTGGCTGTTGCCTGGATTTTTTGCATGTTTTGGTATTCTTTGTATCACTTTTTGTATATCTTCTATTTACATGTTTTGCTTTTTTTTTCAGGAGTTCTCCTGAAGTGTCTCTCATTTCCTCGTGTATTACCTTCCTTACCCTCCATTATGTGTAAATTTGTTACGTGGAATGTTCGTGGTATCAGGAACCAGATTAAACGTCAAAAGGTATTGTCTCATCTCTCTAAACTTCACTCTCATATTGTTTTTCTTCAAGAAGCGCATTTTACTGAAGTTGAATCTCTTAAGTTAAAAAAACAATGAGTTGGTCAGATTGTTCAATCTTCTACGTCCAACAAAAAAGGTGGTGTAGCTATTTTGTTTCATAAATCATTATCTGTACAAATTTTATCTACTCAAAATGATAAAGATGGTCGTTGGTTGACGGCAAAGATTGTGGTACATAATAAAACTTTAACCTTATTAAATATTTATGGCCCAGTTAAACCTGAACCTCAATTCGGGACTGAAATTAAAGTTTTACTTTCCTCATTTGATTGTCCCAATGTTATTGTTGCTGGTGATTTTAATCAATGGTTAGACCCCTTTTCTGACAGATTATCGAAATGTAAATTTAATCCTCACAAAACGAACAAAGCTTTTCAATCTGCCATCACCTCTCGTCCTCTGTATGATGTTTGGTATTGGCACCATTTTTATTTCTGACCATGCCCCAGTAAATGCTACGTTAGATCTTTCCCTTACATCCTCTCAATATAGTCGATGGAAATTGAACAATTTTCTCTTATCTGACCCTGTTTTTGTTAAAAAAGCTACTATATGTATTAATGAATTTTTTACTTTTAATAATCCTGTAGATACTTCTATTCCTAATACTTGGGATGCCTTCAATGCCTCTTTTTGTGCATTTACCATTTCTTATGTTTCTAGCAAGAAGTAAGAGACTCGGAAAAAATATGAGGATAAGCTACGTAACCTTAAAGATTTAGAACATACTTATTTCACCTCCAAATCGTCCTCGGCCCTTCACCAGTTGATTAAAGCTAAATCGGAACTCAACCAATTGGCAACAATTGAGGCCTGTAACATTTTACTTAAAATTAAATCTAAATACCATGGCGGTCAAAACAAAGCTGGTCGAATGTTAGCTAATTATCTAAAGATCAAATCAGAACGCAAAATAATTGGACCTATCATGGATGAATCTTCTAATAAATTGGTTTCATCAGATGAAGATATTGCTGATGTTTTTCATAAATATTATCAGTCTCTTTATATTGGTGACACCTTCCCTTCCACTCAAAAGTTAGCTACTTTTTTTTCTGGTCTCCCGTCTCCACCTTCCCTATCAGACGAATTTATTGCATTAGAAGATGATATCTCTTCTCAAGAGGTAATTAATGCTATAAAATCACAAAAAAAGTCTAAAGCCCCAGGTCCTGATGGCCTTACCGCTGAGTTTTATACTACTTTCACTTCTATTTTTGTCCCTAAACTCCTGGCGCTCTTTAATTCTTTCCTTTCAGATGCTAAGGCTTCCGGATCCTTTATGGATGCTTTGATTATTATAATTCCTAAACCTGATCAAGATCACTCCTATTGTAAAAATTATCGCCCAATTTCTTTAATTAATTATGATTGCAAAATATTTGCAAAAATTCTTGCCACTCCTCTTGAGAATATTATCCCCCTATTAATTAAAACTAACCAAGTAGGTTTTGTCAAAGGTAGGTTGGCATCGGATAATGCAAGAATGTTTGCTAATATTATCTCCCATGGCAAAAAATACAAATCTCCACTCGCTGCCCTCTCTTTAGATGCTGAAAAGGCCTTTGACCGTATCAATTGGCAATTTATGTTTGCAACTCTCCAATGGTTTGGTTTTGGACCCTCTTTTGTTTCTTTTGTTAAATTATTATACTCAGGTCCCAGAGCTAGTATTTTTGTTAACAATCACTTTTCTAAATATTTCCCATTGTCCAGAGGCACCCATCAGGGATGCCCTCTCTCCCCCTTACTTTTTATCCTCTGCCTTGAACCTTTTTTAGAACGTATCCGGGTTAACTCACAAATTAACGGTTTTATGCATAATTCTATTGAAACAAAAATCTCTGCATATGCTGATGATATCTTAATTTATATGTCCAACCCCATTGACCTCTTCCTCCTTTTTATACGAAGTTCAATTATATTCCAGTATTTCTGGGTATAAATTAAATCTTTCTAAAACGGAAGTCCTGCCACTAAATCCCATCTGTTACCAATTCATGTTTGACAATACTGAATTTGCTTGGTGTCCTTCTAAAATTAAATATTTCGGAATCTGATTTTCCTCCTCCCTACATACCACAATTAAGCTCACGCTCACTGCTTTAATTTCCAAAATACAATCTCTCTTACTTAATTGGTCACCATTATTTCTATCTTGGTGTGGTAGGTTGGATACCATAAAAATGATGATTACTCCCCATGTTCTTTACACTCTTTCTATGCTTCCTGTTAAAATTTCCCTTTCATATTTTTCCCAAATCAACTCTACATGTATAAAATTCTTGTGGAATAACAAACACCCTCGTATTGCCCTTTCTAAGCTTATACGTCCTAAGGGAGAAGGCGGGGTTCGCTTTCCTAACTTCAAATTGTATCACTCTGCTTTCTTACTCAAACATTCTTTTGTATTAGCATATGGTTTTGGTACTACTCCTCCCACTTGGATTATTTTTGAACGCTCCCTCCTTAAGGATTTTTCCTTTCAGGATGTCATTTTCATGTCCAATAGTACTTTTTTTATCTGCTAGCCCTATCTTAAAGTACTCCCGTAACCTGCTATTCGTTACCTTTTCTGCTGGTTTTACACCGCTCCAATGTTTCCTGTATTCCTCCCTATGGTTTAATACATTTCTCAAATATAAGGGTAAATCTTTTTATTTCAAATACTGGAAAGAAAAGGGTATCCTCTAAGTACATCAGCTGGTACATCATGGTTCTGTTCGCCCTTTTCTAGCCATACAAGCTCAATATCAATTACCAGACTCCAGCCTTGCTCAGTATACTACTATTTCCTCTGCTCTGCAATCTCACTTAGCCACGTTTGTTATACCTGATGTTACACCTACTCTTACCCCCTCCTCTCCTCTATTTTTGCTCTTTCCTTCTCACAAACCTAAGGCTGCCCTTGTATATAAATTACTGATGTCTTCTATTGATGAAAGGCCTAAATCCCTCATTGAATCTGCATGGGAAACTGATTTATCTGCTTCTTTCTCTATTATGACTTGGGATAATTTGTGGTCTAAACTGTTCAAAATTTCTCCTGCTGCACGTATTACACAATCCTTGTATTTTATTTATAACTTTGCCGTTATTACTCCTGTAGGTATTTCTAGATTTTCTCCATCCTCCTCTCCAATGTGTTGGTCATGCTCTACTGCTATAGGTACACTAATTCACCAATTATATGAATGTTCTAATGTTCACTCGTTCTGGCAATCGGTTTGGAATATTTGCATGAAAGTTTTTAAATGTGCTCTTCCATTATCTTTGCAAAATGTTTTTTTAGGCTATTTATCTCCTGATATTGTTGTCACATCTCCTATTTCCCTGTTATTTGACCTTTTTATTGCACTTGCATTCAAAGTTATCTTATCTTCCTGGAAAGATAGTTCTAAAATAGCTTTAGTAACTTGGTGGAATTTTGTTTGCGATGAACATAGGATTTCTACTGTTTCTTCTACCTCCCTTTCTCAAAAAATTAAATCAGACCTTCTATGGTTGCCTTTTTCTACGTATCTTTCTACTTCTCCTCCTGCTTTATAGTTTCCCTTCCCTTCCCCCTCCTTCTTTTTACTCTCTTTTCTCCTTTCCCCTCTTGTCTGTTTCTTTTCTTTTCTTTCTTTCTCTCTTTTCCTTTCTTTTTTCTTTCTACTTTATCGCTATGCTATTTTATTTAGTTGTGTTTCATATATTATTCTCTGTATATTTCTATATTTTACACTTGTATTTTGTATTTGAATTTTTTGTATTATTTACCTTACAAAAATCCAATAAATATCTTTTAAACAAAAAAAAAAATCTGTCCATATAGGACAGTTCTGCATGCGCTGAAAAGTCTGTTAGTGTTATAATGTGCACATCTGGGAAAAGATTCTTGAATGTGTGGGGGTGTAGTTTTCCTAAAAGGCGTTGTAATAATTTCTCAGCTGTTGATGGGATCCCCGGGTTTTGAGATAGTGGGAACTTTGGCTAATATAGAGAGCCAGAGCCTAGAAGCAGGCAGAGTTTCCGACAGGCCCAGCATGTAGTGGATAGTGTTTGTATGACGATGGGATCCAGTCGGATACCCTGTGGGAATACCGCTTCGAGTGGGATAGGGTCGGCCAGGTCCCGTTCGGGTTTGATATATGGTATACGGGCATCTGGATGAAACCAGTTGTATGCAAACTGGGCCTGCACAACCAAATAATATAAGTTGGAGTCAGGGACTGTGAATCCACTGCGCTTGTAGGGCAGTGTAAGTGTATCCCATGCTATTCGTGGCCTTTGACCAGCCCATATCAGGCAGAGGAGTTGACCACAAAGTTGTAAAAAGAATACCTTTGTCAGGGGGATAGGGATGTTAACGAAGAGATATAAAAAATGGCGTAGGATGTTCATTTTGATGAGGACTATGCGGCCAGCCATGGACAGCGGCATGCGGATCCAACGGTCCACTGGAGTGGCCGGTTTGTCCATGGCAGGCCCATAATACAGGGAAATTATCTGTTCTTTGTTTCTGTGAAGTGTGATTCCTAGGTATTTAGTGGCATCTGCCATCCAATAGAGGGAAAGGGTACTGCTGGCTGGGACAGCTGAGTTTGTCGGGGGAAACGTTCGGATTTGCCCCAGTTTATGTGCAGGCCCAACATGTCCCCAAAGCAGCCAACCTCGTCAATGACGGGATGCACATTTTCAGCAGGGTTTCTGATAAATAGCAGAATGTCATCTGCATACATGGAGAGTAATAGAGGACCAGAGAGGAACCGAAGTCCTCGGTGTATGTGTTTTTCCAGTAGATGCTTAATTAGGGGGCCCATGGCCACTATGAAAAGTAGCTGTGACAGTGGGCAGCCTTGCTGCGTGCCGCATGATATCAGGAAGTGGTCTGATAGAGAGCCATTTACCCGAAGCCTAGCTATAGGAGAAGAGTACACAAGTGAGGCCAGTGCGATAAAGTGGTCGGGCATGCCTAGTTTGCAGAATGTTGCAAAGAGAAATAGCCACTCCAAAGAGTCAAAGGCCTTCTCAGCGTCTAGTTGTGCTACTGCTGCAGGGGTGTTTGATTAGATCCTATTTAACACTGAAAAACAGTTTCAAGGTTAAGTGCATTAGACCTGTGCAGAATAAAAACCGGATTGTACAGAAGAGAGAATTTGGTCTAACAGTAGTGACAGCCAGTTTGGAGGCATCTTAGCCAATATCTTATTGTCAAAGTTGATCAAGGATAATGGTTGGTTTGAGGGGCATTGTTGGGCTTGGCCCTTTTGGCCGGTTCACCCCTAAACTTTTTGCTTTTAAATGTGACTTGATGTTAGTTGTTTTTGGCTTCTGCGCACTTTAGCACTGTGTCCCAGTGTAAAGTGTGTGCGAAGTCTGAGTGCATGTGGTGAGATTGGCCTGCCCTCCGATAGGAATGCATGGGGGAGATGAGTGTCCATGGTAGTTCCTGATGTGAGAGAAGTGCAGGGGCGAGTTTGGTATGTGCCAACTCGTGAGATTAAATGCTGCGCGATGGTGTGCGCAGATTTAATGTGACTAGTGTAGAAGTGCCACTTTTAGAAGTTGGCATTTCTGTGTGCAGTGAATGTGAATTGACTGTCTGGCTTGTGAGTGACAGGGGCTGGCTGGTATAACCTGGTTCTAAGAGCCAGGATGGGTCTGCCCGGTGGTGAATAGGGAGATCTGCATGTAGATGGGAGGGAAGAGCTGCACCTGGGACCTGAATAGGGCTGTGCCTTCCCACCACAATGCTGGTGCTGCCCCCTGTGGTGCGTCTGATGTCCCTAGCCTGTCCTGTGAATAGGGAGAGGGGCTGAGCAAAACAAAGTGCTCCAGAACCAGTTGTAACTGGTTCTCCCCTTGCCCTGCAGCTTCAGACAAAGAAAATGTGTGTATAAAAAGGGGCTGTGCCCCCATGAATCTGTTCTCTGGATCCTGAATTGAGGGGGGTCTGCTGCTGGGTGCCCTGGAGGAACCACCACTGGGGACTGCCTCTCTGCTGGAGGGCCCTGTGAGCTGGCCCCTGGGCACAGCCTTTGCACCCCCCCTACCTTCTAAAAGACTTGTTCTTGGCCTTTAGCGCCTGGGAGCACTTTATTTTCTGCAGTGGGGAAAAAAAGAGCTTTTTTGTTATGGACAGAGCGCTGGATTTGTGCCCTGGTGAGCGCTCTGTCTCTGCCTGACTGGATTGGGTGTTGTTGTCCTCAAGCAGGTGCCCACCCTGCATCTGTTGACTGAAAAACCGAGCGGGTGCCTACCCCGCAATCTGCCGATTCCGGCGTGGATGCCCACCCCACCAGGGACCTTGTGCCTTTTTGATATCCCTAGCGGGTGCCCACCCCGCCAGAAACCTTGTGGCGCTGTATATTTTTACCCTCAAGGGTGCCTACCCCTAGTTTTGCCCCGTATTGCACCCTGCAGCCAGGAGTAACGTGGAGGGCCGCCGCATTGCCCGCGGTGACCCGGAAGTAAAAGGGAGCAAACAGGAAGCGGACGGGAGCCTTGGCAGTGCTCCTGTAAACAGAAGAAGGCTGTAAGAACAGATTTGGTGCCTGCAACCCGGGCCCCCGAGAGCAAGGGAGAGCCCCATGGTGCCCAGGGAGGAGCGGCAAGTGACTGGAGGTGCGGGCGGGCTCCGGCATCAGAGAAGAGCCCCGCGCACCGCCTAAGTCCTTGGAGCCTCGGAGGCTCCACAAGAAAAGCACCGTCATCTCCTTACCGCTGCCCCGCTGGACAGTGGGCCGCGGCAGCACCTTGGGAGGATTTTTGGCCGCATCTTCCGGTTGGCAGTTAGGAGTCCTGGAGTGGGGCTCCAAAGGCACAGTGGTGCCCGGGCTAAATTCGCCACAGCTGCACTGCAAGAGAGAGCGGGCAGCTGCCACGTTTGGGGCAAGTTTAGTTCTGGAGTCCCAAGGTGGGACGGAAAGGCACAGCGAGTGCCAGTGCTTGGTGGTTCTGATCCAGGTAGCTGCAACATAGCGCAGAATTGTTTGGAGAGTCCCAGTGAGGGACAGAGGGCACAGTGAAGGCCCTTGCCCATCCTTTGGATCTTACAGCTGCCCAGCAAGTAGTGGGCAGCTGCCACGTTTAGGCCAAACTCTTGCGCATCTTTGCTTTGGCTGCCTAGGCAGCGCGCCCTGACTATTTGTACAAAGGGCATTTGAGCCCCGTGGAAGGCCATTTGGCCTGGGGTCAGTAACTTCTCTGATTCTTGCTCAAGGTGATTGCATACTGTGTTCATGATAGTAATTACGCGGTGTGTACAAAGGGCAGGGACTTAATCAACGCGAGCTTATGACCCGCACTTACTGGGAATTCCTCGTTCATGGGAAATAATTGCAATCCCCAATTGCAATTATTTCCCATGAACGAGGAATTCCCAGTAAGTGTGGGTCATAAGCTCGCGTTGATTAAGTCCCTGCCCTTTGTACACACCGCATGATAGTAATTACCCTATGCCTAATGGCATTTATGCGTAATGTGCAATGCCTTTATGCCTATTCTATATCTCGAAATGTGTTTCCTGATTAGAGGTTGTTTTGCCTAGTACGGTTTATGCTAGTCAGTTTAGGTTTCACTGCGTGACCTATGCCTATGGTGACTAGTATTGCGTAGTGTGTTCCTACCTTTTACCAGTGGTTACTGGTGGTGTTCTACAATTGTTATTTTGTGCTACAGTTATTCTAGGTGCTACATCTACTATTTCTACTAAGTGCTGATTCTCACAGTGGCCCACGTGGCCCTGTCATGTGTAAATAATTCCCTGTACATACTGCCCAGTGCCAGTGGGCACAGTGTATATGTGTGATTATGATCTGATGTGTTTGTGGTAATACAAATGCTATTATTATATATAACCTTGTGTGGAGTTCCTTTTTGTGGTGTGCCTAGTGTGTTGCTGGTGTGTGTGTGTGTGTGTGTGTGTGTGTTGTGCAAACGCTTTACACATTGCCTCTGGGGTAAGCCTGCTTGCTCGTGCCATGCTACCAAGGGGGTGAGCAAGGGTTATCTTTGCGTGTAACTCCCTTGCCCTGACTAAAGTGGTGGTCTATGCCTGGCTTTGGCGCAAGCCTTAGCCAACCAGAAATCCCATTTCTAACAGGCATGCAGTGAGATCTTTACAAGGACCGCTGCCTCCCGCATTTAAGGAGGGTGTGCACCATTAGTGAGGGATTCCCCATTGACCTCGAGCAGGCGGGGTAGCAGCGTCTGCTTGAATGTCTTATAGAAGGTTCCTGATAGGTCGTTCAGGTCTGGTGCCTTTAAAACAACAAGCAAGTCTATTGCTTGACTGAGCTACTCAGCGGTAAAAGGTTCACTAAGAAATTGCATATGGCCAGTGGTTAGCCACACCATTACCACCTTCTCCAAGAAGGCAAGATGATCAGTGAAGTTGGTAGGGAGTTTAGTAGTTTAAAGGGACCTGTAGCACATTACTAATTCCTTTAATATGTCTACATTGTCCATAACAAAGGTGTCATCAGCTCATCATAGAGATGAGATCTGTCCAGCTCTGCGGGGGGCACGCCAGATGGGCAAGTGTTTAAGGGAGGTGTCTGCGATGTTGATCAAGCTGTCTATTTTCATCAACTCAATTTTGAGTCGGGCAAGGCTGCCATGTCTCGTCCGCAGTACCCCAGCTTGTTTGGAAATGCAGATGCTGCAAATGTATGCTTTAAATGCATCCCATAGTTCTGAGTATTGTGTCACCAAGCCTGTGTTAAGAGCAAAGTATTCGAGGATCACATCATTTAGCTGTGATCTAAACAGTCTGTCTAGAAGTGCTGTGGCTGGGAAAGTCCATCTATGTTCAAAGCTGGTACAATAAGGGATCACAAGGTGTAGCAGCACAGGTGCGTGGTCTGTTGAGGGTGCAGGCTAATGTTTCGACATCGCATATCCTTTGACAAGTAGTGTCCACACTGAGTGCGGTGCCGAGTGGAATGTGTAACTAGACTCTCTGGGGTGTTGTGTGCCATGTATCGAGGAGGGCCAATGAGGCTGGGAGGTCATGGAAGGACTGCAAGGCCTAGGGTTTAGAGCCCTGCCCAGTTCCAGTTGTTTTGTTGCTGGGATCTAGCCATAGATTTCAGGCACCACCAAGGATTAAGATGTCTGGTTCATGTTGATCAAGCAATGTGAGTATTCCAGAAAAAAAAGGAGAAAACAACCTGGCGAATTCCTAATGTCCAATTCTAGAAAAACAACATCCCAACATCATAACAGTCAGAATTATCAGTGGGGGCAGACAACGCTTCGGGAGGTCCAATGCCGGTGCGCATGGATAGTCACTGAAACAGAGATAGTTATTGTAGAAGGTGGAAGTTTTATAACTTTGCAAAGCCCTGGACTAAACCACAAGCATGTAAACGTATTCAGCAATGTTGACCGTTGTGTGCATGGCCTTAGTGGGCTAACCAAGTAATAGGAGGAGAGGTAGAACTGCCACTATTCCGGGGGGAAGAGATCTGCACTGGACGCCAATTGTCTATGACCTCCCAGCCTCATTGGCCCTCCTCGATACATGGCACACAACACCCCAGAGAGTCTGGTTACACATTTTATGTTATGTTATGTTACAAAAGTTTATATAGCGCTCAGCTGCCCCAGCAAAGGGGCATCCCGGCGCTTTGTAACAGGAAAATAGCTGACTTCAGAGAATAAATAGATAAAGAAGACATAAAAAAGACTTAGTTTAGAGGGAAAAGGTGGGTTTTAACAGCCCTTATGAAATCCAAAAGGTTTCCCAATTTGCGTATATGTGCCGGCATGGAATTACACAATTTAGCCGCCAGATAGCGGAAGGAACGTCCTCCCGCTCGGCAGCGTTTGATCCGAGGTATCTTGACCAAATGTTGGCCGGCAGAGCGCAGTGCGCGAGTTGGGGCATGCGGAGTGAGGAGATTACAGAGCATTTTAGGGGTGGCAAATTTCAAAATTTTGAAAGAGAGACAGAGTGTCTTAAATTGGATACGCTGAGCTATAGGGAGCCAGTGAAGTCTCCGGATGGTATAAGAGATGGAACAAAATCGAGGGAGACCTACTAAGGCTCTGGCGGCCGCATTTTGAATGCGTTGCATCCAGTAGATCTCAGCTTGGTTAGCTCCCAGGAGCAAGGAACATGCATAGTCCAGTCGGGAAAGCACCATCACCTGGACTATCAGCTGTCTTGTAGAAGAGTCAAAAAAATTAAAAACAGGCCTGAGTCCTCGAAGAATACCAAAACATGTAGCTGCAACTTTCTATGTTTGGGAGCAAAAACTAAGGGAGGAGTCTAACCACACCCCCAGGTTTTCTATTTCTCATTGGGGTTCCGGGGCTTTGCCCAGGGCAGTGGGCCACCAATGGTCCCCCCAAAGATCAGTGTTCTTTCCGACCAGTAACACCTCTGTCTTATTTGCATTTAATTGCAAACAATTAGATGTCATCCACTGTGCCACGGCAGCAAGACCACTTCTAAACCTGGAGACTTTAGGAGCTGCTGCCTCAGTTAGTGCAACTACCAGCTGTGTGTCATCAGCGTACAAGACGATGGCAAGGTCCCATTGTCTGGCGACATCAGCTAGCGACTGGACATACAGGTTAAATAAAGTGGGACTTAGTGCTGAACCCTGTGGAACACCCTGCTCAAACGGGTGAGCCTGAGATAGAAAGGGGGGGTGGACACACAAAAGGACCTCTCACTCAAAAAAGATCTAAACCAGGCCAAGGCCAAGTCGGTAATCCCAGCCTCCGCAAGCCGATGAAGCAGAATCTTATGGGAGATAGTGTTGAAGGCGGCACTGAAGTCCAGAAGTATCAGTGCCGCCGTTTGGCCTTGGTCAAGAATGTTTCGTAGATGTTCCGTCATGGCCAAAAGAGCAGTCTCAGTGCTATGGCCAGCACGAAAGCCATGTTGCGTCTCATTAAGGATGTTATTAACGCTCAAGGTGTTGGTGAGCATGGTGTTAACATAGGATTCAGCCACCTTCGTTATCCAGGGAAGGAGGGAAATAGGCCTGAAGTACTCAGGCTTAGCGGGGTCCAGGTTCGGCTTCTTGAGAATCGTTAGCCGGAACAATCGCGGAAGAAAAGAAGGCGTTAATCAGTTGGTGTAGCGGAGACATACTGTCGTGTATTTCTATAGGTTCTGAATCAGTCCCCCTATTCCTGACCCTATTCTGGTTAAACTAACTATCAAGTTAACTAACAGTCAGCCCATGAGGCAAGAAAACCCCCATGATGCAGATACCGTTATCTGACGCAGTCACACTACGGCACAGGAACGTGTTATCTGATTAGGTCATAACGCTTGAGATCTAATTAGACAAGCGACATTCCTCCAGCCCCTGATAAGGCATACGACGTTCTCATAACAAATCAAACCTATGACAACCTGGATAATCCGTGCGGCCATTGTTTTGATTTCACAGAGAACTTTAGTAAAGAATGTGCTAACGAGCAAGTCGTATGACATCTTTATTGACGTATCTATGTCCATCCTTACGTCAATCTCGGCACCTTTAAGGTATAAATATTGCCGGCCTTGCCCTATGCAAACACACGCGTGGTGACAAGACGGAGCAGCCATACTTGCCGAAGCCGAGAGCAGAAGCAGACCCCGCTGGCAGCAGCCCCGCCTTCCTGACGCGCTGAGAGACGCGCTGCTATCTCAAGCCGAGAGACCCAGCACCGGCGCTTTCGGGCAGCCCTCGCAGGCAGCCTGGAATATCGAGAGCAGAGAAAGAGATACCATTCCTCATTCGTCCTAACTTCCAGGTACAGAACTGAATAACCCCTCACAGAGAATTCTTTAGTTATTCACTTGGCAAAAACAAACTTAACTTAAACTGTAACTTTCTATTCCCGCCCACGCATTAGACTTAGGTCAGGTACACGGGGTAGGCGTATTTAGAAACACCAGTTGAGTACGTTTAGTCAAATGTATATGTGTATGTAAATATATTTTAATCATTTTAAACATCATATGGCTCAGAAACCATATCAATGTTTTTACAGTATTATTTTATACTATTGCTTTTAATGTATGCACTTTACTTAACTATAAGTATTGCAATAATATCGATCCATTTCTCATGTATGAGAAAAGAGACTGATCAATAAATAACATCTTTTATTGAACACGCCCGTCTCTTCCTTTTCTCTACATTCTGATGAGACAAAGAATGCACGTACTGACTGAGTAAAATAATTGCCTTGTGCTCACACGACTCTCGAGATTGACTCTTGATTAGGGGAGAGCAAAGTTGTCATGTTCTATGGTTGTCAGAAACTAAATCCCTTCTTGTCTAATCAGGGGAGTTAATTCCTTCCTTGAACATTCGAGAAAGTTTCTAGCGAACTCTGAGCTTAGCTGGCAAACCCAAAAATTAAGTCTAGTATCGACAGTAGTAGACCTAGTTAACGTCTGGCCTAGGCCTTTACTGCTGTAGGTACTATTCCAATGCGCAGAGCCTATTGGGAAAATAGGAGCTACACTACATGGCGCCCAACGCGTTTGGAAAGGGCGATAAAACTAACGTAAGACATTTAGAGTAACTCAGTCGTGCTTTCTCACTCAGACCCCTTTTTCTAAAAACTCCAAAGACGTCTGGAGTGGGTGAAAGGTAATATCCTCCAAAACCTCGCAGGAGGGAACTCCTATGTATGGTTCTTGGTCAAGTCAACGTTGAAGGATAAACAGTTCCAAAATATTGTGCATCTAATCTTTGTTTCATAAGAAACCTGATCTGCAAACAAACAAAATAACCTTATTGACAGTAAAATGTCTGACAATGAGGATGAAAGAGAGGCAGTTAGATTAGCTACTGAACTCGCAGATGCTGATGCTACCATGCAAGCAGCAGACCCGGATATAATACTCATCCCGGTCGCCAAAAGGAGATCTATAACCTTAAAACTTATAGAAAATGGACTGACACCTAGAGGTGGCACAGTCATATTCGTAATTGAGGCACACGAACATCGGCAGACAGAGGTATACTATTCATGGATACATTTTCCGGCAGCAAATGCTGTAACAAAGTACTTCCACTATTACAAAGTAGAGGAACCTCCTGAAACGTACACTCCTTTCGAGGAGGTGGAAGTACCACTCAAATTCCAAGAGCATTTGCTCTTATTTGATGGTGCCCTAAAACATAACAATCACATTACAAGGCTCGGTCCTTTAGGAAGACCAGGAGCAACGTGGGCGGTCTTAGCCGGATACACACCACATCCAGACATCGAAAGAATGCCTGCAGCAGAGCTGTTAATACAGCTAAAACAACTACTAAAAATTCATAGACAATTAGTTCAGTATGTAATGCGGACTTCAACAATTCAGCCAGCGATTAAACTTCCACAGCTGACCCCTCACCAGGGGAACACAAATAAAATTACACCACAGAACATCCAATCCTGCCTAGGTAAAGTTCCAGCTAAACGGGAACAGATACCATTCTGGTTGGCACAGAAAATTACCCAAATAGAGGCGGTGTTTCCTGACACCACCCCATTAGAAAAACACAGGATTCTGACTATATGTCTCCCAATGGGAATCACACCACACATTGAGGACTGTGACACTTGGGGTACAGTCTTTGCTTCCATCTACACAAAAACGCACGGTGTTCCATCCATTTCGGTAATACCAGATGTGCTAAAACAAATTCAAGATGAATACGGTCCAGAACCTGCTTTAACTCTTGGTATGAAATTACTAAAAGACTTCAAGCAGGTCTCGGCTATATTATTAGCCAACATAAAAGGTGAAGCAGCAAATGTGGCGATCCGCCAGAGGTTAAAAGAGACAGATATAGCAGACCAACCAGCTGAAATTGCCAGAATCATAGAAAAATCCTATGAAGAACTAGGCAGAGATAGTCTAGGTGGAATACCAGTAAAACCGCAACTGACTACAAGTCCAGAAAAAATATTTTTTAATAATAATAATTCACCAAAAAAGAACTGGGATGGAAACAAACAATCCAATCCTAAAGAAAAGAAATTCCAGTCCAGAGGAAGGTCTCCTAGGCGAAGAGAAAAATCTCCAAACCGAAGACAGAGGTCACCGCAGAGTGACCCCTCTGGGAATAGATATAACCTTAGAAATAGGGATAATATTAAAAAACCTGATAGATATCAAGACATTGATACACGTCCCTCTCAATCTTTTCAGACTTCCTCGCAGAAATCGGAAAGAAGAGGACGATCAGAAGAGCACGCCAAGTCCAAAGACAAGGAACCTGCTCAACAAAAAAAGAAATTACAATTTCCAAAAAAGAAGGTAGCCAGTATCAAGGTAGTTAAAAATGCCGAGAATACTGAGGACACAACTGAAAAACGGAGAATGGGCTCAGACAATGCTAGACAGCGCAGCAGAGGTGAGCATAGCTCGCAAAGTCCTTATGAATCATCTGGAGACAGTGGACACGAATGAATACCTTCAAGTGGAAACTGCAGACACCAGAGTTAGCAAGCCCCACAAGATATACGAGATAACATTACGTATAGAGGGAGATAAGACTAGGAAAATTAGGGGACTATTTTGGGATAACCTCTCAAAGGGTTATGACATCCTTCTAGCTGAAAAAGACTGGCCACCAGAGTTTGTCAGGGAGTGCCCTCATGGCGAAGAAGTAATTATGCCTGCCTTCTCGAATCAAATACCGATTCATAAAAAATACACACTTGCTAGAAAGTGGGCAGTGGCCTTAGCACCTGCTTTATATAAAAATCATGTAGGATGGGATGAGGATTCTCCTCCTCACAAAATCCAGTTAAAATCACAACCTACTGCACAAAGGCAGTACCCAATTAAGCAAGAAGCTAAAAAACAGGTAAATGAAATACTAGATCATCTAGAATACCAGGGGGTGATTGAAACTTGCACCTCACAAATGAACAATCCTTTGTTTCCGGTCTCCAAACCAGACAATTCATATCATCTAGTTTTGGATTACCGACACCTTAACACATGTTGCAAAACCTTTGCAGTGCAAAATTCACACAGTGCTGCACTAATGAATAACATAGTGCGCAAAAAATACAAAACAACCTTGGACATCTCCAATGGATTCTTTTGTCAAAACATAGCACCAGAGAGCAGATCTTTAACTGCATTCTCAGTAAATGGCACTCAAAAGCAATTCTGTCGGTTAGCCCAGGGGTACAAGAACAGCCCGGGGGTATTCTCAGCGAGAGTAACAGAATTACTACAACTATATGATGATGAAGCATTATCTTATGTCGATGACATTTACTTAACAGATGATGACTTGGAGACTCACTTGAAAAGGGTGAACACCATAATACTTGGGTTCGCTGCAGAGGGTTACAAATTCAACTTCAAAAAGTCCAGAATTGCCCATCTGACAGTCCTATTCTTAGGATATGAGTTATCAAGTGAAGGCAAAAGCCTGGCAGACAATTTCCTAGAGAAATGTGCCGTAATCCAAGCCCCTAAAACACTAAAAAACCTACAGTCAATTCTAGGCTTCCTAAATTTCGGAAGAACATACATTGCAAATTACGCAGAAAGGGTCAAACCCCTTTATGATCTAATTAAACCAGACTTTAAAAGATCCAATTGGACTCAAACACACACAGAAATTTTGAGATCCTTACAAACAGACATGCTAATTAAAACAAAATTAGAAACACGTGATAACACACGCAACCTTGTGATCCGAGTCATCCCAGGGAGATGCGGATTCACATACCTGACCTCTAATGAGGGAGAAAAGGTACCAATTGCATTTAAATCACACTTGTACACTAAGGCTGAAATGAAATTTAGCCCAACGGAAAAAATTCTTACAGCTATAGCAAAAGAACGAGCCCTGGCACAAGGTAAACGAATAGTAATCGTGACACCAATACCAGCCTTAGAGGCGGTAACAAAGGCAAGCATTCCAAATGCCCAAGCACTCCATCCGAGATGGATACAATGGGCTAACTCTCTTGCTGCAACAGACGTGGTGTACGAATTTGATCCTTATTTAAAAACACAAGAATTTCTCCAATATGAATTTGAATGTCCTCCGCCAACCGAAATTCTGCCTCTAGATCACTACGGCTGTATAATATATACAGACGGATCAGCACAACCCGCAGTAGGGGGTAAACAAGCTTACAGTGCTGCGTGCGCGATTGTTAAAGGTCGTTGGCACGAAGGGAAATTTAGACCAACCCTCACTAAAACACAATCCCTAGGAGATTGTACAGCTCAGCGAGCTGAACTAATAGCATTCAAGATGGCGCTTGAAAATACCGATCGAGAATTCCCCACACTCATAGTGTGTGATTCGTATTATTGCGTTCAGTCTTACAATGAATACTTGCAGATCTGGCTTCAGAACGGTTTCAAGGATGCGAAAGGTGGCACAATCAAGCATAAAATGCTCTGGGAACAAGTAGCTCTTTTACAAAAAGAACTACCAAAGACTCACGTGATACATACACTGAGTCATCAACGTGATGGCGTTCACGTTGCAGGGAATTCATTGGCTGATGAGGCCGCGAAGGCAGCTGTGCAAACGGCTTCCGTAGCTGCCGTCACCAGGTCAAAAACAAAAATAGACAGCGAAATATTACAAGCTGTCAGCGCTTCAGAAAAGGATTCGATAGAACCACTCCCTAAAGGCTTTCCAGTAAAATACTCATACATAACTGATGCAAACAATGTTCCTTTTGCTCAAATCCCTGGAGTGGGGGATAGGGCAATTCCAAACATGGAACATAGGTTAGGACTAATAATAGCGGCACACGAAGGGCTTGCTTCTATCCATGCTGGCGTCTCAGCCACAGTATCATTATTAAAACAGAGATACTGGTGGCCACAAATGAGAAGACAAACGAGGAACTATGTTCTAGCATGTGAAATATGTCAAAAAATGAAAGTATCAACGGTGAGACGTCCAGCGCAGACGCCCCTTCTAATCTCGGATAAACCATTAGCCTGTGTTTACCTAGACCACTGCGGTCCCTTACAAAGGGATGGTAACTATAAATATATCTTGGTCGCAGTGGACTCATGCACGAGATTCATATGGATGTGGCCCCAGCGAACGGCTGACGCCAGAACTGTTATAAAAGATTTGCGAGTCTTTATCGGCACATACGCAATTGGCATGCTGCATTCGGACAATGGTCCTGCTTTTAGCTCTCGGGCTTATAAGGAGGCCATGGTCAGCATGGGCGTGCAATTGCGGTACTCTTGTCCATTTCACCCTGAGGGGAACGGAATTGTTGAAAGAAAAAAACGTGACATAAAGCAATCTATAACGGCAAAGGTATTAGGTTCGGGAGCTGGGTGGGTCAAACATCTAATAAGTGTCCAACGTAGTCTAAATAACTTGCCAAGAAATTCTCTGGAGGGATTCAGTCCGTACGAATTATTATTCGGAACTAGGATGTTGATCTCTGACCTTGATAGTCAGACTTCAGTGGTAATAGAAAAAACCTTTGATGTCAAAGACCGTTTGGCTATTTTGCAGGACTTAAACAAAACAAGAAAAGACCTGAGCAACATACAGTTGAAACAACAGCCAACAACCACTGAAGAATCACCACCTGTCCCAGCAAGACCTGTCTGGATTCCAAAAGTCGGGGATCTAGTCAGGGAAAAGATCGCGGTAAAGAAGGAATTTGGGCCTTCTTACAGAAAAGCAGTTCCTGTCTTGTCTGTCAACGGGACAAGATCAGTTGTACTACCGCCACTTGCTGGTAAAAAGGAGAACCGAGTTGTATCCATCGACCTGGTAAAACCACAACATGTGGCCGATAACAAACAGTAGGCCAAGTGGACTCCCAATAAGTAGCAGAACACCAAGGTTTGCTACCAGCACAGAGGTCCTAACAAAAAGGCTCATCACATTCGAAACGCCTAAAGAAGAACAAGAAGGACTATGCAACAATGCAATAGAACTCAGACCTCTTAAAACCCAAATAAAGACATTTAGCAGAGACACACCAATCTACAATGAAGTGCCGAGTGACAATGCAAAAAACAGAAATCCTGAACCAATTGGAACAATTGACAGAACTGCATCCGGTTACTTCATCAACTTCGATGATTCCTCTGACGGCTTCAGTGAATCAAAGACACAGCCATCATCAAAATCCTTTAAAGACAAAGCGAAGGAACTTTTGAAACAACTGAAAGAAACATATCTGATTTCTCCATGGATTGAATTTTGGGTGGGTTTTGGCGCATTTATCCTCATACTTTGGCTCATCATGGTATTTACTTTGGGACGCTTCATTGAGGGAAAATATGCTAAAATGGACACAGCAAGTCAGAACATCAACTTGATCCTCAAACCACACACATCTTCACACGTCGAGAAAAGAGAACTTTCTTCAGAACTTTCTTCAGCCAACTTCACAGCCAATCCTATACCTGGTGGGGTAGCCTGGGACAACACTGACTATGAAATTTATGGTCCGGTCGAGATCCTGAAATATCCACACCAAATCAAGATCTCCTTGAGTGACTTTGCAAAACCAAACTCATTTGCTGATGATTGGGACTTCGAAAGTATTAACAACATGATGTCTGACTTAGTAATGTCTGCTAAATTTACAAAACATGATTATTTGCAAGGTTCTACAAATTACGATAGTATGTATTGCTATAACCATTATGGTAACCATTTTTTGCATAAATCTGCACAACCTAGAAATGTTTTAAATTATAATCAATGGGAACATTGTGCTACACCTCCAAAAGGGAGCTCTAGAACCGTGTATGACAAATATTCATATTTTTCAGGTTTTAACACAAGTAATGCTGAAACATTTTATTTTAAATTATCAAACAAGACAGGGATGAAAACCATGATAACCAACACAAAATTGATATATTCAGATTTATTCTTTGAAAAAATGAATACTTTTGGATTTGATTATTGGGACAAAAATGTTGATTTGAAAAGTGTTTGGGGTACAAAAGAATGGCAAGTACAGGGTATAGAAGCTTTGTTTAGAGCCTGCATGATCCCAGAACAAATGATATTTTTAAATGACACTGTTCAACAAACCACCTGTCTTGGTTTTGCCAAAATCAAAGATTTAAATAAAGCGTCTATTCCAAAGCCAACAATGTTCAGCAATAGCTCTGATACAGATGAAGAGATAGACGTAAACCATATACTAAACCAAAACAGAACACATCCTGATTGGAAACAATGGTTGATCTGGCCCACAGATACAAATTACTGTCAAGATAGATTCCTGAATAAAACACAGGGTTTCAAAATGACCAGGCCAGACCCTAGATATCCCCAAAGACATCACCCAGGGATAATAACAACCTACAGTGTGGGCAAATTATGCCTTCAGTGGCTACAAACTTCCACACTGCCTGAAATTAAGCAACACCTAACTTTACTTACTGATGGTGCTGACTTGCGTGATTTCATAATGGGACCACGCAAACAGCGTCAAAAGCGTTTCATAGCAGCCTCTGTATATGCAGCATACAATGAGGCCTGGAAGGTTACTCAAATTGAAACAGCAGAAAGAATACGGGAAATTGACCGTATTAATTTGGAAAAATCACTATCTGTAGTGGACAATGGGTTAATGACTCTGTCCTCCAGAATTTTTTCATTGGACAGCATTGTGTCTTCAGCAATCGATATATTATCACAAGACTTACTGTTATTACAACATGGTCAGTCACAATTGCGTTCCATTGTACAGCTTGGCTGGACGTTACAAAATCTGCGTTCAGGCTATGTGCCTTGGCGTTTAATCAACACAACGTCACTATTCCAAATCTTTAACCTTACTGATAGACAAATCGGTATGGCGCAAAAGGGTGCTGATTATACAATCTTGAGCATTGAAAAACTAGAAAGATTACCGTTGACAATGTCAGAACGACCTGTCAGTGAATGGATGATCCACGGAATCATAAATATTCCAATCTCAACCTTCAGGTTTCAATACTGCCAAAAATATATACAGGCTGGCATGTACGAGAAATTGGGAAAGGGGTACCTTAAAACAACTTGGAACCTGCCCTATTCACATGCATGTGTCAGTAATAAAGGACAGAAAGTGTTTCTTAGTGGCAACAATTGTGCTATGTCACTAAGCGGCACGCTTCTGTGTAACGGTATTAGTTTGCACGGAGCCTGTGAAGGGAATTCATACAACCTTTCATGTCACCAGCAAGGCGCACCTGCAACTGAAATAGAACCATTCTTTCAAAGACTCTATAATGGGAGTTACATTCTTATTGTAGACCGCAGATGTTGCAGTCTTATGCCCGGGACTCCTTATCTAGTAACTACAACGGCGAAGGTCAAGTGCTGTGGACGTTCTTTATTCCCCAGCTCCTTTCCAGACAGGGAGGCAAGGGCATGGCCCAGTTTGAAAATTACTTCTATTCGAATAGATACTTTAAGCAGAATGAAAACAGTGCTTCTTCAGACGCCTACAAGGCTCACGTCATCAAAAGAAACGTATGATCTACAAGTCGCAAGGACGACTGCAGAGATACATACATTATTATCAACTAATTCCCCCGTACATTTCGCGGAAATCCTGAGCGAAATCTTAAATATTTCTGATACCAATGGGATCTCAGGGGTATTTAAGAAAGTATTTTCGATGGCATTAACACCATTCAAAGCCATACTGGGTATTTTTCCAGATTTCGTCCATTCGATTTTTGGCGGACTTCCCCTGATCCTGGGACTAATTGCAGGAATCCTATTCCTAGTCCTTATTTTTCGTTATGGCAACCCATGTCACAGATCAAACTCTCGCGACAATGGAAGATACGATCCTAGCCATTGGATACCGGGACCGGATATCAAAAATCCTGGGACTCTCCCGGCTTAGAGACCTGAACATGACTTGGTTTCTATCATTTCGACCAATGTGGCAAAGGTGTGTTTTACCTGTACTAAGGTGTCTGCTATGCGGAGAAGAATGCGTGTTAGACACCTGTCTGACGCTACAATCGGATGCGCCAGTGGATGCAGATACACTGTTGGTTCCTACCAAGGTTCACGCTTTGTGCTGCCCTCAAAGGCTGCCAATCCTGATGACGGCATTCCTGGAATCTTCACCACTGCGATTGAAGAGTAGTGAAGTTCAAGATGAAAGCAGCATCGAACAGGTACGACCTTCTGTCAGCAATGCGAATCAGAATGTCAATGGAGACAATCATGCGCACGAATGCATGGTTACCCCTATTTCCGACTTAGTGGAACTTTCCCATGAAGCTGTTGACAGTTTTTTCGAAAGCCTGAATGATATGATGTTCTCTCCAGAACAGAAATAGAGACTTTTGAGTAAACTCGCACACGGCGTTCCCTGAATTCGGCCTTCAACTTTAAAAATAAAGTCACATGAACAATTCTTCCCACCAGTTCACGGACAACAATTTTTTAGCAGCCCCAAATTATTTTTCACATATTTTTCGGGACACTTATCTTCTGCTTAAAGTAAGAAACTATTCCTAGAGAACTAAGATTTCTATTTTTAGATACTTTATAAAACTTTAGTTGCCCGCTGGGATGTTCACAAATATTTTATTATGTGATGAGATGGTCTCGAACTTCCTTTCTGTATAGCTATATTAAGAGCCATTTCATGTGTATTTCTCATATACCAATAAGCAATAATGCATAACAATGCGTGTTTACTTTTGCATTTAATTCATAGCTTAAGTGCATACAATATATATGACTGCAATTTTTCAGTATATTTGAAAATTTCGAAATGCATTTATGTATTTTGGGGTGGTATGGTATACACTATACTCTATAGTATGTTGTACTATGTTATACTATGCATAGATTAGTAGATATGACCATAGTTAGCGTGGAGTGGGTGTCGTGTATTTCTATAGGTTCTGAATCAGTCCCCCTATTCCTGACCCTATTCTGGTTAAACTAACTATCAAGTTAATTAACAGTCAGCCCATGAGGCAAGAAAACCCCCATGATGCAGATACCGTTATCTGACGCAGTCACACTACGGCACAGGAACGTGTTATCTGATTAGGTCATAACGCTTGAGATCTAATTAGACAAGCGACATTCCTCCAGCCCCTGATAAGGCATACGACGTTCTCATAACAAATCAAACCTATGACAACCTGGATAATCCGTGCGGCCATTGTTTTGATTTCACAGAGAACTTTAGTAAAGAATGTGCTAACGAGCAAGTCGTATGACATCTTTATTGACGTATCTATGTCCATCCTTACGTCAATCTCGGCACCTTTAAGGTATAAATATTGCCGGCCTTGCCCTATGCAAACACACGCGTGGTGACAAGACGGAGCAGCCATACTTGCCGAAGCCGAGAGCAGAAGCAGACCCCACTGGCAGCAGCCCCGCCTTCCTGACGCGCTGAGAGACGCGCTGCTATCTCAAGCCGAGAGACCCAGCACCGGCGCTTTCGGGCAGCCCTCGCAGGCAGCCTGGAATATCGAGAGCAGAGAAAGAGATACCATTCCTCATTCATCCTAACTTCCAGGTACAGAACTGAATAACCCCTCACAGAGAATTCTTTAGTTATTCACTTGGCAAAAACAAACTTAACTTAAACTGTAACTTTCTATTCCCGCCCACGCATTAGACTTAGGTCAGGTACACGGGGTAGGCGTATTTAGAAACACCAGTTGAGTACGTTTAGTCAAATGTATATGTGTATGTAAATATATTTTAATCATTTTAAACATCATATGGCTCAGAAACCATATCAATGTTTTTACAGTATTATTTTATACTATTGCTTTTAATGTATGCACTTTACTTAACTATAAGTATTGCAATAATATCGATCCATTTCTCATGTATGAGAAAAGAGACTGATCAATAAATAACATCTTTTATTGAACACGCCCGTCTCTTCCTTTTCTCTACATTCTGATGAGACTAAGAATGCACGTACTGACTGAGTAAAATAATTGCCTTGTGCTCACACGACTCTCGAGATTGACTCTTGATTAGGGGAGAGCAAAGTTGTCATGTTCTATGGTTGTCAGAAACTAAATCCCTTCTTGTCTAATCAGGGGAGTTAATTCCTTCCTTGAACATTCGAGAAAGTTTCTAGCGAACTCTGAGCTTAGCTGGCAAACCCAAAAATTAAGTCTAGTATCGACAGTAGTAGACCTAGTTAACGTCTGGCCTAGGCCTTTACTGCTGTAGGTACTATTCCAATGCGCAGAGCCTATTGGGAAAATAGGAGCTACACAAAGAAGAGTCTTTGAACTGCACGGGTTTAAGTGGGTCCGCTGGAGAACCAGACTTAATTTTCCCTGCCAACTTATTAAATTCTTCCCATGAGATCTCTGGGATCCTGTTCTTGATCAAAATGATAGTTAAGATCACCCAAAATACTGAAGTTTGCAGAGTCCACAGCGAATGCTCCGACAGTTTCTAAAAGGGTGGTCATGAAACCGTTTGTAGGTCCAGGAGGTCTATATATAAGTAGACCAGAGAGGGAGAAGTGAGTGTTCACCGAGATATTAAAGTGTGCACATTCACCACCTTCCAAATTGACTTTCTCAAAACGGCAGGAGTAATTCAACCTGGTAATCACCGCAATCCCGCCTCCCCTCGTAGCCCTATTCACCAAATGGATCGAGTAGTCAGGGGGTAGCGCCAAGTTTGAAACAGCCGTCATATCGTCACTGAGCCAAGTCTCGGTCAAAAAGAAAACATCTGGAGAGTTATCGGTGATAAGATCATATACTTCAGCATGATGTTTGGCAAGTGACCTAACGTTTAATTGCATTATCTTTAACCGATATTGGGGAGGAGATATAGGGGATACAGATAAAGGCATGGGTTTGGAGAGTGAAAATGTGCCACACGGGCAGCTTATCGGGCCGCTTAAAGGAAGTAGTGGGGGTACACTACACTTGTGAGGTAGAAATCGAAGGTTAAGTAATGCCTCTTGGGAGTAGAAGAGCTTACCTGACAGATTTTGGCCAGCATGGCTGGCGAGAGGCGACATACGGGCGCAGACGGGCTTGCCTCTGGCGCGCCTCCGGCGCACCATTGGCGCGCCCGCTGCGCGCTTGCATCTCCTCACTTATAAATCGTATCCCTGTGGAGCAGCCACGCAACTAGAGCGCTATTCAAGATGGCGCAGGTGGATGGCATCAAACCCGACCCTCCCTCATACAAGATGGTGGGCACGGGAGTCCTAGCCACGCCAAAACGAGAGAGCAACAACCTTCTTCATGACACACAGTCGGGGTTTCGTGCTAATTACAGTACAGAGACAGCCCTTCTGGAGGTCACTGAAGCTATCAGGGAGACGCTCGATCTTGGAGGTAAGGCTGTACTAGTCATGCTGGATCTGTCGGCGGCTTTCGACACCGTCCCGCATGACGGTCTCCTTTTAAGACTCCAGGAGATCGGGTTTCGCGGGACGGTGTTGGACTGGTTTAGATCTTTTTTATCTGACCGCCGACAGGTGATCTGGGCACCACCGTTCTCCGCTGAAATGCCGTCGCTAGGGGTGGGGGTTCCTCAAGGATCCATTCTGAGCCCCATCCTTTTTAATATCTACATGGCCCCTCTGGCGGCGGTGGCGGAGGCTTATGGTGCCCAGGTCATATCCTACGCTGATGACACCCAGCTCCTGTTTCCTTGCAGGAAGGGAGAGGCATTTGATGGGGCTAGAATCAGGGACTGCCTTGACTCCGTTTTTTCATGGTTTCAACAACACAGCCTTAAATGCAACTCAGACAAGTCTGAGTTGCTTTTTTTTGGCTGTGCTCCGGATCCATGTTGGAAATCTTGGTGGCCTCGAGACATGTTTCCTCCAGACGCGGTGTCAACGCAGGCCAAAAATCTGGGTGTGATCTGTGACGTTGATCTGTCATTTAGATCCCAGATCAATGTATTATCAGGGAAATGTTTTAGCATCCTGCGGATGCTCAGGAAATTTTTGCCGCTGCTGTCACTGCAATATAAGAAAATTGTGGTGCAGGCATTAGTTGGATCACGTTTCGACTATGCTAATGCACTCTATGCGGGCCTGCCGAAGTATTTGGTGGCAAGATTGCAGATAGTCCAAAATTCTGCTGCAAGGGCAATTTTTGGCCTTCCACGCAGAGCTAGAGCCTCTGGTTTACTTAAAGAGTTACATTGGCTACCGATTTCCAAAAGAGTCATTTTTAAAACTTTGACTCTGGCATTTAAAGCCCTGCATTCTGTAGGCCCTTTGTACATTAGGAAGAGACTGGCCTTTTATGTCCCAAAGAGGGTGTTGCGTTCAGCTTCATCTGCCACGATTGTGGTCCCTTCCTTTAAACGCGCTCGGATGGGTGGTCGGTCCTTCCGCTATCTAGCGGCCCTCCATTGGAATGGGCTTCCGATCTCTTTGCGGAAAGCCAACAGTCTCCTGATGTTTAGAAAAGAACTAAAGACGTGGCTCTTTTCTGCGTGATCATCACGACTTTCTGAGCTGCGGGCTGGATTGACTGGTCTCTGATCTCTTTGCTAAAGCGCCGGGACACCCGTTTGGGTAGCCGTGCGCTATAAAAGAGTGGGTACATAACATAACATAACATAACATAACAAAACGGCGTGAAGTGAGGTAAATTCGATTTTAACGTGCAAGTATGCGGGGTGGGTAATTCGGTGCAGTGGCAACAGATAAAAGCAATTGTAGGCACTAAATTCACGAAATTTAAAATAAACAATTAATATAAATTTTTAAAAGAGTAGAAGCCTCTAGAAAGCACTCTATCAGTCCTAAGAAGTCGTGTAATCCAGGAACTAGGATCGGAGCACTAGCAGCCCCTCCTTAAATAAGGTGTCCCTGTGGAGCAGCCACGCAACTAGAGCGCTATTCAAAATGGCGCCGGTGGATGGCAACAAACCCGACCCTCCCTCACACAAGATGGCGGGCACGGAGTCCTAGCCACGCCAAAACGGCGTGAAGTGAGGTAAATTCGATTTTAACGTGCGAGTATGCGGGGTGGGTAATTAGGTGCAGTGGCAACAGATAAAAGCAATTGTAGGCACAAAATTCACGAAATTTAAAATAAACAATTACTATAAATTTTTAAAAGAGTAGAAGCCTCTAGAAAGCACTCTATCAGTCCTAAGAAGTCGTGCAATCCAGGAAACCTGTTGCCACTTCCAATTGTCTATCCGGGGATAAGAAACCAGATGAGCGAGGAGTGCTCCGACGATTGTTGTCCTTTTGTGTTTTGCAGAAGCCCAAGGCATCCGCAAGGGTGTCAAAAAAGCGGGGTTTGTCACCTACAGTCACCAGCAATCTTGCTGGGTATAACATGGCTTATTTCAGGCCAAGTTTACGGAGTTGTGACTTAACGTCAGTAAACTTTCGCAGCACTTCTTGGACTGCTGCAGTATGATCAGGGTAAAGGAGAGCGAGGAACCCTGGTACTGCAGTGGAGAGTTCTCACAGACCAATAGGAGAGCGTTGTCACAGTCTCTATAGTTTAAGAGATGTGCGATATTGGACCTTGAAGGGGCTTCAGGGGGAGGGCAAGGGCCCAATGACCTATCTGCCCTCTCCATAAGGAGTACTTTGGAGAAGTGTTGGGGCACCAACAAATCAGTGAGTAATGTCTCCACAAGGAGCTCTGGGTGTCCGAGGTTGGTTGATTCTGCCAGTCCCAAAATCTGTATGTTATTCCTCCTGGATCTGGCTTCTGATTCCTCGTTTTTGATCAATGGCGCTGACTCCGGATCTCAATTCCACCATAATGGCTGCTGTGCCTTCAAGTGTGGGAGGTTGCACCTCAGAGTCCGCCTCACCATGCGTATTTAGGGTATGCCCCGGGTGCAGCCACGGCCAATGCAGGTAAGAGCAGTGGGCAGGTGAGGCTGGGTGGGAGGGTATTTTGACGGACGATGACAAGGGTAATTTAATGATTGATTAAATTTTTCCTCGCCATCGTCTGTTGAAATCCCCCCTCACCTGGCCCGATCACCCCACCCGCTCTTACCTGAACAGGCCACGGCTGCCCTGGCGGTCCGGTGCGCCGGACCTGTCGAATGTTAACTTGCTCTGCTTGGGATCTCCTTGACCCATTTTTGTCTGCAAGGGGTCGACGGTGAATGCAGGTTAGGCATTGGTCCCGTCAGGCCAGTCCCTCTGGTTGCAGGGTAGTTCAGCGTAGGCCCCTGCCCCAGGGAGCGGAGAATTGGCAATGCTCAGGGGTGGAGTTAATGGGGAGAAGGAGGAGTCCATTGGTGTCCTCGTATGTCAAGCATCAGAATATTTGGGGGCCCTCACTGATGTGGGGTCTCTGTGACGTGCCAGACAAATATTAGTCCCCACAACAGAAGGCGACAAACAAGGATGATGCAGCCCAGCAACAGAGCTTAATAGGGTCGGGATGTCCAGTGCAATGATGAGGGAACAGGCAATAAGGCAAGAAGAGTCCCATGCAGCCTGGGCCTAGAGCAGAATCGAGTGACCCCTCACTGTCACAGTGATGATGCCGGGACGTAACAATCTCACATGGGGAGGATGCAGCGTTCCAGCCTTGTCTAGATATGCAGCGAGCTACAAATTTCAAATTAGGGAGAGGCGGGCCCAGTACTGCTAGGGCCTGTGGTTCAGGGAAGGCATCCCCACTTTGTCCTCGCAGTGGTGTCCGGTCATGGAGCCTGGGCATGTTGCACCTGGGTGAAGATGGAGAGCCTCGGGTAGGTGGTAGAGAGTGCCCAGCATCGAGATGGAGCTCCAGTATGGGCGGGGAAGCGGACGCAGAGCTGGCCATGCTGCCACCCTCACCCACTCCGCTTCGCGTCCGCCGGAGGACAGCAACGACGGCCCTGAGCCACTCACCTCGGGTGGGCATGGCAAGTCCCTCTAGACGGCTCCCAATCAGCTCAGCAGTCCCCAGGTTGCAGTGATGATGGCTGGATGTGTGCGGTGGTGAGGAAAGACCCAGCGGGGCACCGCAGCCCCAGCCTCAGACTTACCCAATGACCCCTGTTGTCGCGGGCATCCGAGACAGGCTGGGCCGCCTCTGGCTCCAGCAGGGTTCTCCAGCGACTCCATGACATGGAACTGGGGCCTGAAAACCCTTACTGCATGCGCCAATGGTGCAGGGGGCAGGATCACAACATTTGCGGGGGAAAAGCAACGGCAATGCTCGGCCCTCATGTGGATTTGGGCGGTGGGCTCCAGGGCTTTAATGACATGAGGCCATCTTGATCACCACCTTGGCCACGCCCCACCTTTCATGCTTTTGAGGCCAGTAAATTTAGTGGCAGTAACATCTTAAAATACCAGAAAGTGCATCAAGAATTGCTATAAAGAAACACGTTATTATTGCGCATACACAGATAAGGTAAATACATAATGAGAACATGGCGATCAATATTTTTAAAAAAACAAACAAGCAGTTGTTCTGATATCTGAGCTTACCTAGAGGCAATTAAACTTTTATTAGAACTTTGGCAAGTTGGGTGCTCAAGGGAAAACAATGAAGGGGCTCAGGGCTAATAATGGCTGGTATATATCTTCTGCTCCAATATTCCAGTGCCTGTCATTCTGTTTCTCACTGTTTAATATAGAACATTCAATCCTCAGTGGGTGGAATGTTTTAATAGCCTCATGGCCCTTCTGCCTAGGACTATTCCGGTTGGTAAAGGCCCTCTCCTTTGTTCTAATCCCTTGCCGGTAGCTTGGGCCTATATTTTGTACCGCATAAGTCGGGTTTAGGGCCGTTAACAACCATATAGCTCTTGGTAGCGGTTTATAGAGCTATATTACAATTTGGAGAATTATATTTCTTAGACTTCTATGCTGCATTGGGATGAAAACATTTGAGGCTAAGGTTGTCTATGCAAATTTGTTCCGGAAAGCTACAAAAGATTTATTTATTGCAAGCAGTTTCCGCAGATGAATTCTTGGTCAATCTGAAGAACAATTGAAATCAAAGAAATAATATAAGTGGTGCTTGGTACTGGAATCTTTGTAATGTATGAATATTTCGAAATGCAGTTAAAAAACGAACCTGTTCCACATAACACAATATGAATGGACAATCGTGACACAACTCAATCTGAGGCTAGACCAAAATTGTGAACAGCAAATTGTCAGCTTTTGAATTTAAGTATTTATATTTCTTAAGCATTTTGTACAACGTGCTATATACATTTTGTAGTGCTGCCATGAAAAATCAAATAAAAATATGTATATCAAACAAAGGTGTAGTGATAAAAGAAAAATAGGGTAGACTATCATGGCCAAAAGACGCTTCTTCAAACTTGATTACATAAATATAACTATGCACAGAGAAAAGAAAAATAGTTATATGCTCTGGGAGGGGATTCCACACTTTGGGGGCTAAAGTATAAAAGGGATAAACACTTATCAGTAAAGCGTTGTGTACCGCGGCGCGGCCTGGGGAATCAAGGGCCTAGCACAGCGCTTAATGAAGACTCACTACTCCGTTGTACTATCTGTGGCAAGAAGACCCTGAGCGTTTTCCCGTCATTTATTTAACAACTCTGGACGAGCCCGCCTCCGGGAATGTGTGCAAGACAACAATGTTTAGGAGTGCCCAGATGGCTCTCTACATCCCTCCTTTTGTTTAGCACATGTCCATCATCTGTCACACGTGAGCGTGATGTGCACACAAAGTCTATAAACTTTTGGCTTGGCGCAGGGTTCGGCCAGAGACCATACTTCTGACTCGGGAGCTGGCCCCTGCTTCGGCCTGGGTATTTGGCGTTGGTATGGCCAGGGTGTCTTGGTTGAGGGTTTTAGGGGTCGTGCAGCCGTGCTCGCTCTGGACCTGTCAGAGTCTCGATCTGGATTTGGAGATCCCCATGGACTGTTGTGGAGGTAACCCCCAGTCCCTTCTTGCTCGTCGAGTTCTTCTGGGTCTGTGCAGTGCTCGTATGCTCTCTTAAACCATGACACATTGCTGGTGACCACTTGCTGGCCCTTTTAAGCGGAGACCATCATCCCTTGAAAGCGAATTACTTTCCATACCTCCAGCTCATATACAGTCCGAAACTTCCAGCCGGGATGTCTGTCTTTGACCACCACGTAGTCCCCCACTTTCACAGATGGTGTCCTGGAACCCCTGGCGAGACTTGCTTCCTGATCTGTCACTTCCCTACGGGTTTGAACAGCCACATCATCTCTTCTGGAGGCCTCCAGGTGGGATCAGTCTGGATACTATCTCGCGGGCTCGTTTGAAGAGTAGATGAGAGGGTGCACAGCGAGTTGTGCTGTGAGGGGTCTGTCTATAGGCGTCTAAGAATTGATGTAAGGCTCTTTCCACATATTCTCCCTGCTCCACTGTGATGCGCAGCGCGTGGTTGAGCATCCTCATGAATTGCTCAACCTCGCCATTTGCTTGCGGCCACTGCAGGATTATCTTTCTGTGTCGAATGGCTTTCTTTTCAAAGTACTCTTGAAATTCTCGGCCCTGTAATGCGGGTCCATTGTCAACCTTATTTCTTCTGGGAGGTCCATGAATCCAAAGGCCTTGTCAAGAACATTTTGTACTTGTGTGAATGCTGTGGACACAACCACCTCCACTATTGGGAACTTTGAGAATGAGTCCATCAGTACCAGGGTGCTGCGGCCGTCGGGGAAGCTGCCAAAGTAAATGCAGATCTTGGACCAGGGCATTTCACTTGGCTCCTCAATGATGACTGGTGCAGGTGCAGGTTCGCCTCCTGTTATGGTACAAAAGAGGCAGTGTCTGATCTTCCCTCCTACCATGGCATCCATACCGGAAATCCATACCTTGCTTCAGAGGTGAGCCTTAGTTTTTGCAATCCCTTGGTGCCCAACATGTGCTAGTCCTATGATTCGATCTTGCAGCTCTCATGGGACTATGATGACGTGGCCTTTCAACACAACCCCATACTCTCCTTCGCTCAGTTCGCTGCAGACTCTCCAAAGTTGCTGTTGTGCGTGATTGTCCTCGGCGATGAGTGTTTGTGCACCATCCAAGAAATGGGCCCAGCCATTGGCACGCAAGCCTTTCTTGACTCTTGTCAGCGTTTCGTCCTTGGTCGTGGCTAGCCCGATCTCCTCGAGTGTCACAGCTTTGGGACAGGTTCCCTGAGTGATCGTTCTGATGAATGCTCCTGTGTGTTCTATATCTGGGGGCATGTGCTGCCCATCTATCACTTCTGGGTGCCTCTAGAGATAATCTGCTGGGCTTTGCCCTCCAGGGCGGAATATGACTTTGAATCTGTAGGCTTGTAGTTGTACTGTCCATCTTTCTATTCTGGGGGTGCCAGTCTTGATGTTCCTGCGAGCAGGGGAATTAGCGGCTTATGGTCCATCACCACTTGGAGCTCTTGCCCATAGAGATACAGATGGAAATGTTGGCACGCCCATTTGAAAGCAAGGGCCTCACTTTCAATTTGGGCGTACCTTGTTTCCGTGTCTGACAGGGCTCAACTGGCTATGCAACAGGTGCCCAGATATCTCTGCTTTCTTGGAGAAGGGCTGATCCGAGGCCCATGGGGCTGGCGTCTACTACCAGTGCGGTACACCTTCCTAGGTGAAAGTAGGCCATAACCGTCTTGTCCATTAGTGATGGTTTGATGGCATGGAATGCAGTGTTGGCTGCAGTGGCCCATTCCCAGGTGCTTCCACAGCACATGAGGGCTCACAGTGGCTCAGACAGCGAGGCCAGATTCGCTATGAACCGGCCGCAGTAGGCGGCCATACCCAGAAAACTGCAGACTTCAATTGGCGTGGTGGGGGTACAGGCTGAGCGGATGGCTGTCGCTTTCTTGGGGTCCACTCTCAGCCCTTCCCTTGAAAATATGTACCCAAAAAAGTCTATGGATTTCTTGTAGAAGGAGCATTTGGCCCTATGAAGGGTTAGGCCACAATCTTTTAGACATTGGAGCGCGGATCGCAGTTGTGTGTGATGTTCCTCTAAGGTGTTTGAGAACACCAGAATGTCGTCACTAAGATTAATGACTCCTTGCAAACCAGATTGGGACTCTTTCATGGTGTTTTACAAAAATTCAGTGGCGGAGGACACCCCGATACATAGCCTTTTGTACCTCCGGAGGCCCATGTGTTCGGAGAACATGGGGATGTATCGGCTCTCGTGCTCCAGTTCCAGCTGATGGTAACCGGCGTTTAAATCAAGTTTTGAGAACCACATGGCTCTGTTGAGGTCTGCCACTATGTCGTCCATTGTGGGGGCCAGGTGCCATTCTCTCTGTTTAATTTGGGCGGTACATATCTACACACAGCCGGATGGCTCCAGGCTGTTTGGGCTTTGGTGCGATGACTAGCGGCGACACCCACGGGGTTGGTATGGATACTTTCTTGATGACATCGAGGTTTTCCAATTTCTTCAGTTCTGCTTTTACTTGTCGGCGGAGACGGAATGGCACTCTCCTGTGCCTCAGAGCTGTCGGCTTGACAGTTGGGTTGATGTGTAATCTGAATTTTTTCCCTTTAGTTTTTCTAGCCCCTCAAAATGTTTCGGGAAACTCTTGTAGGATGGCCTTGGCGTGGGAGTCATGTACTTGATTCGCAAAAAGACCAGGCCCAGGTCTTTCGGCTGTGTGACAGCTGATTAAAGTATCTTTCTTCATTTCGGTGATGTGGAACCTGGGGTATCAAGGACCTGGCACAGTGCTTATTGAAGACACACCACTCCGTTGCACTATCTGTGGTGGGAAAACCCAGAGCGGTCTTCCGTCGTTTATTTAACACCTCCGGCCGAGCCCGCCCCGAGAAGTGTGTGCAAGGCAACAATGTTTAGGAGAACCCGGATGGCTCTCTACAGGTGGCTGATGGACGTATGGGAGACAATAAGACTTCCATTATGTACGCCATTCTCATTTTGAGGCAGGTACCAGAGTTATAGGTCCTTTCGGAATTACAAGTTTCACCCAGCATCTGAATTCCCCCAATACCTCCATGTGACACTTGGGGGAGAATGAGGTATTACATGTGGATTCAGACCCCGAATTTCTGATTTTCCCATTGATTTCTCATTTCTCAGTGGAACCTCAATGTTTCACTTGTAATCCATAGTAACTTTGCAACCAGGAGTTATCATGAACCCAAAGTTAATGGACAGGAATTCAGTGGGCTTGTAATTAGGCTCTAATAGTTTGAGAGATTTAGAATGAGTAGCTAGCATGACAAGAGCCCAATGTTGAAGAGGCGCTAAAAACATAAACTAACAGAAAATAATAGGTAACCTGCAGTGCTGGCTCAAATAGATAGCAGTAAGAGTAGGGTATGGGAGGGACACAAGTGAACGTGGAGCAGAGTAGAGAGAGAGGCAAGGGTACAGTTGAGAAATAGGTAAAATTTGAAAAAGAAATGACAATGAAGAGAAGGGAATACTCTCTCAAAATCTTTGAGTTTGCCATACATAAGGATAGGCTTACCCGTTTGTACATTTGTGATGTGCGTGTGCATTGTTAGGCTGTATGGAGTGAAATGAACGTGTGTATGCTGCATAAAAAAGGTATATCTGTAAGAAGGGTTTCTGAGGAAGGTGCTACTTAAAATCAAATCTAATAAATCTTTGTTTTGATTTAAAACTATATAATAACAGAGAGAATTATAATTGTGAAAATAAACTTGTTTTTATTAAATGGATTGCTGGTTGATGAGAATTGTTTTAATAACTAGTGAAGATACTTACTTGCATGGTTTTTCAACTAGGAATAATGTTTACATTCATTCTTCACAGACGCGACCAAGTCACTCAAGAAATACTAATAAAATACTAACAAATTGCAAAAACATTTTATGAATTTGAGCATGCCTGAGGTTTCGTTTCCTTTTTCTTTTTCTTCTTGGCACATGACCAGTGCCTTATGTTGACTATCTAGGGAAGTAATTCTCCCCTTCTGGGTGTAATGATGTCTGAGACACAGCGCTTACTGGAATGTCTCCTGCAACAAAATTACTCATAAATTGCTTTCTTTTAACATTCAGTCACATGCATGTACATTCCACACCACACCACACCAGGAAGATGGTACTGCAGTGGTTTAATGAAACTTGAGGGGTCCCCCTGCACGGTACAGGGAGGATCCCCCTCTGAACTAAACCGGGAGCTCTCAGGCCAGGGGACTGTGCTGAGGAGGCCCCCTGGAGCCCAGACCCCCCTCAGCGTGGGGGCTGCGTTGGCCTATTTTATGCCACGGGTTCATTGAGTGACTGTCCCACAGAGTATGAAGCATCACTTAGGGCAACCAAAGTCATTATCATTTGGAGGGGGTCCCAAACAGACCTGCCAAATTAATATTATTTGGGCAGATCGCAATTCGAGACCTCGTGTGAATTGCTGTCAATTAAGGGATGGCCACTTGCAAGAAACAGAGGACCTTCCTGTTACAATTGCATTTCATAGGTTTCCATTTCTCCATTCCCCTTTAATGTTACTGCATTTTATAATGTACATTCCAGTTCCACTTGGAACTTTGGGGTAATGCTCTAAACACAACCTGATCTTCGGAGCCCAAACAATGCAAGAAAATACTTTTTTTCCTTTCAGCACCCATGCCCTCCCCCTCGATGGCTCTCATGTAATTAAGGAATTCTTCCTTCTATCGTGTCCACGGAATGGGGGGGATCCCCTTTGTTTTGAAGAAATTTGTCAGGTGGATCAAACTGCATGGTTCTAACGTGAGGAAGAAATGCACACAGATTGGCACACCAAGCAACAAAAACTGTTTATGTGTGATTACCAGAATAAATTGAACAGCGCTACGTGAGTGCAAAACTGACGTGAAAGGTTACTTTAATTCCAGCTTTACCAGTCACGATAAGAAAAAAAAATCCCCATAGAAGAGAAAACGGTACCCAAAACAAGTTTTGTGGTAACAGTCATCAGTGTGTGGTACAATTACCATTGGAGTAGTTCACAATGTATGAGAATGCACGGAAACATGAACTGTGATAAATGTCATAAAAGTGAAATGAATTAGCTCTGTGGAATTTGGGATGTGCCTCGAAACATAAAATAGCTCCCACTTGTTTTGAAAAAAAAAGTAAATTGTAGGTGGCGCTGCAGAAAATGTGCGTAATGAAAATAAACTTACTGGAGGCAATGACTTGCTGAAACTTGTAATAGCAAACAGTGCGTCAAGAAGAAATTTCTCCTCTCTGTGAATTCGTTGTTATGGAAACGGTGGAGAATGAAAATGGCTGTCACATAGCGTGTTGCGTAGACACGCAGGTGATGACATGCCTCCACCTTGCCGTTATCACAGAACCTGAGGGAGTAGATCTGGAATCGTGCGTCAGACTATCCCCAGCTCACCTGGTTCACTCCTCCGGCATGGTGAGTGTTTGCTTTCAAACTGGCGTACGTTTGTGCTCGAGCGCTTCCCGCTGTAATCCACACAAAACGATGAAATGTAGAAAAGGAGTAAGTCAAAGACATATAACTCCTGCAAATGCGGATTTTTGGCGGCAGCCCTCCACAGCTTCCAACAGCATTATCCTCTCATAAAATAGACCAAGATCAGGAGATAAACACGGTTCTCTATGGTTCAGCAACACTCCACTCCTGTGCTGCTTTAAAATGTTGGTAGGGGTGTCACTCTCCTCAGCTCGTCACCAAAATGTAAGAAATTCATGCAGTCCAGGCGTTTGAAAGGTTTATTAAATGGGATGCAGCACAGCAACAAGTTACAACTGCCCCGCGATCAGGAACAGTGCAACTGACCTGAGTGCTTAGCACCAAACCCAAAGTTCCAAATGGAACTGGAATGTACATTATAAAATGTAGTAACATTAAAGGGGAAAGGGAGAAATGGAAACCTATGAAATGCAATTGTAACACTTTCATAAGCTGAAAACCTTTTTGGATATAGCACCCCATGTCCATGGAAAGGACAGGGATTGCTTTTAAAAATAAATATTCCCTGTAGTCATCAGTGGAAACAGGAGGGGTCGCCAGTGAACAGTTTCCCTTGTGAAAATCAATTACCACCCCAACTCACAGTTCGGTAACTGATCAATGGTTGGTGGCTCAGTGCGGCCACAAAACATTAACACATAACTTTCTGGCTTCTAAATAGAAGGGGTGCGTTCCTTTCATGTCTCCTATTCTTTGCTATTTGGAAAGGATTGCAAAAGCCCTGATATGAACCAGAAAGATTTTCCTGACTTGTACAAGGGATTTGTAAAATGTAAAAACCCTGTCTTGCTGTTCCAAAAGCTGTGTTTGTGAATCATAGGGTTTGCACAGGTTGCACAACCCTTACGTGACCTCCTAAAGAAAAATGTGAAATTTGTATGGTCTGCCGACTCAGATTCTTCTTTCAATCTCATCAAAAAATTAATCATTGATTCACCTGCATTGTCTTCTTTCACTCCGGGTGTTCAATGTTCCATGTCTGTAGACGCTAGCCAATTAGGTTTGGGGGCTGTGGTATGCCAATGGTTTGGTACAAAGGAAAACACTATATGTTTCACCTCCAGGTCCCTCTCTTCTGCTGAGATGAACTACAGTGCCATTGAGGGAGAGGCACTCGCCTGCTCTTGGGCCGTTGAAAAATTTAAGAGTTACATATGGGGTTCTCATTTCATTTTGTTGAGTGATCATAAACCCCTCTTGCATTTAGTCAACGGTAATGGGACAGGTAAAGCTTCATCAAGATTAGTGTGCATCCTTTCCAGGTTACATGAATTCAATTTTACTATTCAACACATTTCTGGTGGACTCAACGTCAGAGCAGATTGTCTTTCTAGACTTCCCTTAAAAGACAATCTTTCTGACCCAAAATTTGATGAAGTAGAATGTGTGGTGGCATCAATCAATGTTTATATGTCTGTTTGTCCCTTTTTGTCACAATCTGATTTGTGTCAAGCATATGATAATGATTACATTTTGCAAGCAGTCAGAAACATGATTATTTCTGGCTGGCCCAAAGAGCGTTCACTTCCTGCTTCATTAAAGTCATATGCTCAAGTTTCAGATGAGCTTTCAATTGTTAACAATGTTTTAATGCGTGGTGATCAATGTATCCCTCCTTCTTCTATCTGCATGAAATTGATAACATCTGCTCATGAGGGACATCTAGGAATAGGAGCTGCTTCTAGAAAACTCAAAGATCATTTTTGGTGGCCTCACTGGGTTGATGCATGTGATACTTGTTTACTCTCTGACAAACATTGGAAGCTCAACGAACTGCTTCTTCACTCTGTACCTGTACCTGAGGAAACATGGCTTAAAATTGCAATTGACTTTGCAGGTCCATTCGATCTACTTTCAAGCAGTGAATGTTACATTGTTGCCCTCATTGACTATCACTCCAAGTGGGTTGATTTTGACTTTTGTGATTCTCCTAATTCTCTTGCTGTTATAAAGTTTCTTAAAAGAGTTTTTCAATCAGAAGGATCTCTCAAAGAAATTGTTACAGACAATGGTTGACATTTTTGTCCCACTACCATGCAGGATTACTTTAAAGCTCACGATATTAAACACCTTAAGGTAGCTCTCTATTCACCATCATCTAATGGTCTCATTGAAAGGATGAACGGATTTATAAAAGAAGGTATACAATCAGCCTTAGCTTGCAATCTCCCTGTTGAGTTGTTTTTGAGAAAGAACATTTGGTTGTACTTAGTCACACCTCACTCTACGACAGGGATTTCTCCTTTCAGGCTCCTTAAAAAGAGAAATCCAAATGGAATTATTTGTCCAACTTGGATAAAACTTCTCAAGAAAGATGATACATCCTGTGTGGCTTGTCAAGACAAAGTCATTCTTAAGAAAAATTTATTGATCAAACAGAATGTTCAAAAGAAATATTTTGATTCGTCATGTTCTTCAATCACATAGGATTTTCAAATTGGAGATTGTGTCCTATTTAAAAATTCCAACAAAGTTTAAAAAGGGCAATCTAAATTCTCCATGCCCATTGAAGTTGTCAAAACTTCAAAAGGCTCCCTTTTCCTGGAAAAAAAGGGTGGAGGAGTAAGAGAGCAGTTGTCAAAATGTGTCATGAACAAGCTAAGAGAATACTTATATACAAGAGTTCATCTACAAGTGATTATGACTGTTCACATTTTCCTCTAGGTTCTTCTTCTGACAACGCTTTCACTCCTGAATTACCCTCTTCATTTGATTCATCTATTTCTTCACAGGCGTCACCTGTGAATCAACCTGTTGTATCTTCTTTAAGTACGACTTCTGAGTCAAATAAATCGTATCACAATTGTTCCATTCCTGTAAGGTTCAAAGATTATTATATGTCTTAACAATACTTTTTATTTCAGAACTTTATTTCATTTTATAGGAAGAGAGATGATGGAAAGTGGTTTGTTTATCTTTCTTTGTGTGTAGTCTTTCCTCCATGTTTAGTATTCCTAAAGGATTCCACATTCCATGTCATTGTAACGTTACTTGAGAGTGTATCTTCAAACAGGATTATGTTTGAAGATGCATCTCTCGTGATGCAGTTGTCCAGTTAAGTTCACAACTGTTGATCTGTCATTCAGCAGTTGGACTTACTGGAGAACAGCAGCACTCCCATAATATGCTGTTTAAAGAATAAACCTTTATTTGGATTTGCTTTGTTTCCTGCTTCCTGATTCGCTTGGATTACAAATTGCATTTTTAAACATACTTTACACAGGTCTAAGATGTCTTTGGTAGGGGAATAAGAAAAAAAAACCTAGATGGAGACTGGACTTCGGGGGAGGGAAGTAGATATGCGCTTCAGTAGAATAGGGAAATATAATTAGGAATTGAACAAATGGAAGGTTACAGGTCCGCTTGCAAGAATACGTATCTGAGAAACTATGTAGATAAGGCAGCACAGAGGAGCAGAATAGGTGGGAGGTTGGGCTTTGCCAGGCAATGGATGTGTCGGGAGTATTGCATTGTTAGGCTTCAAGTACGAGACAAGTCAAGGACACCAGTAGTGTATCTGTGGTTTAGAAGCATAATTAATGATAACATGTGCACCTTAATCATATTGTGTAGACACGTGACTAGCTGTTTTTGCAGAAAGTATAACCTTTTGATAATGACGTTATGCTTTACCAGATGTTCATCTACCATGCAAATGTCTGATGTATTTATGATAAGACATGTATAAAAGAAACTGTCCATTGCATTGGAAGTCGAATCTCATCTTCCAGTTCCATGGAGATGACTGACCTTTCACATGTTCGCTTGTTTTGTATATATTAAAGTCTGTACTATTTTGCCAGCAGAAGAAATTGTCTTTTCTCTTATTCAGCAACATTTGGCGGAGCCAACCAGGGAGTTTATCTCAATTTTTCCAGGCTGTGCCGGAGGGAGCCGCTGCCTGCCATTGATTGAATAGAAACTGTGCAAATACCAGGGGAGCAGATGATGAGAGTTTTGCTCTAAAAGTCTGCCTTTTCAAGAAATGAACGGGTAAGATCCTAGGTTGCCATCAAGGGAGGGGGGTGGAAAAGGGGAAGCGATCGAACTTAGAACCTTCATTCTTCTAATTGCATGATTCTGGGGCAATTGTAGTATAGAAATGCATGAGTGGGTTTTTTCTTTTTTTTATGTTAGTATGAAATTATATGTTTTTATAAAGGAAATGTGGTGATTCCCATGACATACAAGAAGACTAGCTAGTGTGGATTCCCCTTTGAAATAGAAGGGGAGAGACACCCTCCACCAATTTTCAGGGAGAAGCAATCTCTTTCTTCAAGCATCCTTTTTGATCTGTCTATGTTCAAAGAGATGCTCCACTGTGCACTTAGGTTTTCAGCTCCACAAATACTCGGTTTCAAGTGTTTTGTTAGTTCTGAACTCAACAATGTAATCTGAATGATCCGAGCAAATGTTCACATCAGATACCTAGTACCTTCCAAGACACAGCCGTTGCACAGGTTTTGTGGGAAAGATTTATAAAACAGAAGCTTGCAACACAAAAAAAAATGATGGCATAATCCACCATTTTCCTCATAAGATACTCCCTTTCTCCTCCTTATTCTTCAACACATATAATTGAAGATGTGTCTATGATGCCATTAGTCTTATTTGCACATTCTCCATTAAACCCTGCAGGAAAAACACTTCATGATAAATACATTTGTATTGGGTGTGTATTTAGACCTGTTTTATACCTTGTTGGATAAAAATAAGTATGTATCATTCACATCTTTTGCACCTTTATTGAGCACATAATCAGCACTTAATTTATTAAAGGAATAGTGCTGGTGCCCAAAGCTCTGCTCAGATATTCTCAGAGCGCAGAATACCAAGGCTGATACTTTAAAACCATCCTGTGCCTCTTGTATTAACTACCAGACACTCCCTGCCACTTTGTCTCACCCTTGAAGGTTTCTGTTTCTTCCTCTATGACAATTTTGGAGTGTTTTCCCAGTGCCCAAAATTAAGTGCTGTGCCCCCCAACGGCAATCACTGGCTCAAGTTAAGGACTGTGCATAAGTACATGATATTCACTTTTTTGCATATTTGCTCCTGTGCTCAACGGAAGTGGGTGCAATTTTTAGGTTTTGCCTAGGCAGTGCATGCACTGTCTCGTCGAGAGATGCTGTATACAGTATAGCGGGGAAGCTCCGCCCACTTTCCACCTATCTTTCTGATTGGCCGAATTCCTAAATGCTGCAATCTGATTGGTTTTTGCCAACTTCATCCCGCCTCGACGGCCATGTCATCATTTTTCTCCTTCCATAGCTATCGGCCCCTTTACTTGTAAAACTCTTTTGTTCCCCTGCCTCCCCCGTTCCCTCCTGCAGTCCGTCACTTCTCTGCCCACCACCACCCCCCCACCCACTCCCGTTCCTGCCTTCTTGGACGCCCGCATTTTTATTTACAATGCAATAGGTCTCACGTAAATACGAGTCCAATTGCATTTGTAAATGCCCCCCCCCCCTCCTCTAATTGGCTGGCTGCATTCACACTCTATTTTGCCTGACCTGTCCAGACTCTCGCATGCACTTGATGCTATAGATCATACGCATGCGCGCCAAAAGTCTGCCTCTGCCAGTTGTTTGGACTTGTGCCCACAGCTGAAGAAGTCTTCCGTAAAGAAGCAGAACGAGAGCCTGTAACATCGCGTTCAGCGCTCGACAGTAAATGGAAGCCCTGCTTTCCTTTCTCCCAGCCTGCTTTCAGTGATCGTGCCGACTTCGTCTCCCAGCTTCAGTTGACCCTGCGATTTCTAACATGAAGCAGGCCTCCTTTTCGTCTGGCTGCCACAATTAAAACCTAATTTGTTGTATTTCAGTCGACATTAATAAGACGTGAGTCAGAACTCGTCAACCAGCTTGCCCGAGGGTGGAGAACACCGATGGTTGTTCCCTTGGCCAGTCACATGAATGCTGTAATCACGCAACTTCTGAGCTTAGAAGTTTAATTCAGCATCGTTTCTGGTTAACCATACCACCGTGCAACCTGGCAAGGAAGCAGAACAGACTCGCAATCCACTCTTTGACATGAAGACAGGCAATGGTGACTTATCAGGTGCATCCCTTTGGCACCCCTCTGAAAACTTTCAGTGAAATTAGGTTTCTCACACCACAATGGAAGGGTACTGCTGCGCCAATGGTGTACTTAATTGTTACACAGTTGGCTCCATACGCCACTATGAAAAGAGAACTTCAGAATATATTCTGCTTGCATAAACCTGCATGCTTAGCCCTGATTACAACATTCTTGGAGCATCCAACTCATCATCGAGGAGGGTAAAACACAGTGTATTCTGCACACCTTCACAGTACAATATTCGAACAATTTGGTACAATTTTAAGCACCTTTATGCCAAACAGAATAGTTTAGGGACACTGCGCACATAAAAAATAAACACAAATGGATTTAAGGAGCACTGACAAGACCCAATAAGCCTCTCTGAAAGAAAAGTCTGCAGCTAGCACTGTTTTTTGGGGGGGCTGGGCTGCTGCAGAGGTCACACGTAGTTCAACTACATTCATTTGCCTAAAGCCATCTCTGCTGCATTTTTCTGCATTCTTTTGCCTAAAGCCATTTTATTCGCAAATAATTCCCCCAATGGAAAAAGGAAAGCCGGGCAGGGCAATTTTTTTCAGAGAGCTGCAGACACACATTCACACCGTTCAGAAACCAGGTGGCATTCATAAGTGCCCCACAAAAAAGCTAACATACTCGCAAATTATGCGTTCAATGTATGTGGATGTCATTGAGATAGCTCAGTTGGTTAATGCATATGATGTGGAGCTTCGTGTAAAAACAGCAAGGTTGAGTGTTGCTGTGGAAACGCAGCCTGTCATCCTTCTAAAGCTGATAAAGTCTTGTGAAAGCTGAGTATTTCAAATTGCAGCTATGATAGCGCTTTGGAGCAACAAGTCTGTATGTTAACTGTTCTCATGTCTCCAAGCGTAACATAGAAATGCAATTTCTAATTATTTACTGCTACATCTGCTGAGGGTCTCAAAAGCGCTCCAAAAGGGTCACTGCTCGGGGTTCAAAGAATGCACGTGGACTCTCTTCCTCCATAGGGTTGAGGAAGGAGGTTACTGTTTTGTCTGCCTACTGCTGATGCCGGCTGTGCAGCACATCTGTTTCCTATTACTCAGCTTTACAATTAGCGTGCAGTCATTACCAGCTCGAAGGACACAGTCACGAATGCCTAATCAGCCTTGGGTACCGCAAAACCTCATGATAAATAATGTGACCACCACCATGATGTGCCTTCGGCAATAGCGCCAACAAGGAACGCCACTACCAACAGCGTCTTCTCTGCACCACTGTCAGTACGGAATGTTGACCTAGTATTGTTTTAGTCTGGGTTTGTTGGATATCTGCCAACTATGCAGAAATGTAGAAGGCCAGGTTGCACCTTTTTCCTCACAGGGCAGACCTGCTGACCCCGGCAGTGCCACTATCTAAATCGCTTTTAGGAGCTTATAAGTATTTAGCCATGTAGCACATTATCCTGGGTGCTGCAATATCTACTGTTTGCAGATTTAGATGTTTGAAAAAAATCTGCAAACAGTAGATATTGCAGCACCCAGGATAAAGTGGTGCATGGCTAAATACTTATAAGGACCCAAAGGCGAGACCAATTGCATTGCAAATGCTTGTTAACTTAGCTACTAATAGAAATAAGTCCGAAATGTTTAGCCCTATTTCTTGGATCTAAATTACTCCATAAAGCAAGTGTTAGAATTACTGGAAGCACTGGGGAAATGCACTTCTCTGTATGCCTAGTCAAGGTGCTGAATAGGACTGCATGCATTTTAAAATGTGTCTACACAAGTGACCAAAATGGAAAAAAAAAAGTCAGCTATGTGGAGCAGTCAAAGTTTTGCATTCTCACAAACTATCCATGCTGGCAGTCCATTGTAATTTTCTGCTCCATTATGTCCCTTCGCAGGAAATTCTGGATCGGGTATGTCAATGCCTTCTTTAACTAATGAACACCGGTAGGTGCCAAGTTGGTGGTAGATAGTGACCAGAAGAGTGTGGTAATGGAGGGTGTTTACCGGTGGGGTTGGATGTGTGGGAGCAGACTATGGGCCAGATGTAGGTAATTCTATTATACCGATTCATAAATACCGAATTTTACCGATTCGGTATTTATGAATCGGTAAAATAGAAGTAGTGAGATGTAGGTAAATTTATTTTTCAATTTACCGAATCGGTAAATACCGATTTGGTATTGCCCATAGATTCCTATGGTCCTTGAAGCCCATAGGAATCAATGGGCAATACCGATTCGGTATGTACCGAATCGGTAAATTCCGAATCCTGCAAGGGTGCAGGGGGTGTCACTTTGACACCCTCTAGCACCCCAAATACAGGCATGTGTGCCATATGGCACACATACATGCCCTAAGGGCATGTCTGTGTGTCACATGGCACAGGTGTGCATGCACAGATGTGCATGCACACCTGAATTCGGTATTTTACCACCCAATTGGATTGGGTGGTAAAACACCGATTCTTAAGGGCCTGTGACACTCTTAGGAGTGTCACCTACATGTGGATTTACCGAATCGGTAAAAATACCGATTCGGTATTTTACAGAATCGGTAAATTTACCGAATCGGTAAATTTACAGATTCTGTAAAATGTTGGCCCCTACATGCCAAATCCTAAATACCGGTCGGTAACGGCCGAAATCGGCCGTTACCGACCGGTATTTCCTCTCCTACATCTGGCCCTATATGTGGGTAGGACGTCTAAGCTTGCTGGATTGTGGCCAACCTTTATGCAAGTTATACAGGTTTTTGAACATTGGTGGTGCCGCAGGAAAATTAAGTATATGTGGGGAGGAATTCACTGCAAGGTTAGGTGTGAACGGCTGTTGAGTGGAGATAGATTCCACAAAGCTCTGAGAAGTACCTTTTTCTTCACTTCATTAAGATTCACTATAGCTATTTGCTTTGTGTAGCAACCTGCAGATTACACCAAATTGTTGCGGAGAGTCTTGCTAGAGAGATTAGAACTCTAGTGCCAAGAAAGGTTTAGAGACAGTTGAGCAATTGCTCAACTTGAACCTATGATTGGAGAGGTATACTAAAGCTACGGATGGGTCACTGTACATCTGTTTTATTGATTTAAGCAGTGCCTTCAACTTAGTCAATCACAGAAAGCTCAAGGAATATCTAAATAAAAAGGGGGCCTGAAGGAAATTATCTCATTTTTAGCCCACTTGTATAATGATTTAAAGGCAAAAGTTTGATTTGTCACACAGGGGGAACTGACTGAACCTTTTGGTATAAGGAGAGGGTGCGTACAGGGGTGCGTAGTGGGGCCCTTCCTTTTCACTCTATACATTAATGACACGGAAGAAACGCTTCAAGTGGTGGGTGCAGATACACACAGGATTGGGACGGGGCAGATCCAGTACTCCTGTATGTCGACGATGAGGCCAGCATAGCACATGCCCCCAAAAGTCTGTGTCTCTTAATAGATTAATTTATAGATTTTATGGGAAAAAAGAGTATGAAAATGAATATGACCAAAACCTATACAATGAGATGTGCTCGTGCAAGAGGGAAACAACACACCTTTTTAGGTTTCGCGTGGCGTACTGCGCACATGCGCAGTCGAGCTCGCGAGATTTTATGTTTTTAGGAGAACTTCACTAGCGAGGGTTAAGCCCCGCCCCTCTTCTTCATTGGCTGGACTCCTAAACAGTGGCCAGCCATTGGAGAAGAGGTCCTAGTGACGTTCTTCTTTCTCTTTAAGCCCCGTCCTTTTCAGATTGGGTTCCTTGACTTACTGCTGAAGTAAAAGGTTTCTTATCTTCTTTATGGGTCCAGATGGCCCCATAAAGAAGATAAGGAGACTTTTACCCCAGCAGGAAATTGGGGCGCCCAGTCTGAAAGGGACGGGGCTCAAAGACAAAAGGATGTGTCAAGGCGTGCGCTTTTCTCTGACGCCGGAGCATTTTTCTCAGCTCGCTATTTCCGCCCAGAACAGCTTGTCCCTTCCGCTATTCTTCCGTATAACTGCTCGGGATGCTCTATGTCTCAATCTGGATGCTGCTTCTTGCTTTAACTCTCTATTGCCTTTGGATCAAAGTCGTTTACTGGCGAACTGAGGGGTTGAGAGCTGGGGGCCTTTGCCCCGCTTTAACTGAGAGGTCCTCTGAAATAAATGGCAATACGGAGAAATCTTGCTGCGCTCGGTCAAGAGAGCCTGCACCTGAGAAGCACTGTGACGGCTCCCGTAGGGACCTCTCCGGTCCCTGTGCTACAGTAGATAGGCCATGAACCCCCTCCTCAATCACCAAGCGTTCCTATCAGCCTGCTGCTAAGAGTAATTCCCGTTTCCTTGCCTCAGGGAGATTTAGCTGCACCCCGGCCGTCACTGAGAGGCCTCTTTACATCTCCTGTGGGACTCCTTGTCCTACCAACGATAAGTCCATACTTTGTTGCTCAGCCACTGAGCAGTCCAGACACAAATGCATCTGTACTGAGAAGACACTCGGCCTCTGCTACCTCCCTGTGACACCCGCTGAGCCCTCGCTTGAGAGGCGTTGTGACGGTTGTCCCTCCGCAGAGAGGCCCCTTGACATTAAAAGGCCCGGTTTCCGTTGTCCCGTCACTGAAGAGTACCGTGCCTTTGGCACTGAGGGACTTATTGAACCATCTTTACTCAAACCCGCATACGTAGTCTGCCCCGAAAATGCAGGCGTTCCGGTCACAGAAAAGGACTGTTCCAAGACACTACCTGCAGTCGATGCCAAAGTGCTTGGCCTCTCCTTTACAACAGGCCCGCTGCCACCCTCTCTAAGGAGGTGTGCCTCCCCTGTCCAGGGATTCCGAAGCTGCTCGGTGTCCCCACGTCGGAGAGGCCCCACGTCCCCGGCCCGGAATGCCTTAAGAGGACCAGTCCCTTCTCCCAGAAGAGCCGTAAGTGCCACAATTTCCTCTGTCCGGAAGACACAGATGTACCTTTCCGCTGGAAGCCAGTGGTTCCATGGGCGAATGTCCCCTGCGATGAAAACGCCGAGAGTCTTGGTGTCTCCAGCCTGAAGAGGTCTGAGAGGTCCAGTATCTCCTGCCAGGATACCCCGGAGGGGCCCGGTGTCACCCAGCAGGAGAGCCTTGAAATGCCCTGTGTCCCCTTCGAGGTGGGGCTTGAGACTTCGGGCATCCCCTACTCAAAGTATAAACGGAACTCTATCCCCTTCCGGGAAAAAAAAGAGGGGCCATGTATCTCGCCAGAGAATCCAGGGAAAACCGGGCTATCCCCTAGTAAGTGCCACGGATGGCCCGGTGCCCCCTCACAGAAACATCCAGAAAACTCTCCAGCCCTCAACTCAGAGTACTTTGATAAGCCTCCTGATGCCCCCCTGTTCAGAGACGCCCAGTGGTGCCTCTCGGGGCACAGTCGGGGTCCCTGTCCCAGAAGGATGCAGAAAATCCAGGAGTCACGGAGTGCACGAAAAGCAGAGAGACCCATGCAGAGTCAGCTGTGGTTTCCACACCTATGCCATCTACCAGAGGAGCCCAGAGAAGCTGTGTACCCCAGGACCAGAGACGTCCTACGCCCAAAATGCTGAAAGGCCCAGAGGGCATGTCCCATGCCAAATTAGTCCAAGTGTTCCATTTCCTGGAGGGCCTAGGCATGTATTGCTCCTGTTAGCTCACCTTGATGAAGAATGCATGTTCTTTGCACCAACCGTCATAAGTTTGGTGAAGTTACGCTACTTGCCCGAGCCACCTCACATTAGACAGGAGCGTACACACTGGTGCTCGAGGCACGCTCTGCAGGGAGTCGCGGATTCACGTGTTTTGATTCACTACCGGAGCAGTGCCTGGTGTCATTGCGGAACGAACATCACAGGGTTCTCCCATCTAGACATCTCAAAATGGAAGCAAGGCAGCAACTAGGGGAGGCAGAAGTGTTGCTGTTGGGCTTAATGGCTTTCAAATGTGGGAGAGATGGCACTGAGTGCTGCAGTGCACAGCACACTACATCATGGGTGGAACTGCTGAGGTGTTCAGACATCTTACATGCCTTCCTGTTTGCCCATCTGCCGAACCAACAGTCCTGTGTGCGGCCGCCCCCCACCCGTGAGATAAAGGAACGGCTGCTGCGGACGTGAACAGTAAGTGGGTGACCACCACCACCCGAGCCCCGGTCAGCACCCCAGAGTAAACAAATGTCATGTTGGGAGGACGTGCTGTGTTCATTGGGCAGGCTGCGGGGAAGGGGTGCCACCACTCTCCAGACACTGCACCCGGGATGGCCCGGACAATGCTGGAGCTCAGAACCAAAACTTTCATCTGTTCATGTCCTTGAAGCTCCCGCTCCACACACTCACATAACGCATTTGCATCTGCGCCTCTCCTCTGTTGAGGCCGAACTCCTTGTCATCTCGCTAAAATTATCATTCTGACACCAGTCATCTTAATTATGCGGCTATTCCTCTGTCGCCGCCAACCTTCCTCCTGACCGCAGCAGCTCCAAAGCAAAAAGTGTTTTTAAGACGCGCAAATTATTTGATCGGTTTCCTTTTAGGGGCTGTCTCTCCTGTCAGCAGCGGTCTCAGTGAACGTTAAGGAAACTAAAACACAAACTCAGAGGACCTAAAGTAAAGAGGTCTCTTTGTGAAACTGTTCAGCTAATGCCAACACTCTGCAGGCACGCGAACATCCGATTCCTTACGGAGGCTTGCTCGGGGCATTTCAAGCCTGAGCCACCTCACTTCAGACAGGAGCGTGGCTCTGTGTGTGTGTGTGGCTCTGTGTGTGTGGCTCTGTGTGTGTGCGTGGGTCTGTGTGTGTGTGTGGCTCTGTGTGTGTGGCTCTCTGTGTGTGTGGCTCTGTGTGTGACTCTGTGTGTGTGTGTGGCTCTGTGTGTGTGTGTGGCTGTGTGCGCGTGGCTCTGTGTGTGTGTGGCTCTTTGTGTGTGTGGTTCTGTGTGTGTATGTGTGGCTCTGTGTGTGTGTGGCTCTGTGTGTGTGTATGTGTGGATCTGTGTACGTGTGTGGCTGTGTGTCTCTCTTTGTGGCTCTGTGTGTGTGTGTGTGTGTGGCTCTGTGTGTGTGGCTCTGTGTGTGTGTGTGTGGCTCTGTGTGTGTGTGTGGCTCTGTGTGTGTGTGTGTCTCTGTGTGTGTGTGTCTGTGTGTGTGTGTGTGGGTGGGTGCAAATGCAATAGGTCTCGCATTTGCGAGAGATTAAGCTATTGGCATTGTAAATGACAATGCCATTTATTTATCTGTTTTCAAAACCAACACATAAATAAAAATGTTGTCATTTACAATGCCAATAGCTCTAACTTTTGCAAAGGAGAAACCGTTGCATTGTAAATGCTTGTTTATTAAAGGAATGAAGTTACAAAACACCAACACCTTTAGTTATCTGGGGATCCAGTTTTCATCTAAACTGGACTGGAAGTGCCATAGGGAGATCTGCATTTCAAATATAATCAGGATTAAAGAAGTGTTGGTGAGGTTTGCATTTAAGTTAGGTAACAAACCTATTTCTACAGAAGTGTATGGCGCAGTAGTCTGGGCTATAGGGAATGAAAGTGCTTTACAAAAAATAGAAAATGCCTTTCTACAGAGACTCCTGTCAGTACCCCGCTCCACTCCGGCATCTATTGTTCATTGGGAATTGGGGGTTGATTTTCTTTTGGACACTCTTGAAACCTAACCCCTACTATTATGGCGATCTGTTTGGTCCAAACAAGAAACTTTGTTCACTAAATCAATTCTTAAGGACTGCATGGGCCTAGATATGATGAACAGAATATTGTGGTTACGTAATATACAGCAGGCCATGCTGGGTTTGGGCCGGACAGAGAGGGACTTTTGGTCTCACCCAGAGGATATCCTGAGGTATTCCAGAAATGAAATTAAAAAGCATGTGTTTGAGACCTGCACAAATAGACCTCCCTGATATATAGCTTGGCAAGATTACTCTGGATGTAAATTGTACCTCACGGTAATCAATAATGCACAGCACAGGAACCTTTTAACTCATTTTCAGCTTCATCTTTTCCATACTTTAACTGCATTCCCCAAAAATGAGAGCTGTGGTAAAAATCACAAGAAAATGCCCATGTGACAACTGATTGGAACAGACCACTTAGCCCTTTTTTTGGTCTCGCCTACGCAGCGCGCATGCACTGCATAGGAGAGAGACCTAATGCCATCGGCACTGCTTTGGGGCATAAACGTGCACGTGTCGCATTGCTTGCAATGGCAACGTGTGCACGTCTGGCGACTTTCTTGTGGGAGCGCCCGGTGCTATAAGGTGGCGCCATATGTTCGCATGCTCCCGCAAGGGAATCTCACAGGCCCCCCACCTCCCCCCTGCTGCCGCATGATAGCCTCGCATATAACTATTGGCCTCTGTGTTATAGTGTTTAAGGCAGTAAGCATGCCTTTTTTTCACAAACATCACAGGGCTTTATTTTTTTTTTTTGTACATTTTTTATTTAGAAGTTTGTAAGAAAGAGGAGAAAAAAAAGAGTGGAGACAAAGTAGGAAAGATAACACAAGCGACATATCCGCCATAAGTCCCTCACAGGGGACGCCATAGATACTCTCAGAGAATACAAATGGGGGAGTGCAAGGTTGGGTCACAAGGCAGTATAGCAAAGTCCAGGTACGAGTCTAGCGCTCGACAAAGAGTCCCAGGCGAAGGCGCCTGCTCGGCCATGTGCCCAGTAGAGGAAATAGTGCTAACAACCCCCGTACTAGAGCAACATCGCAACCAATAACAAACCCCTAGGGTAACTGGGCCCCCCCACCCTCCCTCCCCTCCTCCCCCCCGGTGGTGGCAACCACACTCTCACATACACAACCGATCACAGTATCCCTGTATTCGGATTAGACCTGGAAAAGGTGAAGAGCACGTAGCGTGGGCGGGCAAACCGCAGACGGTAAGCCTCGGGACAGGAAGCGAACCAAGGGGCCCCATCGGAACATAAAATTCTTAAAATTGCCCAGGAAGATGTCCGCCATTCTTTCCATGCTCAGTAGCCCCCACAGTCTCGCGTGCCACAGTGACAGAGCCGGGGCCTGCGGTTTCTTCCATGCTGCAGCCAACGTGAGTTTAGCGGCTCCCAGACATAACCACAGGATCCGTTTATCTGCTTTAGTTTGATGTTCTAACTGCGGGTCACGGAGACCTAGCAGAACATGGGCCATGGAGTCCGAGATCGGATACCCCAGGATATCCTTAATATGGGCCAGAATTTCCGCCCAAAAAGGGCGAATGGTCGGGCAGTCCCACCAGATGTGGTGGAAGTCCCCCAGGAGGCCACAACCCCGCCAACACCTGTCCGAGGATGCCGGGAAGATTCGATGGAGCCTGGATGGGTAAAGATACCAATCGTGCATGGTCTTCATGTGAGCTTCCCGAAGGGCCACCGAGTGATTGTGCGACATTATATCGCTCCAGAGACGTTTCCACTCGTCCTCCGATATATCCCGGTCTAGAAGGACCTCCCAGTGTTCTATGTAGCGGGGTCGCGGGGCGGTCACAGTGGCCAATAGCAACCCATAAAGGAAGGAGATCGTCCCTTTCATAGTGGAAGTGCGTAAAAGGAAGGATTCGAACGGGGAGGGCGCCCTGGTGGCGGCCTCCCTCACCCCCGTCGAAGTTGCCCAATGAAGAAGCTGGGCATGGCGGAAGCGCTAGGGCTTTATTTTTTAGGGTCTTGGGTTGAATCTCGGATGAATGAAAACAATCGAAATAGCAGGCAGGGTGCAAGGGTTAGCGATCAGACTTCAGTGCGTGGTCTCAGATGAAGACATTTTAGGTAATTACGTTTTTGGCTTTCCATTAAGAGGCTTCACGCCTCCCTTTTGGATTATTTGGATTATGCTCCTTCTGAGAGTAGCAATCATCTACACAAGCTGTATATTTCAGCAACATAACATACTTAAAAAGAGTGATCGTATTGCATATTTTATTACACATGAGCAAAACTTTTCTGACAGTTAATTGGCTGATCGAGTCTGAAGAGGCACAGGTGGGCTTACAGGATGTCTTAATTCCCGTTTTAGTCACAGAGCTTTCCGCGCTCCTGATTTTAAGCCACGTGGTAACATGAAAAAAGGTGTCTTTTGAGATACTTCATTAGGAACTTAAATGTAAGGCCCAACGACAGCGATAAGACGCTCTCCTGGCACGTATGCCACCACCATTATGCAAACCAGGTGCGAAACTGCAGCCCCGCCGTGCAGAAGAAATCAGACAAGTTTATCAAAAGCTTCCCTCAACACAAACACAGCTATCCCCGATGTCCACGCCATGTGTTAATAAAAACCCAAATGCACCATGACTTTCATGGTTGGTGCCGCTGATTGGCTTTCATTTGCTCACTAAATGAGTTTCTGGTAGATGGGGCACGTGAGCTCAGGATATTCATGTTGGCAAGTGAGGTGAGTGAGTCGATTTAGATAACGCAGCATGAGTGGGCACAAATTGCAGATTAACAGAAAAATCTCGAAAACAAAATTGGACTGGCCCACTGTGTGGAGATAGTGGGAAGTTAGTTGGTCTCCCAAGTCACTTGTGAATTGAGCTTACTCAGCTGGGCACAAAAAGCTTTGTTTATAAACCCCTCACACACCAACCTGGTTGGTGTCATGCTTCATCATCGGGGTCCAACCAGGCAGCCGAATGCCGCCTTGTTGTGCTACAACCCCTGACTACAGCGGAGCAGGTGTGGTGCGGTTGTGCAATGTAGATGAAGGTGAGTGGTAAAATACACCTCTGGGGATCCTTGTCCAATATTTTATTAGTGGCGGCCCAGGGTGTGGAATAAAAGTATGTGATGCAACTACAAGTAGAAAAATTAGGACTACTTAGTTGTCTAGGTGTTGGCGGTCTACATGTTTCAGTCCCATGAGAAAAAGTGTGCGGGACTTTCGTCAGGACCAGGTAGTGAGTGGCAAAAAGTGGTGCCACGTGTGAATAATATCCTACACACGCGCTAAGGTGTGTGGAAAAAAGGGTTAAAAAGTGCAGTTTGTTAAACTTACATATACTGCAATGAAGCGAGAAAAATCCTGTAGGGAAGAAAAGAGAACAATACACAGTAAGGCATTATCAGGATATGCTGACGGCAGTGCCAACCATGTAGGATTTGGTGAGGTATGGCATGCATGACTGTGCCTATTTCGTTAAGAACAGGTGACGATCGCTGAAGCATGTGGTCAGGGCATGCTGGCTAAAACAGGCTACATGCGTAGCGCACAGTGGATCACCATCAACTCTAGGCGTATTCACTCATGTTGCAAGGTCTAATGTCTATCTATCACAAGGTCGGTCCCTACAGTGAAGGAGACTGTCCATGGTGTCGCTATTAATTAGGAATTAGGTAGTCAGACAGTACAAACATATAGAAATTACGTGCTATCGGCATGCGCTGTAAATATGCAGTGAGACAAACACAGAAATAAAAATTATGAAAGTTAAAAACATTGCACCGGTATTTACTTCGCTTGGGGTTATTGTCCAGAGGATCGGGGCGGGGGGAGAGATACTTCCGTATATTATCTGGAGGAAAGGTGGAGGGTGGGGTTAGTAGGCAGAGCTATTTACTGCCAGGGGATAAAGTTAGGTCCGCGATCGGTAGGACCGGAGACGAGGCCTTACTTGGTAGTGAGGAGTCCTCTGCTTTTAAACCTAGTCTGGTGCCTACGGCGTCCAGGCTGGTAAAGAGCGACCAGAGTTGGTTGCTTAAATGCTGGCTGCGTTAACAGTTTGCCGGTGTGTCCCGCGGGAGAGGAGGGCCCGTATTGGTGAGCGCATGCGCCGTGGAGTACAATGGTACACTATATCGGCGCATGCGTGGTACAAGTGACAAACGTGAGAGCGGCGGCCATCATAGGATGGGCTGTGCGCATAAAGTGGGGTTCACGCCAGCTATGGGAACCACGATGGGGGGTTGAAGAAAATAAGTGTTAAAGTAATCAATAATATTAATGGTGTTATAATAGAGTAAGCTGCGAGAGCCTTGCTTTCCAAGCACAACTTTTAATACTCTACCTTTTAAACACACTCGCTTGCACCGACCACTATTGAAACATGGCTGAAAACCCAGGCTTGGGGTTCACTCTAGATGACGTCAACAACATCTTATCCAATCCCCCACTGTTGGCGGATTTCAACATGGGGAACACCATTGCCCAAACAGCCGACTGGGAGAGCCTGAATGAAAAAAAGCGGAACCGCATACGTACCATCCTCCACGGAGTCATATTGACTGAATATCTGAGAAACAACACAGCGCCCAGAGGCCTGATAGTAACCAATGCGCCCCGCATCTTCCTAGATGATCCCACCTTTAGGAAAGACTGGGCACAAATTGCGTGGAGATGTACAAGGGATTGGATAATTCTCATAATCCAAACAGCGAAAAGACTTTCGGACGCCATCCTAGTAGAAATCCAAACCACGGAGGCACACTTCAAGGCGACCATCACATCCTTCAAAAAACGACTGGATGAGACAAACAAAGAAATCAATGAATACAAAGAAACCCTGACACAGAGCAACATAAACAAATTCCAAAAGAACCTCAAGAAATTCTCCTATGCCAAGACATACCCTTATTCCGAACCTGATTTCAAACCCACTAACAAGAGCGACACCTCAGGAGCATCCTCCGATGATGACTCATCCGGTAGCAGCACCTCAAGCACAAACAGTTACAAGAACAGACAACAAGCAAGTGGAAGGAATCCCAATTGGCAACCACCTTGGAACCCCATTCCCCCAGGTCCACAAGGACACTTCCCGGGTCAATATCCACCCATGCACCTGCCCTTTGGATACGGATGGGGCATGCCATATGGACCCCCACCTCCCCAGCCCTTCTCAAATCACAATCAGAGATTTCCTTTTTTAGGAAGAGGCCCACGAGGCAGAGGCAAAAGACGCCTAGGCAACCAGGTGCACTGGGAGGACCAGACAGACGGGCTGTAACCAGGAGCAAAGCGAAAGACCAACAGCCAGGACCGAGCACGAGGTAAGCCTAGTCACCAACCTATCCACACATGTGATCACTCATGATGAACAAGCGGTGTTAGAAAAAGGACTCGGCTTTGTCCCCACAGCCCGACTCGACAAATTCCAAATACACTGCGAACTGGCCGCATTCTTTAGAAAACTGAAGCTAAAGGCTTTCTTTGAAACTTCGCCTTTTGAGACCTACAGCGAAGAGGCCGGAGACACTACCTTCAGGACGAATTCAACTTTCTTGCCACCGCCCGCGATGATCCCAGCCGAAATATCAGTGTTCGAACAAGCTGTGTTCAAGGATATTGAGGAACTCCAGGAAGACCACCCATTCCAAAACATTAGCAGCAAAGAACGCAATGCGCTCAATTCCCTCAGAGAGAACGATGCCATCATCATCAAACCCGCCGACAAGGGGGGAGGAACAGTAATATTGAACAAAGATGACTGCAGAAAGGAATGCACCAGATTACTTAATGACACAAAGAACTACAGGAGACTCCTGGAAGACCCAAGCAACAAGCTGAGAATGACCTTCTCTAACCTAGTAGAGGAAGCAGAGTCAGCGGGCCAGATTACACCCAGTGAAGCAAAATTTCTCACTACCACTGAAGGGAAAATCCCCTATTTCTACATCGTTCCCAAGACCCACAAGAACCAGACCCCGCCACCTGGGAGACCCATAGTCTCCGGCATAGGTTCCCAATTGGAACCGCTCTCACGCTATTGCGACTTTTTCCTCCAGCCCATAGTAAAATCTACCAACACATATCTGCAAGACACTAAAGACCTGCTCAAGCTCCTAAACGGACTCAATTACAACCCAGCCACATCCCTGCTGGTAAGCCTTGACGTAGAGAGCCTCTACACCAGTTTACCTCAGGACGACACCCTCACAGTGCTGGAAGCAGCCTTAGCCAACAGTGCTTGGCCACACCGCATATCAACAAAATTCATATGGGACTGTGCGAGACTTGCTCTAAAGGAAAACTTTTTTGAATTTGAAAATAAACTGTACCTACAAACATACGGTACATCAATGGGGAGTGTCTTCTCACCGAGCATAGCGGGGCTGTATGTCCACCATTTCGAATCCACACATCTGTTCACCAACAATGTGCCCAAGTTCCCTGAAATCACCTTCTACAAGCGCTACATAGACGATATACTACTGATCTGGGAAGGAAACACGGAGTCACTAACAAACTTTTGCCAATGGCTTAACACTTGTGACCCGAACTTAAGATTCACTCACAATGTTGATACACACCGGACCACCTTCCTAGACCTCGACATAGAGGCATCAGAAGGCCGCTTGATAAGCAAGACTCACTACAAACCTACGGCCCGCAATACCCTTTTACATTTCTCAAGTTTTCACCCCCGATCTCTTAGAGAAAACCTACCCTACGGACAGTTTCTCAGGCTAAGACACAACTGCAGCGAGACCTCGGATTATAAAGCACAGGCCAAAGACCTCAGTACCAAACTAAAACAACGAGGCTACCCCAAGAAGATCACCGAGAAAGCTCAGAAGCGCGCCAGAAACCAAAACCGGGAGAGACTCATTGAAACATGTACTCGAGAAACAACACCTATACCATTGACATGCGTGACCACATTCAACACAGTCTCTACCCAGGTATCCAAGATCATAAGAAGACATTGGAACATAATCAATACAGGGAAATTGCAATGGGACCCCCCTATGATTTCACACAAAAAAGCCAGATCCATAAAAGACACAATTGTCTCAACCAGACCAAAACCTCCACCACCACCTAAGCAGACTATTACCAACGCATGGGGTCACCCAAACATCACTGGCCACTACGCCTGTGGGGACTGCAGCGTGTGTCACCTGACCAGCACGACCAAAACACTAACCCTGGAACCAGGGAAATAGTGGGAACTGCGCAGTCACACGAACTGCAACAGCACTCACGTAATCTATCGCATTACCTGCCCATGTAACTTGTGGTACATTGGGATGACGAGTAGGAAAATTAAGACACATATATGCGAGCACCGCAGCACGATTCGGTGTAAGAAGAACACCACCAAAATCACCAATCATTTCCTTGAAATGGGACATACCACCAACGACATGCGCTGGGTGGTAATTGAAAGCATTGAGCCTAATGGGCCCAACATTCAAGACAAGCTACTAAATAAGGAGCAGCGGTGGATTTACCGATTGTCGACCCACAAGACAGGACTCAACCACAATATCCCGTAGAATAGCCTGAGCACTCACTGAATCCCGCTTCGTGAGCTCCATGTGGACACTAAGATAAATAGGGGTCAGATCCTCTCATTACCATCAGGCACAGCATGTGCCCCCTTCCACATGCCCCTCACTTTTTAGTAAACTGCCTACTTCCTCTGTGTTGTCCAAGGCTCCCTCATCGACTTTCTTGTAAGCCTAAAATTACTCTAATGCATTTTCAACCAATCCTGCTCTCCTGGTTTCATTTTATTTTGTATTATCATTTTATTTTGTATTATCATAATAGTTTACTCTATTATAACACCATTAATATTATTGATTACTTTAACACTTATTTTCTTCAACCCCCCATCGTGGTTCCCATAGCTGGCGCGAACCCCACTTTATGCGCACAGCCCATCCTATGATGGCCGCCGCTCTCACGTTTGTCACTTGCACCACGCATGCGCCGATATAGTGTACCATTGTACACCACGGCGCATGCGCTCACCAATACGGGCCCTCCTCTCCCGCGGGACACACCGGCAAACTGTTAACGCAGCCAGCATTTAAGCAACCAACTCTGGCCGCTCTTTACCAGCCGGGATGCCGTGGGCACCAGACTAGGTTTAAAAGCAGAGGACTCCTCACTACCAAGTAAGGCCTCGTCTCCGGTCCTACCGATCGCGGACCTAACTTTATCCCCTTGCAGTAAATAGCTCTGCCTACTAACCCCACCCTCCACCTTTCCTCCAGATAATATACGGAAGTATATCTCCCCCCGCCCCCATCCTCTGGACAATAACCCCAAGCGAAGTAAATACCGGTGCAATGTTTTTAACTTTCATAATTTTTATTTGTGTGTTTGTCTCACTGCATATTTACAGTGCATGCCGATAGCACGTAATTTCTATATGTTTGTACTGTCTGACTACCTAATTCCTAATTAATAGCGACACCATGGCCAGTCTCCTTCACTGTAGGGACTGACCTTGTGATAGATAGACATTAGACCTTGCAACATGAGTGAATACGCCTAGAGTTGATGGTGATCCACTGTGCGCTACGCATGTAGCCTGTTTTAGCCAGTATGCCCTGACCACATGCTTCAGCGATCGTCACTTGTTCTTAACGAAATAGGCACAGTCATGCATGCCATACCTCACCAAATCCTGCATGGTTGGCACTGCCGTCAGCATATCCTGATAATGCCTTATTGTGTGTTGTTCTCTTTTCTTCCCTACAGGATTTTTCTCGCTTCATTGCAGTATATGTAAGTTTAACAAACTGCACTTTTTAACCCTTTTTTCCACACACCATAGCGCGTGTGTAGGATATTATTCACACGTGGCACCACTTTTTGCCACTCACTACCTGGTCCTGACGAAAGTCCCGCACACTTTTTCTCATGGGACTGAAACATGTAGACCGCCAACACCTAGACAACTAAGTAGTCCTAATTTTTCTACTTGTAGTTGCATCACATACTTTTATTTTACACCCTGGGCCGCCACTAATTAAATATTGGGCAAGGATCCCCAGAGGTGTATTTTACCACTCACCTTCATCTACATCACACAACCGTACCACACCTGCTCCGCTGTAGTCAGGCGTTGTAGCACAACCAGGTGGCATTTGGCTGCCTGGTTGGACCCTGATGATGAAGCATGACACCAACCAGGTTGGTGTGTGAGGGGTTTATAAACAAAGCTTTTTGTGCCCAGCTGAGTAAGCTCAATTCACAAGTGACTTGGGAGACCAACTAACTTCCCACCATCTCCACACAGTGGGCCAGTCCAATTTTGTTTTCGCGATTACATATCTGGGGAAGGGACTCGCCCCTAAAAACCCTCGCTCTCTCCATTGATTAGCCTAAGAGAAAAATCTGCCTTTTAAAGCGAGAATTTCTATTTCGTATTGAATAACTACGTGTTTAGCTCCATGATGATTTTTAACAATGGCGTCAGAGTGCTTTGTAAGTCAGAGAGGGCATGATTTTTTCAATTCACTTAACCAAAATGCCTTATTTTTAAACAAAAATGCCTGCTTATGTGGAGTGAAGTACTTCTCACTGTGAAACGTAACAAGCATTGGCATAGCCAATAGGTCTCACTTTTGGGACCTTATAAGTATTTAGTTATGCAGCACAATATCCTTGGTGCAACAACATCAAATGTTGCATGGCTAAACACTTATAAGGTCCCAAAGGCGGGACCTATTGGCTATGCCAATGCTTGTTTATACAGATATCTGGTCCATAGGCAATCCCTTCCTTAACCCCTCTTCCTACAAGAAAGAATGTTTCAATATCATGCAGGTTTTAAACTTTTGTGTGGACTAGGGGACGTAACAGTATGCCATAGGGTTGCCCCATTTCTTTCCAGAGTAATCCGAAAAAGAGCTCTTTTAGATGATTCATGGAACCCAATTGCTGAAAAAGGATGAATGTACAACATTCTATCCTATGAACTTAATTTTAACCTTAATGGCTGCTTTCTGAACATGGTGCAATTATGCATGATATTTGCATCTCATTGTGTTTTTATATATCTATTTTATGTTTTATTTGAACTGTCTTGGCACAGTGTGAATTTCGGTTTTAGGACTGGTTTTTAACTACATTGTATACCTTTTATTACATTAATCTGTTGCTTTTATGTTTAACATAATTGTGCCAAATAAAGCTTTACTGACAACTGAGATTTCAACAAAATACCCTTTGTTCATTATTTTTTTCAAATAAAAAATCAGCAGTGGGAAAATCATTGTATTAAAACCCAATGGCTTGAAAGTCTGGCAGCCTTATTTTAGTGAAGAAAATTGACTAAGAGTCAGTCCCCTGAGAACATAAAACTTTGAATCAAGGCTCATTCTGTCATTTATGTAACATGCATGTGTGGAGATGTCTCACGCTCTTACTGCAGTTACGGAACAGTGGCTTGTTACAGGAATTATTCAAGATTCCTGCAGAATATTTAGGTTTTTTAGAAGGCCAGTACACAACATGGTTTTTCTTTCGTCTGTGTACAGTTGTTGGTGACATAAATTGATGGTACAAAGTAGGTGCCTCCTGGTGTTATGAGATTTTTCAAAGAAGAATATGATTTTAACATTGCAGACTTTGGCGTGTGGTCAGGTAGCTAGTACATTAGGGAAATATTTCTAGGCAGCCACTCCTTTGGTTTCAATTTGTCTACACGTAGCAGCCAGTTCTCTTTTTATGGTTCTAAATAGGTAACTGGAAAGAAAATAAACAAAGGCTGGCCGATAAATATTAAAACCAAATCTTTTTTTTTAGGATATTCATAATGAATATTTATGAGGCAAATTTACATTGTTAGATCTGTCCCTCTCTGCAGGTTCATCAAAGATTTTTGCCTTTCTTTGCTGAACTCATTTTGTTGGCTTATAGGACTCTGTGCACTGTTTTCCTGCTAATTAGTGCTATGGCGCTTATGCTCTCCCTTCTTAAACTGGCCTATACCTGAATGGTACATTTAATTTACTTGCAAGCCTTTACTTGTCGGCTCCACACCCAACACCTCTGACCACACAGGCAACCTCGGAATCATCCTGGACAGCCAGATGACCATATTGCAACAGGTCAACGCCATATCATCATCCTGCTTCCATCCCCTACGTATCATCTGCAAGATTTTCTGATGGATCCCCATCTCCACCAGGAAAACGGTCACCCAAGCCCTCCTATCCAACCGCCTGGACTACAGAAATGCACACTACGCCAGAACTACTAAACAGATCCTCAACCGCCTCCAAACCATTTAGAATTCCACAGTTAAGCTCATCCTCAATCTTCCCAGAAGAACCAGCACCACCCTCCACCTCAAGTCTCTGCACTGGCTCCCAGTCCAGGAGATATGCCTCTTAAAGCTTCTGACACATGCCTACAGAGTCCTTCACAACTCCAGCCCCACTTACATCAACGACGGAATGATATTTCACCAACGTATCAAGGAGCTCTGCTCCACTTCCCTCGCCCTGCCTCACATCCTCCACATCCAGCAGAGCTACTGTTGAGGACAGTCTGTCTCCTACCTTGCTGCCAAGGCTTGGAATGACCTTCTGCTCCAACTGCTTCCCTCCCCCTTGACTTGGCTCTTCTGCAAAGGCTCACATACTCCCCAGCACCTGGATAACCCCCAGGGTGACAAGTTGCGCTATACAAGACTGATTGATTAATTAAGTCCCTGTTATATAGCTCTATATGTACTCAGGCCATGTAAATACAATTCTGCTGGTGGGTTGCACCACTAATATTGTTACCCACAGAAGTAGCCCGGTAAAACATGTCTCTGACCTGCCAACTGGCAAAATAAACCTTCCTTCTTAACCCCTAAGGTAGGCCCTAAGGGGCAGGGTGCACTAGGTATTTAAAAAGTAGGACACATACTTAAATTAAAACTTTTCTGGCGGTGAAAAACTTCTAAAGTCATTATTTACTGCTGTAAGGCTGCCTCTTCCCTAGACGAACACTGGGTTAGCTTATTACACTTAATATGTGGTATCTTCAGTATGGGATGAGATAGAAAATGTGGTTTCCATTCTCATGAGTCACAATTTAAAAGCCTCTTTAATGGTGAAGTCAGACTCCAGGCCTGCCCATGCCTTTGTCACCCTAGACAGTTTGGGGCCAGGATCAGGAGAAGAGGAAAAACTGACCAGGCCCAGTTTTGGGGTAAACCAGGGAATTCCCCCACACCAGGTATAAAAGTGCCACCTTCAGAACCTATTATCAGTACACTCCTGGATCTCTGGAAGATTCAGACCTGAGACTGCAACGCTATCTGAAGAAGAAAGTCTAGACCTGCATCCCTTGAACTCAAGGTCTTCATAAGTGACTCAAAGGGTCAGTTAGATGATCTAGAGGGTCCTAAAGCTTGAAAAATAGCCTCTCTGCTACCTTTTATTTAAACAAAAAACACACTCAGTCCTCAGGAACCTATCAGTTATCAATGCAGAGAAGGCTATGAACCTGGAACTAGCTTCCTTTCTTGACAAAAATCATCTTCTAGACTCCTCACAGTTTGGATATAGAAGCGGTCACAGCACCGAATCAACACTAATTGTGGCCTCAGAGAAAATGAGGACAATACTGGACAATGGAGGTAAAGCAGCTCTCATTTTACTTGACCTGTTGGCTGAGTTCGACACAGTCAACTACAATTTACTCCTTGATCGTCTTAACAACATCAGTGTCATTGGCACTGCTTTGGCCATCTTAAACTCCTTTCTCTCAGACAGAGAACAATCAGTCGCTCTTAATGTGTTTGTCCCTAGCCACTTCTCCCTCCCTTGTGGGTTACCTGAAGGGTGTTTTTTAGTCCTGCGCTTTTTAATATATACATCACACCACTGGCTAAATTGATTGCACCTTTGACTTTTCTTTAGTGTCATATGAAGATGGCACTCAAATTGTTGTTTCTATCTCAAGTGATGTTCAAGATGCAGCTGTTAAGTTTCATGACTGTATGTTGAAAGTGATTAAAGAAAAAATGGTTCTGTCGGGTAGAACTGACATAGAATCTACGTACAATAAATGTAATTAGAAATGGTATGCTCTCTTAACACACAAATCAAGAACAGTACTCAATGAATCAGTCCTGCGCTCAACGAGATTACATCAAGTGTTTATCAAAATTACTTCATTTCATGATAAGCAATACACTTCTTACAAAAAGACTGTGAGATATAATTATTTACAGGGAATTCTTACAGTGTCTATGGGTGACATAGTGAGAAAGTAGTGAACAATATATACAGTGTCAACAAATTATATACAAATGTTTCTTTAGGAAAGGCCAGAGTCTGATTTTGATCCAGATGTTTCCTCCCTAGTATAGAAACCCGGTCAATCTGGACCTAAATGGTGCGTCGACGTCGAATAAATGTTTGTCTAGATTAGTTGCAGAATACACTCAATCTTTAGGCACTAAAGTTTTCTAGGATTGCGCAACTTTACCCTCATCTGTCGCAGAAGACGTGACGTTACGCCACATTCCACTTTCATATGCAGTCACATGTAGTATATTGCTTTGTTTATTTTATAGACAGGAACATTTTGAATATTATATTATCAATTAAGACATGAATCTTTCTAAAGTTCTCCTTCAGAAAAGATTGAACCCTCATCCACAAGCTAAGGACGTGAAAGTTGTCAGGCATTTCTTTAGATCCTCTACGGTTAAGGGATATGAATTTATTTTGACCTTTTTAATGAAATTTACTTTAGCATTAGAAGAAAGAAAAGCTCACATGTTTCACAAGACAAACAAGGAGGAAGATGTTTTAAAGAATGTCTGGAAGAAAGAGGAAGATGAGTACAGGAAGAAAACAACATATCCAAAATAAAAATTTGATAGATGACAAAAAAGGAAATCGTGTTTCTAAAAGGAGAAATCAGTTTAGAAAGAGACACATGGGGATAGGTAGCGTTGAACACACATGTGAGGTTCTTGTAGGACTTGTTCAAATATTAATGGGAGAGGAAACAGTTATTCCTGGAGTCTACTTTGTCTGTGGGCGGGATTTATATTTTCAGGTACCTGCTGATTGGGAGTGTGTTTGCAATTTAGCTTTAATATTTCCCAAAATGTACCCTGTAACTAGCTTAGATGCTTTGACAATGACTCACTTTCATAGACACACACGTAGTATCAGTGATTGGTGGAGGATATTTTTGGAGCAATAATTCCACGAGTAGGAGTTGTTTTAAATGACGAGAATATTAGAAAACTCTCTGCTGTAGTAGATAAACTGGATACTAGTACAGCTGGTACTTTATTAACAATTAACACAATTGGTAGCTATTAGATCAATGGTTTTGAAAAGATTGATTAGCTTTAAATATAATATTAGCAGAGTCTGTAAAATGTTGAAGATTCAACATTGCAGCTCATACATACCTTACAAGTGTAGAACAACTTGAGAATTTGAAAAACATATTTCTGATCTGAAACATGAATTAGCAAATTTAGAGACAACTACTTTGTAAGGAACCTTAAGTGAAGGAGCTTCTACCATTAGCAATTAGTTTTCAACTGTGTGAGAAGGACTTTTTGCAGTTATAATGAAACATATATTTTATTTTATTTATTGTATATTTATTTATTGAGTTTTATATTGCGGAAACTTGACCCTAGGGCATCAGAGTGCTTCACAGATTTAGCAGCATATACTTGAGTGACATTTGGAGTATATGCAGATACAAAAGGTTAGAAAGTGATGAAGTATACAAGGTGTGAAATTGCATTAGCTGAAATATGTAAGTTACATTTGGGGTACAAATAAATACGTGGTGACAATATGTGACGAGGTGTACAAGGACATTGTGGGAAGTTTGGCGATAAGATTTTGAGGTAGATACTGTATACACAATACATATCACTTTGCAGAGCACAGCTGCAATTATACAACATTACCAGTGGAGTAAACTAATAACAGCAAAACACATAGTATCAATAAATACGAAAAACAGGCTGAACAGAAGTAAAGACATGCATTGTAGGTCTGAGGTAACTGGGGATAAGGCCTCCTTTGGATGGGGGAACTAAAGGCACAGATTTCCCCGGAGTAATGGTGCACAGATTTATTTCGAAGGAACGAATAGAGAGCATGCAGGCTAAGCAGGAGTGTTAAGGTGGGTTTAGGTCAGTCAAATTATCTTTATTCGATTATTAAAAATCATAAAAGAACGAGCATAAATACATAGCAATTCATCAGGGCACAGATACATACATGAATTTACATAATCAACATGTTTAAAAAATATAATTAAAAAACCATTTTAAAATCACAATATGCACACGAAATATATTAAAAATATTAAAAAGTATTAAAAAGAGACCCTCCGGGAGACAAAGAAAAATTTTAAGCTTTAAAATGGGAGACATTATTCAATGGTCAGTAAGGTGCCTAACTCTAGTGCGGTTCTTATTTATCCGTGCTCCAGCAACTAAAAAGCTAGCCACCTGAAAAGCTACTTTTGCATTAGGAAGGAGTTGCAAAAATATCAGGGCTGGTTTAACCTGAGTAAAACCTTGATTACGCAGGATTGGGAACAGATATTTTTTTCTAATATCAATATAATGTTCACAGAACATAATGAGGTGTGTCGTGTCCTGAATAGAAAAGTGGTCACAGTCGCATGGATCAGCATCAACAGGTCTACTCCAAGTTTTATAATTGCCTAAAATGAGATGGATCAGGTCAAAACGGAATCGCGTTAAAAGGAAACGATGGTATGGTTTAGTTACCAGGAAAAGGTATGGTTCTATTCCTGGGCCAGATTTCAGCATACAATGTTTCCTTACCGTGGATTTACTTAACTCTATAGCTTCCCTCTCTAAGACATATAACTCAGTCAGGGTATTTTTTACTATTTTAAGATCATCTTGAGTTATTAGGTCTGGGGAAGAAAAAAGCTCCGGACGACCGGCAAGAGTCAACTGTGTATGTACAAATTTAATCCACGGAATATATAAGGCTTTATCCAGGGCTAAACAATCTTTTGAGATAATATGATTTAATGTAAGCTCCTGATTGAGCCAGGTTTTCATCCATCCAATAACAGGGGCTAATTTTAAAGAGTCCATTATATAGCCCAAACCTAGCTCTGCATGCAATACATAAGTGGGAGTCGATTGGGGGACTGAAAGCAGAGATCTCAAAAATTTATTTTCTACTTTCTGAATTTTATCATGGCTAGTGTACCCCCAAATAGCAGAGCCATACTGGGCAATGGACACGCACTTTGCCTTGTAAACTTTGATGATGCTTTCCATGGGACGGGCACCTAATTTCTTAGCAAAACCGAGCAACCCTGCGGCCGCTCTAGCGACAGCGTTGCTTTTAACGGAGTGCTGGGGGCCCCAAGTGCCCTTTTCATCAAAGGTCACACCTAAATATGGGAAAGATGAGACTCTCCTAACCTCTTTCCCTGTACAGTAAAATGTTTTGGTCTTTCTTTTCCTACCTGCTACTCCTGCAATCATGCTACAATCAAAAGAGAGAGTAAGGGAGTTTGTTCACTCAAAAGTGGACTTGAGATTACTCCTATTCCCCTGGGAGGAATTATATCAGAACAAAGAGAGGAGTATCCCCTATGAAGATAAAGGACAGACGTATCTGGAGGGCAGGTTTTTTGGCAAAAAGGAGAATATTCATCCTTTTGTTTAAAACCCCTCACTCACCAGCCTAGTGGTGACATGCTTCATCATCGGGGTCCACCCTGGCGTCCTAGCGACACCAGGGTGTGCTACGACACCTGTACTACAGTGGAGCGGGTTGTGACTGTGGGTGTGAAAAAATCAAATGTTAAAAATTGTCCTGGTTGTACTCAAAAATATAGTTTTAATTATAGAGCAACTGAACAATGTTTAAAAAATATGAGGGCGAGATCCTGGTAGGGAAGTTACGACCAAGCGATCTCTATATGTGTTGAGTGGTCGACATGTTTCTACCTTAAGGGCGATTGCCCGGTATTCGTCAGGACCAGAAAAACAGGTGGACAGGGGGTGTGTGCTCCCTAAAAAGCACACCCGTTCCTTGATCCCCTGTGTACCTACTGGCAAAATGGCCAGTGGTATATACTGCTCAGTAAAATAAGTGAGCAGGTGAAAGCGTGAAAAAGAGACCTGTGGGGAGAAAAAGGGGTAAACATAATCAGGTTTGATGTTAACTTACTCTCCTGTAACGTCGTGCAGTGTCTCAGTGATTTGAAATAGGGTGCCAAAGGGTTTTAACCTCCAATTAAGTTGATACCGTGGTGATGGGGTGAGATACTAGTCAACATCTATGCCGATAAATAGTGCGTGCGAGTAGCATGCGATGTGATCATAGCACTTGTGAGTCAGATCGTTCATTGTTTCAAGTGCCGATATTGGAAAATGCTTATCGACTCCAGCTAAGGATGGCACTGACTAGATTGTAAATATCACGTGGTGCCTGTGCTCCTGGCAGGGTAGTGAATATCTGGGCGGTTGCTTTTCCATGGTGGGTGAATTCATGGTGGGGTGATCTAAGGCATAGCGGTATCTCGGTAGTGCTATATTCATTTGACAGCATTAGACTCATTTGTGTGAGTGAATAACGATTAATAAACATACATAACTAACACACATGTAACACTGAGGAACAAACTGAGGCTCTTATGGCAAGAGTGAGGGCTTACTCGATTATGAGCTCTCTAGGGCTTCAACGGGCAGGGCGTAGGTTCAATGCCATAGGCGTAACATATTCTGTAAGATTAAAAAAAAGCGCGGGCGTTTCAACCTCTGTGCTTCTCAATTTGCCCTGAAAATGGAGGACGGCTCCCTCGCTAACCCGGTACTTGGTTGTGTACCTGGGCGCTAACGGAGAAGGTCTACTTACAGTTACCGGCGGGAAGGATCAGATCTGACCTACTCCTAACGGCCTCTGCACGGCTAGTGGGTTCCGCCGGCAGCGGTCGTTGTAATGAGGATTTGGCCGTTTCCGGGTTGGGGTGCGGCCTGGGCTCGTTTAGGGGGCGGGGCTGGCAACGCGCAATGGCGTGCTGACGGTAGCTAGGCTACTGTGTGTAAACAAATGACAAGTTAGGTTGAGCACCGCCGATAGGCGGAGGTGCGTGAAAACACAGGACAGGTTTTGTAGAGCCACGCTGCTGTTGGTGAACTGTGTGGCTCAAATAATTGCTCACATGGTGATATTCAATGCATAAGGTAAAAGTGCCACGGAATGGGTGAAATTGCACAGGTTGGTTAAAATGCCATAAATCTGCTCCACGTGACGCTGACAGTGGTGCAGTATATGTGGTATAGGATATGTTGATAAGGGGTTGAGGACAGCGATGTTGTATGCTCGTCCTGGGTGGCACCTGTACTATTTAGCATGGGGATGAGCGCTGGCTCAATCGTGTTGGATCGTTAGGGGGCATAACACACAGGATGTGAGCACAGGACAAGTTGGGTGCGCAACCATTGGTAAACAGTGAGGGCGCAGCGTGGCTAGTTTGCAGGGATGTCGCTCACAGGGCGCCACGTTAAAGGAAAGTGCTCTTGCATTGGGGGAACACATTAGAATGCGTAAACTTGCATACCAGTAAGACAGACACAGGTTTTGTATGACTGGTATTGGGTCGTTTGGGGGCATAACACACAGGTGTGCTGTGGCGTGCGAGCCGGTTGGCACATGCATGTTATGCATAGAGGTGAGCATTTAGACTGTGCATATGGCGGTGTGCTAGTCATAGTCCAGGGTGGGGCACATAGTGTCATTGGTCCAAAAGGACAGAGGTAGACAAACAATAATGGCGTCTTATTGCAAATTTGCGTTCAGGGTAGAGCACTCATTTTCGCTGGTCAGGTCGACAGGGGGTGATGGCATTTCATTTTAATACTGAGTTCCATGGAATATTGTCATTAAGCCCAATCTTATGAGAAGAAAGTCGATAGATCCATCGCTGCTCCTTTTCAAACAGACGGGCTTGTGCATTTGGACCTGGCTAGATTTGCTCAATCACTGTCCATCTCATATCGTTGGGAGTATGATGTGCTGTGAGGAAATGATCAGTGAGCCTGGTGTTGGTTTTCTTGCATCGGATTGTGCTCCGATGTTCTGCTATTCGTTGTTTGACTTTTCTTGTAGTCATCCCTATGTAGGGTTTGTCACAACTGCATAGGATCAGATAGATGACAAACGTGCTGTTGCAGTTTGTGTGTGACCTTTGTTGCCAGACTTTTCCTTGTTCAAGGTTCAAAGTTTTTGTGTTGCTAGTAAGGTGGCAAACGCTGCAGTCACCACATCTGGAGTGTCCTGTAACTGGGGGTAGACCCCATGCGTTGGTGATGGTTTGATTGGTTGTTGCCGTTGTCGTTTTTGATCTGGTGTTGACCAAAGTGTCTTTTAGGCTACGTGCCTTCTTGTAGGAAAAAAGTGGCTTGTCCCACTTGTGATTTCCCGTGTGCAGTATAGACCAGTGTTTCCTGATGCTTTTGCTCACCTGATTGGACACCGCATTGTATGTGGTGACACATGTGAGTGGAATCTCCTCCTCTGGTCTTGGTGTGTCCTCTAGCAGAGCTTGTCGCGGTTGATTTCTAGCCCGTTTCTGGCATCTCTTAGTGATTTTTACAGGGTAGCCCCGGTTTGTTAGTTTATTCGTTAGGTCTTCTGCCTGGGTTTTGTAGTCCTTTAGTTCGCTGCAGTTTCTCCTAAGTCTGAGATACTGGCCATAGGGTAAGTTCTCCCTTAGGGGGTGGGGATGGAAACTGTCAAATCTCAGCAGGTTGTTTTTGGCCGTGGGCTTGAAGTGGGTTTTGGTCTTGAGCCTGTCATTGTCTCTTTCGATTTCAATGTCGAGAAAGACCATTTTGTCTTTGTCTACACAATGTGTAAACCGTAAGTTCGGGTCACAGGTGTTTAGCCACGTGATGAATTCCATCAGAGTTTCCTGTGGTCCTTGCCAGATTGTGAAGACGTCGTCTATGTACCGTCTCCAAAATTTGATGTGATTGCTGTAGGGGTTGTTGGTGGTTATGATGAATCTTTTCTCAAAATCATACACATAGAGGCCCGCCACACTGGGGGCAAAAACACTGCCCATAGATGTCCCACCTGTTTGGAGATATAGTTTGCCGTCATGTTCAAAAAAGTTTCTTTTGAGAGCGAGAGTTGCACACTCTATGATGAACTCTTTAGGTGTTCTATAGTCCCATGTTGAATTGTCCAGTGTGTTATGCCCCCAAACGACCCAATACCAGTCATACAAAACCTGTGTCTGCCTTACTGGTATGCAAGTTTACGCATTCTAATGTGTTCCCCCAATGCAAGAGCACTTTCCTTTAACGTGGCGCCCTGTGAGCGACATCCCTGCAAACTAGCCACGCTGCGCCCTCACTGTTTACCAATGGTTGCGCACCCAACTTGTCCTGTGCTCACATCCTGTGTGTTATGCCCCCTAACGATCCAACACGATTGAGCCAGCGCTCATCCCCATGCTAAATAGTACAGGTGCCACCCAGGACGAGCATACAACATCGCTGTCCTCAACCCCTTATCAACATATCCTATACCACATATACTGCACCACTGTCAGCGTCACGTGGAGCAGATTTATGGCATTTTAACCAACCTGTGCAATTTCACCCATTCCGTGGCACTTTTACCTTATGCATTGAATATCACCATGTGAGCAATTATTTGAGCCACACAGTTCACCAACAGCAGCGTGGCTCTACAAAACCTGTCCTGTGTTTTCACGCGCCTCCGCCTATCGGCGGTGCTCAACCTAACTTGTCATTTGTTTACACACAGTAGCCTAGCTACCGTCAGCACGCCATTGCGCGTTGCCAGCCCCGCCCCCTAAACGAGCCCAGGCCGCGCCCCAACCCGGAAACGGCCAACTCCTCATTACAACGACCGCTGCCGGCGGAACCCACTAGCCGTGCAGAGGCCGTTAGGAGTAGGTCAGATCTGATCCTTCCTGCCGGTAACTGTAAGTAGACCTTCTCCGTTAGCGCCCAGGTACACAACCAAGTACCGGGTTAGCGAGGGAGCCGTCCTCCATTTTCAGGGCAAATTGAGAAGCACAGAGGTTTAAACGCCCGCGCTTTTTTTTAATCTTACAGAATATGTTACGCCTATGGCATTGAACCTACGCCCTGCCCGTTGAAGCCCTAGAGAGCTCATAATCGAGTAAGCCCTCACTCTTGCCATAAGAGCCTCAGTTTGTTCCTCAGTGTTACATGTGTGTTCGTTATGTATGTTTATTAATCGTTATTCACTCACACAAATGAGTCTAATGCTGTCAAATGAATATAGCACTACCGAGATACCGCTATGCCTTAGATCACCCCACCATGAATTCACCCACCATGGAAAAGCAACCGCCCAGATATTCACTACCCTGCCAGGAGCACAGGCACCACGTGATATTTACAATCTAGTCAGTGCCATCCTTAGCTGGAGTCGATAAGCATTTTCCAATATCGGCACTTGAAACAATGAACGATCTGACTCACAAGTGCTATGATCACATCGCATGCTACTCGCACGCACTATTTATCGGCATAGATGTTGACTAGTATCTCACCCCATCACCACGGTATCAACTTAATTGGAGGTTAAAACCCTTTGGCACCCTATTTCAAATCACTGAGACACTGCACGACGTTACAGGAGAGTAAGTTAACATCAAACCTGATTATGTTTACCCCTTTTTCTCCCCACAGGTCTCTTTTTCACGCTTTCACCTGCTCACTTATTTTACTGAGCAGTATATACCACTGGCCGTTTTGCCAGTAGGTACACAGGGGATCAAGGAACGGGTGTGCTTTTTAGGGAGCACACACCCCCTGTCCACCTGTTTTTCTGGTCCTGACGAATACCGGGCTATCGCCCTTAAGGTAGAAACATGTTGACCACTCAACACATATAGAGATCGCTTGGTCGTAACTTCCCTACCAGGATCTCGCCCTCATATTTTTTAAACATTGTTCAGTTGCTCTATAATTAAAACTATATTTTTGAGTACAACCAGGACAATTTTTAACATTTGATTTTTTCACACCCACAGTCACAACCCGCTCCACTGTAGTACAGGTGTCGTAGCATACCCTGGTGTCGCTAGGACGCCAGGGTGGACCCCGATGATGAAGCATGTCACCACTAGGCTGGTGAGTGAGGGGTTTTAAACAAAAGGATGAATATTCTCCTTTTTGCCAAAAAACCTGCCCTCCAGATACGTCTGTTCTTTATCTTCATAGGGGATACTCCTCTCTTTGTTCTGATATAATTCCTCCCAGGGGAATAGGAGTAATCTCAAGTCCACTTTTGAGTGAACAAACTCCCTTACTCTCTCTTTTGATTGTAGCATTCCTGGCAGCGCACAGCTGTGAGAGTTTTTTACTACAGTTTTTTTTACTGTTTTTCACTGTCATTTCTGAGGAACACTCCTGCAGCCAACATGGCCGAATACACAGGACTCACATACTCCACAGATGAGATAGACTCCATCATGAGTGATCTCAATGTGTTTGCGGACGCCAACATCAGTAACACCATATCCCAAACCTGCGAATGGGAAAAACTAACGGAAATGAAACGGAACCGTATCAGGACAATCCTGCATGGGACAATATTAAAGGAATATGTTACCAACAAGATAGCTCCCAAGGGCCTCTTGGTTACAAACGCTCCACGTATCTTCCTAGACGACCCCGAATTTAGAAAAGATTGGGCACTCATTGCCTGGCATTGTACCCATGATTGATAATACTAATTCTCAAAACGGCCATACGTCTGTCAGAAAAGATCCAAGTGGAGATTCAAGTCACAGAGTCACAAATCAAAGCTAGTATCACCGGGTACAAAAAAAAGCTAGATGATTTAAACAAGGAAATAACTGAATACAGAGAAAATCTCACACAACAAAAGGTTCAAAAGTTTCAGAAAGATCTGAAAAAATTTTCTTTTGTGAAAGTTTACCCGTACTCGGACCCTGATTTCAAAACCACCGGAGTCCCGGACCAGGACTCAGATGTATCGAGCAACACCTCTAACAGTTCAAATAACAGCGGTGGCTCCAACAGCGGGACCCCTAGACAAAGACAACAAGGGGCCTATAGAGGGAATTTCCAATGGCCACAATTCAACCACCCCCCTCAACACCCATTCCAACAACCATTGATGCATCCTTACCAACCCCCTCCGCAGTACCCAATGTATGGATGACAACCACCCTTCCAACAGTTCCCCTTCCAACAAAACCAGTTCCGTCCTCCTTTTCAGAACAGAGGCAGGCGCGGAAGGGGACGCAACAGACGAGGGAACAACGTCCATTGGGAGGAGGAAGACACAACGGGCAGCGTAACCAGGAGCAAATCGGGAGCAAACAAAACAGGCCCCAGCACAGCGAGGAGCTAGTAACCAACTTATCATCGCATACACTGACAACCACAGAATCCAATGTACTTAACAAGGGCCTAGGCTTTGTACCCACTGCGGCCTTAGACAAGTTCAAATTACATTGTGAACTAGCCTCCTTCTTTCGGAAACTCAAGCTGAAAGCATATTTTGAAAAAATCACCACTACTGACTCTGATGAAACCACGAATGAAACGGGTCTCAGATTGCGGTCTACTTTCACGCCCCCGCCACACTCGATCCCGGTGGAAATCAACACCTTCGAGCAAGCTGTGTTCAATGATATTGAAGCCCTAGCAGTTACTAAACAGTACCATAACAACAGCCAAGCGGAGAACAAAGCCATAGCTGACCTGAAAAACGATGACTCCATCATAATAAAACCAGCCGACAAAGGAGGGGGGCTGGTAATAATGAATAAGACCGACTACGACACCGAGTGCCAACGCCTGCTGGGGGATAACACAAACTACAGAAGGCTAACAGCCGACCCCACTGAAGATCTAAGGATGGAAATAACCAACATGGTGGAAGCAGCAGAGGCCTCAGGCCACATCTCCAAACAAGAAGCGGACTACCTTTGCAAAACAGAGGGCAAGATCCCCTATTTCTATGTGGTCCCTAAAATGCACAAAGGCAAGATTCCTCCCCCTGGCAGACCAATCGTGTCAGGCATAGGCTCGCTCTTGGAACCTCTGTCACGTTTTTGTGACCACTTTCTTAAAACTATTGTACAAAACACTGCAACTTACCTAAGAGACACCAAAAGCCTATTGACAATGTTGGAAGACATCAGGATTGAACCGGATTACATCCTCGTGAGTCTAGACATAGAGAGCCTCTATACTAACATACCCCAAGACGCCACCATTGAAGTACTAAAGCAAACACTGGACAATTCAACATGGGACTATAGAACACCTAAAGAGTTCATCATAGAGTGTGCAACTCTCGCTCTCAAAAGAAACTTTTTTGAACATGACGGCAAACTATATCTCCAAACAGGTGGGACATCTATGGGCAGTGTTTTTGCCCCCAGTGTGGCGGGCCTCTATGTGTATGATTTTGAGAAAAGATTCATCATAACCACCAACAACCCCTACAGCAATCACATCAAATTTTGGAGACGGTACACAGACGACGTCTTCACAATCTGGCAAGGACCACAGGAAACTCTGATGGAATTCATCACGTGGCTAAACACCTGTGACCCGAACTTACGGTTTACACATTGTGTAGACAAAGACAAAATGGTCTTTCTCGACATTGAAATCGAAAGAGACAATGACAGGCTCAAGACCAAAACCCACTTCAAGCCCACGGCCAAAAACAACCTGCTGAGATTTGACAGTTTCCATCCCCGCCCCCTAAGGGAGAACTTACCCTATGGCCAGTATCTCAGACTTAGGAGAAACTGCAGCGAACTAAAGGACTACAAAACCCAGGCAGAAGACCTAACGAATAAACTAACAAACCGGGGCTACCCTGTAAAAATCACTAAGAGATGCCAGAAACGGGCTAGAAATCAACCGCGACAAGCTCTGCTAGAGGACACACCAAGACCAGAGGAGGAGATTCCACTCACATGTGTCACCACATACAATGCGGTGTCCAATCAGGTGAGCAAAAGCATCAGGAAACACTGGTCTATACTGCACACGGGAAATCACAAGTGGGACAAGCCACTTTTTTCCTACAAGAAGGCACGTAGCCTAAAAGACACTTTGGTCAACACCAGACCAAAAACGACAACGGCAACAACCAATCAAACCATCACCAACGCATGGGGTCTACCCCCAGTTACAGGACACTCCAGATGTGGTGACTGCAGCGTTTGCCACCTTACTAGCAACACAAAAACTTTGAACCTTGAACAAGGAAAAGTCTGGCAACAAAGGTCACACACAAACTGCAACAGCACGTTTGTCATCTATCTGATCCTATGCAGTTGTGACAAACCCTACATAGGGATGACTACAAGAAAAGTCAAACAACGAATAGCAGAACATCGTAGCACAATCCGATGCAAGAAAACCAACACCAGGCTCACTGATCATTTCCTCACAGCACATCATACTCCCAACGATATGAGATGGACAGTGGTTGAGCAAATCCAGCCAGGTCCAAATGCACAAGCCCGTCTGTTTGAAAAGGAGCAGCGATGGATCTATCGACTTTCTTCTCATAAGATTGGGCTTAATGACAATATTCCATGGAACTCAGTATTAAAATGAAATGCCATCACCCCCTGTCGACCTGACCAGCGAAAATGAGTGCTCTACCCTGAACGCAAATTTGCAATAAGACGCCATTATTGTTTGTCTACCTCTGTCCTTTTGGACCAATGACACTATGTGCCCCACCCTGGACTATGACTAGCACACCGCCATATGCACAGTCTAAATGCTCACCTCTATGCATAACATGCATGTGCCAACCGGCTCGCACGCCACAGCACACCTGTGTGTTATGCCCCCAAACGACCCAATACCAGTCATACAAAACCTGTGTCTGCCTTACTGGTATGCAAGTTTACGCATTCTAATGTGTTCCCCCAATGCAAGAGCACTTTCCTTTAACGTGGCGCCCTGTGAGCGACATCCCTGCAAACTAGCCACGCTGCGCCCTCACTGTTTACCAATGGTTGCGCACCCAACTTGTCCTGTGCTCACATCCTGTGTGTTATGCCCCCTAACGATCCAACACGATTGAGCCAGCGCTCATCCCCATGCTAAATAGTACAGGTGCCACCCAGGACGAGCATACAACATCGCTGTCCTCAACCCCTTATCAACATATCCTATACCACATATACTGCACCACTGTCAGCGTCACGTGGAGCAGATTTATGGCATTTTAACCAACCTGTGCAATTTCACCCATTCCGTGGCACTTTTACCTTATGCATTGAATATCACCATGTGAGCAATTATTTGAGCCACACAGTTCACCAACAGCAGCGTGGCTCTACAAAACCTGTCCTGTGTTTTCACGCGCCTCCGCCTATCGGCGGTGCTCAACCTAACTTGTCATTTGTTTACACACAGTAGCCTAGCTACCGTCAGCACGCCATTGCGCGTTGCCAGCCCCGCCCCCTAAACGAGCCCAGGCCGCGCCCCAACCCGGAAACGGCCAACTCCTCATTACAACGACCGCTGCCGGCGGAACCCACTAGCCGTGCAGAGGCCGTTAGGAGTAGGTCAGATCTGATCCTTCCCGCCGGTAACTGTAAGTAGACCTTCTCCGTTAGCGCCCAGGTACACAACCAAGTACCGGGTTAGCGAGGGAGCCGTCCTCCATTTTCAGGGCAAATTGAGAAGCACAGAGGTTTAAACGCCCGCGCTTTTTTTTTAATCTTACAGAATATGTTACGCCTATGGCATTGAACCTACGCCCTGCCCGTTGAAGCCCTAGAGAGCTCATAATCGAGTAAGCCCTCACTCTTGCCACAAGAGCCTCAGTTTGTTCCTCAGTGTTACATGTGTGTTCGTTATGTATGTTTATTAATCGTTATTCACTCACACAAATGAGTCTAATGCTGTCAAATGAATATAGCACTACCGAGATACCGCTATGCCTTAGATCACCCCACCATGAATTCACCCACCATGGAAAAGCAACCGCCCAGATATTCACTACCCTGCCAGGAGCACAGGCACCACGTGATATTTACAATCTAGTCAGTGCCATCCTTAGCTGGAGTCGATAAGCATTTTCCAATATCGGCACTTGAAACAATGAACGATCTGACTCACAAGTGCTATGATCACATCGCATGCTACTCGCACGCACTATTTATCGGCATAGATGTTGACTAGTATCTCACCCCATCACCACGGTATCAACTTAATTGGAGGTTAAAACCCTTTGGCACCCTATTTCAAATCACTGAGACACTGCACGACGTTACAGGAGAGTAAGTTAACATCAAACCTGATTATGTTTACCCCTTTTTCTCCCCACAGGTCTCTTTTTCACGCTTTCACCTGCTCACCTATTTTACTGAGCAGTATATACCACTGGCCGTTTTGCCAGTAGGTACACAGGGGATCAAGGAACGGGTGTGCTTTTTAGGGAGCACACACGCCCTGTCCACCTGTTTTTCTGGTCCTGACGAATACCGGGCAATCGCCCTTAAGGTAGAAACATGCTGACCACTCAACACATATAGAGATCGCTTGGTCGTAACTTCCCTACCAGGATCTCGCCCTCATATTTTTTAAACATTGTTCAGTTGCTCTATAATTAAAACTATATTTTTGAGTACAACCAGGACAATTTTTAACATTTGATTGTTTCACACCCACAGTCACAACCCGCTCCACTGTAGTACAGGTGTCGTAGTACACCCTGGTGTCGCTAGGACGCCAGGGTGGACCCCGATGATGAAGCATGTCACCACTAGGCTGGTGAGTGAGGGGTTTTAAACAAAAGGATGAATATTCTCCTTTTTGCCAAAAAACCTGCCCTCCAGATACGTCTGTCCTTTATCTTCATAGGGGATACTCCTCTCTTTGTTCTGATATAACTCCTGCAATCATCACATGGGATTTCTCTGTGTTAGTTTTCATGTCCAACGAGGTCATGAAATCTCCAAAGGATGAGAGGAGTTTATTTAAAGCCACTCCAGAACGTGCTAATAGGACTGCATCGTCCGCGTATAGGAGGACGGGTAACTTTGTCTCACCTGCACGTGGGATATCGATGTGAGATGCAGCCATAACTTTCTCCAGATCGTTTATATAAAGAGTGAAGAGGAGGGGGGCAAGGATACATCCTTGCCTAACCCCCCTCTCTGAATTGAAATGGCAAGTGCATCTTCCTTCCCTAGTCACTCTGACCGATGTCTTAAGCTCCCTATGTAATTCTGCTAAGTAATTGACCAAAGGGGGGTCAATGCCCATGGCAAAAAGGATCCTCCACAGCTTACCCCTGTTGACCAGGTCAAAAGCTGAAGAGAGATCCATAAAGGCCATGTACAGGGAGCCCCCCTTGGCAACTACATATTTATTTAAAATTAGTTCCAGGTTTAAGCATTGATCTATGGTACCCCTTTTAGCTCTGAAACCATATTGTACATTTGATAAAATGCCCTTCCCCTCTATGAACTGGGTCAGTCTGCCTAAAAGGACTCTACCTAAGATTTTAACGCTTGAATCTATAAGGGATATAGGCCTATAACAGGCCGGATCTGTCCTTTGTCCTTTTTTAAAAATAGGTACTATGGTAGACTTTGTCCAACTAATAGGAAAAATGAGGTCCCTAGTAACATTAAAAATATTTGTAAGGATCTTGGTACTAAATTCTGGGGCACTTTTGAAAAAATCTGCAGGGACCCCATCGGGCCCTGGTGCCTTTTTACAGAGTGTATCATTGATCGCTTTCTTGACCTCCTCAGAAGTGAAAGGAGAGATTGTAGTCGTTGATGGTTGCGAAAGTAGCGTCTCGCAATCTGAAAGGATGTCAGGGTGACTATAGATTTTACTAAAGTGTGTCACCCATTGATCGTCTGGTATGATACAATCTGCTCTCTGGTTGTCTTTTCCAGCAAAATATGGGTGATTTATGATTGCCCAAAATTTAGCGCTATCTCGTTGTGTTTCAGGCAATAATAATTCACTCCAGGCATCATTTTTTATCTCAAGTTTCCTAAGCCTGATAGCGTGATTGTATTGCTTCCTCAACAAAGCTATCTGTGCTTTGTCTCTTGGTTTGTTTTTTAAAGCCTTTAAGAGAATTGAGTGAGCCTTAGAGCAGTTTGAATCGAACCATCTGGGGCCCCTGGTCCTGTCAGCCTTTATCTTTACGGTTAGGTCTAAATTAACCTGACGGCAAATGGCATCAAAGGCCTCAATCAGATTAGGGCCAGGGTTCTTATTATCCAGACAAATTGCAACCTCCCCCTCTACCTTTGCCAGGGTTTCCTGTAAAAAGGCAATAGGGGTCACTTGATCCCATTTTAATCTTCGATTCTGGTCTTTTAAGACTAAATTTGTCACACATAAAATTTCAGCCTTTCTTTTTCCCAAGACTCCTTGAGATATAATCTCAAAAATCACAGGATTGTGATCACTAAAAACTGTGGTCTCTACCTTGTAATTAATGACTTCAGGTAGAAGACTAGACGATAAAAAAATATAATCTATGATTGTGCCCGTGCTATTGCCTACATATGTCGGTGCCCTCGGGCCTATAGGGCAACAAGACGACTCATACAAATTAAAAGTGGCTAAGAGCAATTCCAGCATCTGTCCACGTGATGTGTGTTCAAAATGTGGTGGGGAGGAATAAAAAAAGAGATCCTCTTGTTCCAAGTGGCAATCCACTTGGCAGGGATGAATGTTGAAATCTCCCATAAGGATCACCTCGTACCCATATGTACTGTTCTCACTGTGGGTAGACAGGAATTCCTCTAAAGTTGCCAAATGCTCGTTAATAGTTTGACTGACAGGTGAATTATAAAAATTAACTAATACTATGGGAGAGGAGTTTGGCAGGGTTAATTCTACCGCTAAGCAGTTAGTTGAGTTGAAATTAATGTGTCTTGGATTTCCTTGAAGATCTAATGAAATATATATAGCCAGGCCCCCCTTTGCCCTTCCTGCTTTACTAGGGTCTGCAGGAACAGAAAAATGGGAAAAACCATCCAGAACCAAGCTGTCTGATGTTTCCCATGTTTCTTGGAAAGCAAGAACATCGTAGGAACTAATTGTGTCCAGCCAATGCTTATTATTTAATTTGGCTCTAAGGCCAGCGATGTTCCAACTCATGATTTTACAAAGTCTGACTCCTGCAGAACTCTGTACTAATGAACTAGAAGCAGGCAAAAGGCCATCGCCTCTATTATCTTGTCTCGGGGAGAGTCAATCGTTATGATCCATAAAGGATAATGGAGCATAGCGGTTGAACAATTGGAGGGGTTGTGCAACCGGGTTAAACTGTGCTGGATAACGGTGATAACCTGCTATATTTTGCCTCGATTCCTGATCCCATCTAAAATTCAAGTCCCAGTTGCTATCCCTCCCCAGGGCTGGGGTTCTTGGATAAGTGACGTTCTGCTGTTCGCCATAAAAAAACTTTAAAGTCAGGGGAACAACAGTACCCCGTCTGCGTTGGGGAGGAAAGATATTAGCAAGAATGTTGGGAAGGACATCATTTGAAGAGAAACTCACTGCCACGCAGTCCCCTTTTAATTTTTTTGGTCGGTTTCCCAACCAGGGGACCCTGGTTACTGACTTAACGACGCTAGCCAGATGACGCTTTCCCCCTGGTGCAAACCGTGTATTACTGGTCAGCCAGTGCAGGGCCTTACTGCTAAGAGAAGTAGGGCTTTCCACTGCTCCCTCTTCCAGTGGAGGCACGTTTGCTAGGACTAAGACCACGGGTGTAGCTTCTACCAAAAATTGTGGAGGGTCTGATGAGTGAATTTGTGCTGAGGTAGTATTTTCCTTGGGGGTTATATCTATGGGAATGTTAACTGACAAGGGGCCCTCTCTATCAACAATAAGTGTTGGTAGTTGAGGTGATAATATATCCCTTGGTAATTGATTTAACACATTTTCAGTTACAACATCTCCAACAACAACATTTCCCCCTGTATTATCGCTTAGGTGTGTGACTAGCGTAGTTATATTTTCTATCCCACCAGCAACCGCATTGTGAAGGCCACTCAACTTCTTGACCTCTGCTTGCAACTTATCAATTTTTGACATTAGGGGTTTAATGAGGGTATTAATTTTTGTCTCGAGGAAATCTGTAATTTTTTCATAAAAGGGCATCCTCAAGAGATAATTTTGGTGTATCATCATCATCGCTAATCACTTGTTTAGCTTTTGGAGTAGTAACCCTCTTCCGTTTAGCGCCTGAGCGAAGCCCTACCCTCTTTGGTGGATTTTTAGTACAAAGTCTTCGTGGCCTAGGGCCGTGTCTTGTGGGAGACTGCTCATCCGGTAATACACAAATCTGTTTTTCGATATCAAGTTCAGTGCCCATGTCTATATTACCCTCGGCCTCCTCATATAATAAATCCTCAGGTACTGGGGTAACATTAATAGATATATCAATCGAACCTGGGGAGATGGGCCCGCTGGAAATCTCCACACAATGATCTTCTTGCAAGATAATGTCATCGATCAAAGTAGATGTAGGGGGTGACAAACATCTCATATCAGGGGATTGGCTCAGTCCTAAGGATTCTCTTCTCTGCACGTTGATTTTCTTAACAGTTTGCACCAAGTAATTATTAATGGTGTTGGTCTGAACTTCCTCCGGTTTCTTAGGCATAGTGTACACTTTGCACACAGAACCAGTGTTTAAACAGGAAAAAAGGGAACTGGAAAGTAAGTCTTACTTGTAAGATGACTGCAGTAAACTTTTCAGCAGCGTTTCTGGCCCAGCCCAGCCTTTTCCGGCCGATGAGGGCCGTAGAGGGCCCGCCCTTTGCCCGGGCTTAGCCCCGGGCGTCCCGTTCGCGTCCCGCGTAGCTGGTTCTATCGCTGTTCTTAAGCGCCTCCTGGCGCGACGTCACTGTTGCGCGCCGCCGCGTTGCCTGCCGGGAACTGTAGTTCCGGAGCGACGGCGCGATTTTCCCTGGAAGTGACTCTTGGCTCCGGTGGCGGCGTTCTCCCAGCAAGGGAGCTGCAGGGTAAGTGACTCCTGGCTCGGTGGCGGCGTTCTCCCAGCAGGGGAACTACAGGGTAAGTGACTCCTGGCTCGGTGGCGGCATAATTAGCGCTGCGTGTTGCCTCCTGTGCTCTTCCCCACTCCGCCGGTTCTATCGCTGTTCTTAAGCGCCTCCTGGCGCGACGTCACTGTTGCGCGCCGCCGCGTTGCCTGCCGGGAACTGTAGTCCCGGAGCGACGGCGAGATTTTCCCTGGAAGTGACTCTTGGCTCCGGTGGCGGCGTTCTCCCAGCAAGGGAGCTGCAGGGTAAGTGACTCCTGGCTCGGTGGCGGCGTTCTCCCAGCAAGGGAACTACAGGGTAAGTGACTCCTGGCTCGGTGGCGGCGTAATTAGCGCTGTGTGTTGCCTCCTGTGCTCTTCCCCCCTCCTGTGCTCTAGGTATTTGTTGAGGAGAAGAAGTTTTAGTTTCTTCTCGAAATGAGGGAAGAGTTGATTTTCCCGCAGGTCCCGGTGCAGGGAGTTCCAGATTTTTTGCGCATTCTCAGAGAAAGAGCGGGTGCGCGATTTCTCCCTTCAAAATTTTGGAGGGCGCAAGAGTAGTCTGTTTGAGCTTCGTGGTGGTATCTTTTGGCCCGCTTTTGATTTTTGTGAGGTGGATTGGCTTTTCACTGTAGAACACTTGGTGGGTAATGCAGGCAGTATTTAGTATGGCCCTTGCCTCAATTTGTAGCCAGTAGAGTTGTTTGAGGGTAGGAGTGAAGTGATCAAAGAACCTTTTCCTCAATACAAGTCTAGCCACAGCATGGAGAGTGGCTTTCGGTGGGGTTAGGTAAGATTTTTGGGTGCCCTTAACTATTGCAATGCCAAAGTCTCGCTTGGATAAGACTAGGGATTGTACCATTGTCTTTAGGGATTCGCTGGGGATGAAGGGTTTGAGTTTTTAAAATATTTTTCAGCATGTAGCATGCGCTTCTTATAAAGGCCTTGGTATGATCTTTCATGCTTAGGTGGGAGTCAAGTGTAATCCCCAGGGACTTAACAGAGTTGGAGGTAGACAGTTTGCAGTTTAAAGCCGTGAGAATTTCAAGCCAGCATTCTACGGGAAAGGTTTTTTCTTTGGGATTGATGAGAAGGAGTTCAGCTTTGAGGTAGTTGCTGGTCAACCAGGTTGAACTGCGAGGAGAGTGTTATTTAGGTGCTGGATATCTTTGACTGACAACATTTTCCTGTAGAGTTGAGTGTCATCTGCATATAGATGTTAGTCTATTGTAGCTTGCATCAGGATCATTGCATGGGGTTTCACAGAGGAGTTGAATAGTGTGGGAGACCAGATTGACCATTGAAGGACTCCTTTGGAGACTAGTATTGTTTTTGAGGTTGAGTTGTTGAGCTTGAATAGCTGCGAATGGTGCTTAGAAAGGAGGAGAACCCCTGAAAGACAGCTGAGAGGACTAGGAGGATTAGGAGGCAGGCCTGGCCATCGTCCAAAGATCTGTCGGCCATCCATGATGTTTAGTATAACAGTCTCTATACTGCTACCTTTCCTGAACCCGGATTGGAAGGTGTGAAACAGGTTGTATTTTTCAATGTGGTTGTTGAGTTGGAAAAGCACTAATTTTTCCATGGTTTTGGTGAGGGGGGGGGGGGGGTTGGCTTTAGGTCTGTAGTTATTTAGGTCGTTCTGGTCGGCGTCTGGTTTTTTGATGAGGTGGATGACTTGGCCATGTTTGAGGGAGCCGGCATAGAGCCGCTTGATAGAGAGGAATTGATAATATTGGTCCAAATTGGTGAGATTATGTGCCTGAGAATTTTCGCCCTCGCAGTAGGGAGGGGGTTAGAGATGTGAGATGCTGGCTTCATGCTGCAGAGTAACTTGAGCTCTTCTTCTTCAGGGGTTTAGTTGAATTTAGACCTGGTTGCAATATTTTTCAGTTGCAGGGGGAGAAGGTTGGCATGCTGAGTTGGAGAGAGGAGGAGGCATCCATTCATTGATGGTAGGGTTATGGGTGAGCCCATTCCACTGGGGGCATCGTTAGTGCAGGGTGGAGAAGTGGATGGCTCGAGAGATAGTTTGATGTTAGATATTTTTTCCGCAAAGAAAGTAGTGAATTCTTCACAGTACTCTGAAGAGTTGTTACTTGAAAGCTGGAGGAAGGAGGAGGTTTGTTGTTTGATGATGTGGATAGGTCTTTAGGTTTGTTCCTAGACCTCTCAAGTTGCTCTCGGAAGAAGATGGATTTTTCTTTGAAGATGTGTTTTTTGTATTTTTGGCGTTCAGCCTGGAGACACGAGAGATTGGATTCTGATAGCTGTTGTCTCTAGTTTCTTTCAGCTAAATGGACTTGTCACCTTTCACGTCTTTGTTGAACCAGGCTTTTTATTAGTGCGTGTTCCCAGTGCAAAGGAGGCTTTTTATTTTAGTTATTCTCTTAGGGAGCTTTATTTCACTCACATTTGCTCAGATCCTTTATGGGAGATTGTTTAGTTAATTTGTTATGCTTGCTGTTTACAAGCTTAGAATTTGATCTTTCTTTTATTTGATGTGTAAATGCTTTATGCAACGCAGCCCTGTGGCGCTTACTGGAGGTACCTGGTGGGCTAGTTGGCCCCCAGGGACCCCCAGTATTGAAGGGGAATTAAATCCTCAACTTAAAACCCGCCACGTTTCCAGAGTGTTGCTAGGAGGGGGCCGGGCTTCTGCCACGATCCCGAGTTTAAAAAAAAAAAAATTTTGGAAGTGGGGCTGTGTGTCCCCCCTTCTTTTTACTTTTTACCATCCCCCAGGGCCTGACCCCCATTTAAAAAAAATATATATATTAACGGGAAGGGGGCAACGTGGACCCCCCTCCCGTGGCAAATTCCGGGCCCCGGGGACCCCATTCCCTGAGGAATGGCCCAATATTTTTTTATTATTAATGAGGGGGGCTGCGTGACCCCCCACTCCTCAGGCCATTTATGGCACGGGGACCCCATCCCCCAGGCCAGCCTTTGCATTATTTTTTTATTTTTTTATTATTATTGGGGAGGGGGCCGCATGTCTTGGACTCAGGGGAGACCAAGAAAAGCCTTTATTGGACAATTCGGACATAATGCATTTCGGCTTTACAGCCTTCGTCGGATGCCTTTGTAAGGCCTGCTCCATATCCTATTTGTCGGAGTAAACCTTGCCTCTGATCACATGACCGTGTACTGACTGCAGAGCAGTAAGAACCACAATTCCCAGAAGACTGCGTGTGGGGAAGCAAGCAAAATTCAGCCCAAATGGGTAGTGATGTTAAAACCAAAGGTGCAGAGTGGCCGGTTGGAAGAGCCTGGGATGAATTGCAGTCCAAAGGCTTCCTTGGGTCCCCTATGACGTTCAAACCCCCATGCAGGTGTCCACTGGGCTGTGAGCCATTGTATAATGAGAGTGGATCCACATGAAGTCACGAGCTACACCTGGCAGCAGCCACTGGCTTGGCAGGCACTGGAGGCGGGCCAGAGTTTTCCGATCCCTCGGAGCAAACAAACGCTGAAAACAGCTGATACCAGTGGACTCCAGCTGCTTGAAGAACAGGGCCTCAATAGCGCCTTTGGCCGGCGTAAAATATCACCACAGACTCCTCCAGTAAACAAAAGTATGAGGCCACTCAGGGGAGTCCAAGGAAAGACTTTATTGGACAATTCAGGCATAATGCATTTCAGCTTTACAGCCTTCGTCGCATGTCGCTGTACAACAGGATGCTGCTCCACCCGCTCCTTTGTAAGGCCTCCTCCACTCCTATTTGTCGGAGTGCACCGTGTCCCTGATCACATGACCGTGTACTGACTGCAGAGCGGTAAGAACTACAGTTCCCATAAGACATCTTTTTCAGGTAATTACTGTGTGTGGGGAAGCAAGCAAAATCCAGCCCAAATGGGTAGTGATGTTAAACCCAGCACACTGTTTTTTTTAATGTGTGTAATAAAAAGAGTACAGGAACCACCCACTCGGGAATGTATTGTGTTCGGGGGCTGCTAATACCAGAATGCACTACGAGTGGGAAGATACGGCCACTGGGGCGGGACCCAGAGAATTCTTAAGCAATGGCCCCACAAACCGGGGGCTGTACTTTTTTCACGTGGCTCGTGATCAAGGGCGAAAGCCAGAAACGCGTTGAGCCGACCGATTTGAATTAAAGGTAATCACTGATTCTGTTGCTACTCTCGTGTAATAGAAGTCTGCCCTCCGGGAGGACATCCTCACCAGGAGAACCTTTTTTGATGTATTTTAGAGGCTTTTTGCAGTCGCGAGGATGACCCGCTGTTGAGTAGCGGATCCTGGGTGCTGAGAAGACTCAACGCATGTTTCAATGGAACTGAGGTGTTCTATATGAGCAGCAAAGTAATGGCAACGGACCCAGCCTTTCAGCCTTACTTTCAACGCACTGGGATTTTTTATGTGTGTAATAAAAGGAGTACAGCAACCACCCACTTGGGAATGTATTGTGTTTGGGGACTGTTAATGCCAGAATGCACTACGAGTGGGAAGATACGCCCACTGGGGCGGGACCCAGAGAGTTCTTAAGCAATGGCCCCACAAACCAGGGGCTGTACTTTCTTCACTCGTGATCAAGGGCGAAAGCCAGAAACGCGTTGAGCCGACCGATTTGAAGGAAAGCTGATCACTGATTCTGCTGCAGCTATAATTTAATAGAAGTCTGCCCTCCGGGAGGACATCCTCATCAGGGGAACCTTTTTTCGATGTGTGTGTATGTATATACATATATATATATACATAGATATATATATATATATATATATGTAACTCCAACTGGTCACTGTGCAACAACGCCTCATGCACGCTCACCAGTACGCAGACGACGATAAGAACGTCAAAGCCAGTCTTCAGGTTATGGTTCTTTTATTTATCACACATAAAGTGCAGGGGTGCAAAAAAATGTCGAACAATATATATATATATGTATATGAATCACAGAAATTAGTTGATTCCCGAGCCCACTCGTTTTGACCACAGACGTGGTCTTGATCTTGGAACCATGGAGTTCTTAAAGGTACAGCAATCAGCGTCACTTACGATGTAACAGTTAATCAATGTTTGTAAAGTGTGGTATTATACATCAACACAAGCAACAAATCTTAAATCGTGAATCACATATAAAAGATGACATTTGATGAGACTGTAAACAACCCGCAGCCAAGTTGACAAATGTAAGTAATCTCAAGTGATCGTCTACAGGGTCATGTTACATTGCTGCTTCCAATAAGGTTACAACCTTTTGAATATAAACTTAATATAGAGGTTGATCAAGAGACACAATGACAGAGCAACTAAGCATATCAATACTACTACTCTCCATGTGATACTCTGTCTAATAGATATATCAACATGTACAGGGTCCAACACCACAAAAGACGCTCACATGGAAATGCATGAAAAGAATACTTTACTTCCAGCTGTCTGTTGTCTCCGTGCTGGGTTTGGTGAATTTTCTGACCATGGTGAAGAGTTCTTTGCTGTTGTGTACACTGGCGTTGATGTGTTCCTGTTTGGCTGTTTTCTTGGTTGTTTTGATGAGATGATGGTGTGGGGTGATGGTGGTTTTGAAGGCTGCGTGGTCTGCCATGATCTTGCTGCTTCTGCATCTTTTCTCAAGCTGTCTGCAGGTGTGCCTGTATTCTTGGAGGGTGGGAGAGAACCAGCTGTCTTTCTTGGAGGGCTGCTGCCCTGAGAGTTTCCTGAAGGGAGCCAGTGTCTTGGTGCAGTTGGAGATCCATAGGTGGAGGTTGCTTGATGAGGCATTGGCATCAGTGGATATCAATGGTGGGGTTTTGCCTAGGGAGGTGGTGAGCTGGTTTTCAGTGACATTGTTCCAACTTCTTCGAGGATAGCGGTGGAGGGTTTGGTGAAGGAGAAGTGGATGCAGTGGTAGTCAGTCTAGTGTAGATAGGAGGTTTGGCTGATGGAGATGTTGTTGCTTGCGGAGACGATGGGGTCAAGCTTGTGTCCTGCTGAGTGTTTTGAAGCGGTAACCAGTTGTTTAAGCCCATTAGTGGTGAGGTTCTCCAGTAGGGATGAGGTGCTGTGGTCATTGAGGTTGTCCATGTGGAAACTTAGGTCACCGAGGGTTATGTATCTGTTGAGGCGAGCACGTGGTGAGCAATGAAGTTGGCTATGGATTCACTGAATGGGTGAGTGGGGTCCAGGAGGTCTGTAGATGAGGGTGGCATGGGAGGCGGTATTCAGGTTGGTTTGGATCTTGAAGCGGAGTTGTTCCATGTCGGTTGAGTGGTCATCAGAGCTTGTTGTGAGGCGGAGGGTGTTTTGTGTACGATGGTGATGCCTCCTTCAAGCCTGTTGGTGCATTCCTTGTGGATGATTTTGTAGCCGTCAGGGATGGTGGTTGCAATGCCTGGGGCTGAGGCGGGGTTCATCCAGGTTTCAGTGAAGAAGGCTAAATTGGAGAAGTTCATAAATCATGCAACATGCATCAATTTATCAATCAATAAGCCTCTACATGAAGATACATTAGTGCATCCTAATACTTTGTATTATAAAATTAATTACACATGATAAACAAATGTAGTGAGTTCTAATGCCATCTGCTTGTAATCTCCTAGTAATACGTGGGGGGGGCAATGCCACAAAGCGAGCGCACCCCTGAACTGTACGGAATTAATGGTGTCAGACCTTCAGTGACCAGGTGAAACAAAATAACCGGGACCTAGGGATTCTCGCAAGTGCCGGAAATAACTTGTGACTTTGTATACTGGGAAACAGAGTACAGTCAAAGACGGACAAGTAGGCTTGTCATGAAATGGGGAACCACTGAATATTTATGCATATACACACACATATATATATAAGTAGAGCGAAACACTGTGTGGGGATGGGTGGAGGTGTCAGCACAGACTGCATAACCAAAGAAAGAAAGAGAAGGAGCAGGAGGAAGGGAATCACAGCATCTCCCTACTCTCCTCAGACAAGGTGCTATAAATAGCTTGCGGACCTTGTGGTGGCAGGTAATCTGGGAAAATTCGGAATGCCGTCTGGGAAAGGAAGCTAGAGCTGAGTCAGCAGTTGGTTATCCCTACAAAAATTGCTAAAATATGCCTGAAATGCCAACAGTGCCCCTATGCCTGTCAGAATAATATGAGTATAAGCGAGATAGTGGGAATAAAATAAGGTAACTCCGGGGGACGAATAGAGAGCCTACAATCAGTACAATTTAAGGTGTGGCAGCCTACCTTATAATACCTTAAACCAAGTACAAGATGGATTAGGTAATCCAGGACCTCTTGTTGATTTAGTTTGTACTCCTATGCAAATAGAAAAAGACTGGGTACAACCAAAAAATAATGTAAAAGGTAGATTAGAAGTGAAATCTGCATAAAGAAATTTCATTTCTAAAACTGCAAAGCCTGTTAAACCTTTAAGAACTATCCCATCCTTGTGTTCGTTCTTTCGGCAAGCTTAGGAAGTGAAAATATGGCATTAGAAAACACAGGAAATTCTCTACATGTTACCACTCAGAAGAATGTGGAACCTTGTACAAATCCCAATAAACAAGTCTCACGTACCTCATAGAAAAAAGACCTAACCACACAAATACCACCAAATAATTGTCCTCCTTTATGGCACCCTAAAATAAAATAGATAATCTGTTCTTTTTGCCTTTGGGAAGGGTATGCCGAGAAGTGGGTCCCAAGCTTGCTACGTCACCAGATTCAATCTAGTCTGGCTGATGAGAGGTGAAACCCCGAAACCGATCCCAGGATGCTTGTTTCTGGTCCAGGGGGAACAGGGTCAAGACGTATTTGCATATGACTGGGTCTAAACTGGAATGGTGTGGAGTGCAAAATAAATGATGAAATTAACCCAGATCTTTGACTGGGATTAAATGTTTGAATGGTTCAGCATTCCATCCATCATCTGTTCTTTTTGCATGTGCCCACCTATGTGGGAAGGGTGTGCCCAGATATGGGTCCCTTGCTTGCTGCGCCACGAGATTACAGGTACCCTGGTTGATGGGGGATGAATCCCTCAAACTGGTCCCAGGATGCTTGTTTTTGATTCAGGGAGGACCTGCCTGGCAGTTCGGGCTGGAATGTTGCTATGGGGAGCAGGGTCAAGACTGACTTTTATATGGCTGGGTCTGAAATGGGAAGGTGTGGTGTGCATAAAAACAATGGTTTTAACCCAGATCTGTGACTGGGAGTGAATGTGTGATTGGTTAAGCATTCCGTCCATCATCAATTCTTTTTGCACAAAGGGAACAGGGCAGAACTTGAGGAGTAGCCTCTTTTTTAGGTGCTGAGACTTGGACATATTTCCTGCTGTGTGTCATTGTACTCAGGCAATGGCTCATTGCCTATATTGTGGTGTTATGCATGAACTATAACCTTAATGTTACTTTAAGAAACATTACGGTCACATGTTTATTTTTAGCATTGGACAAGACCTTTTGATTATACTGAAATATGTACATATAAAATACTTACTTAAATGGGCATTCAATCAGATCCCTTCTGCCATTGGTCTGTTGTTGTGTCATTCACATATTAATTTCACCTATTACAGCACACATTGGGTCTGTATACTCCAGCCACTGGATAACTTCACTGTCAGTGGTGGTATTCTGCTCTTTCAGAAAGGAGCATATCCACATAAAATGTACTTCTGTACAGTGTCAAGCAGTATTATGGCAATGTGCGTTTTTTGAGACTACAACATATTTTTGCTTTAAATCATTGTTTTTTATATGTTGGTGAGTTTCCAGCAGCTCCTCCAACAATAGTTTTACAAAAACCATGGCAAATCGAAACAAGCATTGACAAAGCCAAAAGACCGGCAGCACATGCCAGACCTATTGTCTTTCCCAAAACCTATTAACCTTATGTTGTATTAGACATACGTTTACACTTGTTTGTGAATTGTATTGGAGTGAAGAAATAACCAAAGAAGTAGATGACTGCTAAGTGTGCACGGTTATCTAATTAGAGAATTTCCTGTGTATAGGGCCACAGGTGACTGATCAAATGGCACTCATTTGGATTTTGCATTTGGTGGTAAATTTACACGGGTAAATTGTGTGAAAATGTGCAAAATAATTTGCCAATAAAATATTAAATTGAAGGGGGGGGAGGGAGGGTCTCATTCTGTTTCCCGATTTAACCCCCATTGAGGTACAAACCGACATTTGCAGCACTAAGCAGAGCTGTGGATTTATCCAATAAACAATTTCACATGGTAATTAATACCTGCTTGCTTATTCTGCAAATAAAGGCCACATCATTCAAGTTTCGCACCTTGAAACTGTGGGAAACACAAGAAATAGCCGAGTGTTTGCACGAATCAGGGGATTTATGAAAGCAAATACACAATAATGAATACAAGCGGCCCCAGCAGCAGAAGTGGCTTCAATGGAGCACAATAATATCTCAGTTCACAGTGAGCGTGTCACGTGTTTCTTATCGTCAGCACGAGACATGTTGCGGGAATGTTTTCTGCCACTCCACCACCCAGCCTCACGTGAACTGAGGGATTATTCTAATAACACTTGCTCGACTCCAGAATCAATTTCTTACTTTTTAGCTCTCTTTTCTCTTTTAGGCTTTTTTCTGCACTCGCAGCTGACCAAGTACTGTTTTTAAAGAAGAGGGAGATATTTCAGTCAAAGAGATCTGTGTAACTTATATCACAACTAAAACTTTATGGCGGGGCTGCGTTTAACAGATTTACTCTTGCAGTTTCTTTTTCATCTATGTGTTTTACCTTTATTACTATTTTCCTATCTTTCTCTTCCTCCTTCTTTCTCTCTTTTCTTCCTTCCCCTTCCTCTTGGTAGGAGTCTAATGGCGAAACAATAGTCCCTGTCCCTAAAAATGAGTAAAAGAACCCACCACTGAAACCAAGGGCACAAATGTGACCACTAGGACAACTTATTTACTGACCAATGCAAACATAATAATGAGTAAAGGATCTCAAACTTCGCTTGTATTCAGTTTTTTAAGGTTTTCAAACCAACTAAGTGAAATATATAGGGACACACAGTTACTATTATTTCACACAATGCGGCGGAACAAGGCAACTTGCCGCGCCACATTGCATGAAAGAGAGAGCGCAGAAATACTGCATATTTACAAAGATTTGCATCATTTCTACTCTCCTTGCACTGGTTGCTGTGAGATGTCTATTGCTAACGCATGCACTTTTGCACCATAGTGCAAGGGTTCCTGCTTTAAGGGCTGGATTGTTTTTGTACAGGTGGGGACACCTTCCCACACAAAAATAGTCCTTAGAGGCATTTTAATCTCATCAAGAATGCAGCACACATGGAAAGAAGAAGTAATGAGGAGAAATCAAAATATTTATCCCATGGATGTCAATCTACCAAAATGCTGAAGGAGCTGAAACAGTCCGAAATGATGGCTAGAGAAAGTACCTACATTAACAGCCCTTACTGCAGTGGCCAGTGTCCTCATCCCTGGCGTCGGCAGTGGCTGGACTCATCATTGTCAAAAGGTACGTGTGCCCTCGTCACACTAAGACAAAACACTGTCTGGTGCGTTTTTCGACCACAGGTCCACACCCCTGCGCTCTCTGCAGTTCCTTCATTTCCATTTCCTCAGCTTTGAATACAAGCCACCAAATGTCAGGGGGGGCCATTTACTAACTTACTGGGTTACTTGGATGTTGTGGTATTAGTATGTGGAAAGCTGTTTTTTTCTGTTGAGCATTGTGCTATCGTGCTGAGCGAATGGAAGATTTACCACAAAAGATGATTGTAAACAGCAACGTGGAAATGCTTCTAATGATATTTTAGCATTTCCTAATTGTATATCAAATCAATATTTTTGCTATTTTATATGTAAAATACATCAGATCTCAACTATGTTTGTATTATATTGATCATTAATGTATTTTTAGATTAAGTTGCCAGTGTATTGTTATATGCCGGCAATTTAAGTGTACATTTTCTTGCTCAAGATACATTTCTAAGCTTTATTGCTCTCTCTCTGCTCTTGACAAGCTACCTATATACCCTTTGTTTGTCAAAATAAGTATCCTTCCCTCTGTCCAGTCCCTCCTCTGGGAGGGACAATAGAGTTGTCCTAACCCCTTTCTTAGGTTAGAAAAGGGCTAACCTGTGGGTAGGTCCTCAGATTCCTCTTGGGACAAGACTCAAGCCTGAAACCACGCAGGGGCGGCTCTAGGCTCATGGTGGCCCTGCACAGGGAGCGTAGGTAAGGGGCCCCGGAAAAGGGGTCCGGCCGGGGCAGAGCCCCCCGGAGCTCAGGAAGGTGTTTGAATAAAACGTCCAGAAAAGGCGTTAGATGACCAGTACCTGCGGCTGCTCCTACCGTTCCGAATTTGTCTCAGGATATATATTGGCGTAGCGGCCCCTGTGGCTGTGGCTTATATACGCCTGTACCAGCGGGCCAGTAGTAGGTGGGGAAAAAAAGAAGCTAATCAGGAGCCAGGAGGAACGCAGGCGCGGAGGCCAGTGAAGTGGGGGGGGACCAGGGTCAGGGTGTTTGGAAGTGGAACAGAGCCGGAGGCCGCCAAATCCCTGCCAGGGGCCGCCACGCAAATATGTATACATTCTCAGAGGATTATTATATTAAGGATATATATTGGCATGGTGGCCCCTCTGGTTTGGTGGCCCTGTGCAGGTGCACAGCTTGCATATGCCTAAGGACGCCCCTGAACCACGTCACTCTTTGACTGTCTGGCCACTTGAACTGCGCTGAACTTCGACTGGAACCCAGACTGCATCACAGAATACTCCTGCTGCTCCTGGTCTCACTGTTCTGCAAGTCTTCTTTGTCATTTGTGTCTGTGCTTCTTCCAGGATCTTCAACATACCTGTGGGCATCAAGGACACCTGAAGTAATCTGCGTTGGAGTGAAGGAGTCACTCCCCTTCATCTGCAGGCACTTTGACAAAGCTGACCAGTCTGCTGCTCCTGATGTCACACTGACTTCGAAAGGCTCAGAAAAAAAGGTGATGGTTCTGAAACTCTCTTAGGGCCTGACCTGTCCTCTCTGCAATTTGAGGCCAGTATCCCTCATCGGAACCGCTTGGACAGAACCCCTACGCACCATATCAATTTGCTGCTGCCAAGGCTTTTTGACTCCACACTCCAGAGATCTTCGGACTACATGAAGTTCCAGCTTCCAACATCTATTCCTGCCAAGATCAGCATCCTCACAGCATCCTCTGCACTGTAGCCTTTCATCTTTGGTGAGCTTCTCGAGGTCGTCTTGCGACTTCTGTGCCTTCGGCTTGTGGGTCCTCTCGAGAGTCTTCTCCTGCTTCAGTGGGCTACCCTGCTTGCGTAGGGCCTGCCCTGATCCATCTGCACTTGGTGAGTCTCTTAGACCTTGCTGGTCCCAACGTTGCTCCTTCTTCGCTTAACACGCCTGTTGCAGCTTCCAAGGCTTGTTGGTGCTCCCGCCAGACACCTACTCCCTGGTTCTCTACTTTCGATATGGGGCGGTTTGTGCACCTCTCCTGGTCTTCCTCAACATCGCCTGGTCATCACAGCTGCATCAATAAGATCACCGTCATAACTCATCTGTCAACCGACATCAGTGGGCTTTGCTCTTCCATGCCTCCTGGTCACCTCCGAGTGGCATAGAAGGTAAGTGTGCCCTCATCACACTAATACAATACACTGTCTAGTGCGTTTTTTGACCACAGGTCCACACCCTTGCTCTCTCTGTGGTTCCTTTATTTCCATTTCCTCAGCTTTGAATATCAGCCACCAAATGTCACAGGGACCCATTTACTAACTTACTGGGTTACCTGAATGTTGTGGTATTAGTATGTGAACACGTCTTTTTTCCTTTATACCATTGTGCTATTGTGCTGAGCAAATCCAAGATTTACCACAAAAGATTATTGTAAACAGCAAAGTGGAAAGTCTTCTCATGATATTTTATAATTTCTTAATTGTATATCAAATACATTTTTTTGCTATTTCATATGTAAAATAAATCAGATCTCAACTATGTTTGTATTATATTGATCATTAATGTATTTTTGGATTACGTTACCAGTGTATTTTTATATGCCTGTAATTTAAGTGTACATTTTCTGGCTCAGGATACATTTCTAAGCTTTATTGCTTTCTCTTTGCTCTTGGCAAGCTACCTATATGCAGGAGACTCCTTTGTTTTTCAAAATAAGTATCCTCCCCTCTGTCCAGCCCCTCCTCTGTGAGGGACAACAGAGTCGTCCTAACCCCTTCCTTAGGGTATAAAAGGGCTTACCTGTGGGTAGGTCCACAGATTCCTCTTGGGAAAAGACTCAAACGTGAAACCACGTCACTCTTTGACCGTTTGGACACTGGGACTGCGCTGGACTTCGCCTTACACCTAGACTGCATCACAGAATAATCCTGCTGCTCCTGGTCTCACTGTTCTGCAAGTCTTCTTTGTCATTTGTGTCTGTGCTTCTTCCAGGATCTTCAACACACCGGTGGGCATCTGCTTGCAGGTTCTTCTCTTCAAGAATCCACTACTGGATTCCACCGCACTCTTGCACAGTCTTCGCCAGGGGCATCTTTACTGAGGTCCTCCATTAAGGTCTACAGTGGTGTCCGATGTCACTTGGCACCTATGCACCTGGTTTCCATAGTGTAGGTATCCTGGGGTACCCACGGGTGGGGTGAATTTCCAACCTTCTATCGTCCACAGGGTTTCTTCAGGGTCCACTGGGTAGGGTCCTTCTTCTTCAAAACTGCAAGCACAACTTTCCCATTGACTCCTATTAAGTATGCTGCTGTGTTTCCACTCTGCACACAGACTCTCTGGGGTTCCTGGGTACTTACCTTGGGTTGCAGCTCTTCTGAGTCGCCTGGTCCAAGCCCGACTTCAGTCACAGTTCGCATTCCACTTTTTTAGTATATGGTTTGGCCTCTCCCAGAAGACCACGGTGTATTGTGCTTACTAACCTCTTGTAATTTAAGTATCCTTGTATATTTGTGTTGAAATCTCCGGGTGGAAGATACCAATGTGTTAGTGAGTGTTGTGTAATAAAAATGCATATTTTTATAACTACACTGTGTGGTTCTTTTGCTTTTATCCTACACTACATGATTCTATCTGGTAAAACAAGCTGCTTAACACTCCTTCTGGACTCAGCCTGAAGGCTGCTCTCCACAGCTCACACTTAGAGAGCTTTCTAAGGTTGTCTAAGACCATTAAAACTACCATAAGGGTTGTCTGGATTAGTGCAAGGTGCTCCACTTAAATAGGCGTGCATCATATATAGGGCTCCAGGTTTTATGGTATTTATTTTTTTGTCATTTCCGTCTATATTTATCCATATTTATTTATTGTCAACTTTATTTGTATTTATCCATATTTATTATGGTTTTGTGGAAACTTAAAGCTGAAACTGGTATATTTCCACAATTATTCAACCTCATCGATGCTCATGACGGCCCCCGGCTGTCATAAATCATGGTGGGCGTGTGCTCATGACGGCCGGGAGCCGTCCGACCGTTGCCGCTCTGCCCACGTTCGGACAATGCCCATCTGTGCGGGCGAATCAATTGGTGGGCGGAGTTCGGACGGCTCACGGCCGTCATGAGCACACGCCCACCGTGATTTATGATGGCCAGGAGCTGTCCTGGGTACCTGAGCGCCACGCCCAGCCCCCCCCCCGCACCGCAGCGGAATTTGCCGCGCGGCGAAGGGGTTTAGCAATATATATGCAGTCATGCTTGAATGCCTGCCAGGTTTCAATGCTGTGAACACCCACAGAAGATAAATCAATGCACTTATATGAAAACATGCACATTTCAGTGTCAGCCTTGTGCATAGCTACTGCAGTTTAAGCCTCTTTACTAAAATCCCTTTTTGTAACCCCCTTTCCTAGCAATCCACACAGTTATTAGGCTGGCAGTCATGGCAAAGTGTATTTATAATCACTCAAAAAGCACCCAATGTCCGTTTTTATCCACATTTAAAAATAAATACAGACAAGAAAATGAATGGTTTTCTGTCTGTATTTATCTGTAAAAATCAGTAAAAACAGAAAATAGGCATCCTTAATCATATACTAAGCCACTCTCCTGCAGCCTCTGAACTCTCAATTCCTGGAGGTCATACAGTCATTCTGGGTGGTTTTGCTACACGTTATGAGGCTTGCTGATTACAGAAGCCCGTAACAAACTACTATCACTGGCAGCATGGGCTACAATTAATTCTCATGTTAAGAGGGTTATATTCCCTTTTTACATGTCGCCGTAGGCTTCTAGTTGAAGGCTCCTGCACCATATACATGTCTAGTTTAACATATTCTCGCATAAACATTACCTTTCACATGGTGACTCATTTGTATTTTTTTTACTGTAGTTTGAAATAACTTGTGTCTTTTACATTTTCTTTCTCTTGTTTCCCTTTCCTATTGACTCTCGCCTATAAATGGTGTGTAAGATGCCCTGAGCCCCACGCCAGGGCCTGAGTTGGGGCACCACGCCTGACATTTGGGGGTAAGCTTCTCTCTGAGTTTTGTTGTATTTCAACCCTTCTTGTCACACTGAGCACTTACCTGTACCTGTTGTATTACACTCAATGAGATGGAATGGGTTGTGCAGCATGTGTGCCAATGATAGGGATGTGACACTCCACTGTGTGCCTAAGCCTGGTAGCCCTGCCTACATGAGGGTGTTATGTTGACCTATCCTACCATGTTGACCTAGCTGTTTATTTCTGTTTAAGGATTTACACATGTTCTTTTACAGGTGACCACCAGTGGATACCCTTTCCCCTATCTTTTGGACCACTGGACAGTTTTGGACATACTTCACATTATGCCTATCTTGTTTTGAGCAAAGTATAAGCCAATGCACTGCCACTACAGGTCCTGACGAATGCCGCAACACCACTTTTGAGGGTTATAGAATGAAATATGGGGATCTAACCTGGTGACACGATTGAGAAAGTTTAATTCTTCCTGCAGTGTCTGTTTTTAATCCAGTCACGGGGTGCATCAATAAAAGTATTTGTGTACCATGAAGTCAGTTTAAAAGATCAAGTTATTTTCTTTTTTCTTTGTTTACCATCTGTTGACCTCACCACTGAGCTAATTGGGTATTTAATATACCCCTAAAACATCAGCTGTGCTCTTCCCTCTCAGTGAGGGGGGTCGTAGACCGAACCGTGACTAGGTATCTAGGTGCAAGGAAGTTTCTGATGATGAAGCATGCCACCTAAGGTGGGTTAGGGAAATTGTCCTTTAAAAGGAATATTGCATCTCAGCTAGGTCACCCTACCCTGCAACCCCCGTTTTTTAATTTCTTTAATCTTTCTGAAGACCCAGGATTTTTGTTGTGTTTCATAGTAATATTTTGGAGAGTCAATTTCTGCTGGTCTTTAAATCTCACCTGGCCCTCCTTTTGTGATTTGATCACAGAACGTGATGTCACATTGAATTTTACCTTTGTGATATCACAGGAAGTGAGATCCTATGGCATCTGACCCGCAACAACATCACAGGAAGTGACATCCCAAAAGTTAAAAAAACAGCAATAACTATGAGCTGTCAGCTATCAAGGTATAACCATCATATGCATGCACCAGTCATCAATTATGAGGAATTACCCTGAATCCTGGCAGGTCCATACTTTTGAGAACAATAAATTAGAACAATTGATTTGGGTGAAAGATGCACAAAAGGTGAACTTTTGCCTTATAAATACTTTATGGAATATAATGTTCAGTGTCAAACAGGGTGCCATCATCAGATTCTTTGGCACAGCCTCAACTACCCAAGACTAGCTCAATTGCCTATGATACAGTAGAAATACGAAAGTAAAAGCATAATATACAACAGCACAGCTTCACGTATCTAGGCACAGCTTCAATTGACCTTGCATCAGGAAGATGGCGGGATGATAGCGGGCACAGCAGTAAATGCCTAGGCATAGCACCAAGTTCTCAGGCAACAAGCCAAACCAGGATAAAAGCAAAATAAGCCAGGTCACAGGGCAGTCCTAGTTACAGGCATCATACGTACTTGCCAATCAAGTCTAGCCCATGCTGAGGTAGGTCTACATTGAGCTCAAATACAGTCTCAAATGCCAATTGTGCTTTCCCTTCCATAGGTGTATCCTCAAAAGAATGTCCAACCTCACTCTTTCTCAGCTGTATACTCAGCAATAACTATCAGAACACAGTGGAAAGTATAATGGATTATTTTGACATTTTCATGTGCATGAGCACTTAAGCAGTGTATCACTGCTCTATGTAGGAATTCAGGACCCCATGCCATAGAACATTAGGAAGACAAACACAAACAATTTTTTCCCTGAAATACAACCTGTTGGATTAATCAATCAATCAATCATTCCATTTGTATAGCGCACTACTCACCCGGGAGGGTCTCAAGGCGCTTGGGGGGAGGGGTATGCTACTGCTCGAACAGCCAGGTCTTGAGTTGTTTCCTGAAGGCGAGATGGTCCTGGGTCAGCCGAAGGTGGATGGGGAGGGAGTTCCAAGTCTTGGCAGCCAGGTAAGAGAAGGATCTTCCTCCGGCGGTGGCTCTTCGGATGCGTGGTACGGCTGCGAGGGCGAGGCTGCTGGACCGTTGCTGGCGGGTGGGCGTGTAGAAGGTCAGGCGGTCGTTGAGGTACTTGGGGCCCAGGTCGTGGAGAGACTTGTGTGCGTGGGTGAGGAGCCGGAACGTGATCCTCTTGTCGACGGGGAGCCAGTGCAGGTTCCTCAGGTGGCTGGAGATGTGGCTGCGTCGGGGGACATCCAGGATGAGTCGGGCAGAGGCGTTCTGGATGCGCTGGAGTCTTTTCTGTAGCTTGGCTGTGGTTCCGGCGTAGAGGGCGTTTCCGTAGTCCAGTCAGCTGGTGACGAGTGCCTGGGTGACAGTCTTCCTGGTCTCGGTCGGGATACAGCGGAAGATCTTGCGAAGCATACGCAGGGTGTTGAAGCACGATGAGGAGACGGCGTTGACTTGTCTGGTCATCGAGAGGGAGGGGTCCAGGATGAAGCCCAGGTTGCGTGCGTGGTCGGTTGGCTTGGGTGCGGTGCCCAGGGCTGGGGGCCACCAGGAGTCGTCCCAGGCGGAGGGCGAAGATCCCAGGATGAGGACTTCCATCTTGTCCGAGTTCAGTTTCAGGCGGCTGTCCTTCATCCACTCGACGACGTCTTTCATCCCTTCGTGTAGGCAGGTTCTGGCGGTGTCGGGGTCTCTGGTGAGGGAGAGGATCAGCTGGGTGTCGTCGGCATAAGAGATGATGTTGAGGTTGTGCTGGCGTGCGATGGCGGCGAGAGGTTTCATGTAGATGTTGAAGAGGGTGGGGCTGAGTGAAGATCCTTGCGGGACGCCGCAGATGACTTCGGTGGCTTCGGAGCGAAACGGGGGGAGGCGGACTCGTTGTGTTCTTCCGGCGAGGAACGAGATGATCCACTCCAGTGCCTTCTCTTGGATACCGATGTTGCTGAGGCGCTGGACTAGGGTGCAGTGGCAGACCGTGTCGAACGCAGCAGAGAGGTCCAGGAGGATGAGGGCCACTGTTTCCCCCTTGTCGAGCAGGGTCCGGATGTCGTCGGTGGCTGCGATGAGGGCGGTCTCGGTGCTGTGGTTGGCTCTGAAGCCGGACTGCGAGGGGTCGAGGGATCCGTTCGTCTCGAGGAAGGCGGTCAGCTGTCTGTTGACGATCTTCTCGATGACTTTAGCAGGAAAAGGGAGGAGCGAGATGGGGCGGAAGTTTTTGAGATCGGTGGGGTCCGCTGTAGGTTTCTTCAGGAGGGCGCTGATCTCGGCGTGCTTCCAGCTCTCCGGGAAGGTGACGGTGTTGAAGGAGGCGTTGATGATGTTCCGGAGTTGGGGTGCGATGGTGGAGTCGGCCTTGTTGAATACGTGGTGTGGGCAGGGGTCGGTCGGTGATCCGGAGTGGATGGTGTTCATCGTGCGGGCTGTGTCTTCGGTGGTCACCGTGGTCCAGGTGCAAAGGGTGGTGGTGGGGGGCGTTGGTTCGACGGTTGGGTGCGTGGGTGGGGCGCCGAAGCTGTTGTGGATGTCGGCGATCTTGTGGTGGAAGAACGAGGCGAGGGAGTCGCAGAGGTCTTGTGACGGAGTGATGTCGTTGGTGCCGGTGCTGGGGTTGGAGAACTCCTTGACGATAGTGAAGAGCTCTTTGCTGTCGTGGGCGTTGTTGTCCAGTCGTTCCTTCAGGGATTTCTTCTTGGTGGTGCGGATGAGCTGGTGGTGCTTGCGGGTAGCGTGTTTGAGGGCGGTCATGTTGTCGGTGGTCCGGTCGAGGAGCCAGGCTTTCTTGAGGGTGCGGCAGGTCTTCTTGGAGTCCTTGAGGTCGTCAGTGAACCAGGATGCCTTCTTGCTTCTGGGTCTGCTGGAAGGGTTCTTTAGTGGCGCGAGGTCGTCGGCGCAGGCGGTCAGCCACTGTGTGAAGTTGCGGTCTGCTTCGTAGGGGTCCGTTGTGTTGGCGGGTGGGCTCTGGCTGAGGGAGGTGGTGAGCTTGTCTGCGGTGATCTTGCTCCAATTCCTGTGAGGTACCTGTTGCGGGTGGTGGCTGATTAAGGCATACAGTTGTATTTTTCCAGTAGCATGAAATCCAAAGCTACCATGTTCCATAGATAAATTAAACCACTGGGGTTCTTCATCAAATGGACTCATTTTTGGTACCAGTAATTTCGTATTTCCTGCACCACCTAACTCTTAAAAAGGACCAAAGAGGGAGGCCACATACCTCATTTTTAAGAACCAGGGAGTGGTCTACAGGAAGGGAAAGTCCTGTGGTGTCTCCTTTGCATTTCTTTCCTTTCCAAAGGTACCACTGACTCACGCAGCCACCACACCTTCCCCATCGTTATTTCCACAAATGTAATGGTAGTAGAAGCACAGAATCCTCTTTCTTCATCTTCGATTCTGGACCCTTCCTTAGCTAAACCTTCCTTCCATCTCTTCCCATTTTACTGCTTCTCAGCCTCCTCCATTTTAGTTAATGAATGCCACTTCGAAGTCTAGACCTCTCCAGTGACCCAACATGGCAAACACGTACAATGAACTGAAAGGATGGCTGTACTGCTGGGGCACTCACACTCCAAGACTACACCTGAGATTGGTGATTGGCTAGACATCACAGATAGATAGTAAACACAGTCTGTGTTAGAGGTGTAATGAATTGATTTGAGGCACTGATTCTGAGACACTGCCTTTGCATTTATATTAACATCTTACTTGTTAAAACAACAAAAATAAAGTAAAATAATACAAATGTGTGACCCATTTTAACACACAGAATTTTGGACTAGGCTCATTAACCCTTTAAACTTCGCATCATTGGGCACCATAAACACCTATTATTTACAGAGTTTTAGAGCCATACTGAGACATGAATAGTTAACACTAAAGCAACACATCACTACCTCATGATGTGGACTCCTGACCCTGTCTCAAGATACCTGGGAGCAATCACATGGCCACTGGGCTGGAGACGCTACCAGCCCGGTGGCCATGTGATAACCATAAGTGCAGGAATGGACAGGTGGTGACACAAGGCACTGAACCTGAGGTAAAAGCGCTGTAGTAACTCGGAGACCCAACTCCATGGAATCTGTCTCTCAGTGTCTGTCCTGAGCAATGTAGCCACTAAAAAGATCTGATGACTGCCATGTGCTGAAGGCTGCTGGAGGAAAATCATTCTGAAACTCCACTTGACCTTGCTAGAGTAAATTGTTCTGAATCTCGAGAACCAACGTGGTCCAGAAATAAGGTGAACAGCTCCACCGACAGGTAATTTATTGACTAACGGAAACAAGTAGCTTAAAATTTGATAGTGTTCCATCTTTCTTTGGCCCTATTTGCACAACACTGGCTTGCTGCAACATTCTCCGTAATAAAACACAACAGTGGCATTACCAGGCCGACCCTCATAGGGCAGGTGACCTGATAGCAAAGGGAAGGTGTTTCACCTCATGCTCCTCCTCTGTCTAAAACTGTACCTCTGTACACTACAAAAAAGAAATGAAAACATTGCTGTCTTTCTGAACTAGTTTTAAAATACTTGTCCCATACATACACCCTTCCTTCTTCCCCACCCCCCCCCCACTCCCACATCTCAGCCAGAGACGTTTTAAGGCATGGCCAAAGTGGGCTCTGGCCCAGGGCCCCAGCCTTTCAGGGGCCCCTTGATAGAGGCAGCTCTGATATGCAGAGAGTCCTGCCCTGAACACCTTGAATCATTTTTAAACAGATTGTTTTAAACAGCGCTGTCCCTTAATTTCCTGTAAATGTCTGTAATGTAGCGACAAATGTATTTATGCTTGATGCAATATCCACAAAAAAAGTTTCTTTTAGATCAAAACAGGACCTCGCATATGAGAAATGGGAGGGTGTCTCAGAAACTATTTGCAGTAATATTAGTGAGCTGCTGCTTTGTTACAATGCTGAAAACGCTCACCACTATCCCTGAATATTAGATGTAAACACATTTAGAATTTAGACGAGTCTGTTCAATGTCAATGATCTGGCCAAAGAGGGCAAGAGCTGAAACAGAATCATAAATTCAAAGCTGTTTCGAAAAGGGGCCTCCAAAATACCTTTGGCCCAGGGCCCCCAAATGCTCAAGGTGTCCCTGATCTCAGCAGCCATTCTGTGTCTTCAAACCAGGGTATCTGCACCTTACACACCTTTCTGCAGCCCCCTCTTTGCATATCAATACACATAACAACACATGTGCATGTTGCTTTCAATTATGTGTGAGAACAGCCACCGGATTTCCACCTCTTTACTTAACATTTACTAATCATCTCTCCAACAGGTGACGCCTTCAACCTTGCACTCTGCTGCCATCTAGTGTGTATAACACATATTGTTTGCATTTAAGACCATCAAATAAAAAACACCAAGGGCAGATTTACAAGCCCCTTGCACCAATTTTGCGTCACTCCATGTTAAAAGTGACGCAAAAGTGGCGCAAGGGGCTTGTAAATCTGCCTCCAATAATGTTGTCCTGCTTGTGGTGCATGGACATGAAGATAAATGCAGTCCTTAAAATTTTTTGATACCACATTACAGTGAACAAGGAGCACACAATAGAGGTCTGACACTTATTTCAGGGTAGTTTGGGAGCCCCATCTATAATGTATTTTAACAAGTAGATCTAAACATATATTTTTGAATCTACATTTTCCAACTTAGGTTGTTATAATGACAAATGCGTTACTCACAGATATACTGATAATAGAACCTAGTGCTCATCCGCCCGACGCTGTACGATGTTATCATTATTTTCCTGCAGGACATAGACAGTGGGACATATATTCAAGGACTTACCGCCGCCGTAGCATCAAGCGTAAATCAGACATTTGGGGTGGGCATATGGCAACCGTCGTTCAAATTAGGGTGACCAACCGTCCGTAAATTTCGCGGACCGTCCGTAATTGGGACCTCATGTCCATTGTCCGTGGGGATCCCTTTTACGGACGCCTTTTGTCCGTAATTTTGACCATCCCAGGGAGCAGCGCTGCTCCCCTGTGAGAGGCGTCACCCCCCCTGATGGGGCCGCCTCGCACTCCTCCTGGAGCATAAGAGCAGCCCCACCCGCCCATTGTCATTCTGTATGCCGGGAAATTGTCACATACAGAATGACAATGTGGCAGTCTAGGGTGTTAAAGCATGTGGTGGCTTCCTCCTGCCTAAGTGTACAGCAGGGCATTCTGTTAGCTAAAAGGTAAAACGCCCATGCTGCAACATTAGAGAACAGTTTATTTAAAGCAGCCTGTAAAACAAGTTAAAAAGAACGGGTTACCGTTCTCTCACTGTCTCGTCATTTTAGAACTGAAGTATTTTCAATATAATATTCAACAACGCCATGGTTGCTGCTTTTTTATTTTAAGGAACTAACAACTATTGACAAAGCCAATAGTACTGGCTTGTTGTAGGTGTAATGATACTTGCTGTATTATATATCTGGATGGAATGACAGAAATGACATAATACCAGTCGGGCGGAATACTATGCTAAGTGCAGATTTTTAGCCTAGGTGTTTTAAACCACGCCCTTAATTACATCAAACACCCCCTTTGAAGAGACCCCCCCAGTTTTTTTTACAACACTTAAAGCCCTGGAAACAACACCATGTCACAGTCACCTCACATCCTGGCACTGTGCATCATGCATGCCTCATGACTTCTACATTTTCGACTGCCTATGTGCAGGGCCATAGTGAACTCTCCCCCATCGCACCCCACCCCTTGCTTTAGGAACTACAGCAAGGTGAAGTTCTTGATGGGCCTCTTCTGTCTGCAACTCTGCAGACAAAGGCTCAGCTCAAAATGTGAAAAGGTGGGCGAGTAAATAAGTCAGGAATGTGTGAATGGCTGGATGGATTACTGAAAGGATGAATGGATAAATGAAAGGGTGAATGGATAAATAATTAAAGAAAGGATGGATAGATGAGTGAATGAGTGGAAGTATGGATGAGAGAAAAGGTAAATAGATGGATGTATGGGTGGGAGGGTAGATGGGTGGGTAAAAGGGTGGATGGGTGTGTGAAAGGATGGATGGATGGATGAGTGAAAGGGTAGATGATGGGCGAGTGATTGGGTGGATGGATGAGTGAAAGGATGGATGGATTAATGAATTGATAAGTGAAAGGGCGAATGGATGGATGGATGAGTGAAAGGGTGGGTGTAAGAATTGAAGAGTGAGTGAAAGGGGGTAGATGGACAAAAGGATGGAAAGGTGAGTGAAGTGAAAGGGTGGATGGATGAGAGAACAGAAGGATGGATGAGTGAAAGGATAGATGAGTAATAGGATCAATGGATGGATTCATGAATGGATGAGTAGATGGATGGGTGGGTGGATAAATAAGTGAAAGGGGGCTGGAGAGAGAAAGGGAGGATGAATAACCGAAAAGGTGAATGGGTGGAAGGATAAGTGACTGGGTGGATGGATGAGTAAGTGAATGGATGGCTGGATGGGTAAAAGGGTAAATGGGTGGATTGGTGAGTGAATAGATGGATGGGTGGAAGAGTGGATGGATGACAGTACGGATGGATGGGGTGAAAGGGTGGGTAGATGAATAATGGATGGATGAGTGAAAGGGTGAATGGAGGGATGGATGAGTGAAATGATAGATGGAAAGATATATGGTGGATAGGTTTGCAAATGGTTGAATATGTTTGGATAGATGGAAGGACAGAATGAATGGTGAAAGACTGAATGATGGATGATGAAAGAATGATTATACCTTGTAGCAACCATTATCTTAAGTAACATTTCCTATACATTGACTTTCATGTTAATATGAGTCATTGTCTCTATATAATGTGTGTGTGATGTAACTCACTCCGAAACTCTGCCCTACATACTTGGGATGAGTAACACTATAAAAGAAAATAAATAACATGAGAGACGGAGGAGGGGCACCATTGGAGGGTGGTAGCAAGACCGGACGGGCCAGACCGGGCATCGGGTGTTTCCCTGGGAGGCTGGAAAAGGGGAGTGGGGCGGTTTTGTTACTGGGGGTTCACCATTGTCTTGTGACTAATGTACCTGCTGGAACGAGATGCGAATTTTGAAGCGTCTAAGGTAGCAAGCTGTGGCCATACTGAAAAACCATGAAGTGCACGATTGTCTCAACCTAATATAAACTTATTTTGACTTGTACGTAGGTGGTTGTTTATTTACTGACTTATATACTATTGCAAGACATCCGCTGACGTGTCTGTAAAACGTACCTTTTGTCCTGAAATTTTGTCCTGAATTTTGAACTTTTGTCCTAAATTTTTGTCCTGAATTTAGTCCCTTTGTTCTGAATTTTTACACTCACCATCCTGAATTTGCACCTATGCCAGTTGGTCACCCTAGTTCAAATACCACAAGCGTGCGCGCTGCAAGACAAACATGCAACCACGGTTACCACACAGATCTCGCAGACGTGTGGGTACACTCTTTCCAGACAGCACAGAGGCATTGACAAAAGGAGATGGATTAAATGCATGCAATTGAAAAAGTGGACAGCGCGAAGCATGCCGCGGATGACAACCACAGAAATGATTTCTCTGTTCCTCACAGTTTAGCTATGAAGCAAAGGAAATAACCCAGAAGCAAAGAAATAACACGGTCTATTGATTTGTGGTGGTGGTAAGGGAGGGAGAGGCGTTGTGGGGGGAGGGAGTCACCTTAAAGTACATTAACATACCTAGTGTAGTGCACAATTTAGTTTAAAGAAGAAAGTTCGCAAGGGTACTATGTTTATTACTTATTAGAAAGTTTTGTTAGTGTTACTAACCATATACCTAAGATTCAAGCTTCTCATTTTTCTATTAAATAGAAAACTGAGGGGCATATTATCAAGGAGGGCAATAAGAGATTATCGCCGCTTTAGCTTCCATTTTCGGCCGCTAAGCGGCAATAATTCTATTGCCCTGTTAGCAAGCTGTCGCTAACAGCAGTTAGCGACAGCTTGTAAGCGATAGTGAGCGGTTTGGGGCCCGCTTTGCATGTCAGGGATATTTATCGCTAATGACATGCAAAGTGGGCGTACCCAACCTATTAGCAACTAAAAACAGTCGCTAACATCGCTATCGCCTATTATCAACGCAGGCGTAGCAATGGAAATATTTGCGCTAAGCGCAAATATCTCCACAAGCTAACTCCTGCTCAGACCAGTTCTTAGCCATTATAGCCAATGGAAGGTGGATATTATGGCTAAGACCCTATTGGCGTTAATGCGTGAATATCGCTGTATTCTCAACGATATTCATGCATTTTGCCGCATATTTTATCGCTTTAGAGATAAACGTTGCTAACAGTACGTTATCTCTGCGATAATATCTGGCGATGCTTGGCAATAAAAAAAACCTTGCTAAGCCCATTTAGCGATAAATATCGCTAGTTGTTGGTAATATGCCCCAAAGTTACCTGTGTAAAAATGTTCTATTTATTGACAATTCAATGATGCAGCATAGGTTTATCTTGTGCAAATGTTGAAAGGTCACGAGGTTGGACTACGACTCGGACGAGAACCCTCGTAGCTTATTTAGAACAGTGTTAGCGTAACAGATACACCTTGTGCCTGGTTTTATATTTTTGTCAATTAGAGGATGAGTGCAAATTGTGTTTTCTTCATCAGTACAAGCACTTACTGCCCGGCCATGGCTGGTAAGTGCTTTTGCACACGCTTGTGAACAAATGGTAATAATCCATGAAAAATGGTGCAGTAACCGTTCGCACTTCATTCTCGATCCATTTACACAGGAACATAAATCAAGTTCACATATCAATCACAGCCTTGTGCAAATACTATCTCAGTGGGGGTATTTCCTACTGTTATTTGCCTTTGTCTGTACATAAAATAAGCCCTGGTGTAAGTAAATTAAGCATTTGCGAACTAATTGCACATCATTTAAAAAACGTGACACTACTGTTATATTTTCATTTATTTAGAGGAAACAATTTTCAGTGCTATCCACCATTTAGCTTTAATAGACTAACAACGAAGTTATTTTGCTATCCACTCACGTTTTGGCTCTTACCCACACTTTAGCTAAGCCTTCACCAGGACGAACCGAATTACATCGAATTGAATGATATTAATTTCAGGAAAATATCCAGTAACTAATAAACACACACTTTAAACAGAATTTCACAATTGTGTTGAGCATATTCAAAATGGGGAAGAAGTTACATTATATCTATCTCAGTAAAATAACTTCCCAAATGTCTAGCTTTGACAAAGAGCCTATATGTATATTTGAATGCAAAATTATTACATAATAACAGCAAATATAACTTTCTAGACTTTTTTTGACATAAGGAGGGTGTGGTTATAGGTTGGGGTCGATGGGGAACCTGCAAGAGGATAAGGTAAAGGGAAATAACACATCGGTGTGTAATGAGAAAAAACAGGAAAAAGAAAAAGTGGAAGGCCCTTAACAGTGCCTTAACACTTTTTATTTGATCTTCACAGTCCATCCTTTCATGCAAACAAGATTTTTTTTTGAGTATGCAAAAAAAAAACAATACTTCATTTATGTTATTTGATTTGTATGGGAGGATCATGCAAAACTGGATCTGCATTGAAATTGTAATTGTAAATTGTATTTACATAGCTCTTACTACCCTTGACAAGCCATTGAATCACTTTGTGGCACTTACCAAACTATTCTAGAACCCAAGATTAGAGTTAATAGTAGATTAGTGCTAAGTGTTTTTTTTTCCATGTGGGTTAGTTGTTTAGGGTTGTACTTCTGATTTCCTGTGTTTTTAGTAGAGTTTTGAGTAGGGATTGAATGATGGTAATGGATTTGAAAAGTAGAAGTAGTGAGTTATTTTTATAAGCAGTGGTTGTGTGTGCTTTGTACTTGAGTGACATGGCTAAAGAAGTATTAGTAAAGCCAAAAGGTTTGGTGTTGGCCATCAGTTGTTTTGTTTTGTCATGGTTATTCCAAAACTTTATTATTTGGGAAACTGTTAATCTAAATAAAAACATTGGCTAAACATGTTGTTTTGACATCAAAAAAGCACACACACCATAGTACTCCCTAGCACTGAAGGGAACTACTTTATTTTGATGATGTGTTCTTTGTGCAAGGGCTATGAGCCGTGACTCACAGTGAAGTCAGCCAATGGCTGAACTGGGCCTACACATTGCCACTGGATGCATGCTGGAGTGGGTTGAAAAAATGTGAATGACAGAACCACAGACTAATGGACGAAATCTGCCGAAAACCCTTATATAACTATGTTTTACACATAACTATTGTAAAAATCAAAAGGTCTTGGCTAACAAAACTTAAAAAAGCCAATCAGTCTGGCATTGACTGCCAGGGTTTTGCATTCAAGAAAGAAGGTGAGAAAGAAGGAACAAAAGAAAGAATGAACGAAAGAGGAGGGCAAGAAGAAATGCAAAAAAGAATTAAAGAAAGGCACCAAAGAAAGGAAGTCACAAGAGAACAAAAGGAAGAAAGATGGAAAGAAAGAGGAAGAAGGAAAGAAAGAAGTTAAGAAGGAAAGGACCACAGCTAGAAAAGAAGGAAAAAGAGGGAAAAAAAGAAAGAAAGGAGGAAAGAGAAAGAAACAAGATAGAAAGATAGAAAGGAAAAGGAAGGAAAGGGAGGAAAGAATAAAGAAAGGAAGAAAGAAGAAAGGAAAGAAAGACACACAGTGGATGGTAAGATTGAAAGGAAAATGGAACAAGGAAAGAAAGAGAAAAAGGAAAGAAAGAAATAAGATCAAAGGGAAGAATAAATCAAACAATGAAAGAAAGAAGAAGAGAAGGAAGGAAAGAAAAAAATTGAAGGTCAGAGAGAAGGAATGGGACACCTAATGCTGCAAACATAGAGTACCTGCATATGTTTATATTCAGAGCTCCTGTGTGAAAGTTGGAGTGTGCCCTGCGCACTCATCTGGTAAAAAGCATCCTGCTATCACATTAGACTCTATAAACAAAGGCAACACTAAAGTGATAATAATAATACAGTAACAACAAAAATACTGGCACTGAAGGGAACAACCTTGTTAGACCTGGCACCATTGGCGTGGGTCTCCCTTCCATTTTTCGCTTTTGTCTCCTCTGTGTTTGCTGGTGTTAGATGCTCTCGGCGTTGTGCCACTGCCAATCAGTGCCACAGCGTGAATGCTCCCTATTGTAAATTGACTGTATAAATTGGTATAATCCTAATTGACCCAAGGAACATGATAGGAAAGTCAAATTTAGTATGCCTGAGCTCCAGATAGGAAAGTGCATCTTTTAGTGACAATTATTTTTATACTCTTTTAAAACTACCACTTTTGTATCAAGACGAACCTCTGTCCGTGTAACTAGAGGGAAAGGACTCTGAAACTTTTATCCTTCTTGCTGAAGCAACTACCCAAGGGCCTGATTTGAGCTTTCATCCTGCCGAAGTCTCTGGGACATTAGACTTCACCCATCAGCCGTCCGGATTCCTATTTGAGGGGGATTCTACTTGCAGGTGAGGCCTCTGTTGAGAATTCCAGAGCCTCTTGTTCTACTGCGGGGAACACGGGCTGAAAGTCATCGCATCGCTATTGTGGGCCGCCGCAGCTGAGGAGCTTTTGCCGCTGAGAGCCCTCATTTGCCTGTGTTACCAATGTCATCGTTATCGTGATTGTGGGCCGCTGCAGCTGAGGAGCTGTTGCAGCTGAGAGCCCGCATTTGCCTGTGTTACCAAAGTCATCGTTATTGCGATTGTGGGCCACTGCAGCTGAGGAGCTGTGCCGCGGAGAGCCCTCATTTGCCATCCTAGGAGAATCACCGCTATCGCTATTGTGGGCCGCTGCAGCTGAGGAGCTGTGCCGCTGAGTGCACGCATTTGCCATCCTGGGAGAATCATCGCTGTCGCTATTGTGGGCCACTGTATCTGAGGAGCTGTGCCGCTGAGTGCCCACATTTGCCGTCCTATGAGAATCATTGCAATCGCTATTGTGGGCCACCGTAGCTGAGGTGCTGGGCCATTGACTGCCCGCACTAATCCCCACTTCGAGGATCTTGTTACCACCTGTGTTTACCGCTGGGTGCCCGCCTTTAGGCCCCATCCCAGGATTATCGTGAGTGCACGCCGTGGACCGCTACAGCTGGGAGCTGTGGCCGCTGCGAATCCGCCTGTCATCACCGCAGCTTCCTTGTGAGGCTGCGTAACGTGTCCCTTTAAATCTCAGGTACATTGTGCACTACCGGGTCGCGTGGACCCCGTCCTCGAACTAAGTTCGGTTCCTCAGGTTGTAGCCGCCGCTTTGATTTCCTGCCTTTCCTTGTTTTGCGGCTTGACTTTTTGGCTGGAAGAAGCCTCTTCCTCTTCCCCGGGTCCACCTGTATCCTCCTCTTGAGGATGTTCCTTTTGGCGTTTGCTGCTCTTTGTAGAGCAGCTGGAGCTCATCTAAAAACTGCATTTTTGAGCTCCTCTTTGTCGTTGTTCTTCCTCACTCCAGTCCGATTCTTCCTCACTAGCTGATTTTTCATTAGTTTTTCCTGAGGCTTGATTCCATTGTTTTTTATAAGCGTCATATTTTTTTGCGAATGTCAGGATCGTTCCAAATTCATAATCATCCTCATCTCTTCTAAATTTACGCTGTTTTCTATTTTGAACTTCTTCTTCATGCTTGTCTATGTACTGAAAAAGGATGGGGACATAGGGAATGATATAGGAGAACGACCATCAATTACCTACAAAAGAGCTCCTAACCTGTCAGATTATCTCGTACACAGCCACTTCGAAATCAGGAAAGATCCATCTTGGCTGGAACTCAAAAGAAGAGGGTTCACGAAATGCCTAGTATGCAAGGCCTGTAAAATCGGGAAGAATTTAAGGAACATAACTGATCCATCCGGAAAGAACTTTGAAGTCAAAGAATCTATAACTTGTGAAACTCCTTTTGTTGCATATCTACTGCAGTGTGACTGTGGGAAAAGATACATTGGGAGTACCACCTGTCCCCTAAAGAAACGAATTCTTAAGCACATCCGTGCAATACAGAACAAAGACTTTTCCTATGCCGTGGCAAAGCATATGGTCAGCCATCCCGGAAAAACATGGCTGGATATGACCTATTCAGGCTTGGCCGTAGCATCTCAACATGAACGGGGTGGAGATAGAAATCTGAAACTGAGACGGCTCGAATCCAAATTAATCATGAGATTCAAAACCATGCAGCCCCTGGGACTAAATGGAGATGCCGAATTACATGTTCATTTATGATCACAGAGAGGGGTGATGGAGAATTTGTTTGGACTGGAAAACTGAATTTGAATTCTAACTGTAATATTTGTTGCATGTGCGCATACAGAGTGACATCGCCCAAAGCACCTATAGAAAAACATACTCTCATTCATCTGTGGCAAATGATTGCGGTGGCAAGGGCACTCAGCCCAGGAATCTTCAGCGCTCCCAGTATTGTTTCAGCGCAACACACGCTAATCTCAATGTAGAACACTTAGTTTACAAAGATAGAGACAATCAACACATAGACGCACAGGGAGCGCGTAGCACCGCACTGCCACATAGAATTTGGGAGGCGATCTAAGGGCTTACTAACACGCACACTAAACAATCAGACACAAATTGCACGGGAGATAAGGGCACTTAGCCCTAAAACCAAAACAACAATATAACGTAATGAAGTTATATTAATAATGAGGGTAATCATGATTAAAATGTTAAAATCGCCGCTATCAACGCAACATGATTAGAATGAACAGCGCGAAATCAAATGCCAAGTTATAGCGTGTCATCCAAATACTATATGGATAAAGTTAGTTGAATGATTCAAATTTGACTACTAATCCCAGAATGCAATGCATGTCACATGTGTATATAATGTGAAATGGAAAAGGGACCAATTGTCTGAATATTTGCCGTGATCAAGAACGCTTAGTTCGAAACGTGTAGGCGATCACAGTTGATGAAATAAAATCTTGAAAATTCCCTGAGTGGAGTGCCATCATTCTTTTGGAATAATTGCACTACGATTATTGACGGGATACTGTCTTGATCCCGACGATGGCACCAGCACTATAGTGCTCTCCCTGCGACAATACAAGTTGCGAGGAAATATATATATATATTGCGCCTCTGAAGCCTTTGGGCATTTGGAATACATAAAATTACACGGCGCCCTGCCGTGGGAGGCTGCACCATTCCAGAAAGAGGAAGGGTGATGGTTGGAACCTTGCCAAACCTGTTTTTAGCGCAGCAAGTATTAACAATATGAACCGGTTTTTGCATCATGGGGCCCACTGAGGGAAACAATACTGAATAAAAGAATGTTGACACAGAACCTACTAAAGGGCAAATACTTTATCTCTGATTCAGGACTACAAGTCCCAATATGCATCACAAGACCGCATCGTGCAAAGCTCACTGGGGGCTATACTGAAAACCAATCAGAGTTCTCTATGTGACATACGAGAAAGCATCCTATGAGTAAGAGGCTTTTAAGCCTCGAAATGCGTCAGGAACAAACAGATGTAATGCCGGAATGCTGATGCTGGTTCTTTAATAAATTAAACCTGGGGTTGCTGCTTGCAGTCGTGTGCGCCTCTGAAGCTTTTGGGCATTTGGAATACATATGTATATATATATATATGTGTGTGTGTATATATACACATATATATACGTTGCCTACTGGCGGTCGCCAGTAGGTAGCTATAGTTAGGACCTATTTTCCATAGGATAATCGCAACATTCTATTCCCAATAACTTAAGTGCCTATTGATGAATCTTTGCGAAATTTCCAAAACTCGTGGCCCGCTGCAGTCCGCTCCTATCTTGAGAGTTTCACAATGATTCGTCAAGCGGGAGCTGAGAAAAAAGAGGGTCCCAAAACGTGTTGCCCCCCATGTAATTTCCCATAGGAAACTTTAGACACAGCTACAGCTCGAACTGCTGAATGGAATTACACCAAATTTAGCAAAAAGGTAGCCTTTGGTTCAGAAAGATCCCTTTTTGTTAAATGGTATAAATCCGTTCAGTAGTTGCTGAGAAAACAATAATTAAAAAGGTTTCGATATCTATGGCCGCGCAGGATCCGCGCACCCTCCCGATCGGGAGCTGAATGCTAATTGACTGTTGAGTCAAGTGTTGGCAGCCATCTTGTGCCTCGGTAGAACCGAGGCACAAGAAATCAGTGGAACAAATCCACAAAACACCAAAAGGGGGCAGGGTAGAAATACCACCCTGACCCATTAGGCCTGCTTAGGGGGTCCCACAAGGACCCCCAGGGCCCAACATTTTGTTTTTTTACATCGGCAAAATTTGCGCAGGGTGCGCGGATCCGGCCGCAAAAACAAAAACGACGCACAGGCTCCCACGCTTCGTTAATAATTAGCCCTCGGGTGAGCCAAATCCCGGGGGCAATCATTGAATTGTGATGGGGGCCGAAGGGGCCCCCAGCCCTGGGGACCACCACCCCCGGGTCTTTTCAAAATTATGTGTGGTGGGGCTCACAGCCCCCAAGCGCCGGGGACGGCCACCGCCGGGGTTTTAAAAATACATTGGTGGTGGGCTCAATGGCCCCCCAAGCCCCAGGGACCGCCACCCCCTGGGGCTTTCAGAAAATATTTGCGGGGGGCTCATGGCCTCCCAGAAGCCCCGGGGACCACCACCCCCGGGGCTTTAATTTTAAACATGGAGGCGTATCCAAGCCCCCCCAAGCCCTGAGGACCGCCACCCCCTGGGTCTTTAATTAATTAATCTGTGTGTAGCGCCGCGGGGACCGCCAACCCTGGGGCTTTTTTTTTAAATAAATAATCCTGTGTGGGGGGCCCCACCCACATGCCCCAGGGACCGCCACCTCCCCGGGTCACTAAGTATTTAAATTTGGGGGTCCGTTAAGGACCCCCAATCCCCGGGGACCACCAACCCCGGGGTTTTGTAAATGTTGGGAGGAAGGCCGCATGGCTCCCTTCATGGAGCCCTTGATGGCCCTGGGGACTGCCACCCCCTAGAGCCGGCTCCTGCAGTGTCCCGGGGTGCCCACCCGGGACGCTGTAGTTTGCTATGGCAGGGCGGGAGCCTCCCCGCTCCTGCCCTGCCATAGCAAACTGCTTTGGTATTTGGAAGAGAGAGCAGGAAACCTGATCTCTCTTCCAAATACCAAAGATGATTGCTTTTCCATACGGGGAGCTGTATCTTAGCAGCTCCCCATGTGGAAAAGCAATGGCGGCTCCCGCAGTACGTGGGGAGCCGGCGGGACCATGGGGGGATTGGGGAACCCCCCACAGTCCTCAACGGAGAGGACCAGCCCTGGGGGATGGGGTCCCTGGGGACATAAGTGGCCCAGGATAGGGGCCACATGGCCCCCTCCCCAATTATAAAAATATATATATATTTTAAAAAATATGGAAAGGCCAGCCCCGGGGGATGGGGTCCCTGCGGCCATAAATGGCCGAAGGAGGGGGGCTACGCAGCCCGCCTCAAAAGAGTAAATACAAAACAAAATGGCCAGGCCCCGGGGGATGGGGTCCCCGGGGCCAATTATGGCCTCGGGAGGGGTGCCACGCGGCCCTCTTCCAAATTTATAAAAAAATTTAAATAAAAAAGGGGTCAGGCCCTGGGGGATGGGGTCCCCAGTGCCAAAATATTAGGAAAAGGAGGGGGGCCACACAGCCCCCCTTCTTAAAAGCCGACATTGTGTTGGAGACCCCTCCCCCTCCCTGCAGCACTCTGAAAACACGCCCCCCTGGCATGTTTGCAGATGAGGAACTAGTTCCCCTTGAATACCTGGGGTCCCTGGAGGCCAACTAGCCCACCTGGAACCTCCAGTATGTGCCAGGGAGCTGTATTGCAGAGAGGTGTTCTGAAGCCACGCCCCTTTTTACACCTCTCTGCAACGCAGCTCTGTGGCGCTTAATGGAGGTACATGGTGGGCTAGTTGTACCCCAGGGACCCTCGGGATTCAAGGGGAGTTTATCCCCCAACTTAAAACGCGCCACAGGGCGCGTTTGCAAAATGGTGAAGGGAGGGGGCAGGGCCTGAGGTGACATATATGTAAACACGCCTGTGGCGATTTTAAGTTGGGGAATAAATTCCTCTTCAATATTGAGGGTCCCTGGGGGTCAACTAGTCCACCATGTACCTCCAGTAAGCGCCACGGAGCTGCATTGCGGAGTGTTGTAAAAAGGGGCGTGACCTCTGAACACCTCTCTGCAACGCAGCTCTCTGGCGCATACTGGAGGTACCTGGTGGGCTAGTTGGCCCCAGGAACCCTCAGGATTGAAGAGGAATTAATTCTCCAACTTAAAACGCGCCACAGGGTGTGTTTGCAGACATGTCATCTCAGGCCCCGCTCCCTACCTTCACCATTGTGCAAATGCGCCTCCTGGCGAGTTGTAAGTTGGGGAATTAATTCCCCTTCAATACTGAGGGTCCCTGAGGGCGAACTGGCCCACCAGGTACCTCCAGTATGCTCCAGGGAGCTGCACTGCAGAGAGGTGTTCAGAGGCCACGCCCCTTTTATACCTCTCAGCAGCGCAGCTCTGTGGCGCTTACTGGAGGTACCTAGTGGGCTACTTTGACTTTAGGGACCCTCAGGATTCAAGGGGACTTAATCTCCCAACTTAAGACGGCCACAGGGCGTGTTGGGGCTTGAGGTGACGTGTGCAAACGTTCCCTGTGGTGCGTTTTAAGTTGAAGAAATAATTCCCCTTCAATCCTGAGGGCCCCTGGGGGCTAACTAGCCCACCAGGTGCTTTCGGTAGGCGCCACTGCCCTGCGTTGCAGAGAGGTGGTCCAGGCCGTGCCCCTTTTTACACCTCTCTGCAACGCAGCTCTGTGGAGCTTACTGGAGGTACCTAGTGGGCTAGTTGGAGCCTAGGGACCCTCAGGATTCAAGGGGACTTAATCTCCCAACTTAAAACGGCCACAGGGCACGTTTAAACACTGGTGAAGGGAGGGGGCGGGCATGAGGTGACGTGTGCAAACACGCCCTGTGGCGCATTTTAAGTTGGGGAAGTAATTCCTCTTCAATCCTGAGGGCCCCTTGGGGCTATCGAGTCCACCAGGTGCTTCCAGTAAGCACCACTGCACTGCGTTGCAGAGAGGTGATCCTTTTTACAGCTCTCTGCAACAGCGCTTACAGGAGGTACCTAGTGGGCTAGTTTGACCCTAGGGATCCTCAGGATTCAAGGGGACTTTATCCACCAAATAAAAACGGCCACAGGGCGCGTTTGCACACGTCAGCCCAGCCCCCCTTCACCAGTGTGCAAACGCGCCCTGTGGTGCATTTTATGAGGTAGTTTTAATCCCCCTGCCCTATTATGTACTAGGGTCTTACAGAGGAGGCCATGGTAATCACAGGGGTACCCCAACGCATAGTGTTCCCTATTGTATGTAGGTGTTTTAACTGCATTCTAAGTGTCTTTTAGCATAGCACTGGCTCTAGGACTGGTTAGTCAGAGTCAGTTACCATCAGTACCCATCTGAAAAAGTTGAGGGTACAGGATGATTTTGCAACAAGGCTTCTTTCTGCTCCTCTGTTTGATCTTTCTGCATGTCTTCCTTCTTCCTGCACTTTTCTTCGTCTTTGAGGAGTTCTGTTGCCTCTTTCTGCATTTCTTTTTCTTCTTTCTGTGTGTTTTCTTCTTTCTTCACATGCCCTACCTCTGTAAGCATAGTTAGAAACTTGCATTTAAAAAACCTTAGAAATTAACTGAAAAAACCATAGGTTTCAGGCACGTTATAGTTACAAATTAGCATTTATAAAACCTTTGAAATTCACTGAAAAAAACATATGTTTCAGGCACATTATAGTTAGGAAATAGTATTTAAAAAACCTTTAGAAATTCACTGGACAAAACCATAGGTTTCACGGGCGTTATAGTTGGTTGGACATTTCACTCGTACACAACCATTGAAATTCTCCCGTTATAGTTAGTTCAGCTAACTATAACTTGCGCGCCTGCAATGCACTGCTGATGATGTCACATATTACATCACTCATGACATAGTCAGTGACATCACTCATGACATCACTGACTATAACGGGGGAATTTCAATGGTTTTGTACGAGTGAAATGTCCAACTAACTATAATGTGCCTGAAACCTATGGTTTTGTCAGTGAATTTATATATACATATATGTTAATTGCACACATATAATTATAAATATATAATGTATATATGCTTTATAGAAATGTATTTGCTTATAAGAGGATGCATATTTCGATGTACAATAACAATGTGTAATTACACAATGTATAACAACCTCAGACCTCCACACCATGAGAAGCGAAGTTTGTCATGTCTGAGTATACTGTTGTGGTACACACTAGTGCTGTGGCTATAGTTGTCACGTGAAAAGAGCCAGCTCTTGGCTGATCTTGTATATTTATTGGTGTCATTGCTGTTAAATGACTGTTTTATTATGGTATGTTTTTAACTGATTTATTTATTATTAGAGGATTCTTTTAAATGTATATTGCCTGTCTCTTAACTGTGTATATTTCGAATATGTCTATCTTTTATTATCTAACTTGGGATGATGTAATAAAGGTTATTTGAGTGGAATAATCTTCTGAAGCTAAGATGTTTATCAGTGGATCTTGTGTTTGTGGGTAGTGACTTCAATAGTTTGGCTTGAACAGAAAAAGGTGTTCCACCCATGTTTTTTTCTTGTATGTAGGATTCTTGAGGCAGGGAGTTTTATGAATTTGGTGATTTTCTTCCTGTGCCATGCATTGCTTTGTATGTGATACAAAGCAACTTGAAGATGGATCTTCTGCAACTGGCAATCAGAGTAGGGCCCTCATGGCAGGGGAGATGTGTGCTTGTGGCTTTCCATGTAGGACTGGTCTAGCAGCAGGGTCCTGAATTCTCTGTAATTTTCTCATAGTTGACAAAGGTGAGCCGTTTTGCGGACCATTATCATAATCCAGATTTGACATAACAAGAGAGATGGTAACTTGAACCAAGTAGGCGAATCCTAGGTGCGGGAAGGTGCATTACAGTATTTTCATTGTGAGAAAGCTTGATTTGGTAGCCTCCATATTCACTTGTGCCTTCATTGACAGCATGGCATTGCGGTAATGTTAATTTCAAGGTTTCTTACGTCCTTAGATAATTTGGCAGTGGTCCTAGATCATCAGGCTAGGTACAGAGAGGGTCATAGGTTTACCGGTTGCCCAAGGTGAGTATTTCGATTTTGGAAGCATTCAGTTTGAGGTGGCTCCATGTCATCCATTGGTCAACAGGTCGGAGGCAACAGAGTTTTTTGATGTTCCAATATAGTTGGGCTTTCCAATTTCAGAAGTATCTGTGTGTCATCTGCGTAGTTATAGTAGGTGAAGTCAAAACTATTGATCAGATCTGGTAATGAGTTCATGTAGATGTAGAAAAGTATGGGTGAGATGATTGGGCCTTTAGGGACTCCTACTTTAATGCTTTATGATTTAGAAGAGAATGGAGGAGTATGTATGATATCTGTTTTATTGTGTAGGTGCAATGTGATCCAAGTTAGGGCTGCACCCTCGTTTTCAGTTTCCCCAATCTTTGGATTAGTGTGTCATGATCCATGTGTCAAACACTCCTGAAAGGTCCAAAAGAAGAAGGACGGGAACCCTTCTCTGGTTGGACATGATTGGTATGTTTGCCTTACCAGTAAAGTCCCCAGTGATGTGCACTGTTTGTGCCAGGGCTAGTAATGCAAAGGCGTGCGGAGAAAGGAACTCAGGCCTGCAGTGTAGGGCCTGCACGCAGATTGCTAAGTTAGCATGTTGTCCTGACAAGTGCAATCACTTGTCAGGCCTGACTTTCCCTTTTACATACACATTGGGCACCCCTGTGGTAGGTCACCAGTAATCCCTGGGCAGAGTGCAGTGTAGGTAAAAGGCAGGACATATACTAAGGCGTGTTATGTCCTGACAGTGAAAAACACTCCATTTCGTTTTTCACTGCTGAAAGGCCATCCTGCCCATTGGACAGAAATGGGGACGCTGGGTGTTGTGTTTGTTAGCCTAGTTTCCTGTCAGTTTATAATGAAGAAGTGAAGTTGAATATGTATGAACTCCCAGTGTCATAACATATCTTTCTGCGAAAGTTGTTTTGTCACTGTGTGTACAGAAACCAAAGTGGCTGAGTTTTGTGCTCTAAGCATTTCTGTGTGTGTCTGCTGAAATGTGGATTATCTGTCTGGATCTGAAAGGTGAGAGGGGCTGAGAGAGGTGTTGACCCTAGGAGGGGTTTAAATGGCACCAAGCTGCCATGCATCTGGAGAGTAGAGGGAGGAGAAGCCTGAGAGGTGAAAATGCCTGGGCTGGTGCTATAAACCAATTGACCCATCTCCTGCTGAGTGATTAAGGATCCAGACCCCAGTATCAAAGGGTGAGAGGTGACAGTGGGAGGGAGACACCCAGAACAGATTTAGGGAGGAGTCAGGGACCCCTGAGCACAAACACACTTCAAAGACATTAAGGGGTATAACTATGAGAGGTGACACCCCTGAATGTGGGAATGAAACAGAAATGGATTGAGCCTGAAAAGGTTTGGACCCATTCTGTGGTCAAGAGGAACCTCTGCTAAAGAAGGAGCAACTGTAGAGACTGCTATGGAAAGACCAATACTTGCTTCGTGATCTGGAGCTGGTCTGTAATTTGCTGTTCTAACCAAGGGAGAGGCTGTTGGGACTGTGCTTGGAGGCTCTGGGTCCCCCTGCTTGAAGAAGACTGTGCTTTATGCAGTGTCTTGTAACCTCAAGGGCGCGAGGTGAGCTGGCTCCCTGTTTAGAAATACAGGATCATAAAAGTTTCTGGAAAAGTCCCAGGCAACGCGGTGTGCATGTGCTTTTGCAGCTTGAAACCCTCAGAAGTTGTGCCTTGTGATCGTGGGCACGCAGGAGTAAGCTGAGTCTCAGACGTGCTGAGTGCGTGTCATGGTACAGGCCAAGGCATTGGTGAGGAGCGCCTGGTCGATGTGCGCACGGGGAGATGAAGTGAGACTCGGACGCACAGAGTGCATGTCGTGGTGCAGGCCAGGGCATTGGTGAACAGCGCCTGGCCATCGTGTGCACCGAGTGAAGAAGTGAGACTATGACACACAGAGTGCGTGTCGTGGTGCAGCCAAGGTGTTGGTGAAGATCGCCGGGTCATGGTGTGCACCGAGTGAAGAAGTGAGTCTTGGAAGCGCAGAGTGTGTGTCGTGGTGCAGCTAGGACATTTGTGAGGAGCGCCTGGTCATCGTGTGCACTGGGAGAAGAGGTGAGACTCGGACGCGCTGAGTGTGTGTAATGGTGCAGCCAGGGCGTTGTTGAAGAGTGCCTGGACATCGTGTGCACTGGGAGAAGAAGAGAGACTCGGACACGCAGGGTGCGTGTCGAGGTGCAAGCAGGGCATTGGTGAAGAGTGCCTGGGTAGGATGTGCACTGAATTTGGAGTAAAGTCTCCACACTGCTGAGGGCGCATCTCGGTGTTCCCTGAGACTGCCGGAAGGAGGGCCGAATCATTAGGCCCTCGGAGTAGAACAGCCGCGGCCCGGACCGGCAGCCCTGGAGGAGCTGAGCCGCTTGCCTGAGCTCACCGCACCCCGCTACGGAGTTCTGGATCAAGGCCCAAGTCACTGAAGTCGGAGAGGAGAGTGGGATCGCTCCCCCCCCCAGGTAACGTGCATCACCACCTGGGGAGGGGTGCGGGCCCGGAGGGACACTCTCTCGGCCTCTCGCTTCTGTCAGCTGCGCAAGCCTGTTGCTTTGGCTCGGAGCTCGGCCCGTGCTGACCCAAGGAGGGGCGATACTGGGGCCGGAGTGGGGAGCAGTACTTTTGTGTCATCATTGATCCATACGGGGGGCGCTGTTAACAGAGCACCTAAACTGTCGTATTACAATATTGCTGCTAACCAACTATCGAACTGTCATATGACACCTGACCTCATTTGTGCCTGACGAACTACATGCTTGGTGCGCTACACACTGCATTATTTTCCCTTGCAGATTACCTGATTGTAACCTGGTGCATTGCATTATTTCTTCATTGCACAGTATCTGATTATAACGTGGCGCAGTGTATTATTTCTTCATTGCACAGTACATGATTGTAGCGTGACGCATTGCTTTGTTTCTTCCTGGTACAGGGCATGCTGGTAGTGATGCGCATTGCATTCTTCCTTCTAATGCAAAGTACATGACTGTGGTGCTATGTATGGCATTGTTTCTCTGTTGCACAGTACAAGAGAATATCGTTATGCATTGCAGTATTTGTTTTCTTTTGCAATGTGTGTGATTCTAGCAATTCGACTGGCCTAACCTTTTGGAAACAGTTATAAGTGAGCTTAACTGTTGGTTAGAAGCGGTGGTTAGGATTAGAACCTACCAACCCACCGGAAAGAATACTACCCATTCTTATATGTTGATTTTGTATCGTGTGGTCATATCGTATAACCTCTTATACAAAGTTTATACTCATTTTATAAACACTTGTGTGGAATCTATTTAAGGTGACATCATTGGGTTACTGTGAGCGTGGTTGCACATACTGTACACTCGTGCCTTGGAGATTAGCCTGGCTGCTCGTGCCAAGCTACTAAGTGGGTGAGCAGGGCTATCTCAGACGGTGTCCTTACTTAGCCTCACGTTGTAGTGAGGGGTCGGGGACTCCCGCCTCCAACATTTGGTGGCGGCGGTAAGTGATAAGGACCCCCACTTACAACAATGCCTTTTTTAATCATCTGGAAACTCTTCTGTCCTTAAGGAGTTGTTGATGAGTGTTCTGACTGGGATGGCCGATAAAGTTGATAATAGAATGTTCTTGAAAATCTGAGATGGACATGGGTCAGAGGAGCATTCAGCTGGTTTTCTCAGGTTGGCAAGATCTAGAAAATCAGTTGGTGATAGTTCTTAGAATACGGACCACAGGGAACTGGAGGCTCCCTGCAAATCTGACCTCCCCCCTCTCGCATATCACTACTGTCAATGACCTCAATGATCACTACTCTGTGACTATATCAAACATTCTGGATGACTTAGCCCCACTAAAACTAAAAAGAACCCAAATCAAAGACAGAAACCCCTGGTTCACTGGATCCCTCAACAATGAGAGGAGATTCCTCCAACAATCCGAAAGACAGCACCCCTCTACCACACATCTAAAACTTCGCTGCCAGGCCAGAAAAGCCTACAACAAGAACATCCTCAAGTCAAAAAAGAATTCTTCAGATCTGAACTGGCAAACACCAAGAACAGATCCCGCAAGCTCTTCGAACTGGTCAAACACCAATTCAATAAACTGGCCAAAACATCAAAAGAAAACCCCAAGTCTCTAATATCATCCAAGGTATTCTCCTCTTTTTTCGTTGACAAAATCACAGCCTTAGGAAATGAACTCAGTTGCGCCACATATTCTCAACCCCTTCCTGACCTGCCACCTCCTTCCACGCTGCCTCCACTGGCTTCACCTACGAATCAAGCACACTGGACCGACTTCGTACTCTATGATGAAGACTTTGTCTCTAAAATCCTATCTGCGTTAAACCCTAATAAACAATTTAATGACCCGCTCCCCTCAAACTGCCTAGCTGCCGGTTCCAGTCCATCATTCCTAGTTGGACTGCAATAATTAACGCATCTCTCCAGCAGGGATCGATTCCAAATTCTCTGAAAACCGGCCAAGTCCTGCAAATTTTGAAAAAGCTGTCACTGGATCCTGCTTCTCCTGACAACTCTAGACCTATCTCCCACATCCCTCTCCTAGCTAAAGTGCTTGAGAAGTGTGTGCAACAGCAGCTAGGCCAACACATCAATAACTTCAACCTACTTGATGACTTCCAATCCGCATTCAGACCTGGGCACAGCACCGAAACCACCATGTTCCACATCGTGGATGATGCTCTTCAAGCCCTTGACCAAGGCAAATCCTGTCTGCTAATCCTCCTAGACCTATCCTCGTCCTTCGACACAGTCAATCATGAAAAACTACTTGAACGCCTCAAACTCAGAATGGGTTTGGATGGCTCGGTTCTCGAATGGTTTAGATCCTTCCTCCAAAACCGATCAAAGAGATTCCTAATTAACGGCATCCTGTCTACTGCCTCCCCGGTCACGGTTGGAGTCCCTGAAGGATCAACCCTGTCCCCCACCCTCTTCAACCTGTACCTAGAACCGCTTAACGAAATACTACGCACCGCTAATATTTCCTACCATATGTGCGCTGACGACACTCAGATCTACATCAAAACCTCCTCTCTCGAGGAGATTCTCTCCCTGAATGAGGCTCTGAAATCGACTATCCAATGGCTCTCCTCTAATCAGCTAAAACTTAACGCAAAGAAAACAGAATTTTTCTTTATTTCCCCCACAAAAAAACAATCCTGAGATGCAGGCATGGATTAGGGCTATCACAGCCTTAAATTGGCCACCGACCATCATTGACTAGGCCAAATCTCTGGGAATAACCCTTGACTCCAACCTGAACATGCGGGACTACATCAACTCGATGACCAAATCAGCCAGATTCCACCGGTGCTACCTAAGGAAACTGAAACCCTTCCGACCTAAAAATGGCAGTCCAAGCACTGGTCATCTCAAGATTGAATACGGCTGTTCTACTCTCTCGGGCCTACCAAATATCTCCTTGGCACCTTTAAAAGCCTGCCTCAACGCGGTCCCCAGACTACTTACCGGCACTAGGAAATTTGACCACATTTCTCCACACCTAAAAGCGCTGAACTGGCTTCCTCTTGAGGCCAGAATACAGCTTAAACTGGTATGCATCACACACAAGGCCTTATACTCTAACTTCCCTGCATATCTTGCTCAGAAACTTGTGGTATCAGGAGGAATCAGAAACTCCCGGTCTTCCAGAGACCTCTTGCTCCAACCTGCACGTTTTCTAAAGAAAAAAAAAGTACAATCAGGCTTTCTGGGGCTGCACCAAGAATTTGGAACTCTCTCCCACCCGCTATTAGAAGAATCCCTTCTCTGGCACGCTTCAAAAAGGATGCCAAAACCTTCCTCATGGGTAAATTCCTCGCTTAAAATTGACCTCCAACCACCACAGAGACCCTGAACAATTCCAGACTATTGCCTCCCACGGATTACCAGTATAACCAGACAAGAAACCTGGGGCCTGCCTGGAGCAATTGTAAATGCAAACTGTACATACGTGTCCTTCTGTCCCTTGCATACCCACCTCCACCCCCTCCTAATCGTTGTGTACTCTTTGATTCTAAGCCTGTTGTACATTGCTATGTCTCCTGTAAAGCGCTCTGATACCCTAACGGGTCACGTTCATGCTCTATAAAACACAAAAATATAGAAAGAAAGAAATTCTTTAAAGGAGCATAGCGACTGAGTTTGCCTTTTCCTGAAGGGGTTTGTTGTAAATAGGTTGCGGCTGTTTTTTTATTCTATAAATAAGAATCCAAAGTTTGCTTTAGTTGTGTAAAGATTTACCAGTTTGTCACAAAATTCTACAGAAATTGGATTAGTAGCTTCTGTGCATGTTAGTTTATTTTGTATTTTATAAAATTCTTTATTGCCACACTTTACATTGTGGATTCGCTTGGAACAGTATAGTTTTCTATTTTTTTGATTTGTTGACTTATCTATTCTGTTGTCTCTCTGTAGGCAATCTTGTCTTGAGGGTTTTAAGTTTTGAGCCAGATGCACTACAGCTTAATAATTTGTTTTTTGATCATTTTAAATCTTTCATTCTTTCAAGGAACGTGTTTTCCTTTGTTATGCACAGAGGGTTTAATGGAATGCTTTGATAAATGTATGAACGTATATATGTATAAATATGTATGAATGTTTTGATAACCATAGGACTGTAATTGATGATTTATTCGTGCTACTTAATTACAATAATAAAGTGCATGGCACAACTGAAAGGCTTTTATATAAAAACACTAATAAAGCAGCCATATCAGTGAATGTTTTTTCAATTTACAATTTTCAATGTAGGTATATGGTGACCACGTTTTCCTTTTTTCTTTTTTTCGTGGACATCTTGCTATAAAACATAAAAAAAGCAAATAATCATTACTCCAGATTGCCAAGGCCAGATCTAATGGCTTGGCCAATGCCTATTTCTTTTGGGGGGCATATCATGGGATAATAGGCACAATTAAAAAATATATAATACAAGTAATCAATGTTGATTGTAGAAGATGTAATTGAATTATTTATGAGTAAGGCAGGGCAGAGAGTCTGGCTCTAACTAAAACTGCTAGGTCAGTGATATAATTTGAATTCAGTGATGATTCTGAATGCTTTCTATTTATCAAGTTTTGAAAGCACCATATACTTGTTCTTTGTACATTCTGAGGGTCTATCTGTGGAACAAAATGGCAAACAGCCGAGAGTTTAGACAAAATAGCATGGAAGCTGTGGATGTTTTCAGGTAATGTGCTGGAAGGCATAAGGGGGCACAGAATAGCCCCAGTTGGCACAAAATAATAAAAGAATCCCCATCACTCTACATTAGAAGCCTAGAAGCATGCCTGTTAATATCAGTGCTTCATTTGTAAAATATGAAGTGCAGGTGCTCAAATATCTGTCGGAGGCCACACCTACTTTTCTCTGGCCCCAACACCTCCCTCCACTGGCTCCACCCACTTACTGTATTAGCTCCATCCACATCGTCAACTGGCACTGCTAAAAGTCAGATGTAATATATACCTGATCTGAATTTCTGCAAGGGAGCCTTCTCATAGTAAGGTTTTTATAGGAGGTTCCCCTGCCCTGTGAACATTTTGAAAAAAGATTAAATCAAAAGTGTATCTTAAATCACTAATGCATTGAAAAGGGACAATTTCAGAGCTGTATGTGCTGATTTGGCGAAAGGACAATACTGGGGTAGGGTAAGGCATTTTTAACAGGGTCTATTAGTTCAAAGGTAGAACTTTTACATAGCTTATGTGGTAAAATAAACCAAAATGTTGTGAAAACACTCTAAACAAATAAAGTGAATAAAAGTATGCAATACACTTGAATGAGTCCGTCACAGTCACTTCCAATGGCCGAAGGGGTATGGGGTTGGGTAATCCAGTTTAGTAGAGTATTCCATAGGCAGTGGCATGAAAAATCAACGGGTGACCTGTGTCATCAAATGCTCAGGTGGTGGCTGGCGCACGTTACAGATTGCTTTGAAGTTCGAATTAAATTCATGGAGGACACTGAGAGGGTCATGACTGACCTACTCCTGTCAGTTTTTTTGCACATCATCTCTTTAATACATATTACATCATGCTACTACTACCACACGGTGATGTGACCTGCTGCGACCGGCGTCACGCCACCACCACACTGCATATTATGCAATATTCCTGCCCTTCGCAAAAGGTTACTTCCTTCATGGCCGGCTTTAAAACTGGTGTCGGCGTGGCGCCCTGTGCGAAATTGTTGGCGCCCTCAATGACCACTCCTCACACGCATTCCCTCAGTACAACCCTTAAACACTGTCCTTCAAGTCTCCATAACATAACCACTGTCTCTGAGATTAATTTAGTTTTATAGCGCCTCTCATACCAGTGTAAGGTGTTGAAGCACTTTGCATCATACACACATTGCATAGATACAAATCCTACGTGTGTAAATCAGTATATAGGGAATGTTACATCAGACAGGACTACAAGGTATAGGAGTGACATGTCATCCATGATTGTCATTATGCAATATAGTTTAAGAGTTCTAAGTCTGGAAAAGCGCAAATTCAGAATTTAGAACATAACAGCATTGTTAGGGGTTCTCTCCAATAAGAATTAATTTCTAGCCAAATGAACCCTTTTTGCGAGATTAGGATAATGAGAGATTGGGCAGAAAAACATATAGCTGTAATATATAACTTGCAGTTTGCATGCAGGTGTTTGATGACCCTCACACTAGTTAATAGCTTGCTGTTCTATGATAGGATTTTAACTTACAAACTGCAAGTAACAAAAGGATCTCTCCGACAGAAGCAGTAACACACTGACCTACTTTACATTTATATGCACTTTGTGATCTGCATGGTAAAGGTTTAATGCAGCAGGGATATTGACCATCTGTACTACCTTACAAGCAGTCACAACTTCCCCTAGACAAAACTCATGTCTCTCTCTAGGAAGATGATTAATCACCAGAGTTATCTTGACATTTCAATGTATGCCTGGATATTACTGATGCCAGGAAGGAACTCAGCAACACTGCAGCAGGTGCTTTTAAAACAAGAATATACTGGCAAACTGACGCCCCCATGGTGTTACATGAAACTACTAGAGAATTCTCCTCAGCAAGATTTCACTGAGTAACTAATTCAACAGGTGCCGTGACACACAGGGGCCCCCTCCCCACACACAAAGTCTTCAGTCCAGCAGAACAACACCCACCACTTTTATGTCCCAGAGCCGTAGGCAAAGATCAGTTCCAAGCTGCCCAAATAAGTACCTCATGCGGCAGCTAAATTCCGCAGGGTCACGGCTAGGCAGTTTACATAGGCCGCTGGTGCGTGCAAGATCAATCAATACGTAGCCAGTCAACATCGTAGGCTACTCTTTAGCATGTCCAGCCTTTCCAGGTCTTCAAAAATGTGCAGTTGCAGATTCTCACAGCCCCCCACACTCACTAGGGGCACCGAGGCAGTATCAATGCCCCAGCACTTATGGCGATTATCGTCACATCCCTGAATTGCCCAGGCTTTGTCTCGCAGGAAGGGGGGGGGCCTGCTGAAGGACCGCAACCCCCCGCACTCGCTCCACCCTGAGATCCCGCTGGCCCCGGCACAGTATGAAAGAATGAAACATAGCTGAGTTACAATGTCAATGCATGCATTATAATTAGGGCTCCTGGTTTTCCGTTTAAACGGATTTTTACATATAAATACAGACGGAAAACCATTTTTCCTTTGTCTGTATTTATATGTAAAAAACGGCAAACTACTAGTAAATCTTGCCAGGCGGCCGTGCTTCAGCCCAGAGTTGCCACGCGCCTGGTCCTTTTGTTGCTGCCCCAGCCCTTGCTCTGAATTTGGCATGTATTTCTATGGCCTCACGGGAAAGATAAATGACGCGCAGCGCCCATGGGATTAAAGAGCTTCAGACACCCCCACCCCCTCCTCCTGTGTGTCAGCCCGGCAGAGACAGCTTCACGGCCACACACATACAGCAGCACCAGAGTACTTCACAGGTCTTTAAAAGACCATTTACTTGCTAACGAGGCTTTGTTGTGTGTTCTCACCCCTTCTTGGCATCCCTGCAGCTCCGCTCTGCAATTTGAATCTTGGGGTCAACTAACTTGCAGACCTCGCAGTACGAAAATAAAAACCTTTTTTACGGGGAAATCAGCTTTTTGAGAAAGTGAATGAGTTTAACTATTTAGGGCTCCTATTACGCTCTTCTCTTGCATGGAACTTACTTTCAACTGCCAGAGCACAACAATGTAATAGGAACAATGAGGAAATCTTCACACTTTTCCATATGTTCGGACAAAATTAAACGAAAGATTTTGCACCCATCTTATCGTGGGTTAAGACCTGGGCAAACCTAGAGGCTGTTCTGGTCAGATCTTGCATCACTGACTGTTTATCTCTGAAAGGGGTTGCGCGGATCCCGTGGGCTGCATATTTGAAAAAACCTTCAAACTGATAGGCATAAATGAGTTTGACAATACTCTCATGATCACTCCTAAATATAAAGAGGAAGTCAGACTTCGTTTCTTTAACCATTGTTCGGATCTAAGGCTTCAGAAGGCACGGCCTATGGTGTCCGTCACAAGATATGTAAAGATTTCTAGCACAGCCATCTTAGAAACATATCTTGTCTGGATGTATAAATCCTACCTATCGCTGTTACCTCACCCGTTTAAGATTTTGCATGATACTTTTCAAGGTTACCTTCCCCCTTCAATGTGTATGGTCACATGCTTTAGTCACGTGCCAGCGCGACCATGAGGCAAAACTATATGCAGTGCCTAGACGCTCCTTTTTAATGCCCATTTTATGGAAATCCACATTGGGAACCCATAGGGAAGGCCTAGCTTTTCTGCAGAACATTTCTACAAAAGAAACATGCTATGGGGTGCTACATTTTATGAGAAGGGCATTAGTTATTAGAAAGAGGTAGGAGGTCATCCTTCTGTGATCGTTGCATTAACCCTGCTCCGAACTAGCTGTTGCATAGATATTTTATAATTGTAGCTTCTTATAATTCATAAACTTTTACTTATTGCATGTTGTAGGGGTCTTATTACTATGCTATCTCACCACCACATAAGTTCTACAATGGTCGCTGTAACGCTATTTTAACAATTTTACTTTTTAGCTGGAAAAGCATTATTTATTTATTTTATGCATTATATGTGCTCTTTTCATTGACTTTCATGGTTCACTCCGAATAAAGATTTGATTCAGTCAGACTCAGGGACCACGTTCCAGCTGCTGCTGATCCACTACCAGTATTTGACTTGAGTTCATTTAAACCTATGGGCGTTGAAATGTTTTTCTTAAAGTTCCTAGAAGAGTCTGTTGTGAGGGAAAAGAAGAAAGCCAAGCGGGATTGCACAGGATTTAAGACAGATTTGCGTTTGAATTTACTTAAATTTAGTAAAGAGGCTGCCAGCGAGGAGGATGGTAGTGGAGAGTCTGCTAGTGAGGAGGAAGGTAGTGGAGAGTCTGCTAGTGAGGAGGAAGGCAGCGAGGTTTGTTGTTCCCTCAGCTCTTGTGTCCGTGTACAAGCAGTTGCACATGTGTTATTGGGGACTGAAATAAATGTGGAAAAATATTTGTGGTACGGTCGTCTTTTGCTTGTGGCAAAATAAATGCGGATAAATACAGAAAAAATGCCCCAAAAATAAATATGGATAAATACAGACGGAAATGGCAAAAAAATAAATACCATAAAACCGGGAGCCCTAATTATAATGGTCACTGGACCCTGCAGTGCTCAGCCTGCTGACACCTTCATTTGCCCTTCACTGTCCTCTCAGTCTGTGTGTCAGCCATGGAAGAAAGGGTCAAATTTGAAGCCCCCTCCTCCTTAAAAAAACAGCAGAGTATCCAACCTGTCCTCCTTCCCAGGCAAGGCTAACTGACAAGGACTTGAAAGGGCCGTACACAGGAGCCCCGTCGTGTCCTTTGAACTGCGAGGCCGCCGCCTACCTGCATTGTCTACCCCAGGGCCACAGCACACACACTGACTCACACACTGCGCAATAGTTATTGCTGTGAACTTCTCGTGATGTGTAGCACTATATATGGTGAACAGGTGAAGGAAGGTTAAATGACACCGCGCATATGCTGATGTGATGGCGCAAGTGTAGCTGACAGTAACACGAAGTGTGCCTCTCTCAGGCCTCCACTCCCATTCGGGCTGGTAAATGTATCTCTTGGCCTGACTGAGGCGCTTTGGGAAGGAGCGGTGGGGGGGGGAGCAGACCGCAAACCAGCTTTTGTGTGAAAAAGGCCGCTTTATTGAAACAGGTGCACATTAACAATTATAAAACCTCGGCCTACGCCTTACAAAACTAAACCTCACTAAATAGTGAACTTCCTTAACCCCATATCACCGCCCCCGCCCCTAACATGTTCCTTGATCCTGCCCCCACCCATACATTACAATTACAAAATACAAACAATGCCAATTCCTGCCTACCCGACTAAAACCCAACAATCCGAACAATCCAATAGACAAACCCCCATGCCTGCCCCAAACAACTTTGATCCCCCAACCTGTGTAAACCACCCCATCAACTGTAGCCTGCCCAAATTATCCTATCCATGTTCCAACTATTCAACTGAACAACCACAATTCTGCAAATCGTGTAAAAAAATACCACTAACCCCCGCACAGCACCTGTTCCAAACGACAATACAACCCTGTCCACCTGTTCCAACCAAAACCGCCGGGAAATAGCAAAAAACCAAAAACAGGGAAATTAATGAAAAGAATTTCTACCCAAAATTATAGGGAGGGAGGGAGGGACAAAAAGGAAAAAATGCCTAGCCTACTCCCAGCCACCAGGTCACCGATCCCAAAATGGTGGCCGGGAGAAGGAGCCCAAAGCATTCATGCTTGGGTTCCTTTTGGGCTACAAAACCAGCCCAAAACAGAAAAAACCCGCCTTGTTGCTGACAGACCCCTCCCCCCGCCCCTCCCAAACTGCCCGGTGGGGGAGACCTACCTACGGTCGTGTGCCCCCCCAAGCCCTACTGCTACGCACGTGAGGATAGAGTGAAATGCAGCCAGTGTACGTTTCCGGAGGGGGGGGGAGATATGCTCCGTGTTTTGTACTCTTGACGCTAGAGCAGTGTCTAGATTAAGAGTCTGAATCTGAGGTATTCAGTGGTGCCTCGGTAGTATCAGCCTGGTGGGCTGAGGGAGCACAGGGTTTATGAGGACTATGTGGGACTCACTGGAGGCAGTACTGGTGGGAGGGCTTCCCTGTCAGGATAGGCCATTAGTGTGCATGGAGTGATGGAGGTAATGCTCACAATGTTTTTTTTTATTATCCAGGGAGTCCGTGTAGCTGTGGGCTGTCGGGTTAGAATCTGCGTGCACCCACGCAGGAGGTCGCATTGCACAGTCCCCTTTGCTTGCCCCCATAGACGCAGGTAGCAGCGTGCAGTGCTCCGCCTGGGTGGGCACTGGCAGGCCAGGATCGACGCAGTGTGGCAATGTAGGCTTTCTGAGGACAGTGAGGAGCCATAATGCATAAGTGTGCATTCATTCTGTGTTCATTCCCCAGAATAGAGGCACCCTTTCTGTGGCGGCACGTGCACAGAGCTGCCAAGTACAGGATTACAGGTGGCACATACCCAAGCGGCTTATTTACAAGCATCAGGATGCCGGCCATCATGTTTTCAGTGCAGTAGTGCACAGCCTGCAGGCTGCGCAGCTTTATTTTTACTGATGATGATTTAGGCCTACCAACCAGGCCCTGCCTCACCTGGTATGTACTGTAACTGTAGTGTTGACTGCTCCTCAACGTGGCCAACCTAACATCGTCCAGATCGCGCTGCCTGCCTCTCTGGCTCAGGCACTTTGAATAGCGGCGGCCACAATCCACTCCACATTCACGATAAGGTCAAGTGCAGCCGGGTATGCTTGGGGCATGGCAAAAAGCAGCGAATGCGGGCGCATTGCAACGAAAATCTGTGCACGCTGCTTGGTGCCGCGCACAGCCCCAACCCCCGCAGAAGACAAAGGCCCTGCCCAGGCCCCAGTTACTAGGCAACTAACTCAGTGTACCCGACTCCAGCCCACAGGGCCGGGCGAGGCCGGAACTCACTTAAACTTGTGTTGGAAACAGAATCGGAGTCAGAAAGAAACAAAGTAAAGTATTTTAAATTAATTTCTTCAACATTACTAGTCATCAATAACACAAGCAACTGCATACTGCAAGCAACCAGTACACAGTACGCAACACATTTAACTAAACAGCAGCACTTACGGTACAGCAGCACTCACTCTGTGCTACTAATTACGATCAAATAAATTAAGTGCACTAAATGCTGTAGACCCGGCCCTGATAATTAGCTGCCGGTGCTAAGCACCGGCAAGCTCCGGCACAAATTAAGCTATAGTCACACTGTTTCTATGTTGTAAAACAATTCACTCTCTATCAAGCAAGTTTTGGGTATTTACATCTTCCAGGCTCAACCATTCCTAAGACCTGACACTGTGGTGATGTTGGGGGTGGGAGTGGGGGTGTTCTGTCATCTAACAATTTGGAAGAAATTTGAACCATCTATCCATCTTCTCCAAAGGGTGTTAGTGGTACTCACTTTTGAGTTTTAGGGGATGATGGCAATAGTCATCAGGACAGCAATGCAGATTTTGTCCATTTTCTCTTTGCCTCGTACATGGTTAGAGCCCTTGCCTGATTCAGAATGGTCCCCAAATTTTTATAACTTTGATTTCTCTAAACACACATTTCCCTATCAAATATGGTTTCATTAACTTCTGGGTTGATGTCTGTTACAATCTGTACTGTTTCTTTAACTGCATGTGCTGTATAAATCCTTTCTAGCATTCTGTGTTCCTGACAGAGTTTTGCTAATGTAGCATTCTACTATATTGTGTCAGTTGCTGCTTGAACATTTATGTGCCTGTAGCTGATGCTGTGCTGTTAATAAACAACCTATTTAAACAAGTTCCTGCACAAATTCTTACAAATTGGCGACAAGGATAAAGCCACTCCAGCCATCTACAGCACAGGAGCGGAGTTTCTGGAATTTTTCATGGATATCTCGGCATTTATTGGATTGTGGTTTCTACAGATTTCTACAGGATCGCTGTCTCTTCCTTAGATTGTGGTCGGCTTCATGAGCGATTTGATTCTGCTGAACGCCCGAGTCTCTGAGCGTTCAGAGCGATTTCTGGAGATTTTTGTTTACTTTGGCAATTTTCAAGTTGGGCTCGAGCAGCTTTCACGCTGTTGAACATGTCACTGGTTTCACCTAAGTTCCAGCTGTTGACGTGCCTGCCTTCCGCGAACACGTCACTGGCCTCACCTTGATTCCAGCTGTTGACGCGCCTGCCTTCCGCAACTGAGTTCTAGCTGCTGATGCGCCTGCCGAACGCCGTCATCTGGAGCCTGCTTACGCGCCTCTGCATTGAAAAGCATCACAACGTCACCGCGTGTAAACGCATCGACGTCATCGCGTCGGACGCTGACGTGACGTGCCTCCATTTTGTTTTAGCGTCGCTTAGCAACCAGTACACGACCATCGGAAATCACTACGGAAATAATTTTCTTCGTTTAAAACATTTCGATAAATCTCAGAAAGCAGCCATAAAGGAAGCGGTAACTTTAAGAAACACCTTTAATGTTGTATCTTTATTCTACAAGCGTTTTCAAGATACGCTGTACAGTATTCTGATCTGCCTTTTCATCGAATTGAATAACTGTACTACTAATTCTACGAGTGAAGTTTGGGGCACAAGTTCTGTTTCTCAACGATCCTTAAGACTCTGTTTTACAGTAGTTATGATGTTTACTTAATTATTTTCTATTTTCTTTTCTCCAAAGGGTGCTATTAAGTCTTGCATGTTACTGTTTGTACCGTATTTAAAGTGTAAGAATTTTGTTTATGTAGTTATATTATCATTATAAGTATCCAAGTTACTTTATAACCAATTTTAATTCTGTTCCATTTTACAAAGAAGTGATATTTACACAGTAATTAGCACATTATTCATTTAAAATGCAGTTCGATCCACCAGCCAAGTTTTTGCAACTTAAAGGCGACCCTCCTATGCCTTGGTCTAGATGGAAGGAGGAATTTTTTAACTATATGAGAGCTATTGATGGGGAACATATGGGTTCTGAAAGGAAAAAAAGTATTTTATTACATTGTCTTGGCTTGGAAGGCCAAGAAGTTTTTAGAACTTTACCTCAAATTACAGTTGCTTCAGGGAGCGGTGATTCTTTGAATGTATATACAGAGGCTCTCAGTAGATTGGAAAAAAGATTTAAGCCTACAGCCAATATTGCATTAAATCGTTTTAAGTTCTATACCAGGGCACAAAAGCAAGAAGAATCATTTGATGATTTTCTCACAGCCTTGAGATCATTAACATTACATTGCAATTTATGGTGCAATGGCCGATGAGATGATTCGTGATCAGATCATTGTGCATATTAGAAACAAAAAGATTCAAGATAAGTTATGGTGTATTGGTGATCCCAATTTAGAGGAAACTATTGCTATTGCTAAGTCAACTGAAATGTCTGAGAAGTGGATGGGCATTGTGGATAAACAAAGTTCCAATCCCAGTAAAACCATTTCTGAAGAGGAAGTATGTGTTGTTAGAGCCAAATGGAATGAAAGAAATCCTTTATCCAGTCAACAAAAAAATAAAAATACCACTAACACTAGCAATAGGAGAGCTGATGTTACAAATAATACATGGTCATGTTTTAGATGTGGTAGCAGATCTCATATTGCGTCATTTCAAGGTTGCCCGGCCATAAACAAAACATGTAATGTCTGTGGTAGAGTGGGACATTATGGCAGTGTATGTAGGGAAAGACGTTACAATGCACAATGGCGTACTGGTACACCATCACGTCCGCTCTCCAGCAACATGACATCCTCAAAAATGTCCTCTCTAAATGAAGTGGAGGAGGAAAAACAAGTGCCTGAGAAGGGTTATGTCGTGTCTGTTATTCAAAGTGGTTGTGCTCTAATAACAAGAAAGAAATCCCCTAAGTGTATTTTCCATGTTTTCTCAATTGCTATTGAGCTTATGGTGGATTCTGGTTCTCCATGGACCATCATTACTAAAGACTACTTTAATGAGAAGTTAAGCAATGTGTGTGATTTGATTAATCTGCAAAAATCAGACATTTTAGCAGAAGGTTTTAGTGGATATATGATTGATATAGAAGGATTTTTCAACGTTCCGTTAATGTTCAGAGGTAGAGTAGCTCAAATTAAATTATACATTGCTGTGAAGGGTATAAATGTTTTAGGTTGGCAAGATCAGTGGGAACTTGGAATTAAACTAAATCCACGGGCAAAGGATCCCATTTCGATGTGTACCGATCAGGAAATGATTGGTTCCATTTGTTCTAATGTGGGGGAGTGTAGTAACATTTCGTTTTGGAGCAAAAAATTTGATAAGGTATTCAGTGATCAGTTGGGTAAGTTAAAAAATTTCGAACATCAGATTAAATTGAAGGAAGGTGCCATTCCAGTTAAACAAAAACTAAGAGGGGTTCCGTTAAATGTCAGGGATGAGCTTAAGAAAATGCTGGATGATTTACTTAGAGATAATATAATTGAGCCTATCGAATCTGCAGAATGGGTTTCACCTATTGTTTTGGTGCGGAAACCTGATCAATCTTTGAGAGTCTGTGTGGATTTAAGGGCGCTCAATTCTAATATTATTGTGGATTGCCACCATTTGCACAATATTAATGAGCTTGTTTCGTTGTTTGATGGTGCGCAAATCTTTTCCACTTTTCATCTTAGGTCTGCGTACCATCAAATTGAGTTAACCGAAGATTCTAGGAAATACACAGCTTTTATCACCCCGGTGGGTTTATTTCAATACAGGAGGATGCCGTTCGGATTAGCATCCGCAGCCTCAGTTTTCCAACGTGTAATGTTTCATATTTTTAAAGACTGTGATGTATTTGTTAAATGCTTCCAAGATGACATTTTGGTGTTTTCTAAGGATGAAATTGAGCATGTTTCACATTTGGAGGTAGTATGTAGTAGACTGGAGGGTTTTGGTCTCACTCTTAAAGCACACAAGTGCAATATATTCAAAAAATCAGTTGAATACCTGGGACACACATTGTCAGGGGAAGGGCTGGTTCCCAAAAGATCTAATGTGGAAGCTATACTCAAGGCTCCTTCTCCAGCTAACAAAGAACAGCTACTTTCTTTTTCTGGCATGTGTGAGTACTATAGTAAGTTCGTGGTCAATTTTGCCACAAAGATGGAGCCGTTAAGAAAATTACTAAGGCGGAATAATGAATTTCTTTGGGGTTCTGAACAAGAAAAAGCTTTTGTGGACATCAAAAATGAAATTGTTAATTCTCCCACTTTAAAACCATTTAGGATGGGTAAGGAGTGTATTATCACAACAGATGCGAGCTTGTATGGCTTAGGTTGTGTATTGTCTCAGTCTGATGGTGTGCTTGAATGGAATGTTGCATTTTCCTCAAGGACCTTGAGTGAAACAGAACGAAGGTATGCATTTATAGAGCGGGAGTTGTTGTCTTGTGTTTGGGCAATAGAACATTTCAGAATCTATATTTGGGGAAGCAAATTTGTTCTCAGAACAGATCATAAGCCTCTTGTAAATATTTTATCGGTTGGGGGTGGTTGGAATGCGACAGCTAGAATTGCACGGTTAGCTTCCAGGTTGCAAGAGTATAATTTTACAGTTGAGTATATTCCTGGAAAAAAAAATGTTACGGCTGACTGTCTGTCACGTCTTCCGTTTGACAATAAAGAGGACAAGGTCAATGTTTTGAAGGAGTTAGATTTTGTACTAAGTTTATCTGATGTTGTGTCTTCTCAATATCAGGATATTTCTGAACAATTTTGGTTGGAATGTCAAGATAAGGATGAGAAGTTTGTTTTACTTGGTAAATTTATGTTGAAGGGTTGGCCTAACAAAACCAAGGTCAGGGATGATTTGCTCCCATTTTTCAATGTTGCTGACGAGTTGCATTTTCAAGGGAAGTTTGTGTTTAAATCTGACAAATGTATTCCACCTTCTGGTGTTCAGGAACTTATTTTAAATTTGGCACACAAAGCGCATCCTGGTATTTCTAGCATGAAGCGTTTGATTAGACTGAATTTTTGGTGGCCAGGGATGGACCGTTTCATTGACCGAACTGTTAGGGACTGTCCTGATTGTTGTGCCAAAGACAAAATGTTAAAGCTGCATGTTCCTCCCCTTAAATCTGTTGAATGGCCTGTGATGCCATGGAGCAAATTAGCTTTTGATATCTCGGGTCCTTTCCACATTCTTCCAGAGACCTCACGTTTTGCATTAGTAATGATAGATTATCATTCTAAATGGCCAGAGGTAAGATTTGTTGCTAAGGTTACGTCTGAGGTTGTTATTTCATTTTTCCAAGAGATCTTTGCAAGAGAAGGTAGTCCTGCCGTTCTAGTGTCAGATAATGGGGTACAGCTAGTTTCATCTGAGATGCAGTCTTTCTTGCGTTCCTGCAATATCAAACATATTCGCACTTCCTTGTACGAGCCACATGAGAATGGACAGGTTGAGCGTTTTAATAGAGTTTTAAAAGGTTTTGTGGTTGATGCTGTTAAGGAAAAAGGTAATTGGTTGAATGTGTTAAGAGAAAAGTTGTGGATGTATCGCATCACCCCTCATACCACCACAGAAGTAAGTCCTTTTAGGTTGCTCAAAGGCAGGGATCCTGCGTCATCTGTGTGTCCTTGGTGGCTTAAGGAGAAGTGCAAAAGTGTGTGTGAAGATGCAGTTGATATTCAGGAGGTCGCTAATAAAGTAGTTGACAAACAAGCCAAATCTGCTGTGTGGTACAACCGGAGATGGAGGACCAAAGAGCATGATCTATGCGTGGGAGATTGGGTCAGAGTTCAGAAACCTTTCTTTGTCAGCAAAGGTTTGAGTAAGTTTGGCAGACCCATTCAAGTTAAAAGAGTTTTTAGTAACTCAGTCATCACCCAAGATGGCAAGGTTTGGAATATTAGGAAGGTTGCCAAATGTCCTTTGCAAAATGATCAAGGTGATGATTCCAATGTTGATTCCTGTTTTCCTTATGTTTCTGAATCTGTGGCGTCCAGGGTCAAAGATAATTCGCGTATAAGAAAGAGACCAAATTCTTTCCAGGATTTTGTGTAATGCATTTCCCTCATTGTTTTGTTGTAAAGAAGGGGGATGTGTTACAATCTGTACTGTTTCTTTAACTGCATGTGCTGTATAAATCCTTTCTAGCATTCTGTGTTCCTGACAGAGTTTTGCTAATGTAGCATTCTACTATATTGTGTCAGTTGCTGCTTGAACATTTATGTGCCTGTAGCTGATGCTGTGCTGTTAATAAACAACCTATTTAAACAAGTTCCTGCACAAATTCTTACAATGTCAGTACTTAAACTACAGCTGCTATCTAGTCTGCGCCAGGAAACATCCGTAGTTGATGGATTCTTTCACTGTCAATTATTTTGCTAACGGGCTCCCTTGCTTTGTGTGCACCCTTTTGTGTTCTTGGTTCCCCCTGGGTTCTTGTTAAATTACTTGCTACCTATCTATTCGCACTTATCCTAGCAGCCTTTCCAGGAGCTAGTCACAAGCTTCCACCTGGTCCAAGTTACCCTCTGGAATAATGTTGGTAAGTATAGCTACTTTTAGCTTCTTGAATACTATCAAGTTTTTACTGTGGAATCAAATCATTCATTATTTTTCTTTGTCCTCTGTGAACATGTTTCTTTTGTTTCATCTTATTCTATATCCCCAATTTCTTTCTGCAGTATTAACAAGGCAGAGGGAATTATGAAATTGGGAGGCTGGTCAATCATCCGGAACCTTCACTCAAGATTTGGTCAAACCACGTTTTGCCTAATTTTGTGCAATTTTGCATAACTTTCACAATATTTCATCCCCAAAAATTAAGGGCCTTATTTATGAGAAGTGATGCATTACTGTGTTAAAATGCAGTGATGCATCACTTCTCAGTGTGCCCTCCTTGCGACATGATGTATGCGTCATATTTATTGTATGACACATCATGTCACAAGGAATGACACATACATCAGCATTACTGATGTATCTGTCGGCGTAAAACTGACGCATTGCTGGAGTTGTGTCGAAAGTGTGACGCAACTCCAGCAGTGCCGGGAGAAGGGCTTTGAATATAGCACTGCGTTACCCTCATGCCTACTATGTGGTAGGCGTAAGGATTTGATGCAATGGTGTCCTAGAAGTGGCGCACTAAAATCTTATAGATTTCAATACGCCACTTCTACGTGCCTTGGATGCGGGGAAATGCCCACCCTGCATACATTATACCTGATGCAGATATAATGTAGCACAGTGGTTCACAAAGTGACACATCTGCCTAGAGGCGTCACTTTGTAAATAGGGCACAACATGGCGCAATTTTTATGCCGCTGTTGCGTCACAAAAACGGACACACCGGTGGCGTAAAAGTGTCACAAGGATCATAAATGAGCCCTAAGTGATTTGACGCACCCCAATAAATAATGTGTTCAGTCAAACATCTCCCCTACCAAAAGGCTGTTAGTGACAATAAGCAAATTTCGCTTAGACAAGCTGCATATTGACTGTTTGCTTAACATTTTGTATATTGTTAACTCATGTAATCATAGAGGTGAATCTGTCGTTTATAAATTTGAGTTACTTGTCCTCAATGGCAACTTGTTCACGTTTTTCTTAGCATGAAGGCCAGGCCCCAGGCCTCTAGAGTTTGCAGGGTACTCGATTTGAGCTTCACTTCCTGACAGTCATTCATAAAGTATTTGTCTTAAGGGGATAACACAACTCCTCAGCTAAGTAGCATAATAGCGCACACAATGAATGTCAGGAGTCTCCTTGAATCAGCTAAAACACGTCGAATCAATTGCTGCTGTGGGCATAGAGTTCTCTTGTTTAATATAAAATGTGTAAAACATGTCCTTCGGGTTTCCTTTTGAATATGTCTTTCATTAGTCTGATTCCCTTGTTGCTTGCTCTTTTTTTATCAGCGGTACATTCAAACACCTCGTTTGCCTGTCTGAGTTTGTCATGTTCTAGAGGCATGCGTAATTGTTCACTATGAACACAAAAGAAACACATTGTTCATTGGGTTAAATATAATATTCAAAAATTCGCCACCATTCAACGATGCCACTGCCTCTGCTACATTAGAACTCTATTAGTAGAAAAACAACAACAATTTTTTCCAGTTTCAGAGTTTTTCCAGTTTTAGGAATCATTAAGGGGTCAATTCCGATTTCGGAAGGAAGGGCTCCGAACGACGTTCGAAGTCCTTCAGCCCGCATCGGAATGTGCCAGCCAGATTCCTTTCCGACCGAGCCATTCTGATGGGCTCGGTCGGAAAAGAATCCAGCTCGGATTTCCGTATGGCTTACGACAGGCTCGGAGAGCCCATCCGCCGCCCAGAAATCCTTCAGTACTCCCCCGGCCGCCTGTTTACGATTGAGGGAGTACAATGGCAGTTTTTCACTGCCTTTTCGTGCCAGTGTTTCCGGCACAAAAAGGCAGCCGGAAACTGTCTGTGACGGGCCCCAGTAGGGCCTCCATGGGTGCTAGGCAACCGAATGACGACCTGGGGGCACCATAGATCCCTGCACCCGGTGGCAGGTCCCTTGGGGTGCCGGCCACAGGATGCAGGGATGAACTGCACCCCTCCATTTCACAATGCTGGCATGCATTCCACCCGGAATGCATGCTCCCATTGTGTGACATACGATTGTGAGCGAACAGGGTTTGGTCGCATCGTACTTGCTGGACCGTTACCGATGACAGTGGGTGAGTCGGTCACGGTTCCTGACCGATGTCGGACGGACTGAGGTCCATCTGACATCGGAATCGGCTCCTAAGTGTCTTTATAAATGCATGTGAAATACATGTGAAAATATGTTTCATTTAATCTCTCTGCTGTTCTGTTAAAAGAAACTCTCTCATATATTGAGGAATAAATACGGAAATTATTGAAGGGTCCTTCCTTCTTAGGAGCCACACCCATCCCAATTGACAACATATTGAGTCTGAAGATTGAGAAATTAGAGAAACACAATAAAAAACTCACTAGAACCCACTTACACAGACACCTTATGACTCAGTACCTACAATCCAATACAACCCCTTTAGGACTACAGATTAGGAATGAACCTGCAATCTTCACAGATGACCATCAGTACTGCGAGGGCTTTAGTTTATAGGTAGCAACTGCTTATGCCATTGGATGGTTCTTGGTATTGACATTCCCCTGGATCTTGTCAAAAGATTAGAAAAGATAGTGGATTTGGTGAAAGAAATTTTAGATGACCAATCTTTATCAATGCCAAGGAATCATTGACTGTTTTAGAAAAAACGGCATCTGAATTTCATACCTAGCTAGGGTCATTAGAAAAAGAAACCTATTAATATCTATATGATAAATACTATTCAGCAGGACAACAGGGTAGATTTGTCAATAGAGGACAACAATCCCAAGACGGACAGTGACATTCTCTGATACTTCCAACTCGAAAGCCTGAGATGCAGTGGCAGTTCCTCCGCAATGGCGGAGGAGCGTCGCCCTACTGCTGAAATGCAGCAGACAGAAGACAAATTAAATGACAATATAACTATTTCATTGTTATTTTATTTTTACTTCCAGTCCGCCGAGTCTAGGTCAGGGTGGGGCCATGCGGCTGCGTCGCACAGCAAGGGGAGTAGGAGTGGTAGGCACTGAAAGTGCACTAGTCGGTTTGGCCAAACCTTACATGCGCACTTGGATATCTCCAGACTGTTCCTTGTAGATATCTTAGTGCTCAGAGGCACAGGCTCCTAGTCCCTACTGTAGCCCAAAACCAGCCCACTCCTTCCAATCCCAGAGCTTCTCTCATGCTAGGAGTAATAGCATGAGAGAAGCACTGTGAGTGTGTTAGGTCTGGGAGCCTATGCTCATGGGAATTGTGTGCCAGGAACAGGAGCCGAGGAGCAGCGAGGTGAGACTCGAGAGCAGAAGATCACGGTGGAAGGCTGGCAAGGTAAGTTTCTATTTGTCTTATTTTTTTTCCCACCCCCACTTCGGATTGGCAGCAGCCACCGCTGCACAGATGCTGAACAAAGCACCAGTACCGCTTATTTAACTGCTAGAAACTCCTCACCTAACACATCCACTCAGTCTGCTTGACGGGGCTTCTATCTGACAGACATGCACGGATAGAGACAGAGATACCAATGCCAAACCATATACCGACACTGACTAATCGTAGCACTTTACCTATCTTCAATCTGTCTAACTACACATTGACCCTGCATAAAGTAATGCTCCTCAGCAAAGGTCTGAGTTTTGTCCCTACCACCATACCCAACCCATTGTTTGTTAAAGTGGAATTACAGAACGTCTTTCGCAAACTCAGACTAAAACATTTTTGGGAAATTATTTTAAAATGTTTTTTTTAATTTGTTTAATCAGTTATATGAAAGCAAAATACCATGCATTTCTAATATGACAGCCTCTAAGGGCCTGATTACGACTTTGGCAGTGTGGGAGCTGGCCACCACACCATCGCCCCTCTCCCACACCACCAAAGCCGATCACCGCTTACACACCAGATTATGAGTTCTCTTGCCCACTTCGGTATGATCTTGGCAGGAAAGCTATTTCGGATCTAGCAAGGCTCCGCCCAATTTTATATTGGCGTAGGCTTTGGACTACTCCAGAGCTCCTGCATTGCGCGGCAGGATTCTTGGATATTGTTAAATACGATGTTTTCCATAAAATTAACTGGTTAAATGAGCTCAGAGATAGTTTAGTAGGCCTGGGTATGCAAATGCTGTGGGAAAATCCAGAGACAGCTTCTTTCCCATCAAAAAAAGTTTTAAAGGAGATTTACTGGGAGAGGGTGGCATACCGATCTGGAGGTGCACTGGTTCTTCAACTATGGCTGGAGGCTTCCTAGAGGCAAAGCTTATCCCCAGGCTAGAGCCTTATTGGGACGCCATTACTAAACCAGGGGATAGGAAGCTCTACTTCCAGCTCAGAGCAGGATCCCTACCCCTCAAGTTTTTGACCGGCAGGTGGGCTAGTGCAACTACCAGCATCTGCCCTGCATGTCGGGACCACAAGGAAACCATTGGTCATTTTCTATTTGTTTGTCCCGCCTATGTAATTCCAAGACGAGTCTGGGTAATCCCACTGTGTAAGTCTTTGGGTACTACTAGTAGTGCTGAAGCTCTAAGAATCATATGCACTAGCACTTTATTGTCCATCTCAATAGCAACTGCCAAATATCTAGGATGGGCATGGGTGCTAAGACAGAAATTTTAGACATTGACCGCTGATCGTGTGTTTGTTGGTTAGGAAGATTCTTCTAGTTTGATTATGTAAAAACATTTTAATTTAATTAGAACTATAAGTCATTTTGTATATAGCAATCAAGATGAACTTTTTAAATGATTGTTTAAGGATTGTGTTTTTATCTATTTGTATGCAATTTTTATATTTTAAAAATCTTTATTGATTGAGTATCTCTGAAATGTATGGAATTTTTATGCTTTTATGAGTCCATCTCGAATAAAGCTAAATTGACTTGTGACTTGTGAGTTCTCTTGCGGTATGGTGGGCGGGTGGCGAGGCGGTCCCACAGCAGTGCCTATCAGAAGGGCACCCCAAAGGGAAGGTCAAAGGCCGTTCCTGCACAGCATGGACCATGCAGGAAAGGGGGTGCATGCACACAATTGTGCACAACATGTGCCCCAAGCACAGGGACTGTTTCCCCACTGCCAGCATCGGCATGGCGGGCTCACTGCCTTGAAAAGGCTGGCGGTGGGGAAGCTCGTAATATGCTTGGCAGTGCCACAACAGCACTGCCAAGCATATTGCTTCCCTAGACCGCCGCACCATGCGGAGGTTCTCTGGAGGTCTAACCACCGTACTCATATTATGACGGTCGGACTGCTGGTACGGAGATCCCGACTGCCACCGCACCTCCACCGCAAGTTTGGTGGTCCCATGGACAGCCAATCTCGTAATCAGCCCCTAAGCACTTGTTCTATATTATTAGTGTCAGTTCCCCCTGGGTCTCCTTCTGCTCCAGATTCACTATTTAATTAACAAATGTCCATCAACATTGTTCCATTGTCTCCCAAACTAATGTTAATGGTGACAGAAGCTGCTATCCCCTACCATCTATCCTACTACGTTCATCGTCCCATTGCATCCCATGCTCCCCTTATTTTCTCACGTTTCTTCATGCATCCTCAAGCTTTATAGACTTCCTTTCCCATAACTTTACTGAATTCCATTCTATACTAGTTTCCCAGTTGCGTCAGGGTGGGCCCAAACCCCAACTCTGTGCACTGTCTCATTTTGAGACCATACAGCCCATATTTATCAATTGCTTTTGCTAGAGTGATCAATTGGGTCACATATTTCCAGGATTGACAACCTTGGCGTCAATTCCAATGGTAACCCTGTTGCCTCCTCTAGTGATGTTCCTGTCGCTCCACAGTATACTTGGATGCAGGGACCACTCCATAGGGTGTGTGAGAAGGTGCCCATCAAACCACATCTCCTAGGGCAATCAGCGTTAACCACCCTTATTATCTTATGCGGTAAGGTGCATGTGTAGTACCCTTGTGTAGAATCTTTATCTGAATCAATCTAAAATTGGCATTTATTGCAACTCCTGCAGGGAATTCCAACACTTCCCGTCAGTCTTCCTCCTACATATCTCCTAAGTCCAGTTCCCATTTACCTTGCAAGGTCGTCGTGGCGGGCTGGGTGTTTCTAATTATTGTCCTGTATATCAGTGAAATCAATTTTGTATCCACTATTTCATTTAGAAGTTTAGCTAAGGTGTCCTCCTGTGTTTCCTCTTCTAGGTGCACACATTCCCCAAGAGTGTGACGCAGTCAAGCATAATTTAACAACTGTTTGTCCGGAATTTGGTATTTTTAGGCTATCACGTATAAACGCCGGATCTTCACAATCAGCGTATGCCCAGTTTTTCACCGCACTTACTTGTGCAGCCTCATAATATTTTCATATGTTTTGCAGGGCAATACCCCCCTCGTACTTTGACCACTGAAGAACTCTCAGGCTATCCATGGATGTCTTCCCTGCCCAAAGCAGTGTCCGGACCAATTCATATAGCCAGGTAAAAAATCTTTCTTGGACCTTGTACGGGCCATTTTGGAGAATACGTAAAATTCTCTGGAGCGCCACCAACTTGAACATTGCAGCGTTACCCAATAATGAGATCGGCAGTAACTGCCAATACTTCATGTCCTGTTCTCATCTTTCAAGTTGGAGTTCGAGGTTAGCCTCGTAGAATGTATCTGGTGTTTGGGTTATCAAGAGACCCAGGTATATGAATTTGAATGTGTCCACCCTCAATGGTAGGGTAGGTATAAGCTACCACCGGTGCCCCCCCCATTGGGAACAACATCGACTTGTCCCAATTGATGGGGAACCCCGTGTGTTCCCCAAATATGCAGAATATCTCTCCCAGTCTGTATAGGGATTGGTTGGCATTATTCAAATGTAGTAAAATATCTTTGGCGTATAGGGAGATGATTTCATCCACATCCCTTACCCCAGGCCATCCCCATACCTGTGCATCCACACGCACCCATTCCACCAGGACCTCTATAGCCAAGGCAAACAGCATAGGTGAGAGCTGGTAACGCTGCCTGGTACTCATGCATATGTTGAATTCCCTTTACATGTGGCCGTTAATACACCCACGTGCATTAGGGCGGTCATATAGGAGTCTAACCCATTAATGATCTGGGGCCAAATCCCATTTTAGCCATAACTCCGAAGAGGTAGGTCCATTCAACTGAATTGAAGGCCTTATTTGCATCCAGGGATGAAACCACTTTACCTATTGGTGAGCTGCGGGCGACCGCCAGGTTGTTATGCAACCTCCTGAAGTTTAATTTGGTTGAATGGCCCGGTATAAACCTGTTTTAGTCCAGGTGAACCAGATCTTGCATCACACCTCGCAGTCCAGTCGCTAAGAGTTTTACCAATATCTTCACATCTGCGTTTAGCAGTGACATGGGGCTATATAAGTCCTGCCTTTCTGCAGGTTGACCTTCCTTCGGAATCAATATAACAGTTATGGCACGCATATCATTTAGTAATTCCATGTCCTAAAACACCCTCTTATATGCCGCATGAAGAGGGGACACCATCCGTCTCCTTAATTTCATAAACAACTCATTGGGAAACCATTAGGTCAATGAATAATGAATAGGTCTCACCTGGGACAAACAGGGGTTCTGTGGAACGGTTGGTGATCAGGTTACAATGACCATTTAAGGTGTTTCTACTGCAGTACGGTGATTAGTAACTGGAAGAGGTGCCATGACCCATGGAAGAGACCTGCCCAACTTTTTCCCAGGTGTGCATTCCTGAAGCAACAAAAGGGACCTGATTTCATCTGTGCTGTCCAGGAGTAGTACTGTGAAGGTCCACAGTCTCTTGGCTCGGCTCTTCAACTGCCAGCCTCCTGCTTGTGCTGCTTCATCTCAATCTCTTGTCACTTGACCGTGGTTGGATGATCATGACCTTGCTACTGATGCAGGCTGTCATCATGGGCCACTTCGAGCAAACCACGCAACAGATGCTCCAAAGCACATTAATCGAGGATGTGAAACCCTGGGATTGCTTCCTGTCTCTCAGCTACTTTCCCAGTTACCAAAAGATCCTAGACTTTGACATGGACGATGTGCCTAGTGAAGATCCGGTCTCTTGTAACCCCAGCACAGTAGGGGCTTCGGCCAAATTGGAGGCTGCAGGTTGACATGCTATGGAAGCTCCTGACTGGTCTCTTAGACAAAAATATACAAAGTCCTTGCTTCTAGATGTGAATGGATTTTAAAATGTTGCTGGTATGTATCTAATATATGGTAATGTAATATATAATTAAGTTATATTTAAGTGTTGAATAAAATACTGTTGCATTCAGCCCAAGGCCTTTCCAGATTGCATCTGGCTCATTGCGGTGGAGACCTCATCGACCGTATTATCCTTCTCTAGATCTGCCACTCTGGCCTCTCCTAGCCATCTCTTAGGACAGTCTTTTACAAAGTCTAGCACCTCTTGTTGAGGGGCACACAAGTGAGCGGCATGGAAGGACTCCAAATTCCTGTCAAGCTCTTCTGCAATTTTGTCACTTCATCTGACTGTGTCCAGATTCTGTCTTTACCTCTCTGACTGCCATACTCTCTTTCTCCCTCCATCTTAGCCATGCTAACATTTTAATAGTTTTGTTCCCCCTACATATATGTGTTTTTGTTTTGCTAAGTAGCTTGTCCTTGCCTCATGCTTAGCTACTGCCTGGTATTGCGCCATTTTCAATCAATCAATCAATCAGAGCATTTGTATAGCGCACTACTCACCCGGAGGGTCTCAAGGCGCTGAGGGGGGGGGTCCGCTACTGCTCGAATAGCCAGGTCTTGAGCTGCTTCCTGAAGGCGAGGTGGTCCTGGGTCAGGCGGAGGTGGGTCGGGAGGGAGTTCCAAGTCTTGGCGGCCAGGTAGGAGAAGGACCTTCCTCCTGTGGTGGCTCTTCGGATGCGGGGGACGGCGGCGAGGGCGTGGCTGGTCGATCGAAGCTGGCGCGTGGGAGGGTAGAAGTTGAGGCGGCTGTTGAGGTATCCTGGTCCTTGGTTGTGTAAGGCTTTGTGTGCGTGGGTGAGGAGCCGGAAGGTGATTCTCTTGTTGACCGGGAGCCAGTGCAGGTCTCTCAGGTGTCCGGAGATGTGGCTGCGGCGGGGGATGTCCAGGATGAGTCGTGCTGAGGTGTTCTGGATCCGCTGGAGTCTCTTCTGGAGTTTGGCGGTGGTTCCGGCGTAGAGGGAGTTGCCGTAGTCCAGACGGCTGGTGACGAGGGCCTGGGTGACCGTCTTCCTGGTCTCGGTGGGGATCCATCGGAAGATCTTGCGTAGCATTCGCAGGATGTGGAAGCACGACGAGGAGACGGCGTTGACTTGTCTGGTCATGGAGAGGGAGGAGTCCAGGATGAAGCCCAGGTTGCGTGCGTGGTCAGTTGGTTTGGGTGCGCTGCCCAGGGCGGGGGGCCACCAGGAGTCGTCCCAGGCGGAGGGTGAGGATCCCAGGATGAGGACTTCCGTCTTGTCTGAGTTCAGTTTCAGGCGGCTGTTCGACATCCATTTGGCTACTTCTGTCATCCCTTCGTGCAGGTTGGCTCTGGCGGTGGCGGGGTCGTTGGTGAGGGAGAGGATCAGCTGGGTGTCGTCGGCGTAGGAGATGATGTTCAGGTTGTGCTGGCGTGCGATGGCTGCGAGGGGGCTCATGTAGACGTTGAAGAGAGTTGGGCTGAGCGAGGAGCCTTGAGGGACGCCGCAGATGACTTCGGTGGCCTCCGATCTGAACGGGGGGAGGCGGACTCTCTGTGTCCTTCCGGTGAGGAAGGAGGTGATCCACTCCAGTGCCTTCTCCTGGATTCCGACGTTGCTGAGGCGCTGTACTAGGGTGCGGTGGCAGACAGTGTCAAAGGCCGCGGAGAGGTCCAGGAGGATGAGGGCCGCTGTTTCTCCGTTGTCGAGCAGGGCTCGGATGTCGTCTGTGGCTGCGATCAGGGCGGTCTCGGTGCTGTGGTTGGCCCGGAAGCCAGACTGCGAGAGGTCGAGGGAGCCGTTCGTCTCGAGGAAGGCGGCCAGTTGCTTGTTGACGGTCTTCTCGATGACTTTGGCCGGAAACGGGAGCAGCGAGATGGGGCGGTAATTCTTGAGGTCGGTAGGGTCTGCTGATGGTTTCTTGAGTAGAGCGCTGAGTTCAGCGTGCTTCCAGCTCTCCGGGAAGGTGGCGATGTCGAAGGAGGTGTTGATGATGTCCCGCAGGTGGGGTGCGATGACAGTGTCGGCCTTGTTGAAGACGTGGTGAGGGCAGGGGTCTGTCGGAGATCCGGAGTGGATGGAGTTCATTGTGCGGATGGTGTCTTCGGTGCTGATCGGGGTCCAGGCGCGGAGGGTGGTGGTGGGGGGCGGTGGTTCGGTCGTGGCGTGCGTCGGTTGAGTGCTGAAGCTGTTGTGTATGTCCGCGATCTTGTTGTGGAAGTAGGAGGCGAGGGAGTTGCAGAGGTCTTGCGAAGGGGTGATGTCGTTGTTTCCGGCGTTGGGGTTGGAGAGCTCTTTCACGATGTTGAAGAGTTCCTTGCTGTTGTGTGCGTTGTTGTCCAGTCGTTCCTTGAATGCAGTTTTCTTGGTGGCGCGGATCAGCTGGTGGTGTTTTCGGGTGGCGAGCTTGAGGGCAGTCATGTTGTCCGGTGTTGGGTCTGTGCGCCAGGTTTTCTCGAGTGCTCTGCAGTTCTTCTTGGAGCTCTTGAGTTCGTCGTTAAACCATGGGGCTTTCTTGCTGCCGGGTCGGCTCGGCGGGGTCTTCAGCGGGGTGAGTTCATCTGCGCAGTCGCTGATCCATTTCGTGAGGTTGGTGGCTGCTTGACTGGGGTTTGTTGTGCTGGTGGGAGGGTTCTTGCTCAAGGACGTGGTGAGCTGGTCAGCAGTGATCCTGTTCCAGCTTCTGCGGGGAGCCTGTTGCTGGTGATGGTGGAGCGTGGTCCTTCTGAAGCTGAAGTGGACGCAGCTGTGGTCCGTCCATGGGAGTCCCGTGGCGTGGCTGAAGGCGATGTCCTTGCTGGAAGAGAAGATCGGGTCGAGTGTGTGTCCGGCGTAGTGGGTGGGGGTGGTCACCAGCTGCTTGAGTCCCAGGTTTGCGAGGTTGTCCAGCATTTTAAATTCCAAGGCCATTTTATCTGAAGGGATCGGGTTGGCTGCATATTCCCTCTCTAGTCCCTGCAGTTCTCCTTCCAGGGTAGTCAGCCTGACATGCCTCGCTCGCCTGTCCCCTATCGCCCCAGAAATAATTATACCTCTAATCGTGGCCTTATATGCCTCCCATACTACCACCGGGCTCCACACTGAGGCTGTGTTGTCTTTTAAGTAATATTTAGTTGCTTTGTTAAGTCCTCTTACTTCCTGCCTGTTGGCGAGGCACCAGGACTCCATTTTCATGGATTCCTTAGGTTTCAGTGCTTTAATGGTGAGTGTCGCCAACAGGGGGAAATGATCACTAGGGCTGCTAGCCAGATAGGTCTCGTCCCTAAACCTGGTTTGTGAGTCCTTTGTGGTGGGAATGTAATCAATCAGTGAGTGAATATTGCGTGCCCTGGAGAAAAAAGAATAACCTCTCCGAGGGTACAAAGCTCTCCACACATACCTCAAGACCAGCGTTTGGATAAAGCTCACCAGGTTTCCTCTAGTGGCTTCCCTTTCCACCTTTGCACTCATCCTATCTAGATTTGCGTCTAACACTAGGTTGAAATATCCACCCGGCACCGCCAGATCTGACCCAGCCTCCACTAGTATGTTACTCACTTTCCTCAATGTGTCATCTGAAAGCCCGGGGGGGGGGGGTAGCATATACATTAGCCAATAGGACATCCTCACCTTCGTATTCACACTGGATTGCAATGTAGCATTCATGTGGGTCTGCCCAGGTGTGTTTTGTGTGGAGTGGGAGTGTTTTCCTTGTCAATATCAGTACCCCTCGAGATCCTGAGGTGTATTGAGCGCACCCCTTCAGCCTGTACCACCTTTGCCGGACACTTCGATGTTGCTTGTGTATTAGGTGTGTCTCTTGCAAGTACACCGCATCTAGGGGCTGATTACGATGGAGGATTTTCCGCATCCTCCGGGCCGGCGGAAGCCACCGCCGGCCCAGATGATGCGAAAATCCTCTGCGGACCCAACAAAGACCCACCGCCACATTAGGATGGCTGGTGGGTCCTGGTTTCAGTCCGCCGCTTTTCCGCCGCGGTTGGCTTACAACCGCGGCGGAAAAGGCCTAATATGGTGGCGGAGTCTCTCAGACATCGCCAGACATATTAGGATGGCTGAGAAAACACGCTTTTCCGCGGCGGCTTCTCCGCCGAGGAAAAGCATGAGGATCTTCACCTCGGGGGCCCGTAGCGGGCTCCCTGGGTGAAAGGAGGGGTGGGGGGTGCACAGGGGGGGTACCTATGGTACCCCCCTGCATTTGTATGCATAAATCGGCAGACACCGCGCGGTGCCTGCCGCTTTCTGCATACAAAGGCAATGTATGCATTTGTAACATAGCGGCGGGTGCAGCTTGAAGCCGCACCCGCCGCAATGTTACAAATAGAGGATGTGACCGCCAGGGTGCCGGTCACATCCTAATTGGACAGGAGGGAACTCCGCATGCCCATGCGGAGGTTCCCTCCTCCTCGGTGATCGCGGACGGACTCAAGTCCGTCCGCGATCATAGTGGGCCCCCTAGTTTGATTCTATTGAGGGCCCTTTAGACTAAACTCCTTTTAGCTTTATCTCCCAGGTCATTATCATTTTCAACTAATTTATGCAATGTTCGCTGGGCCTCAGCTGGTCACCTCTCATGTGAATCAGTTTTCACAACAATGTCCCTCAATGAGTAGTTTATTGTGTAAGAACTGTGTACCAGCATTGCCCCCGGCCCCACTCCCCTGAGGCCCTGCTCTGTCTTACCAGACCCTGCCATCGATCTCGATCTGCTTTACCCCAGATGGTCTGATGACATGGGCATCACGTGTGGCAGTTGTCCTTCTGCATCATGTTCCGTTTCTGTTTGTTACTGGCTACTTCTCCCCTCCTGCAGGAAGCTTCTCCATTTATTAGTGTTGGGAACATCTATGTATTTCTGCAGTTCCTTCAGGATTTGTTCCTGCGCTGGACTCATCTGTGCCTTTGTGGGGGAAGGAATGTTTTGCTTCTCCCCTTCCTTTCCCTTCCTTCTTTTAGACAAGTTTCAAGCCCTTCTCCCTTTCCTCTCCAGGCGTTGGTGTTGACCATAGACCTCTGTTTTCAAGCCACGAGCAGACGTCCTGTGCTGTTAGAAAAAAATGAACTTTCCCTTTTTTTTCCAATAATCATTATAAAGGGGAACAGAGTACCACTGGACTCAGACCAACATCCACCTTTAGCCCTTCTTCTAGCACCATGCCCTCTGCGATCACCACTTATGAAAAAGTGGTTCTTAAAGACATTGATAAGGCTTTAAACACAGCACCCACAGATACACCAGATACAATATCCAAAGTGGAACATTTTTCTTTACGACCTCTGTCCAGCAACCCACACATTCTAATCAAACCAGCCGACAAGGGAAGTCCAAACGAGGCTTAAAGTTGTTAGTGACAAAGGACTCGAGGAGGGACACCTGAGCAAAAAGGATCATGCCTTTCTAAACACCAAATACCAGAGAACTCATGTTATATACACGCTACACAGAATACACAAAAGCCTCACCAATCCACTGGGGCAGCATACTATTTCTGATTGTGGGTCATTACATGAACAATTGTAGGCATACATTGATATCTTCTTCAAACCGTTTGTCCCTCTGACCCGGTCCTACCCCAGGGACAATAAATAGAGGGCATACTGTTTGACAATGCTCAGTCTCTTCTTTCACGCTAGATATGTAGGCCTTCGATGCCAAAATTCCACAGCATGATGCATAACGGGCAATCTCCTTTTCTCCAGAATCCAGGAAACAGCCACATTCTATCCTCACACAATTTATGAACACCTTCAATTATCAGAAGAAAGGAGTGACAGTTGGAGCTGGATTTGCCCTAGATCTAGCAAACCAAACTTGTTTGTGGATAGATATGAGAGCATGCACCTTTACAATGCACTTAGGGCCATATGTATCAAGCCTTTTTGGATTCGCCAAGGCCGGAATTCGGCGAATTCCGGCCTTTGCGAATCGGAAAAGGCTGTTTAGCATTTTTTGCTATGTATGTAAAATTTGCATCATAAGGAATCGCAAAAATGTGCGATTCCTTATTTTGCTATAGCATTTAAATTGCGATTCCTTAAATGCTATGTATGATGCAATTTTCAATAGCGATTTTAGCTTAAGAAATCACAATTTACCACCAACTTTCAATTGGTGGTAAATTGCGATTTCTCATAGATATGCACAAATTGCCATTTTTAAATGTGGCATGTGACGCACATACATCCCCATAGGGCATGTATGTGCGCCATATGCACACACATGCTGATTTTCAGGGGTGCAGCAGGGTGTCCTTGAGACACCCCTGCACCCTAGCAATCAATCTCATTCTGCGAATTCACAAATTGTGATTCGCAAAATGAAATGCATTTCACATTCATTCCTATGGGCCTCGTGGCCCATAGGAATGAATGGGTAAATATTCCTTATTTGCGAATTCGCAAATAAGGAATAATTGGAAATCGCTAAAAAAAAGCAATTTTCTACATACATACCATTTAGCGATTTCTAAATAGGGATTCCTTAAAAATCGCTATTTAGAAATCGCAAATGGTGATGATGATACATATGGCCCAGAATCCCTTTGTACACAATATACATATGTGGCGTTGATACATCAATGACGTTTTCATGATTTGGGAGGTACACATGACATCACTGAACCAATTCCTAACATGGCTGAATATTCGGTCACCTGACATTCTTTTCACCATGCAATATGACACCGATAGCACTTCCTTTAGTGACCTTAAGATGATTGTCAGTGAGGGTTTGCTATATTCCATTCTATACAGGAAAGCCAATGAAAAAAGTTAATTCCTGGTGGATTCTAGTCATCATCCAAGAGTCCAGCAGCTACCTGCTCTATGGGCAACTTCTGTGATCGCATAGAAACTGCCCCATGAAAAATAACTTTTTCCAAGAATCCAAACTTTTAAAATTATGATTAATTGAGAGAGGCTATCCCCAAAGACTGCTTTAACAAGCATGCAAAAGGGCCTGGTACACTAACAGAGATTCCCTCCTGGTCCCTCTCTTAGTCAACCAGGAATGTCTGATTTTTGTAAGCACTTTTAAAACTACTTTTTATACCGCTCATAAAGAAATCAAGAAGTTGGTACTGAAACATTGGCACCCTGTGAAGGAGACACTCAACTCTACAGAACCTCTGCTGTGTTCTTTCGATAGAGGCTCTAACATTAGGGGTAGAGGTGCCTATTAGGATGTCAGCTAGCGGATACGGGTCCAACCGATCTCCCTTCGGCCATCCTGACCACTTTATTTTGATGTGGCCTCACATGGTGTGGTCGCATGCTCTCGTTTCTGTATGGGAGCTTGTGAGGCAGTCGGAAACCGGCAGCAGCACAAGCTCCCATTCAGAAAAGAGAGTTTGTGCCCATCCCTGCAACACGTGGAAGGCACCTGAAGGTGGCTGCCACACGGTGCCGGGGTCAACAGGAGGGCACCATAGGTGCCCCCTTTGGACCCTAACCGGAGGCCGGAGGAAGAAGGGGGCCCTGCAAGGGGCCCCCAAAGTCACTTTCCAACAGGCTTTTCTTGTTGGAAAGCCAGGAAAGGAAAGCTTGTTGGAAACCGAGCATTATAAACCGGACGACGCAAGACTCCGTCCATATGGAATACAAGCCTGTTCCGAATGGCAGACAGGCTCCTTGAGCCCGTCAGAAGCCAGACGGAATGTCCGGCCAGTTTTAAAATTGACAGTCTCCATTGTAATGAGGCTGTCAGTTTTGAAACCAACAATATTGGTCGAAATGCCTATGACCAAATGTCGACAGCTTTCTGACCAAGATCATAATCGGACCAAGAGTGGTAAAGGTAGCTCTACCCACCCCCATTCCCCTGATCCCAGCCATATATTCTCAATGGGGTCTTCAATCTGTGAAGGGCCATTATAAGTGTGGCAAATGTATGACTTGCACATTTTGTGTTGAAACAAAGATATTTGTACATTGAGAATGTGAATGTGACTTTGAAATGTTTTTTAATTGTAATGAGTGGAGTCATTTATGCCATTTGGTGTCCCTGTCAAAGAATTTATGTTGGACAAATGTTGCAGAAAGCAAAGGCACGAATTCTCCAACACCGTAGTTGTATATACTCTGGCACCGTCGGCACCGCATTGATGGAGCACTATCAGCAACATGGACACTCTTTTGACGACATGGGATGGCAAGTGATTGAGGTACTCATGCGGAACCCAAAAGGAGGCAATCGCCAGTCAAATTGATGAATCAGAGATACAAATGAAACGAATAATTAAAATCAGTTGGCAAAGGACTAAGCACCCAAGAAGAATGGTGTCAATTTACAACAATATTTTTCGAATCCTTCTCTCATGTATTATGTATTTGCATGTCCAAAGCAGCCATTGTATCTACTTTCCATTGTCTAAATAATTTGAGAATGCCTGCTCATGCCACCTAACAGAACTTTCTTCCTATCAACTTTGCTGGCTTAGTTATGAGTCTTATGACCCACTCTATACAGCTGGACGTCTTTTTCCTTCCCAGCGATGTCCAACATTGTCAGCAAGAATGTGGAGACACATTTAGGAGCACAATCCAGAGTGTGGATGCTTTACTTCACTGGCCATGCTCTTCACTGGGAAGCACTCTTTTGTCTTGCAAACTGATAAGCCTAACAGTCAATAGTTACCAGTGAGAATGTAGACAGCCGTAGGCAGCGGTAGACAGCGGTAGATAGCAGTGGCATCATGCTGTTGCTAAATTGCCCTGTATTGCTGATAATTTCTTCCTGGAGGAGGATCACTGTGAAAAAGCTTTATTAAATACATTGGATCATTGGCTGGAGGAGAACGCAGGATGTAGGAGGAAACCTGGAAGTAGTCTAACACGGATCAGTGCATATGAGTGCACCGGGTAGCAGTGTGAAGAGGAAGGAGCTCCAAAAGACTCCAGAGCTTTGCCCCAATGTCTCCTTGGGTGCAGGTCTTGGGTTATCTACTGGCTCGGTTAGGTAAAAGGCAGCAGCAGGTAGCATTGGTAGAGTTTTCCATTTCGGACGAAGGGTGGACATAGTTGTTGCTTTATTGGGTGCTCCAATGCTCCCACTTCGACACACCAGTAAGTTGTCACCCCCTCCACCGCCCGGTAGCGAGAAGGTGGCGTGCAGGTAGGATGGTACAGGAATTATCCTTCCTTGATGGTTTTGCTTAGCACTGTTTTCTTTTTTCCAACTTCTCCTGCAGTTGATTTACTGACTTTTGGTGACTGTTACTGTACTGCCTGTTCGTGGTAGTCTCCTGCCCGCCTGCTCAAAATTGGACCGATTCCCATTCTTTCTCCATTGCTGTTTTACTAAGTATGTCCTCCAAGTTGGGGAAGTAGAAGTGAGGAGACAGAGGGAAACAGAGAATTTGGGCATGGAGTTGAGGTTGAGAAGATTATGTATGAGTTATGGCCATTAGGAGAGTTTACTTGCCATCCATACCTTTCTGAGATTTTACTCAAAAATCAAATATTGGGTAGCCGTGCTGTCTATTAAAAAAGGAAGAAGGTAGATCTTCAATAAAAGCGGCAGCAGTTTCACATTATATTAAGTGATTGACCTGGAAGCTGCCAGGGGTTCTTATACCCTGAAATCTATTGGTTGTCTTGATGTTCTCTCTTGTCCTCTGGACCCAGGTTTCTGTAACTCTGAAATGCACCTACTCTACCAGTAGCGAAGGTCGTCTGGTGAGCTGAGCTAGAATGAGGTTGGGAGTAAAATGCTTTTGTGTAATGGGCAGGTTTAATCAGCAGCGAGTGGGCTTCGGAAGGTGACACCAGGTGTGGCTTGAGACTCCCTTTGAACATTTTCTCCAGTGTGTGTATTCCAATTCCATCCTGTTCATACTGAAGTACCAGTAACATCACTCATTGACTTAATTTTTGGGTTGCACAATGAAAGCATGAACGCTGGGATCTGGAATACTAATATCAGCCAGATCATGTAGGATGACAAAGTAAAATCCTCTTTGAACCAAATCTCATTTAAAGGCCCTAAACGTCATTGCACCTATCGCAGCATAGCTTTTAAAAACAGAGAACAAAACTGGTGCCACCCTATTGCCAATGTTTATTCAGCAGACCTCCGAGGTCAAACAAGCCCTAGAGTGTAAAAATTCAATTTGTCTGTGCATAAGGAATTTCTAATCGATGAATTTGCTGTATTTGAGTCAGGTTTGATTAAGCCATTAATTGCTGACTGTACACTGTCTGATTCTGACATTGAAATTAAGATTAATTTTGTGTTTGATCAAAAAATCTAGCCAGTCATGCACTCCCCCCTTAACATTTTCAAAATGCATTGATAAAATTGTTTAGCACCATGCCACTATAAAATCATCATCTGACGTGTCTCTTCTGACATTGATTTGCATGCATCTTGCAATCTTTCAGGCAACTATGTGCAATATTAGGATCTTTGCATTGTTTGGTGATAATTTTAATGTCCATTCTAACCCAACTTGAAAAGTCAGCTAACAATTATCATCAAATATTAGATGCTATTTCTGCAATCCTTTAACGTTTGGTCTCAAAGGGGGTAAATATTTTGGACAAGGATCTTCTTATAGCTAAGCTTGTTGGCAAGGTGAACGCTAGGAGCCTTGATAATTAGGGGGCCTTATCAAGAACAGTGCTAAATGCCCTAGTTGACATCTAGAGACATTGGGATACAAATTGGTTGCTGAACGAAAGTTTTACAGACTACACCAGCCATTTGCTGACCACCTCGACAGCGGCATGAGGAAAAGCAGCTTTTAGAGGGCGGTACAGACAAGTTTGCTGCCATTCAGATTGCGAAGTGCCTTTCCATCAAGCCAACTGTGGCATGGAGATCTCCTGCTTCGAGTCTGTAGATTTGGAGGAAATGGGGTGCAAACTCACCCATTTCCTTCTATTCCCTGCAGTCTCCGGCGTGGCCCCCTTCGTCCAGGGCTCCACCTCACAGCAGCAACTTGACCCCGAAGAAGGCAACCCCGTCGGACTGAAATCCAAGTAACTCTGTTTCACACTCTTCTCCCTTTGACTAGACTGGGCATATATGGTCCAGACTCCAGAAAAAGAAAAGTACTTGTACAAGGTATTTTTTCATGTGTAATGCATATGTGCACATTTTACACTTATTTAGTCAAAATGTACTCACCTGCATCAACACATAAGAAAGAATATTTCTCAATTACTGACAGCGTCCCGTGCCGGTCCCCTGCTGTCAAACACCACCGCTGGACCAGCAGTGTCATCTATAAACGGTGGGCGAGAGACCGTTGACTTGACAGAGTACATTTGACTGCCCCCATGGTGGTATGGCGGTAAGTAGGTTTAATCATCCATTCAACCCCTTAGGCAATCAAGGACCAACTCCATCAGTAACCAAGTTATTCTCCTTCTGCCACCTGGATTCCACATTCCAGAATCCAGTAAGCAAGGCGTTGTAACATTAGCATTTAAAGGAATATACATCATTAACAAGATATAACATATCTCCCTTCCTTAATAACTTAAAACAAGTTGTATTAATATTACACTAAGATTTGTTAATAAAAGAAAACATTAATAAGTTGAAATTAATATAGAACTCATGTCCGATAAAATGCATAACATATCACACAAAATTTTAAATGCACTTATAATCTTTCATCCATATGGGTTTGGATTTAGGACGAACACATCTTTCCTTTACTTTTCTATCTGAAGTCAACCCTGAAGAACTTGCAGAATTAGATTCTGCATCAATACATTTTTGATTTGCAAGAAGTTTACACTCTAAATCATTGCATTTTGTTATACTCCTTATATTCCATTTCTTACCGTCATCTAACTTGACTACATTACCAACAGTATAAACAATTTGTTTTGGTTTGGACCATTTGGAAGAACCAGGTTTCCTGTTCCCCATTTGTTGTGTACGTACCCACTCACCACTTTTAAATGATTTTGAGGATGCCTTAACTTTGACATTATGATCATGAATATATTTTTTCTGGTACTTTTGAACTTTATTTAAAATCTCCTTGTTGTTTTTAACTGTCATGTCATCTTTCTTAGACATCCAAGTAGGTTTGACTTTGGAACCCGCCTCACGTCTTTTTAATAGAAAAAAAGGAGACATCCCAGTGGCAGTATGTGGAGTATTCCTGTAAGACCATAACATGTTTCTGACAGCATCTTTGCAGTTGTCACCATTGTTGTTAGCTAGTTGAATACATTCTTTCAAAACTCGGTTAAATCTTTCTACCAAACCATTTTCTCTTGGATTATAAACCGAAGTAGTGTTATGTTTAATATCAACCATTTTAAGATAACCGGCAAATTCACTTGCTACGAATTGCGGGCCATTATCTGAAAGAATTACACTAGGGTATCCTTCTCTACGAAAAATTTCCTCACAAAAATCAATTATGTTGGAAGCTTTAATGTCTTTTACAAAAGCAACTTCAGGCCATTTAGAATGAAAATCCATTAAAACTATTGCATATTTGTCCTCAATTCCCTTTACATGAAAGGGACCGCATATATCAATAGCAACCTTGTCCCATGGTTTATCAGGAAAAGAGGTTGCAGAAATGGTGGTTTCTTGTGATCTGTGAGATTTATCACTACACATACATGCTAAACAATTTCGAACACTTCTTTCTATATCCTTGTCCATGCCAATCCACCAAAAATCATTCCTAGCTCTCCTTTTCATGCTGATCATGCCACTATGTCCCTCATGCAATAACTTTAACATCTTTTCCTTAAGCGATGAAGGTACTACTAACCTGTCACCTCTCCTAAGAATACCATCAACATATGATAGTTCTCCCCACACCATTTTATAGTCAGCTAAATCAGTCTTGTTCAATGTAGATGGATTTACACCTTCATGCAACTTTTTTATCAGATGTTGTAACATATCATCTATAGCTGCAGCTTCAATCCATTCCTGTTCTTTCAATGCATTATTGCATGATTCCTCTATGTTGGCTATTAACCACTCGTCCTTATCTTCATCTATATCAACCGTATCATAGTTCAATGGAAGGCGTGATAGACAATCAGCATTGATGTTTTTATGACCAGGTACATACTTTATCTTGAAATTCTATTCTTGCAATCTTTAAGACCATTTTGCTATCCTAGGTGTGGCTTTCGAAGCACCTTTTGTAGTAAAAATGTCAATTAGAGGTTTGTGATCTGTCCATAGTTCAAATGTCGTTCCCCAAATAAATGTTTTAAAGTGATCCACTCCCCACCAGCACGCTAAGGCTTCTTTTTCAATTACTGAATAGGATGGTTCAGCCCCTTTAAGCGTGCGAGAAGCAAAGGCAATGATTCTCTCAGCACCATCATTGTCCCTTTGCATAAGAAAAGCACCTAAACCATAAGCACTTGAATCAACTACTATTATAGAGGTATGATTAGGATCATACGGCTTCAGGGCAACTGCTTTGGTAATGTCTTTTTTGATGTTGTCGAAAGCTTGTTGACATAAGGTGGACCAATTAAATGACACACCTTTCTTCATTAGCATTCTCATTTCATGTACCTTGTCAGCAAAGTTAGAAACAAATTTGGAATAATATTCCGCAAGTCCCAAAAAGGACCGTAATTGATCTTTATTAACCGGATGTGGCGCTTTTTCTATAGAATCCAACAACTTCATTTTTGGCTTAACTCCTTCATTGGAAATAGTGTGACCAAGATAATCAATTTGTTTTACCCCAAACTTACATTGCTCACCACACACAGTTAAATCAGCGTTTTGAAGTTTACCAAGAACATTATGTACATTTTTATCATGAGAAGATATATCTTTACCCCAAATTAGAACGTCATCTTGAAAAATTCTAACATGTTTCTCATCTTTCAAGATATTGCTCATGACTCTTTGAAAAACTGAAGATGCAGATGCTAAACCAAACGGCATCCTCAGGTATTGGAAAGCACCTTCGGGAGTGATGAAAGATGTTAAATGTCTGGATTCATTATGCAATTTGATCTGATGATATGCATTTGACAAATCAATAGATGAAAAATACATAGCATCCTTAATACTAGATACCATTTCATTTATGTGTGGAAGGGGATGACGGTCAACCCATATGTTGTTGTTCAAATCTCTCAGGTCCACACACATTCTAATTTTTCCATTGGGTTTTCGAGCCAAAACAATAGGACTAAGCCAATCAGAGGCCTCGATAGGTTCAATCACTTTAGCCTCACATAATCTATTTAATTCTTCTTTTAATGGGCCTCGTAAAGCAAATGGCACGTTTCTTACTTTATGAACAATTGGATTGTTGTCAGATTTAAGAATTATTTTGTGTTCAAATTTAACTAAACATCCAAGATCTTTGCTAAACAATTTGGGAAATACAGATTCCCATTTGGAGGATTGATTGTCATCAGTTAACAAAACTTGATCAATATATTCTTGGGATAATAGTATTTGATCAGGATGATTGGGGTCTAATATCAAACCCATTTTCTTTGCATCCTTCCATCCCAAAAGAGCACGTCCTTGTTCAACTACATAAACTGGACTTAAACAAGATCTTCCTTTGAATGATAACCGAGCATCAAAATACCCCAAAATAGGTAGTTTTATACCACAATACCCTTTAGGACATACATTCGAGTAAATCAAAGTTGGTTTGCTCCCATTTTCCCACATGTACTTATCTATAATGGTATATGGCGAACATGAGTCTGCCCATAGTGCCATGTCATCATTATTTATCCTCACAATACACTTAGGGGGTTGATAATCTTCAGAAATCTCACAAACAGAATCATCATGTATAACCATCACTTCAATCTCTGTTTTATTATTTTCATTATCATCATCCTCGCTATCACTATGAGGTTCAATGAGATTGACAGAACGTTTCCAATTACTATTATCACCAGTTCGGCACCACTTGGCAAAATGACCTATCTTTTTGCATTTGCTACAAATGACTTTAACAGCAGGACATTTATTGAAATCAGCAGTATGTTTCTGACTGCCACATCTGAAACAAACACGCTTGCTGAAACTACCTTTGTTTTTTGAAAAATTAATTTTTACATCTTTGTTATCAGATTTAAAATCAGTCTTCTTTTTGCTATTGTTTATTACACTAACACTGCTGGATTCGTCATTATCTTTCTGTTGTGTGGAACTTAATTCTTTACCATAATGAGATGTGTTTTCCATTTTCCTAGCAGTGTCCAGAGTTTTTTGCAAAGAAGGATTTTTAAGCTCAAGTAAACGCTCTTGAAATTTTATGTTTCTGATTCTATTGATAAATTGATCTCGAATTATCTCTTCGTGTAAATCTTTAAACTTGCAGGTTATAGCCAAAGACCTCAAACAAGCTACATATTGTTGGACATTTTCTCCTTGTAATTGTGCCCTCGAGAAAAACTTATGTCTTTCCACCACTATGCTAGTTTTTTTTCCATAATTTTCTTCTAAGGCTTTTAAAGCTTCAGAATAAACATCTATAGATGCATCGTTGGAACTGGTTTCACTAGTTTCACTACTTACATCTACAGTGTCAACAACAGTAGACACCACACGATTTATTATTGGTAAGGTTTTTAAACCTTTCCTACCTTCTACTCCTAAATTGTGTTTTAGTAAAGCTAACTTTCTAGAAGGTAAGAATACATCTCCTCCAATAGCCTCTAAGTAGGTTTCAAACGATTCGGACCAATCCTCCCAATTCATGGAAGGAGAACCGGGATTTTGTAGGAATTTGGGAGGAGCTGTAATAGAAGAGTTAACATCCATAATGACTAAATTCACTTAATTTCTATACATATTCAGAAACATGTATATAAAAAAAACCTAAAATAAATAATGTAGTCACCGATGTCAGTTTGAATAAGATATAGTAGTTCAAATTTGCTTCATATGTGCTTAATATATGCATAAATACACATATATATGCTGAAGTACGATGAAACTATATCTGTTCAAATATTCCATACAATTCTATTTTCATTAGTATTTAAGTTCACCTGCAGTAATGTCTGATGTTATAATGCTTGTTATAAAGGTTTCACTGTTGTGCTTCGGAAAATAGTTTAAGTATAGCGTTTTTTCAAAATCCGAGTAAAACGATGTTTCCGTGTTGCTATTTGCCGATATACACTATTTGTGTATAGTTGTCATGGCAAATTAAGATGGCCGCCATGCGTCAAGGACGTAATGTCGTGGAGATGCGCAGCGTTATTCAGCGTGGTTCAGCGTTGAGGCGCGATGATGCACAAAGTAATGACGCGTGAGACAGATTGCAGAGGTACGCGTGCAGCGCACTTGAAAGTCAACAAAGCACGCGAGTGAAGATTTGTAAGTAAACACTGCAATGATGATGTTATCCAGCACTAACGATTTCCAGTTTCTTTTTCGTATGGCAACAGCTTAATCCAATTTACGATTAATCCAACAGTAAGGCAACAGCTTAATCCAATTTACAATTAAAATGCAGAGAAGAACCACGTTTCAAGTTCAAAATGTAATACACATTCAAGCGGTTGCTCGATATGAAGGTTGAAAATTTTGTTGTTTAAACATGAAGGCAGGTTAAAAATTAAGTAGGTTAAAATCGTGCAGAAATAGATTTTAGCTATAGATAGCTATATTCAAATGTACCTTGTAATTTGTAGTTATCAGCCTTAGGGGTTGAGAAAATTTTCAGAAGGTTGAAGAACATTTCATCAGTGATTCTTCACAAATTCATTTATTTCTCTTTAAATTCAGTATAGAGAATCTTCAAATCGATCCCATCCTCGTGGCCACTGAAATGACTTGACATAGGCAGATTGAAGATAAGAAGTAGGTTTAATCATCCATTCAACCCCTTCGGCAATCAAGGACCAACTCCATCAGTAACCAAGTTATTCTCCTTCTGCCACCTGGATTCCACATTCCAGAATCCAGTAAGCAAGGCGTTGTAACATTAGCATTTAAAGGAATATACATCATTAACAAGATATATCATAAACGGTGGGCGAGAGACCGTTGACTTGACAGAGTACATTTGACTGCCCCCATGGTGGTATGGCGGTAAGACCGCCAAACTCGTAATCAGGTCTTAAGTCAGACAAACCTTATTTTTCTGCTACCATGTGGTCAGTTGTGTGCTGAAACAAAAGGCGTAACATACTGCATACCACTGCGGCACTGCCAAGCATATTTGAAGTTTCCTCACAGGCACAGTTTTCACGGAGATGAGGTCGTCATGAAGACTGTGGCCTTGAGGAAACAAAGGGCCCCATGTTGCCTCAGGGCCAAGGGGTGTCTGCAGGAGGGCACATGTTGTGCCTCCCTGTGTGCATTCACCCCCTGTTCTAGCACGACATGGACTTTGTAGTCTATGCCATTGTGGACTACAAGGCCATACTGGAACGAGCTTTGGCGTTCTCGTTGCAGTTCTTTTTTTATAGGCACCGCTGTGGAACGCCAAAGGAACTCCCGCCAGACCAGGAGAAAACTCCTATTCTGGATGGGTTTGGCAGTCCTGGAGCGGGGGCTCTGGCATGGCAGCCCGCTCCAGGCCTGCCAAATCATAATCAGGCCCTTTTATTTATGATTTAATGATAAAATATCTTAACCTGCTTTCCATAAAAAAATATTGTAATATTAAGTGTTCCTAAAATATAATTAAATAACTTTTACTTCATTCTATGGACCACTTTTAATAATGATTAATGTATAATAAAATATAACTTGTTTCTACTTCATGTGGAATGAATTTTTTAATTTAAACTTGAAAAAAATTGTAATTTCATTTAACGAAAAATAAATTAATGTAATTTTTATTTCAAAATTAAGTGAATAGTATTATGGCATTTTATCTGTACTTCAATGTCTAAAATACATATATAATATAACTTGCAAATTCACAATACTGATTCTGCACCTAAGTACTAGATGAAATTCATTCAGTCCTTGCAATGTTTTGAAACAGATAATTTGAGTAAAATCTGTTTGAACACTTATGATTTGACGAGCAGGGGCGGCTCCTCCACGTGGACAGAGGAGCTTCACCCCACTGCTTACTCATAGTGCAAGAAGCAGAAACATGAAATGGTATTTTAGATACCATTTTATATTTCTGCTTCTTGCACTGCGAGAAAGCAGAAGGCAGGGTTTGGTTTTGCCCGGTCCTGCATAGAGAAAATGGCCTCCCCATAGACTCCTATGGGGTCGGAGTCCTAGCCATTCACAACACTGCCATTGCAGCGCTGTGATTAGATTAGGGGAGAAGAGGGAGGCAGCCTGCTTCCTGTATAGAGAGGAGATGAGACGCAGGAACGGAGGAGATGGTAAGTTAATTTTTTTAAATTACATTAACCCCCCCTTCCTGCACGACCCCCTCCCTGTGCAACCACCGCCCCTCCCCCCACGAGTGATGCCGGACGCAACTGTTTACCAGAAAATATATCCTTAGGTAAAAAATCAGAGCTGGATTGGAAATCCAAATCTTCTCTGGCAGGAGGCCACAACTGGAAGCAGTCCCTAACCCATAGGTCTTCAAACTGTGGGGCGCGCCCCCCTGGGGAGGCTCAGCATCCCCTCGGGGGGGGTGGCGCGCACTCCACCCTACCACTTCACATTTCATTGTTGATTCCAGGTGCGCAACACCTATTAGGCTGAAAGTGCTTTAGCAGCCCCCCCCCCGCTGTCGTGTGTCTCAGCCGGGCTGATGCTACAGCTCCAACTGCTATGTGTTTGTGCGCATATTTCAGTAGCCCCTTATGGGCTACTCAAGGTGTGAAGACAAGTGCTTCAACGCCTCAGTTGTAAGCCCTATATATATGCAATTACAACATTACAGTACCATTTAAAGAATTCTAAGCTGTCAAAAAACGCTTGGTGCAACGAGTCGCCAACTGTGAAGGACAAACAAATCTTTGCTGCCCTCTTGCAGGAGGTCAAGGGGGATTGGTAAACGGTGCTTAGGTAAATAATGGCAGATTCAGAACTAAATAAGTGGCTGGGTAAATAACACAGTGCCCTGATCAATGGGAAGCGCCACCGCCGGCGCTGCTGTTCATGCAAATATTTATGAACGAGGAGGAGATGTTAACCCCTATATAGAAAATTCTTTTTTATGTTACTAGGAAAACCTTTCACGATCACGTGTGTATGTGTGTGGGGGGGGGGTGATTGTCACTGTAACAGTTTGTCATCGGTTTTATTAGTATTATTGTTAGTAACTGCAATATTATTGCTATCACATTATTGTCATCGATAGCAGTAGTATTGTCATTATTTTGTCATCATCTTTAGCGGTTTGTAATGCACTTGTGACAACACAACATGTTTTTTTGTTTTTGTTTTATACAGCAAAAACTCGACCCAAAGGCATCAGAGCACTTTGCATGAGCACCAGTTACCAGCTGTGAGGGGGGAGTATGCGGGAATGCATTCAGGGGCGGAGGCGTTTAATGTGTGGCATGAGAAGTGGACACAGTATCATTTTATTATAACTTTTCAACATGATGCACAGCAGCCACAGCATAGCTTGAAGACATTGCATGTGTGGTAAAGGCACCTACATGGAAAAGGCATGCTCTGGCTAAACACTTATAAAGTCCCAAAGGCGAGACATATTGGCTATGCCAATGCTTGTTAAATAAAGCAATTTTATTTTAAATGCAGCCTGTTTTTCTTAAAGGAAAACGGGATGCATAAAAAAAAAAATTAAAAGCTACCTTTTCATTTTTAAAGAGTAGGCAGTTGTCCATGGGACCACTGACTGCGCTTCAAAAACGTTGGTGCTCACATTCACAGAGGGGAAGGAGTCCCTTGGGGACCCCTTGTTTGCAAATGGGTTATCACCTCTTTCACGGAGTCCATAAAATATATATGTTTTGCGACCGCATTCCGGTCGCAGAACATTCATATATGCCTGTGACTCAGTATTTGGAAGGGATGCCCTTGGCACTCCCCCTTCTCATACCAACTTGCAAACCCGATTGTGCGAGTCAGTAATAGGTTACTGACTCGCAAAATAGTGTTAGTACATGCTGGAAGCAATTTTAGCAGTTGCAAACGGCCAGGTTCTCCATTTGCGACTGCTAAAAATGGTAGTACATGTGTCCCTAAGTGCTTTGTTACTTCATTCAGTTCTATGTACTCCTAGCTTCTGCCTTAGGGTTGGCCTTGCTAATCCAACAAAAAGTAGAATCCATACCTGTTTTCTGGATATCCACAATGAATATTTATGATGTTCTCATGCAGACCTGGGTTCTAACTTGTAAGTTCACACTGGTAGAGAACGACTACAGAAAGATTTGCTGTTTGTGAAAAAGGCTTTGTTTCAGAAGCAAGTTGAGTGCACAAAAACAACATCCTTCGGTTTAGACGTACATTCTAAAGTGACGTAACATAACTACATCCTAACATGGTCAAACTAGCCCATCTCTTCTCCCCTGATACACCACTCACCAGAGGCGCAACTAGAGCCAAAATTCGGGGGGGGGGGGAGGTTGGCGGTGAGGCTGTGTGTGTGCACCCGGGAAGCTGTCTCAGCACGGCTGACATACACGACGGGGGGGCGCTGAGCCCAATGGGCGTTGCGTGCCTGCCACTCACACCCATGAGGTTCTAAAATTCGTCTTAACATCAACTTAAAAAATATGTCTACCGTTTAGCCTTCTGTTTATTTCCTCAGTCTTTTTTTTTTTTTGTTCAAAAACCTTTATTTGAGCAAGCATAGAAAAATACAAAAATGGGCCTACAACCTCACGGGCTGGCCGCCAATTAATAAGGCACCAGGCACGAATCAGAAGTGTACACCCGTGGTTAGGCACAAATCTAGCACCAAGCATTACTCGCAACATGTCACAGAGCATATTATTTCCTCAGTCTTAAATTCCTTCCAAATTCCTGTCCAGCTAGCCCACGCTGGGCCAACACTGCATCCTCTTGCTTTTTGTTAGTGCCTCTCCTTCACTTTTCTGTTTCTAACCTGCTCCCCCCTCGCTCAGTCTGGGCTCTCTCTTCCCATTTGCCTCTTGTGACAAAACTTAATATGCCAATAACCCCCCTGCCCAACCAATTTGTAACATAGCCTGACAGTTTGTGCCAGAGTGAGACTTGGCCTTGGCTCCTCCGAGGGATTGTGAACATACGTCTGTGTAGGCAAGAGGGCTTTGCTCTGCTGAGGGACTGTGATAATCTACAGCAGCACGCACGCCAACCCTTGCTGTAGCTGCTAGCTATTTTAACTTTTTATCTTACCTGACACTCGTGCTGCCACATAGGTCGCAGGCACTTGAGCAGCTTGGACATTTGGGGGCATAGACTCAGGCTCTTACCTGCACCATAATCGTGGAACCACCCGCACTTTGCGGGACTTAGGCAGTATAGTGGGCGATTGGAACTGGTCGCAGCGTTTTCGGCCGCCATCTTGGGCGGGTGTTCTCCCGGTCGGAACGTTTTGCAGGCGCCATCTTTTTGTGGGTCCAGAGGCTTTCCTCACAGGACTCCCGCGCACTGGGACGAGTATTTAAGACGCTCCTCTCTGGTCAGTTTTAGATTTCTCTACCTACTGCACGCACGCCAACCCTTGCTGTAGCTGCTAGCTATTTTAACTTTTTATCTTACCTGACACTCGTGCTGCCACATAGGTCGCAGGCGCTTGCACAGCTTGGACATTTATGGGCATAGACTCAGGCTCTTACCTGCACCATAATCGTGGAACCACCCGCACTTTGCGGGACTTAGGCAGTATAGTGGGCGATTGGAACTGGTCGCGGCGTTTTCGGCCGCCATCTTGGGCGGGTGTTCTCCCAGTCGGGACGTTTTGCAGGCGCCATCTTTTTGCGGGTCCAGAGGCTTTCCTCACAGGACTCCCGCGCAGCTTAGTTCATAAGGGATGAGTGAGCAAGCGCGCAGCGTGGGCGCGCAGCCGCGAGCCAGCGGCGCGCCGGAGGTGCGCCAGAGGTAAGCCCGTTTGCGCCCGTTCGCGCTCCGGGCGCGCTGGCGGCTGGATATGCTGCCCCTATGGCCACCAACCTAATCTATACTAAAGAGGAGCTCCTTAGCTGGAAACCTGTTGATCCACCCGGTCATCAGTCCACATCTAATAGAGGTCAGAAAACTCTGTCTTGTGGTTTGTTAAATGTGAGATCTCTTTGTAAACATGCCATGGAGATTGCGCTACTCATTGAACAGCATGAGTTTGACGCTCTCTTCATGACGGAAACGTGGACCAAGACTGATAGTGCAGTGGAGTTAGGTCAGGCGTGCCCTCCAGGATACAAGATCAGACACACCCCTCGTATCGGGGCCAGAGGTGGAGGTATAGGGTTAATATATAGAGAGTCGCTGGATTTTTCCCAATTGGAAATCAAGGAGGTCCCGGATTGCGAACCTATGGGTTTCTCCTTGAAAGGGCAGAGCGGGGTCCTGTACACCGGCCTTTTATGTTACAGACCCCCTACTTGTGCTCTATCCTCCGTGACTGAGCTCACGGACTTGATATACGATCTCTCTAACTCCCACGCCAGACTGATGGTGTTAGGGGACTTTAATCTTTGGCCAGATGGGCCTACAGACTCTGTTTTTAAATACTTGACCCAGGCCTGCTGTAACATTCATTTGGAACAGTTAGTTCTCTCTTCTACTCACCAAAAGGGTCATGTTTTGGATCTTATCTTTGCAGACTCTAGCCAGGTGACTGTAGAGAATATCCTTCCACAATGTTGGACGGATCATGCCCTTGTCCTTTTCTCCATAATTCTCCCACTGGGCGGCTTAAAAAACAGCAGCTCAGGAGTTGTTAAGACTGGTAGACAATGGTCGAGGCTCTTGAAACATGCTAGTTTGCCGAACTTGCTCCCTCGAACGTTCGAGCTGGGAGGTAACGTAGAGGAAAGTTACAACTCTCTCTCTCTGCAAATAACCTCCTCTCTGGACAATCTGGCTCCATTGAGAAAAATGCGTGATAGATCTAAAACCGCAATGCCTTGGTTCTCGAATGAGCTTTTTCAACACAAACTTCGCTGCAAGCGCGCTGAACGGGCATGGAGAAAGCAGTATCTTGAGCCTGACAAATTGCGCTACAAACAGGAACTGGCGACATATAAGTCGCAGATTAAACGTGCTAAAGCCAGGTTTCTGGAAGCGACCTTACTGTCAGCTTCAAACAAAGCTCAAGCCCTATTTAAAACTGTCAAAGACCTGTCCCGCCCAGCTTGTGCTACATCAGTTATTCCAGCCTCTCAATTGCTCTGCGACTCATTGGCTAAGGCCTTTGAGGATAAGATCGCGAATATTCTGAGTAATCTGAGCCCTATGACACCTGTGGTTGACTTACTAACCGCCTCAGAAATGGAGATTGGTAAAGCCCGTTTAGACAGTTTTCCTCTCCCCCCTCCTTTTCGGAGTTCTGTTCGTTGGCGGATGGAGTAGCTTCAGGCTCCCCCTTGGATGTGCTTCCGCACAAATTTTGGAAGCTATTCAGGCACGAGCTTTTCCCCCCTCTCCATGCTATATGCTGCCAGTCCCTTATGTCTGCTGTGGTCCCGGATAATTGGAAGCTTGCGGTAGTATCTCCTCTGTGGAAGAAGGAAACGCTGGACCCTTTGTGTCCAGCTAATTATCGATCTATATCATTGCTCCCATTACCGATCAAGATCTTGGAAAAACTGGTTACAAAACACCTGTCCAGTTTTTTGGAGACAAATGATTGTCTGCATACGGCGCAGTTCGGTTTTAGGCCAGCCCATGGAACCGAATCAGCTTTGGTGACTGTTTTGAACGACCTTCGTTCGCGTGCCGACCAAGGCCGAGCAGCATTTTTAGTGCTGCTCGACATGTCGGCAGCGTTCGATACGGTCAGCCATGGTATTTTGATCAGGAGACTGAAGGAGGCTGGGGTGGCGGGTCTGGCCCTGAACTGGCTGGCTTCATACCTTGCCAACAGACATCAGGTAGTCACCCTGCCTCCCTTTAAGTCCATCATTAAAAGGGTTGAGCTACCTCCGACCCTTGATCAAACTTATTAAATCTTTTGGCATCGCAGTCACCAACTACGCTGATGACACACAACTCATCTTCTCTTTCGAGGGCAAGGATGCAGTGTCACAGCAGACCTTCCATCACTGTATGGTTTCCACGGCGGAATGGCTGGGCAATAACTCCTTACAATTTAACAGTTCAAAAACCGAGGTGCTCCACTGTTTTGCAGATCGTATCCAGCATCCCCTTCCGCAAGACTTCTGGCACATATCCTTTCAGGGCACGGCATCTGCAGCTGACTCTGTTCGAAATTTGGGAGTGAGGATAGAATCTAATCTACAACTGGATGGTTTCGTAAATAAAACAGTATCCACTTGCATGATGCTGTTGCGTACTTTACGAAAGATCCTTCCACTGCTCCCGCCCCATGCCAGACCAGAAGTAGTGCGGAGTATCATCTTGAGCAGACTTGATTACTGCAACGCACTACTTCTGGGGGCCCTGTCACCTTGCTGGGTAAACTGCAGCGGGTCCAAAACTTTGCAGCAAAACTGGCACTTTCCCGGCGGCGCCTTGATTCCTCTTCAGCCGCACTTAGGGATCTTCATTGGTTACCCATTCCCCAGCGTGTTGAGTTTAAGGCCCTGCGCTTGGTCTTTCGGGCTAAAATGTGTAATTACATTAGAAAACAGTACACTTAAGGTCGCAGTAGTTTGTGTCTAGACTACTCAAAAACATATTTTGTAAGAGAGTTGGCATTGATTAATTTATTGTTTGCTATATGGTTACTTTTTCAAAAATTTAATGAGAACAACTCCAGACATGTTTGCTGCCTCTAAAACAAGCATTGGCAAAGCCAATAGGTCTCAGCAATCAGTGGTAATACATTTGTGGATATCAATAAAAACAGCCCCTGAGCCATACACAAATGCACTTACATTGCCATCGCCTGTAGCTATCTGATTGCTGAGACCTATTGGCTTTGCCAATGCTTAATCTGATATCTTGTCTAGGGCAAGGATGTGGCACAATAGCCAGAGCTGATGACTGTGGAGCTGGGGAACCAGGTTCAATTCTTGGTGTCTGCTCAACATCCTGTGATTCAGGGAATATCACTTTATTGCCCTGTGCTTACAAAAAATGAATGTGTGCCGCTCGCAGCCGTTTTCAGGTGATTACAGTGTCTCGAGTGGAAGAGGAGAGAGCCTTTTCTGGACCCAGCGAGGATTTTAACCGGGCGTATGCCATTGGGGAGTGACTGACTTTCCGATTCACTGCCCAGAGGGTGCGTGACTGCGAGCCCCAGCAGGCGGAGCGCGAAAACCACCAGGCGCACCTGCGACTCTTCCCGCCCCCCTGCATATAGGAGTGCCTACAGGATCGCACGCGGGACGCGCGCGGGACGGAGCACGGGGCGGAGCACGGGGCGAAGCCCGGGCAAAGGGCGGGCCGTTTGAGGCCATTCTAGAATGGTCGTGACCGGGACCGGGCCACCACCCTTGGTCCGTTCATTTTCCCTTGCAGACTTTTCTCTGGTAAAACATCGAAAGTATTGGTGCCTTATGATGACCACGAGAGAAACAAGGAGCAAAAGCACGCTGGCAGCAACTGCTGCTGCCAAAGGCCCATTGGATAATTATTTTGTCAAACAGGGGTCATTATTGATTGATGAGATCACGATCTTGGAGAGGCGTATCTCACAAGAAATAGACTGGGTGAGAAGGTCTTCCATGGGCCCCCTGGCACAGGCAAAGAGCCCAGATAACAGACCCAAGCACACCGAGTACACTGAGTGCAATAAAGGGGTGACCAGCGAAGGAGAGTTCTCTGTGAATCCCGATCCTGATTTGATTAACTCCAGCTCCCACACTAGTACGAAGGACCGCAGTGATTTTGTCGATCTGAGTCTGCTAAATTTACCACCAGTCCAACCTTACCCCAGCTCCCTCCCCAATCCCGAACATGCTCCCGTCGTGGATATCACTAACAACAGAGATCCTATGCAGGGGGCAAGGGAAGGAGCAATCCCCAAAAGGAAAAGAGGGGCACAAAACAACGGGGCAAGGAAGGCAAAAACCCCGAAGCTCAATCCTACCTTGGAGATTATTAGTCCCGGATTGAGCACATCGGGGAACTTGCCCACGGACAGAGCTGAAGCTATGCCTATTGAGATCCCGGTTATAGAGGCAACGGATCTTATTATCACGAATCCTTTTGAGACCTCTTGTGCAGATATCACTCTTGCCGATATTGGATCCCTCTTGAGGTCTTTACTAAGTCCTCTAGAAGCACGATTAATTAAAATGGAAGCCAGGCTAGTGAACATAGAGAAATCGACGGTGCAACTAGGCGACAATTTCAAAGTACATAGCGTAGCAGATATCAAGGGTGGTAGAGGGGGGGCAGAAACAAAGAACAATAGGGGTGTCTCAGTTATCACCAAGGCAGGCATTAGTGCAGTACCACCAGCCCAACTGGCCAAATCAACTCCCTCCCATAGTACGACCACGCAGTCAAAAATTAATGCTCGTATCCCCAACCAGCCTATAGCTCAACTGAAGCAAATATCCCCTTCTCAAACTACGTCCAAACACTTTACGGATAACACTCCCGTTCTTAGCCAACCACACAAACCAGCAGCACCAATTGATGAGGTAGTAGGCAATGCTAATAAGGCAAGAGTAGTGAACTTGCCGCCGGAGGCGAGCCCGTATACAGTAATCTTAGTGGGGGTACCCGAGTTAATAACCACTTCTAAAGAATCAACCGCCTCCTTAAAGAACAAGGTGTTAAGTTGGCTATCAATGTTCAGATCTCTCCCGCAAGGTGTTTCGTGCAAGGTGCTCATGGTTAGAAGGGTCCCATGGGTGGGTAGTACAAGAAAATCCATCAAAGGAGACTGCATCCTGATTAGTTTCAGAGATCCCATGATTGTCTCCCACATTTGTGGATGGTGCCCCGATGACCAGGGGAGCAACATCCAGTCCCTACCCCTCTCTTTCTTTTACCCCCGGCTGACATACACATGCGAGGAGGAGGGATGGGGTAGACCCTTGGAGAGGGTGGGAGGGTGGGACACCAGAGGGAGAGGAGACTTTCATCCCTCAAGAACCCTACAACAAGCACACTTTACACCATATACGGAGGAGGAGGGTTGGGAACCGAGTCACGGGAGGGGAGGCGTTTGGAGGGGTAGAGAGAGAGGAGCTTATCGCCATCCTGCAGCCCACCACCCTACATATCTTCCCACATTTAATAGGTATAGTTACTTGGACATGGTAGATTGACAGTCCATCTGTAACCTTAGTGAGCAATACTACTATCCAAGGGAAGGTGTGGAGCCAGATACCACATCCCCCATATCTACTACGGATCCAACACTAGAGACTGGGTACCCCAACGTTCCACTACACAGCAAGGAGGTCAATCAAACTACTGTTCGAACTACTGTTGACCCCCCCCTTACAACCAGGGATCTAGGTGAAATATCGGGGGGGTCGTCCCAAAAAATTAGGACCCCGGGCACTGCCATTGATAACATTCCCTCCTTACCCCAAGCTTCGCACTCAAGGTCACCATCGCTGAGGATGGTATCATGGAATGTGGCTGACCTGGGCAACAAGCTGGATCAACAGGAATGGACTGCTTTTATTGACTCCAAAGATATATGCCTGTTCCAAGAAACCTGGGCGAGGGACGAGTCCTCTCGCCAAGGCTTTGTGGCATTTTCCATTCCGGCAAAATGGGGGGGCAGAGGCAGTCCTTCTGGAGGCCTTTCAACCTGGGTAGCTACTCACCTGGGTTGTCAGGCCGTACGTCTCCCCCTGGCCTCAGAGGATATACTAGTGGTGTTGTTGGAATGGGCAAACTCCCGTAGACTCGCCGTGATAAATGTATATTCAAGGCCGGTAAATATATCTCGGGAATCACCTACTATAGAGGAATTGTCAGCTTTCCTCTGTGAAATCCCTGAGGGGACTCCATTTGTGGTAGGTGGGGACTTGAACTCACACTTTGAGCCCCTTGCAGGCCTGCAAGAGGATGCAAGGTGGTCAGTTCCCTCCACGGTGGCTCCTCCCCCCAGAGCTTGGACCCCTCTTGCCTTACAGATCACTGCTCTAACCCTTAAACATGGGGTCAGAGCTCGCAATAGGCGCTTTAAATCTGATATTCCGAGTAAATGCACCTATAATAGAGTAGGCAGAGAGTCACGTCTGGACTATGTCTTAGTGCAATTGTCCATGTGGTCGCATATCATAGACTTCAGGGTGACAGAAAGATCTGACAGCGACCACAATGCCCTAAAACTAGACTATGCTCTCCCTGGCCAGGAGGGCAGGGGCTATGCTACGGTGGTGTCAAATACAGGGCTTCTCCTGGAAAATAACAGAAGGAGAATAAGGTGGGAAAAATTAGTTACTAGTAGAGAGAACCTCCCAAGACTTTATGCCAGACTTATTCCATCATTGGAAAAAGTGGGCAAACTAAGCGAGAAATCCAGTAGCCAGGAAACCCACAATTTACTGTATTTGGCACATGAAGAGCTCATCAGCACCTTGGCGGCAGACCTCTTTTCTGAGGGTCAAAGTAGAGGTGGCGGGAAACACCGCATTACATGGTATAATGCCACATGCTGCAAGGCGAAGGGAGATCTCCTGTCTTGTATTAAGGAGGGCAAAAGCAGACTGGAGACACAGGCTAGAAGAAGGGTCTACAAGAAACTTGTCACCCAGGCTAAGATTGAGTGGGATCAGGTTAAATGGGAGGAACTCTCTTGTACGCTAGCTGCGTAAGACTATCGCAAGTTCTGGCGAATTGTTAATACGGGATCCGAGCATTTACCATCGGCTATAGAACCGAATATTGCACCAAGTGTATGGCAAGAGCACTTCCAGTCCCTCTATACAGTGGAAGCGGGGGCTTTATGCCACCTATCCCCAACTATACCTAGCCACCCCGAGGGGGACCCCTTCACAGAAAAAGAGGTGCGAGCTGCTATTGCGGGACTGTCATCAGGCAAGGCTCCTGGGTTGGATGGCCTCCCAGGTGACCTATTCAAACAAGAGCCCGATGTATGGGCCCCTTACCTATTGACAATATTTAATGCTGTTTTGATTGGTATGGAGGTTCCTAGTACTTGGCTGGGCGCAGAGGTTGTCCCCATATTTAAAAAGGGTTCGCCTCTGCTCCCAGCCAACTACAGGCCCATCAGCCTAATAGACGTGTCCCAGAAGCTTTTTGGCAGTCTTATACTAGATCGTCTCCAGAATTGGCTCGAGGAAACTGCCACTCTGAGCCCATATCAGGCGGGATTTAGGAGGGGAGTGTCCACAACTGATCAGATATTCCGCCTAAACCTTATTTACTGGAGGACTGCACTAATCGAGGGGGGCAGCTTATACACGGTCTTCGCGGACTTGCGATGCCGCCTTCGATTTGGTGCCAAGATCCAAACTATGGAGCGTGCTCGCTGACTTAGGGGTCCCGGTAGACATTCCTGCCATCCTAATGAGATTACACCAGAACAATTTTGCACGTGTCAGGTGCGGCAGAAATGGTAATCTAACTGAAAGATTCCCAGTTGATAGAGGGGTAAGACAGGGCTGTGTGCTCGCACCGACCCTGTTCTGCCTCTTTGAGAACGGGGTTATTGCCCACCTGACCAGGATTGGTGACATTGATGCTCCCAAACTGAATGGCAGTAGGGTGCCCACTATCATGTTTGCGGACAACACCCTGCTGCTATCAAAATCCCCCATGGGAATACAACGGGTACTCGACGGGTTTCTGGAATTTTGTACGGAGAGGGGTCTTGAGATCAACGCTTCTAAAACAAAATACATGATCCTAAACCCCACCCCTACAACACGCCCTAATCCTTTGCTTGGTTTGGTGCGATTGGAGCGGGTCTCTACATTTGAGTACCTAGGAGTAACTTTAAATGAGAATCTGACATGGGGGACACACCAGATTAAGGCAAACATGAATCCGGTGCAGTTAGTGGGTGGCATCACTAGGATGGTGCAAGCAGGCGAGACACCAAAATGTACTTTTTTTTCTATTCTGAATTTAAAAGCGGTATCGGGATGGGTTTGAAGGGCAGAAAATAAAAGTGAACTATGAAGCAGGTTAAATGTATGGCCTGGAATGTGGCAGACCTCAATAGTGCAACTAAGAGACAGCTAGTCCATGAGGAATTACGAATGTATCAGCCCCACTTGGTCTTCTTAACAGAAACCCATCTCGCCTATAAGGATCGAAACATGTTGAAACAATTAGGATATAATAATATTATCTGTACTACTCAATCTGTATCTATAAAAGGAGTGGGCATACTAAAAGATAAGAGGTTTCACTGTAGCGTGACTAAGACTCAATCTGATCAATGGGGTCGTTGGGCATTGGCACAGTTCGTATTAGGGGCAGAAAGTTTGTGGCTTGTGCAAAATATGGCCCTAATGTGGACGATCACCTTAATCTAGAATTATTAAATTGGAAGGGTGAAAAACTGTTTATGGGAGACATTAACTGTGTAATAGATTATGGTATAGACTCTACGGGGAAAGGTAGTAGTATTAGAATGCGAAAGACCCGGGCTGTAATACTTCAGTTGGCAAGGCTTCAGTCGGTTAAGGATGTATGGAGGTATTTGAACTCAGCCATACCGGTGTATACATTCTATTCAGCTCCCCATAAATCATTTTCTAGGATAGACATGGCCTGGGTGTCGGGCAGTTTAATTTTAACATCTGATATGGGAATATGTCCCTGGGTCACTTCAGACCACAACCCCATCATTTTATACTTTCAGGTTGAAGCAGAGAAAAGGGAAAGTAGACTGTTCTCTTTTCCTAGGTATGCGAATATCTTGTTAAAATGGCCGAACAACTTGAGGAATTTTTTAGAGAGAATATGAGGACAGCATCTCCTCTAATTGTCTGGGATACTATGAAAGCCTATGTCCGTGGTATTACACAAAAATATATTTTATTACAGAATAAAAAACGCAAAGGGGAAATGGAGATAAGGGTGAATGCTCTGCGCATTATTGAGAAACAGCAAGTCGAAGCAGTAATAAATGCCCAGAGGAATCAGGATAGTTTGCTCCTGTCATTAATAGATGCAAGAACCATGGTGAAGTAGTTACTCAGGGACAAAATTGCAGCTAATTATAAGAAACATCGATTAAAACAATATGAGTATGTGGAGCATATAGGGCAGATGCTCGCTTATCAGACAGCGGATGCGTCAGCTAAAACAAAGATAAGTGCAATTAAGGCTATGGATGGGCTTTTGTATACTGAATCCACAGGTATTTTGGAGCAGTTTTTGTTGTTCTATAAGCAGTTGTATTCACTTACTTGGATATAAAACCAAGTGGAGATTGTCGGTAGTAGCAACGGAGGAAGCTTCTATGCTAGATAAGACTGTAACTATGGAAGAAGTGGAGATGGAGATTTCAGCATTGCAAATGGGGAAGGCTGCTGGAGATGACTCAATACCATTAGAATTTTATAAATATTTTAAAAAGATTTTGCTCTTGCCTTTCAGTAGGGTAATACAATGGGTGTCTACTAGTGGGCAGGTACCGGAGTCGTGGTGTATGACACAAATGGTATTTTTTCTAAAAAAGGGCAAACCACTGACTGAATGTGGATAATACCGGTCTATATCTTTAATTAATGCGGATGCCAAGATATTTTCAAAAATCTTGGCAACTCGATTGGCTCCATTAATGCCACAATTAGCCTCTGTGTGATAGCATGGATTTATCATGGGTAGGGACACTACCTTGCATGTAAATATGGCTATTGGAGCGTTTAACTTTGCGGGGAAAAAAAAAGATTGACTTCGGTATGATTCTTTTAGATGCCGAAAAGGCTTTCGGCCGGGTGAGGTGCAAGTTTTTATGGGCTGTACTGATCAAGGCCGGCTTTGGATCACAATTCCGGGCTTGGGTCCAGGCTCTATATAGTAAGCCACAGGCAAAGTTATCTTACATGGGTACTCGCTCCACATCATTTAGAATTCTATGCAGGACTAGGCAGGGGTGTCCCTTGTCTCCATTATTGTTTGCTCTATATATAGAGCCATTTATGCGCATGTTACAATCTTGTATGCATAATCATATTAAGCCACTGGAATTGGCGAATTCCAAACTTAAGATCACAGCATATGCAGATGACATTGCGGTCTATGTAATTAATCCAGGTGAGGCCGTGATAAGCATCCAGGAAGAAGCAGAAAAATTTGGCGATGTATCGGGGTACAAATTGCACGCTAACAAGACCCAAGTGCTCACCAATTTTGGGATCCAAAATTCAATTATCGGGTCTTGTACTACTGCGACTTTTCTGGGGGGTAAAATTACTGCTAAAGTCAATCAGATTGTCGACTTAAATTATGTACCGCTTTTGAATGATACTATTAAATTGCTAAAAATCTGGCATAAGTTCACTATAGGGTTACTAGGCAGATGTAACCTCATAAAAATGAAAATACTCCCTAAGTTTTTAGATTTGTTTTGGTCTATACCTTTAAAAGTCTCCAATATATATTTTTTTTAAACTTGAGGGGATCTTTAGTAGTATTATATTGGGTTATAAGAGACCTAGGAGGGCAATCGACTTGCTCAAATCGCCATTTCAGCAAGGCGGACTTGGCTATCCAGATTTCAAAATGCACTTTTGGGCTGCCTTTACAGGTCGTTTTCGTAGCTTGTTGGGCCTAGATAACACAGATTACATTTTTAGTTTTATTTTAGGCAGCCAGAGGGATACGTTTCTATATGGTATTAGAGATCCAAACTATTTTAAGAGAGTTAGGTTCAAGACGGTCAGAGATACTGTTTCTATTTGGCAAGCTATGGCTGATAGTTCTAAATTGCAAGCATATCATGGAAAACTTCCATTATGGGGGAATCCTCTGTTTCCCGAAGTCTTCCATGATCAACCGGGTAAACTTTGGGCCAAACATGGAATCACTTGTTTAGGTGACATATATGATGAGAATGGAATCAAGTCATTTGAAAGCTTACGGTTAGTTTTTAAACTTCCTACTCATTTCGTTTTTAAGTATCTACAGATTAGAGACTATCTGGCCCAAAATTTGGAGGCAAAATTAACATGGCACTCAATTATCTGGGACTGTCTGTATGGAGGAATAACCAAATCCTCAATAGGGTTAATGTATGAACATTTATATAGTTTCAGATTAGATTGCAGTTAGAAATAAGCATGACATTGGAGCCAAGCTTTGGGTATCAGCGTTACACCGGGAGTGATCAAAAAGGCTCTTGGCCAGGGTAAAGATTCAGTTCACTCTGTAAGTCTACAACTTCAGCAATTACGTACTACTTGTATGCTATACCATACCCTGGCCAAAATAACTAAATGGGCGCAGGGAAACATGACGGGGGATAAGATCAGATGTCCTAAATGTGGATTATACGCTGCCAATTTGTTGCATATGTTTATTGAATGCCCAGAGCTTAGGGGCTATTGGCAGGGAATCGAATAGCTACTCCAGCTTAACCCCTTCCATACTGGTGACGAACCCCAGCCGTCACGCTCCACGGTGCTCGTGTGCGGATGACGGCTGGGGTTCGTCACGGTCCCGCCCTGTTTGTTCCGCGGCCGTACACGGTGGGGAATCGCGGCCGCACGGAAGGGGTTAAACTAGGTTTGGACTCTCCACTCAATAATTAGGAAATATTACTTGGGTATAAGGAGGATAACCCGGCAGTTGCCTGTCTGTTTTCAATTTTGATGGCGGCTGCCAGATTGGCCGTGGCTCGGGCGTGGGTCTCTAAACAACCGCCCTCTGTTGAGGATTGGTGGTCCATTATTAGAGAGACGTATGGATTAGAGGCAGCCCTGGCTAAGGCAAGGGGGATTTGCTCCTTAGTTAAGTTAGAAACATTGTGGAGACCATTGATTTTGGATGGAATAATCTAATTATTGACAGTTTTGTATGAATTTGTGGTGTATCCCCTATATAACAATTCTCGTTTGTTTCTTATTTTCTTTTTCATGGATGTTTTCGCCTAATGTGTAAATGTAAAAACTTTCAGTGGATTTTCTCTTTTTTTTGTTATTGGTGTTTATATGTGCCTATTTTGATGAAAATAAAAAATGTAAAAAGAAAATTAAAAAAATGTATTTCTTAAAATACACATAACAATAGTTGTAAGGATTAATTTAATAAATGTGTTATAGGAATTAAAATAAGTTTTATTTAAATATAATTTATTCATTTAGGTTTATAATACACAAGTAAAAGTAACAACAAATTAAAAAATATAAAAACATCTAAATAACAATGATGAATTCAACCCAGATCTGTGACTGGGGGTGAGTGTCTGAAAAGTTTCAATGCTCCATTCATCATCTCCTTGTGTTTGCTTTGTTTGCCCTAAGTTGGCAGGGTATGCCCAGATATGGCCCCCTTGCTCACTTTGCCACTGGATTTAAGCTAGCCTGGCTGATGAGGGGTGTTACCCTGAAACCGGTCACAGGATGCTTGTTTCCGGTCCAGGGAAGACCTTGCTTGGCAGTTCGGGCTTGACTGTTCCCATAAGGCACAGGGTCAAGACTGATTTGCATATACATGGGTCTGGACTGGGGTGGCGAAGTGAGCTAAAGGATGATGATGGATTCAACCAGATCTGTGACTGGGTGTGAGTGTATGAAAAGTTTCAGTGCTCCGTCCATCATCTGCTTGTGTTTGCTTTGTTCACCCTAATTTGGCAGAATATGCCCATACGTGGGTCCCTTGCTCACTTTGCGACTGGATTCAAGCTAGCCTGGCCGATGAGGGGTGTTACACCGAAACTGGTCCCAGGATCCTTGTTACCGGTCCAGAAAAGACCTGGTTTGGCAGTTCAGTCTAGACTGTTCCCATGAGGCATAGGGTCAAGACTGATTTGCATATAGTTGGGTCTGAACTGGGGAGGCAAAGTAAGCTAAAGAACAATGATTGATTCAACCCAGATCTGTGACTGGGGGTGAGGGTCTGAAAGATTTCAGTGCTCCAGCCATCATCTTCTTGTGTTTGCGTTAATTCCATGCTGCCTGCCCTGAATGCCCTGATATTCTGACACTCACAATCAACCACACTGACCTTGCCAGTTACTGTGCCTTACTGCTTACTATGCTCCTGATGACTGCTGCATGGCGCTGAATTGTTTTCTTGGTCGCTCCTGGCATCTGCAGCTTTATTCGCCATCATCTTTTATGAGACTGGCCACCGGCCTGCTCATACCGCCCTCTAGGCCATAGGGGAGTGGCAGGGCCACTTCTCGGTACCCTAAAGGACAGACCACAGTGAGGTGTACATAGTGGGGCCCTCTCCTGGGGAATTGAGCACACAGTCACTACACAACCTACGTTGGATCTGCATGGCCTGTCTGTGCCCCCCCGAAACTGCCTTTTGATGGTGTGGCGGCACCTGGACGCAACACTGAATACTTAATGCACATCTGCCCACTGCTAACAGCCAGTTGACGTGGCTCCCCAATTGTCCTGAACGGCCACTAAGATGGGGAAAACTGACATGAAACACGTAAAATTATCCTTTGATCAGCGCCGGCTCACGTGCACGATGAAAGCACCAATGGTGGATTGCCTCCCCTGCAAAAGAAGTGGTGCGGGCACTCCTCAGGAACCAGACATTCAAGCAGTGTTTCTAGATTTTAAACAGCCTATCTGCCATTGACACCAAAAACGATCTTCTAGCCATCAGGTTCGATTGCCTCAAGGAGAGGGTTAACAGCAATGGAGATCGCATCACTCAACTTGAAAGCTGCACATCAAAGATCAAAGTCGACAGAGAGATGATGAACAAGAAGATGCTACAGAAGGATAAAGTCTTAGAAGTCATCTGAAATAAAAATGTGGACCTCGAGGCGCGTTTGTGCTGGAACAATCTGAGGATCAATGGCATTCCTGAATCCACTGCGATGGCTCGCATGGAACATTATGTTGAAACAATGCTGCCAGCAATCTTCGGTGAGTCGCTCTCTGCCATGCTGATGGTCGAGAGAATGCACAGATCGTTGGGTATGTGCCCCCCACTGGGTACCCCTGCATGTCCCATAATTGCCCGTCTCTTGAATTATAGGGACAGAGTCACAGTCCTGCGACTTGCTATACACCAACCAACTCTCTCCTATCAAGGCTCAACTGTCTCCTTCTACCTGGATATCACGGCGGCTGTGCAGGCAGCCAGGAGAGACTTCATGCCTGTTTAATGCTATCTCCTGCACACAGACGCCAAGTATTCCTTTTTGAACCCCGCTAATCTTTGCATCGTTCATACTAGGAATACCACATTCTTTACTGATCCTAAGGTGACTGCCAAGTTTGTTAAAGATATCCCCCTTAAGGCCTCTAGATCACATGCTAAGTGTAACGATGCTGAGAATGGTCATCTTAGCGAGAATGACTAACATTTACGTTTTAATGAATGCTGCACTGACCCAGCTTGCATTGCACTGTTACCTCAAAGTAGCTAGATGTCAATACCGAAAATGATTCATGTTACTGCTCTGAGGCTACTGGATGAATGCCTTGATATGTCATAGCTGACCTGCTAGCTGATGGGCGTACATAGTCACCCTATTCACGCTCTGGTCACCCTGCTCTTCTGCAGCTGGGAGTTTGCCGCGACTCTAACTTGCCCCTCTGGGATGATTCCCAATTGTATCCCCTTAAAACTGATCTTCAGAGTCGTGGAAACAATAGATAGATATTTTACTCAGTCATTCGTGCATGCTTCGTTTCACCAGAGGTGCAGAAAAATAGATAGACGGGTGTTTTCAATAAAGAGTATTTATTGAACAGTCTTCTTTCTCATGCAGAAGAAATGAGTTGCTACAATCGTAATACTGGTTGCAAAGTATAATGCGTACAGTAAGAAGAGTATTATGAAATAATACTGTAAAAGCATTGTATGGTTCCTAGACCATGGATAAATACATACATAAATAACAAAGGCTAAAAAGTACTCAACTGGTGCTTCTAAAATACGCCTACCCCTATGTACCTAACCTAAGTCTAGTACAAGGGAAGAAGTAAGAGAGGTGTAGCATAAATTTAGTATTCTTTGCCAAGAATCTATCCAAGATTTCTCTTAGGTTCTAATCAGCTCCGTACCTTGGTTTAGAATGAGGGAGGTCTGGTATCTCTCTGTCTCCGGACTCGATTTCCCAACAACCCCCGTGGGTAGCTTGGAAACCCTGGAGCTGGATTTCTTGGCAAGAGAAAAGACAGCGTCTCTCTCAGTGCATCTCCTGGAGGGTCGGCTTCCTTCGGCACTTTCTGTAGCAGGATGCGTCAGTCAAGTAGATAGTCGAACTGCTCCAAAGAACCGTGTGTTTGTTATTGCAAGTGTAGGCATATTTATACCTTGATGGTGCCGAGATTGACGTAAAGGTGGACATATTAACGTCATCAAAGCGTCTCAGTTCTTTGAAAACTCCATGAGTTCTCGGACAAGTCAGTGTTCAAGCAAGGGGAAGTCCCAGCAGCTGAAGCCGAGTTTTCCAAGAAATCGTTGTGGATTTTTGGAACTAGTGGAAGTAGCCATGCCATATTTGGACTGCATAAGCTATGTCTAAATATGGTTATGATTTCTATGCCTTTATAAGGATGTGGTGATTTATACCTATACAGGGGCATGAATCGGGAAAATTACACTAGGGTCCTAAAGTGCTATACAACACCCACTCCACTTTATTATGTTCAACATTACTAAGTTCAAGCAATAAAACATATTCTGAAGCATGTGTTTACAATCCCACCCAAAAATACATAAAAATGCATTTGAAAGTGGCTGCACACGAAAAAATTAGCATTTGTATAGTACTGCACGCATTTTAAAAGCAATGATTTCATTTCAATCATGTAGCATGTTGTTAGTATTGCTAACTGAATGAATCATAAACCATTACATTTATGAAATGGCTCGAAATACAGAAAAAAGGTCGAGAAAATCCCAAAACAGAATATATAAACTATTTTGGTTTCTTGATAAGGTCAATATTGTTTCTAGGAAGTGTTCAAAGAATTCTTGTTCTCTAAGAATAGTTCCACTTTAAGCAGATTGCTTGGTGCCAAAGTTCATTTTTGGAAAAAAGTCAAATCAAATCGTAGAAAAATAGAGTTCCAAAGCTAGAAGTGTTTGTTTTAAAAACCGAAGGTCGAATTCAAAACTGATAGAACGCTGTGTGCTAACTTTAAAAGTTATTCGTGGTGCCTGGAGAAAACATTAAATCGTCTAGGCTGGCAAAGAAACTGTCTACCACAGTAGATGAAAGTTAAACAACTTCACTAAGTAGATCAATTGTACACAGATGAGAAGCATCGCCGTCAGCGTCAGTCGCATTAGCAATGTTCGTAGTCAATGGTACCTGTGTGCCTGTTGGTCCGCGTACCTCACCTTCAGCTGGAATTGCCGTTATCGGACCCAGTAAGGTGTCAACATCCGTTGGCATAGCTGATGGAAGTGTTAGACAGATATCCAACACACATTCCTCTCCACAAAGCAGGCATCGTAGAACCTGATTGGTCTGAATGACAGGAACCATGTTGTATTCAGATCTCTCAAAGAGCCAAGCCAAGAATCTGTGTTATGCGTTCACGATACTGCATTGCCAGAAGAGCGTTCTCCATGGTAGTTTGGGTATCGCTGGTGACTGGACTTGCTAAAATGGAGCAGGAGGAATAAAAATAGTATCCCTGCTATGAGTCCCAAGACAAGAGGCAGGCCGCCGAACAGAGTGCACGAAGTTAGGAAAAATGCCTAGAACTGCTACAAAGGGTGCTAACAGTCCCGAAAAAATCGTCTTAAATACATGTACAGTACCACTGGTATCAGACATGTTTAAAATACGACCTAACATTTCTGTGAAATGTATGGGGCAGTTTGTTGATAATAATGCATGTATCTCCGTAGAGGACCTTGCAATTTGTAGATCATACGTCTCTCTGGACGAGGTCAGTGGCACAGTTTTTTGAAAAAAGAATTCTGCTTAAAGTATCAATTTGTATAGAAGAGATGTTCAGTGAAGGCCATAGTGGCAACTCCCGCCTGTCATAGTTTTTGGAAACAATACTTGCGTACAACAAGTGACCCTGGCGTACACAATAACGAGATAGGTTGTTCCTGGCATCATTCCACGACAGCTGTGATCATTCAGCATTGCGTAACTCCCATTGGAAAGCTGCCTAAAAATTGGATCTATCACTGCTGCCGGGGAACCCTGCAGGTGGCATGATAAGTTGTTTGAAGAACCATCACAGGTTCCATGTAAATTAATGCCTTAACATAGAAGTGTACCGCGTAATCTGGTATTGCAATTTTTACCTCTAAGAAATACCTCCTTTTCCACACTCCAACATTTGTGTGTGTATGGTAAATCCCAGGTCGACTTTATGTATTCTTTACCCAACCTTTCATACAGGATTGCTGGTATGTGTTTTAAGCAATACTGAAACTGGAAAATCGTCACTGGTATCGTGATGGTGCCATGTATTATTTATTTATTTATTTATTTTTACAATTTATACAGCGCGAACAATTGCCGTAGGCGTCTCGGCGCTTGAAACAGTGCATAGAATTCCCCACCGAGGCTGTAGACAGTTATTCTTGAGAGAACAGCCAGGTCTTTATTTTTTTGCGAAATTGCATCAGTGATGGGCTTTCTCTGATGGCTACTGGCAGGGAGTTCCAAAGTCTAGGAGCGGCCACCAAGAAGCGCCTATCGCCCCAAATGACTGTTTTGGTTCGCGGTACCAGCAAAAGATTGAGATTGTTGGATCTAAGAGATCTGGTGGATAAATGGATCCTAAGATGGGTTTTGAGAAAGTGTGGGCCCTGATTATGCAATGCTTTATAAACAATACAAAGGGTTTTAAACTTGATCCTGTTCCGGATCTTGAGCCAATGAAGATCTTTTATGGTCTCCGAGATTGGCGTGAACTTTGGAATTCCAGACAGGAGGCGGGCTGCAGCGTTCTGGATTGTCTGCAGTTTGTTGGTCACTCTAGCCTGGGCATTGATGAGTAAGCCATTGCACTAATCGAGGGAAGACAACACCAAGGAGCTTACCGGTGTCTTTCCTGCTCCAACTGGCAGGAACGGCATAATTTTCTTTATCAGCCTGAGTTTGTGATAGGCAGTGGCTGCTGTTTTATTTGCTTGGGCCATAAAATTCAGATTCTCGTCAAAAGTCACTCCGAGATTTCTGACAGTGAGAACAGGTTTTGGGGGGGTGCCATACATTGGTGGCCACCAGGTGGTAGACCAACCGGGTGAGAGATGTCCAAAATGACTACCTCCGTTTTAATTTTAAGCAATTAGAGGCCATCCATTCTCCAATCGCTTGCATGCCCCCTTGGAAATTTTCTGCTACCCTCTCTCCATCACCATTAATGGCCAGCACAAGCTGTGTGTAATCTGCATACGAAGTGAGGCTCATCCCGTGGGCCTTGATGACAGAGGCCAAGTCCGACACATATATATTAAATAGTGTCGGACTTAGGGATGAGCCTTGGGGTACACCACATGGCAGTGAGAGCTTGTCAGATTGAAAATGCCCCAATGTGACCACCTGCGTTCTCCCCGCTAAAAAGGATGAAAGCAAGTTCTTTGCCACGTGGCGAATACCCATCTTTCCGACACGGTCCACCAAAATCTTGTGGTCGACCGTGTCGAAAGCTGCAGATAGATCGCGCAGTACCAGTATCGCTGTTCCTCCCTGGTCCCGGATCACTCGGATATCCTCAGTTGCTTTAATTAGGGCAGTCTCAGTGCCGTGGCATTTGCGAAAGCCGAATTGGGTATTGTCCCATTATCCATTCAACAGCTGGTTTCTCAGAAACAGTTAATGGTAATCTCTCCAGTTTGTCTATGCTCAGCACCGTATAGTCTGCTCCCCTTTGTGCCAAAGAGATTTGTTTATCTGTAAGGTTAAATCCAGTAAACAATGACGTGGTGTTGATTAGACTCCGAGGCACATAGCCGGAACGAAGGTTTTGTAACGACCAGCCTAGCAGCATTATAGAACACATTTGAGACTGGCCATGTTGTAACATTAGCAAGTCCTGTTCCATTATGTCCATGGCAGAGGATTCAATGCTATCCAAAGAATAAATTCTGTACGACAAAGTTGTTAACCCATTGTCAACTACAGAGAGAGCTTTCTCTAAATTAATACGATCAATTTCCCGTATTCGTTCTGCAGTTTCCATTTGTGTGACTTTCCATGCTTCATTATACGCAGCGTATATACCGGCGTATATGAAACGTTTATGACGTTGTTTGCGAGGTCCCATTAAGAATTCTCTCAAATCAATGCCATCTTTAAGTAAAGTTAAGTGTTGTTTTATATCTGGGAGCGTAGATTTTTGTAGCCACTCAAGGCACAGTTTTCCTACACTGTAAGTTGTTATTATCCCTGGATGTTGTCGCTGGACATATCTTGGATCTGGCCTAGTTACTGTAAACCCCTGTGTCTTGTTCAGGAATCTATCTTGACAGTTATTCATGTCTGTGGGCCAGATTAACCATTTTTTCCAATCAGTATTACTTCTGTTTTGTTGTAAAATATAATTTACGTCTACCTCCCCATCCGAAGTTCCATTACTCTAAGGTGTGGGTTTTGGTATAGACGGTTTGTTTAAATCTTTTATCTTAGTCAGGCCAAGACAAGGGGGTCGATTCCGATCCGGTAAAAAGCGCTCTGAATTGCCGTTCGGAGCGTTTTTCCCTGTACGAATCGTACCCGTAAGCGTCCCCGTACGAATCAGCAAGTACGGTCCCAACCAAAAGTGTCACTTCGTACGCCTCGTAAAAAACGCCGTACAAATCGAAAGTCCATACGAATTGCAGTCGGCTGACGCCCCACGCTACGTCTGAACGTAAATAGACCGCGTCTTCCGAACCAGGAAGTACGATCCGTGTTGAACACACTCCGTACGGCTCTTTTTCTACGAGAACTCAAAACTACCGTAAAAACAGACTCCGGCACGAACCGCACCCTGGTACGCAACAAGCAGGACATGAACGCCATCGTCCGTGTCATCCCAATCCTGTACGGCCACCACCTCGTACATAGAAACCGACGACGGCGCAGAAGGTGAGTACAACGAAGTCCAACATACCTGTACGTGGTGCCACACACGCACATCTCCATTGCACGACTGTAATGTCTGGGTACGTTGCACTGCACACTCCCGCACATCACCAGTGTAATACGGAGACGTGCCGCACCTACGTCATTGACCTCGGGGTACGGTACATCACCGCACATCAACAGTGTAATACGGAGACGTGCCGCACCTACGTCATCGACCTCGGGGTACGGTACGCCACCGCACATCAACAGTGTAATACGGAGACGTGCCGCACCTACGTCATCGACCTCGGGGTACGGTACGCCACCGCACATCAACAGTGTAATACGGAGACGTGTGCACCTACGTCATCGACCTCGGGGTACGGTACGTCACGCACATCAACAGTATAATACGGAGACATGCCGCACCTACGTCATCGACCTCGGGGTACGGTACGCCACCGCACATCAACAGTGTAATACGGAGACGTGCCGCACCTACGTCATCGACCTCGGGGTACGGTATGCCACCGCACATCACCAGTGTAATACGGAGACGTGCCGCACCTACGTCATCGACCCCGGGGTACGGTACGCCACCGCACATCAACAGTGTAATACGGAGACGTGCCGCACCTACGTCATCGACCTCAGGGTACGGTACATCACTGCACATCAACAGTGTAATACGGAGACGTGCCGCACCTACGTCATCGACCTCGGGGTACGGTACGCCACCGCACATCAACAGTGTAATACGGAGACGTGCCGCACCTACGTCATTGACCTCGGGGTACGGTACATCACCGCACATCAACAGTGTAATACGGAGACGTGCTGCACCTACGTCATCGACCTCGGGGTACGGTACGCCACCGCACATCAACAGTGTAATACGGAGACGTGCCGCACCTACGTCATCAACCTCGGGGTACGGTACGCCACCGCACATCACCAGTGTAATACGGAGACGTGTGGGACATACGTCTGCTATGTCAGTGTAAGTGTAAGAGGTGTGTAGAAAACACACCCAGCAGTGCCCAGCATTAGAGTGTGTGTGTGGCTAAGACCCCCACCAGTGCCCAGCATTAGAGTGTGTGTGTGGCTAAGACCCCCACCAGTGCCCACCAGTGCCCAGCATCAGAGTGTGTGTGTGGCTAAGACCCCCACCAGTGTCCACCAGTCCCCAGCATCAGAGTGTGTGTGTGTGGCTAAGACCCCCACCAGTGCCCACCAGTCCCCAGCATCAGAGTGTGTGTGTGGCTAAGACCCCCACCAGTGCCTAGCATCAGTGTGTGTGTGGCTAAGAACCCCACCAGTGCCCACCAGTGCCCAGTATCAGAGTGTGTGTGTGGCTAAGACCCCCTCCAGTGCCCACCAGTCCCCAGCATCAGAGTGTGTGTGGGCTAAAACCCCCACCAGTGCCCAGCATCAGAGTGTGTGTGTGGCTAAGACCCCCACCAGTGCCCAGCATTAGAGTGTGTGTGTGGCTAAGACCCCCACCAGTGCCCACCAGTGCCCAGCATCAGAGTGTGTGTGTGGCTAAGACCCCCACCAGTGCCCAGCATCAGAGTGTGTGTGTGGCTAGGACCCCCACCAGTGCCCAGCATTAGAGTGTGTGTGTGGCTAAGACCACCACCAGTGCCCACCAGTCCCCAGCATCAGAGTGTGTGTGTGGCTAAGACCCCCACCAGTGCCCAGCATTAGAGTGTGTGTGTGGCTAAGACCCCCGCCAGTGCCCAGCATTAGAGTGTGTGTGTGGCTAAGACCCCCACCAGTGCCCACCAGTGCCCAGCATTAGAGTGTGTGTGTGGCTAAGACCCCCACCAGTGCCCAGCATTAGAGTGTGTGTGTGGCTAAGACCCCCACCAGTGCACAGCATTAGAGTGTGTGTGTGGCTAAGACCCCCAACAGTGCCCACCAGTGCCCAGCATTAGTGTGTGTGTGTGGCTATGACCCCCACCAGTGCCCAGCATTAGAGTGTGTGTTTGGCTAAGAGCCCCACCAGTGCCCAGCATTAGAGTGTGTGTGTGGCTAAGACCCCCACCAGTGCCCACCAGTCCCCAGCATCAGAGTGTGTGTGTGTGGCTAAGACCCCCACCAGTGCCCAACAGTCCCCAGCATCAGAGTGTGTGTGTGGCTAAGACACCCACCAGTGCCTAGCATCAGAGTGTGTGTGTGGCTAAGACCCCCACCAGTGCCCACCAGTGCCCAGCATCAGGGTGTGTGTGTGGCTAAGACCCCCATCAGTGCCCACCAGTCCCCAGCATCAGAGTGTGTGTGGGCTAAGACCCCCACCAATGCCCAGCATCAGAGTGTGTGTGTGGCTAAGACCCCCACCAGTGCCCAGCATTAGAGTGTGTGTGTGGCTAAGACCCCCACCAGTGCCCACCAGTGCCCAGCATCAGAGTGTGTGTGTGGCTAAGACCCCCACCAGTGCCCAGCATCAGAGTGTGTGTGTGGCTAGGACCCCCACCAGTGCCCAGCATTAGAGTGTGTGTGTGGCTAAGACCCCCACCAGTGCCCAGCATTAGAGTGTGTGTGTGGCTAAGACCCCCACCAGTGCCCACCAGTGCCCAGCATTAGAGTGTGTGTGTGTGGCTAAGACCCCCACCAGTGCCCAGCATTAGAGTGTGTGTGTGGCTAAGACCCCCACCAGTGCCCAGCATTAGAGTGTGTGTGGCTAAGACCCCCACCAGTGCCCAGCATTAGAGTGTGTGTGTGGCTATGACCCCCACCAGTGCCAAGCATTAGAGTGTGTGTGTGGCTAAGAGCCCCACCAGTGCCCAGCATTAGAGTGTGTGTGTGTGGCTAAGTCCCCCACCAGTGCCCACCAGTGCCCAGCATCAGAGTGTGTGTGTGGCTAAGACCCCCACCAGTGCCCAGCATCAGAGTGTGTGTGTGGCTAAGACCCCCACCAGTGCCCAGCATTAGAGTGTGTGTGTGGCTAAGACCCCCACCAGTGCCCAGCATCAGAGTGTGTGTGTGGCTAAGACCCCCACCAGTGCCCACCAGTCCCCAGCATCAGAGTGTGTGTGTGTGGCTAAGACCCCCACCAGTGCCCACCAGTCCCCAGCATCAGAGTGTGTGTGTGGCTAAGACCCCCACCAGTGTCCAGCATCAGAGTGTGTGTGTGGCTAAGACCCCCACCAGTGCCCAGCATTAGAGTGTGTGTGTGGCTAAGACCCCCACCAGTGCCCACCAGTGACCAGCATTAGAGTGTGTGTGTGGCTAAGACCCCCACCAGTGCCCACCAGTGCCCAGCAGTGCCCAGCCGTTAAATCAAAAACATACTATTGTTAACCTCATTACCATCAGGAGATAGACACAGGTTAACATACCCAAATTTGAACATCACACCAGCTCCCAGGCACACAGCAGTCACAGACATTATCAGACAAATTAAAGTTCAGAAACTGAAATAAATAGCTTTATTCAGCTGGTTCAAAATTGAAAACGCAAATGAGATTCCTTGCTCATAAAAGGCCAATGGCCAGTCCAAACAAGTCAGAATAACAGTTTGTGCCTTCATGGATATGCTCACACCCAAACTTGCCTGCACATGGAGTTCAATCCGCTGTGGTAACTTTGGGGACATCATCTGTGGAATCCTCTGGCACCGCATGGACAGGAGAGGGAAGTACAGGTGGAGTGGGTGCAGGTGTTGTGGATTCATCCACACTGGCCGGTGCATCGCTGAAAGTAGCAAGATAAACTTGGCTGCACACTTCAGCCAGTTCTGAAAAACTACCACCTGAACCCGGGGACACATTGGGGGTGGAGGTAGAGGGCTGTGAGTCTGTTCTCCTGGATCTGTGGATGCGTGTGTGAGGTGTGTCCCCTCTCCCTGTGGGTGTGCCAACATCCTCTTGAGATTGTGTGTGTGGAGATTTGAGCTTCTTCTGCCGCGTGGGTGTGCTGGGTATGTCTGGTGTTGTGTCTGACCTGTGGCGTCTGCGTGTATGTTGGGTAGGTATGGGAGAGGCAGAGGTGGATGGGTCTGAAGGATGGGGGGGGACAGATGCTGTCGGGTGTACAGAGCTGCCGTCAGTGTTGACTCTATGGCAGCCACACTCCGACGTAGATCAGACATGGCAGATGACTTGCCCTCCATGAACGACACCAACTGTGTAATGAGTCGTGTATGTCCATGGAGGACAGTCAACATGGATGTCTGACCTACTACAATCTGCCAGGGTAGGTCCACAGACTCAGCACTGAGGGCAGCTGGGGACACAGGGGCAGGGGCTGCGGTGCCGGGAACAAAGGAGACACGGGGGCTAGCACGGACCCTAGGGACACTAACAACTGGGAGGGTGGAGATGGTACTGGAGGAGGGGAGGCCAGCCAAAGATGAAGAAGTGACCATTGCTGCATATTCCCCCTCCTCCTGAGAGTCTGATTCGGAGCCGTCCACATTGTTAGGATGTGCCATTCACATCATGTGGTCCGGCCTGCAGACTCTCCTCACCCTCCGTGCCACTGCCTCCCTCTGACTCCTCAAAGCAGGTGGCACTGTCGCTGGGTCCCTCTGCCTGGTCCGCGCCTGTGTCTCCTCCAGATTCTGATGATGATGCTGTTGGCAAGGAGAATAAGAAAAACATATCAGTCACCTGTACACATCCGACATATCAGCTACAAATCATTTGGGCACATTTATAAACATGGCATGCATCATGAGTCACATGCCACTGAACTCTGCACAATGCTAAGTTTAGTTTTGGGCAATTGTAAGAGAGACAACGCTCTATGTATAGTAGGATACAAGCAACAGGCAAGGCAAAAACTTGTATGAGAGACACAATGATGAGCCACTGCCTGACAACAGGATAGCTGATGATATACAACAGAGAAAGGGTATTGAGTACACGGGAAGTAATGGCGCTCAGACAATATTAACGTGAATGTTACTATAAATGTAAAAGTAACTGGTGCAAGCAGGGAGGGGGGACCCAAAGAACCCATCAATTTAAATGTGAAAAATCCACATATAAAACTTGAAACACAAAGTCCTGCGCACTCAAATGAAATATAACAAGTAGTATGCTACTATATGTAATTGAAAAAGACAAATGTCCAGCTGTGGTTCCTGGAGTTATATGTATATCTCCTTTTATTAGATCATCACACCATTGGTAAATTTACAGCCAGCCGACACGTGTTTCGTTATAGGTCAGTACAGTCACAGACGTTATAACTCTTCAGGGCTCGATGGCTGGATCCTTTTTTATTATAGGGCCCATGTCCGGTGATAATTCCAACCCGGCAGGGTAACCTTAAAATGGGAAGGTGACGGTATATGGTGTTCCGACAATTTCCTGTAAAATTGATGTAGAGGACGCCAGTATTCCGCGCCTCGGAATCACAAGTATTCAACAGTCCAATATTATAAGACGTAAGATTTCCTTCGTAAAACACCACATGGATACGTGCGGCGTTTCAGCTCCAGGGTCGAGTCACCCTCTCTACACTTTGTGTTTCAGGATAGCTGATGATGCATCACAGTTCATTTGCCCACCCTGCCACCCAAATCCAGACCTGGTCATGTTTGATTCGCTTTGACCTTGTGCCACATGGGAAAAGTCCTGCCTGAACTGCCATGTGATGCCATCCTGGGTCCTGAACCAAGTGTCCCATAACCTCACACTGGCATCACAGCTGTCTACACCCAAAGCCACATTGTGTGGCTGACCATCAATATTATTTACAAACAACATGCAACAAATTTTGAGAATATGCACACACACACTGCCCAGTGTGAGTATGCACAAGCCTAAATTAGTGCACATATACAGTGTGCACCTGTTGCTAACACATGACAATTAGAAAGTGTACAATGGACAAAGGCCACTGAGGCTGGCTCGTGCAGAAAACACATTTTGAGACTCAAGATCAGTGCCAAAATATGAAGAAGGGCAGACACAGTGCACATGTGGTGCTACATGTAAGGTACCAACAGGTGTCACAGACCCCCCTCCAACATGATGATGTGCAAAGGAAGATGCATACCAAGACATTGCACCATAGAAGTACATGTGAAAAACAATCATTAGCCAAAGCGCTGGTCAAATGTGGAGTAGGGCAAGGCATGTAAAGAAGCAGCTGCTGAAACTGGGCCATTCTTATGCCAATGCATAAAGTGCCTGTCTGACCACACGACTCCAACTATTGGAGTGTTACCATACCTTGGAGCACTGCAGGTAGCATGTGACACACATGACAACAAACAGACATGTACCTACCCCCTTCTTGCTGCTGTCCCTGCTGCAACTGCCTATTGAGGTCTGGGAACACCACTTCCGGGACCCGGAGCATGTGGGGGGTGAGGTGGCGGGTGCCGCCATGCCGGCGTGGAGCTTCCAGCTTCAGCTGTACTCTGGCGATGCGGCGAGTCCAGCACCGGATGTCCTGCCACCTCTTCTTGATGTTTCTGAGCCTCCTGCGAGGCCTCCCTCACTCCTGACAGCCCTGGCGATGTCCACCCAGATTTCACCCTTCTCATAGGCAGATACCTGTCACGAATGTAAAGTAAAAGAACATCAGTACACCTGGTCCATGTTTCAAAGACACACATATGTGCACAAAATACTTGAGGACAACAGGGCATCGGATGCTCCACACATTTGCATCATTGTCCAGGAGTATGTGGCCTGTGAGCAAACACAACTGCAGTACATGCCATTTAAAGGCTACAGATGACATGAGGGGTGCAAACCACTCTTTGAGCATGGCACTCACTGAGCAATATATGCTACATCTGGGTGCACTGCAGCACGTGACATGCTGTCACACACCCCACTATAACAAAGAACCCTCTTGAAACAACACTGTACACCCTGGCACTCACTCCCAACAGCATAGCATCTATCCACTATACATACACAGTGGCTATAATGTCACACACACAACAGGTGCACACTTCAAGGTATTGCACACATCACTCACCTGCTCCTCTGGTCTCCCATACAGCTTGCTGTAGTTAGGCAGGAGGGCATCCAGCAGGGCCTTGTTCTCACCATCACTGAATGCAGGTGCCCTCTCCATGCTCAGCTAATCAGGGTCCAGAGGATACAGAGACAGCAGCTGTGTTTACCACTCCAATGTTGTGCAGGCAAGTGCCCTCACACAGACACATGCAGCCTTATATTTGTGCTGCAGCGGGTCTGTGAGTCCAAGGAGTAGTGTGTGATAGGCCACCATAGTTAGCATCCTATGTTTCATCCAATCTCATCACACATAAGGCCATGACACACAAATGCATGGTTTGAAAACTGAGCCAAAGCTGAACAACAACTTTTGCAACATTGTATACTTTTGCCCAATGGAATTTTCTAGAACACCTGTAGGAGGCTCAAAACTCTCTGTATCCATGACAACCTGGTTGCATTCTGATCATTCCACTGTTCCCCTAGATGTTCCCTATGTATTTATTTGAATACCCACACAAGTACGTTGCCATTGCCGTTGCAAATGCAACCCATTCAATGGTGAAACGAGGCGTACACACGCACGTACCATTGGGGTACGCTGTGCTCGCGTATGGCTAAAATGCAATAGGGAAACGAGGCCTACACATGCACGTACCATTGGGGTACGCTGTGCTCGCGTATGGCTAAAAAGCAATAGGGAAACGAGGCCTACACACGCACGTACCATTGGGGTACGCTGTGCTCGCGTATGACTAAAATGCAATAGGGAAACGAGGCGTACACACGCACGTATCATTGGGGTACACTGTGCTCGCGTATGGCTAAAATGCAATAGGGAAACGAGGCCTACACACGCACGTACCATTGGGCACAAGAGCTGTTGAGACATGTCATTAATCATTTTCCACATGTGTATCACATACATTCAACACTTCGCACCTGAGTAACGTCTGCAACATATTGTGATGCACATCAACACTGGAATGGCACACCATTCACTACAGGGAACTGTCACATGATGACAGCAACATGCCCACTGTCACAGAGGTCGAATTGACGCACAGCATGACCCTGTGTGACCACGTCATGTGTGTGCCATGTGCGACATTGTGCATGCTATTTGCATATGAAATAAACAGGTCAGTATTATATTCCTCACCTTAGAATATCCCCAAGTGTCAGACTGGATATGGCAATTTCCGCTTAGCAGTACACTTGTGTGTCGGTAGGTATCTCCTGCAGCTCCGCGTGTGTCGTTGGCGTTGTGTGCGCCGTGATGACGTTGTCTGAGTACTCATACATCGCCTCTGCGTGCTCACGCCAGGTTCTCTTTTTTCACACCACCACTGCTGTTCCCGTATAAGTGTAACCTTACTAATTTTTCTTTTTTAAATCATAGTACGATCACTTCTGACCATTTAACTTGGATTGTCCGACTCAGGACGGTGCCGATAGGGATGGCCGTTTCCAAGCCTGCGAGGATTGCGACCGACTCATGTCGGTGACTGACCCTCACCGTCAGTGTCTCCACTGTTTTGACGTCAAGCACGACAACAAGAGCTGCTCCGACTGCCGGGACCAGACATATGAAGCTAGGTGTGAGTGGTCCCACAAGCGGCTCGGACTCCAGCAGTTGGCCCTGAACCATAATAGCTCATGGTCTGGACGTAGGTCGAGTGCCTGGGCGTGGGTGTTGAGACATCAGAGCCCTGGGATTTGACATCAGTCCTCCAGGGCAAAGTCGTCAGGTAACCACAAGAAGTCAAAGAGACGTCATCGCACTTCAAACTCACCACAATGCACGTGCAATGCTGCATGGGATTCGGGTGACACCGTCCACGCGGCTCCATCAGATTTGCAGCCGTCGTAGCCTGCACCACGACCTCCGGTCCCTGGCCAGCATGCGACGCAGGAGGAGTAAGTGCGCTTCCTCATGGCCATGATGTCCCTCACTCCACCGACGGGCTACACCGCGGCTTAGGGCCCGTCTGGGGACACTAGCGGGTCTGGTGCTTTGCCCCCGACGCCGTCACTTGCTTTGGCTCTGACGCAGGCGGCGCCTTCGTCCCGGCCCCGCTGGGACAGACAGGATCCGATTGGTGATCCTGGTCCTCTCTGGTTCACCTCACATCCTCACTGGCAACACTCCTTCAGGTGTCACCCTTGGCGCCGTCCTCGGGTGGTGCTGTCCCCGATACCACACACTTTACAGCTCCGGTGTGGGAACTGCGCGGCAGAACACCGTAATGCTGCATGTGGAGTTAAACTTCAACGAGCCGGGCACAGCTTATGACAACCCTGATTATCAAGGAATGGGTGATAAGGAGTATTGGGAGGGTTCTGAAGACCCACTGACACGTGAGTGTCAGTCCCAAGAAGACAGGACAGGTGGACTGGGGGATGCGAGTGGTCTGGACACCTCACCAGACACTGGTAATGTCTCTACTCCAAACGTGTCTTTGGATGAGCGGATAACGTATAGTGTTGTGTTTACGTGGGCGGCTGAAGCCTTGCCCCTTCATCTCCCCGTTGCGGCCGTGAGTACCAACCTCCTCACTGAGGTCCTTAAACTGCATTCAAGCTCGGCTGAGCCTCTGCAGCGGTTTCATGATGCATTGACTGACGCTATATTGGCCACCATGTCCAGGCCCACTGCAGGTTTGGCTGTAGATAGGCACGTTGTCAGACGCCCACACCCCTCCCCGGACGACCCATGCTTCCTGTCCTCCCACCCCACCCCAGAGAGCATGGGCATCCAGGCCTCCAAATCACATACCGCATTCCCGGTTGCTCCGCTGGACAGGGTATCCAAGAGGTATGAGCAGTACGGAAAGATGGTATCATCCTCCCTGAGTCTGGGACTGAGGTCTTCCAACATCACATGCCTCTTTGTCCGCTACACACACTCTCTGTGGGACACGGTTTTTAAACTGCTGCCAGAGTGCGCGTTGTTGGTACGGGCAATACTTGGCCAAGCCCTTGTAGAATGTCGATCTGCGACACGGTATTCGATCCGGTGCGGGCTGGATAGCACCGACTCACTGGGCAGAGCGATGGCATCCACGGAGGCAATTTGTTGCAAAGCCTGGTATGTATTCCAAGTTAAGAATATGGTACTAACTACCGTTCCTTACAGATATTTCATTACAAAAGGTAAGTAACTAGTTCATACTGTTTAGTATATCTGCTGTAGGAGCATCTATGTTTGGTCCTTGCCGTGATGACAGGGTTTCAAATGTACGCACACCATGCCACTTGTGCAAATGAACCGCTCATATGTGTGATGGCATCACAGACCATTTGTCACAAATCAAACATTTCTGCGGTCTGATGATGTCCATGTAATAGTTTGGGAAATATCACACCGCAATAGGAATATGTCAGATCTGTGCAAATGATGGCACATGTGATGTGGGTGTGTGGATTGCTGTCAGCTGTCTGGATTTGCAGACAACCTCCTAATGCAATTCACGTGACGTGTGTCACTGACGTGATACATTGTCATGCTCACTCAGACCTTCCCATCAGATCATTTGTATGCATGTCATATCCATTCCACAGACCACAGGTCTTTTACTTTTCACGGAGGAGTGGCTGGCAGCTGGCACATGTTTCCTCAGTGTGTATCCCACGCCACACTCTAAATTGTCTAGATTTGTTGAAGCAGTGTTGCTTGTGCCTTGTACATTGTTATTGTCTTAGTCTGACAGTTCTACACATTTTCTACTACATATGGTTTGCAGGGCACCCCCTCTGGAAAGGCCGTTGCCAGACTTGGAAGCCATGAGGGAACGAAATTGCATACGGCGTTACCGCTTCGGCAGACAGTTGATCAAGGACCTGACGGACAGGCTGGAAGATCACCTGCAACCACGACACAGGTATCCAACTGCGCTGCCACCCAAGGTAAAGGTGATGGCAGCCCTCCATTTCTTTGCCACAGGTACGTTCCAATTCACCATAGCTGATGTGGGAGGGATGTCTCAGACAATGTTTAGCCAGGTAATGGGTGATGTATTGGCAGCTATGTTGCTGCACCTGGATGAATTCATTACATTCCCTACTCCAGAAGAGTTGACAGATGTCAAGGGGGAATTCTATGCCCTGGGCCGCATGCCACATGTAATTGGTGCAATTGATGGTACACATGTTACTCTGGTGCCACCACAGGCTCAGGAGCAAGCGTATCGCAACAGGAAACACTACCACTCGATAAATGCCCTGGTGGTGTGTCTTGCCAACATGATTATCTCACATGTTTGTGCACGTTTTCAAGGATCGTGCCACGATGCTTTCATCATGAGGCGTAGCAGGGTACCACAGATGATGCTGCAGCTGCACAACCACCGGGCATGTCTTGTTGGTGGGTAAACTCTGTCAGCTATGTCTGTCAGTATGTCAAAACTTCATGGACTGCATCATATTACACACTCATTTCCATGATGTCAATTTGCAGGAGATGCAGGATATCCAAACATGCCGTGGCTAATGACTCCGCTACGCAACCCCAGGACAGCTGCAGACCAGCGGTACAACAAAGTTCATGGGAAGACCAGGCGGGTGATCGAGAGAACATTTGGACTCCTGAAGAGCCGGTTCAGGTGCCTGGACAAGACAGGCGGAGCCCTCCACTACACCCCACGCAAGGTGTGTGACATCTTCACCGTGTGCTGCATGCTACACAACATGGCAGTGGAGAAGGCCGTGCCACTCTACCTTGATCCTGATGAGCTGGAACATCCGCCCGTTGAGGATGAAGGCCTTGCCCAGGATGCCAGTGACGACGAGGATGAAGATGATATCCGGAGCCACCTCATCCGCAACTTCTTTTCATAATGGTGAGTCATAGGTGCATTTTGGTAAAACATGTACTATAGAGTTGCATGGGTAGCATGCTGTGTATGCAACTGACTGTATGCAATGTCACTTGGATGTTTGTTGTGCAGTGTCACACAGGTGCAGATGTAATGCAGCACACATACGTGCTATGTGTGTACTTGGAATGTACAGGTGTACTACAACATCAGACTATTCAACAGGACAATGTCAGAATGACATTATACGGAACTTGACCCCTTGTGTGCCTCTCATCCCCAGCTCGCCCTGCCTGTTGTCCGTTGGTGTCATAGTGGTCAGCCTGCTATTGCTCATTATGATTGCAACGTCAGCCGAATCAACGGAGCATGTATGGACATGTGGAGAAGTCAATTTGGGTAAGGACTCATATGAGGCTGTTTAGCGTTGGTATGGTTTCAAATGTGTGGTACATGTTCATGCGCATGTTGTTAGACCATGCATACATGCAACAACATCATGTTTTTTATTACATGTATGCCCACTCCCATGACAGGATAGTCACCCCATCTGACAGTCATCTGTTGTAGTTTTAGACTCGGGTGAATGCATCAATGTGTGTAGACATTGACACTGCAACATTGCATATACCATGGTTTGACATTGTGTTAGAGGTCACAACCACGGACTCTGTGGGGGATTGCAGCCTCACGGTGTGCATTAGAATGTGTCTGGTTCCTCACCTCCACCTTGTGGGCCAGTCCAGTTTGTTTACCACAAAACCATGTTTTGTAGGTGTGGCCCAGTGTATGTTCCACATGTTAAGACAACTGTCCTGTGATTCTGTTTGCATGGATGCATTGCCCCTTGTTGCAGTATGTCATGTCACTGTCATGTCGTTACCTCAGTGCAGGTTGAGAATACTGCTACGCCAGCCTTCACAGTGAGTAGCAGTTCTGTTTTCATTCACATGATGCCATGTATGTTTTGCAGTAGACATGACAATGTTGGGATGATGCATATGTGAATTATTGTGTTGCACCAGTGGAGTGCGGTCATTCACATGATTCTCTTGTCCCGTGCAGCATTTCTGGGCGATGGTAGGGTATCATTATGTGGCTTGGATCAACATCACTTGCTGTTGAGTTGTTTTCAACCTGCTTGTCATATTTAGCATAGTGATGCAAAGTTGATAGAGCAAAAGACTGGCTACAGAGTGCCTTCATTGCATGTAGGTCATTAGCTTCCTCATCATATGTGATTCTTACAGCTGTTGTGGGTGATGTCAAGTTTGCCTACATGGCCCGTACGGGTACACATAATCAAATACAGATATTACACTTTGCGTAAGTAGCATTGCCATATGTTTTAATTTGTTTGTAGGGTCCACATCATCAGAGACAGTGAATTAGTTTTTGTCCGCATAGATCTCATTGCATGGTAGCTGACTTGTGAGCGTTACACAAGACTCAAATAGATGACAGACTGTCCTAGGTTTTATGTTTCCGTGTTACAGCATCGGATCTCATGTGATAGCATGATGAGTGATCTCTAATTGGCTACAGTCGTTACACTTCACAGGTGTGACTGGTACAGTGTATCTCATGAGGTATTTTTAGTGTCAGTGACATGAGAAACTACTCCTAATGTTTTTTTGCCTCTGTTTCAGGTCTCCCTCCCTGCAGTTCCCATCCTCTCCTTCCCTCGCCTGATCACCTTTTTGTGTCTGTCATTTGTACTCAGACCAAGGGGCTATTTGGAGGTGGAACCCTTTGAGCATCACACCACTCTGATGAAGAAAGGTACGGCCAGTCCCTGACAGGCTTGTAGCGAATAGTTCTGCTGCATTACAGGTGACATCATTCATAGACTTTTTTTGTCTTCTTGCTAATGCCAATGACCATGTATGTTTGATAATGCTCCATGGGCTCACAAGGTAAATCATCATGTTGTGCATGACGTGTGATTTCAACTGAATATTGTGCCTCCTTGATGTCAACGCGCATGTCCTTCTAATGTGCATGTATACTATATGGCATGAAGTAAGCTTATGCTTGTTATGTGTTTACGTGTACAGTGACTACATGCATGGTGTTGGTTAAGGCTACAATACTATATTATGTGTGAGGTAGATGGCTGTGTAGCTGCTGTTTAGCTTGGAACACACTAGATGTAGTCTACACCTGCTGACGCTGTGTGTCCTGTGCCCCACTTGTCCCTAAGGGGCCTGATCCAGTGACCGTGATCTTTGGTGATTACTGTGCCATTTTATTTTATTTGCAGTGACCCTGAGTGAAGCAGACACTCCTGCATTCACATACACATGTCACTTTGTGGCTTGCCAATGCCCTTGTGGTATGTGCTTGTTTTGCAAGTTGTCACACCCCTCTTGCCGTCGTGTCTTCACTCATTCCTGCTGCTGCATACACAGCCACAATGCAGCGCACACTATCCAGGACCACACACGCCTACAGGATACCCCTCCTTCCATCCATTTGTAGAGCATGCTCCAGCCACCCTACACACAGAGAACACCAGACAATCATCCTCCTGGTATCACGATGCCTCAAACTCAGCCATTACAGCTTCTATGCCTGTGTGTGCAACACATACTGGCAAGACTATGCTGAGCCACATGACATTGTGTCTACGTACCACCAGGTCATGTGCCTTGTACAGCACACACACCTTCCATAGGCACAATATTGTACAGTGTTACCTTGTCAACAGCACAGCAGCAAAAATCGGCTTCCTTACAGTCACGTGGAAGTACACGACCTGGTCACACCACTTCAACATAGCCGTCACAGTCAGTCAAGTAGCCACAGGGCAGGGACACCATGACCACGTCTCTTGGGTGTGGTGTGATTTGGCTGTTCTGGTGTAGATAATTGTCAGACGTGGGTAGATGTTCTGGATGCGTTGCACCCATCACAGGAGTATAGTACTTGTAGCTCCATGGGGGGAGTTCACCTAATTAGGTGAGCTTGGGTAGAGTGCTACAGCCCATTGCCCACAGTCTGTCCTGCCACCCTTGTCCTGTGCACCATTCATCACATCCACAGTACAGCATCATGCTGATGATAGTTCATATACCTGAGGACACAGATGTAGGTACTCCCTACGTGGACAACTAGTTTTGTCAAACTGATCTATACACCTCAAAGTGACTCTCCTGGGCCTGGCTGTTATTGCAGTTTTGTGATCCAAACCCCCTCCAGCATTTACTATCCCTCACAGGTGTGTCTTTCCATCCATGTATCTAGTTGTTAGGAATTTGTGACCGATGTGTGTCCTCACCCGGACTCAGATCCAAGTGTGTGGATGGCTGCAGTTTGTTGAATACCCTTGAATTTCATACATTTGCACACACATATCATTTTATACTGTGGGTACAAGATAACTCACCAAATGCGTATGATGTTTAGAATATTTATTGGGTGATCTTGTGCAGGAAACGTGAAGAGGTGCTGTACAGAAAGGGGGGGAATTCAAAGTTCACTGCTGGAGATGAGATGCCTTACAGTTTGAGTCAACAGAGTCCAGGCCACAGTGCTAGGCATCATTGGGCAGACTGTGACCAGCCAGTCCATGTGGGAGAGTCTCATAGGTGATGCTGTTGCACCCAAGGGCAATATGCCAGGTCAGGTGTCCTGGGAGTTGTGCATGGCCCACTGCCTCTCAATGTCTTAGCCGTGGACGACCCTTCTTCCTTGGGGGACCCTCACGTGCAGGCATGGACGATGCATGGGACGCTACGTCAGACAGTTCCTCCTCCTCCTCCTCCCTCCATGTGGCTGGTGTTGCACTTTGCCTTGATGTAGCTGGCCTGGTGACACAGGGAGGGTGCTGCATGTTGGCAGCAATCTGATGTAGTGATTGGCTCATATCCCGATGCACCGTCAAGAGCTCAGCCAGACTTGCCTCCACCCGTCCATAATGTTGGTCTTGCCTGGCATTTTGCTCAGCCTGCTGTTCTTTTACCTGGTTGAGGGCCTCCGCTAGCTGGCTTACCTCCCTGGTGTCCCGCCGGTATGCCTCCAGGATGTTAGTCAGTTCAGGCATACCGGGCCCTGCAGCTGACTGGCCAGAATCTCGCCTCCGCCTTGCGCCACTTCCACCACCCTGACCCACACGAGCACGGCCTGCGCTTGTGGGCACATCTGATCGACGGGCCCCCCGAGTGCTGGCAGGGTGGAGGTTGTCTGCCACCTCAGGGGTGCCCGACAAAGGGTGTCCCTCATTTTCAGACAGGCTCTCTGGTGGATCATGGGCAGGGTTCTGACCTGTCTGCTGGGATGTGATGGGAATGGTTCTGGTGGATGGCACAGATGTCGCTGGTACAGTTGCTGCAGGGGTTTGGGATCCAGAGGAGCCAGGTTGGTTGGGGTCATCCATAGTGCGTTGAGTGGCGTCGCTGTCGGTGGGGTCATGGTCCTGCTGAGCCTGGGACTGGAATCCTTCTCCCCCCTGGTTGGGGGGGGTCTCCACACGTTGCCCTGTGTGTGGAGAGACAGACACTGTTAATGCACTATCAAGTGACATCTTAATTAGTTAGCCATTATCACCATCATCACCATCACAATTCCACAAGCTTTACATTGTTGTCATTGTTCAGTTGTGTATGTAGTGGTAGTAAATTGACATGTACTCTGGAGTATTTTCCTTCTTCCATTCTCTTGACAATGACTGACACAGCCATTGCTGTGTCTTGTCTTGCCGGCACAACACATATACAGCAGTGCTCTGGTTCACGCAACATCAGGATACGGTGTTAATCCTTATGTCTGCGTCAAGCATGCACAGAGTTTAGATGCAGCATGTTCATGTAAGAGACAGAGCATTATTTTTTTGGATACATTCTTCTACTTTGGATAGGTGTTGCTGTTCCGTGATGGCCAACCAATGCCAACACCCCTGGACCTGTACACCCACTTCTAGATCATGGCTTTAGAACGTGGCACTTCTCCAAGACGCATCAGCTTGTCAATACCAATGTCCATGTTGGTACTTAAGTGCATCCGCAACGTTCATGAGATGGGGCACGTGCATTGTGTGAGAGGCACAATGGACTGGAGCATCTGCAATGTGCATGTAAAAGTTGTATGCGTATTCATATGAGTGAGTGGTTAGTTGTGGTACATGACAATTGTGACAGTGTTGCACTCCATTGCCTGTCCCCATGGGATGAATTTCTGTAAGAGGGGTGTATGACAGGCCATGCTAGTAGTGTGCATGTGATTTGCAAGCGTCCATCCTTCATGATTTGGCTGTCCCCTCATGTAGCATGCTGGCATAATCGTGGTCGTGGGTTCCTGCACAGGATGTGTGACCTTGTCCTGGTGTTTGTGTTTGCAATGATCACAGGAGGGACTTGTGCTGCCTACACCTGTGCCCATTGTGTACTACAGAGCTTTCCAAACTGTGTGTCCTGACACAGTACAGTGTCGCCTGCAAATGGTGGGAATGTCGCAGGCACTTAGTACATGACTGCTGGTAATTAGGAGACATCCCTAAACACTCTGCTCTATGGTCTTTATACGGCCTGTGCAGTGCTCGGGTACAACTGTGTGTGTGCCCAGGGAGCTGGGTTGAGGTGACAGAGGGAGGAAAACTGAGGGATGGTTACAGAGGGAGGGAGGGACACAGAGGGAGGGGGGGAGACAGAGGGAGGGAGACAGAGGGAGGTAGGGAGACAGAGGGCGGGAGACAGAGGGAGGAAGACAGAGGGAGGGAGACAGAGGGAGAGGGAGACAGGGATGGAGGGAGTTAGAGGGAGGGAGGGAGACAGAGGGAGAGGGAGACAGGGATGGAGGGAGTCAGAGGGAGGGAGGGAGACAGAGGGAGGGAGGGAGACAGAGGGAGGGAGACAGAGGGAGAGGGAGACAGGGATGGAGGGAGTCAGATCGAGGGAGGGTGACAGAGGGAGGGAGACAGAGGGAGGGAGGGAGACAGAGGGAGGGAGACAGAGGGAGGGAGGGAGACAGAGGGAGGGAGACAGAGGGAGGAGGGCAACAGAGGGATGGAGACAGGGATGGAGGGGGTCAGAGGGATGGAGGGAAATAGAGCGAGGGAGACAGAGGGAGGGAGACAGAGGGAGAGGGAGACAGGGATGGAGACAGGTTGTTTGTGCTTGCTCGCTTGCTACACTGCCTTACTGTGTCACAAAATGATGCATCTCCGGAAGGTGTGTCAGCAACATGAAAATGTTTAGAAGCTGTGGTCTACTATCTTGTGTGATATTTCCCTATCCCTGTGCATTGGGCATGGTGCTTGGGTATGTCCCTGGGACATATGGGATGAGAGCAGTCTCCTACCCTACACCTTCCACCCTTTGTGCCTCCCCCTTGCAACTAACCCCATTCTGTTGTGTCCTGCTGGGACTTATGGCCACCCACCCCATGCTGCTGGGCACTGTTGTAAGTCCACCCATGTAACATGTGTTTTTTGTACACTCACCAGACTCAACGGCTTCTTCAATTCCGTATACTCCCACCGGTGGCAGCAGGGCCATGACTTTCTCCTCCCAGGGCTGGTATACAGAAGGTCTACGGGGACCACCACCTCCAGTGTAGTGTGCATTAGCGTAGTCCTGGTCCATTTTCTTCTTCACCATCCTCCGCAGATCATACCACCTGGACTGGCATTCCTGCCTGGTGTGCCTGATGGGTGCAACAGCATTGACCTTGTCAGCGATCCACTCCCACATGTGTGTTTTTTCAGCCATGCTGGTCTGTCTGACCAATGCGCCAAACAGCTGTGGCTCGACTCTGATGACTTCATCTGTAAGTATCTCATTCTCCGGGTTAGTGAGCTTTGGATTCTTTGGTGTGATCATGGTGTGGGGTGTATGTGATTGAGGGGGTGATGGTGTGTATGGATGAGGATGTGTGGGTCTGATTGTGAAGGGGGTGGTGTGGGTGTAGATGAGATAGGGTGTATGTGTGAAGGTGTGTGGCTGCAATTGTTGGTGAGATGTCTGTGTCTTCGCAAGAAGGGGTATGTTGCAAAGGATGATGGGTTGTATGTGTGGACCCTTTTATTGGTCAATTTGTGGGTGTGGCTTAATTTGAATTGGTGGTGTGTGTGTTATATGGGGTGGATGTTAGTGTTGACCTCTGTTTGCCTGTTTGGCTGTGACCAGGACATTGTTTCTCATCGGTGTGTACACAGGAGACATGTTTAGTGTGGTTGTGCGACTCGTTAGCAAAGTCCTTGTGCTGGTTTAGGTGTTGGCGTTATGTGTCCGTGTCGTACTTGTGCGTGCGGGTGAGTTATACGGGCCGTTGGCGGGTGGGGGGGTTCGTGGTCGCTTGATGGGGGGTGTGCGTGTCGTACTTGTACGTGCGGTTGACTTGTACAGGCCGTTGGTGGGTGGGGGGGTTCGCGTAGACTTGATGGGGGTGTGTGCGTGTCGTACTTGTGCATGCGGTGGACTTGTACGGGCTGTTGGCGGGTGGGGGGGTTCTTGGTTGCTTGATGGGGGTGTGCGTGTCGTACTTGTGCGTGCGGGTGAGTTGTACGGGCCGTTGGCGGGTAGGGGGGTTCGCGTAGACTTGATGGGGGTATGTGCGTGTCGTACTTGTGCGTGAGGTTGACTTGTACGGGCTGTTGGCGGGTGGGGGATTTTGCGTGGGCTTGATCGAGGGGGGTGTGCGTGTCATACTTGTGCGTGCGGGTGAGTTGTATGGGCCGTTGGCGGGTGGGGGGGTTCGCGTGGGCTTGATCAAGGGGGGTGTGCGTGTCGTACTTGTGCGTGCAGGTGAGTTGTACGGGCCATTGGCGGGTGGGGGGGTTCACGTAGACTTGATGGGGGTGTGTGTGTGTCATACTTATGCGTGCGGTTGACTTGTACGGGCCGTTGGCGGGTGGGTGGCTTCACGTGGGCTTGATCGAGGGGGGTGTGCGTGTCATACTTGTGCATGCGGGTGAGTTGTACGGGCCGTTGGCGGGTGGGGGGATTCGCGTAGGCCTGATGGGGGTGTGTGCGTGTCGTACTTGTGCGTGCGGTTGACTTGTACGGGCCGTTGGCGGGTGGGGGGGTTCGCGTAGGCCAGATGGGGGGGTGTGCGTGTCGTATGTGTGCGTGCGGGTGAGTTGTACGGCCCGTTGGCGGGTGGGGGGGTTCGCGTAGACTTGATGGGGGTGTGTGCGTGTCGTACTTGTGCCTGCGGTTGACTTGTACGGGTCGTTGGCGGGTGGGAGTGTTCTTGGTCGCTTGATGGGGGGTGTGCGTGTCGTACTTGTGCATGCAGTTGACTTGTACGGGCCGTTGGCGGGTGGGGGTTGCATGTGGGCTTGATCGAGGGGGGTGTGCGTGTCGTACTTGTGCGTGCGGTTGACTTGTACGGGCCGTTGGCAGGTGGGGGGTTCGCGTAGACTTGATGGGGGTATGTGCGTGTCGTACTTGTGCGTGCGGTTGACTTGTACGGGCTGTTGGCGGGTGGGGGGCTTTGCGTGGGCTTGATCGAGGGGGGTGTGCGTGTCGTACTTGTGCGTGCGGTTGACTGGGCCGTTGGCGGGTGGGGGGGTTCGCATGGGCTTGATCAAGGGGGGTGTGCGTGTCGTACTTGTGCGTGCGGGTGAGTTGTACGGGCCGTTGGCGGGTGGGGGGGTTCACGTAGACTTGATGGGGGTGTGTGTGTGTCGTACTTATGCGTGCGGTTGACTTGTACGGGCCGTTGGCGGGTGGGTGGCTTCACGTGGGCTTGATCGAGGGGGGTGTGCGTGTCGTACTTGTGCATGAGGGTGAGTTGTACGGGCTGTTGGCGGGTGGGGGGGTTCGCGTAGGCCTGATGGGGGTGTGTGCGTGTCGTACTTGTGCGTGCGGTTGACTTGTACGGGCCGTTGGCGGGTGGGGGGGTTCGTGTAGGCCTGATGGGGGGGTGTGCGTGTCGTATGTGTGCGTGCGGGTGAGTTGTACAGCCCGTTGGCGGGTGGGGGGTTCGCGTAGACTTGATGGGGGTGTGTGCGTGTCGTACTTGTGCCTGCGGTTGACTTGTACGGGTCGTTGGCGGGTGGGGGTGTTCTTGGTCGCTTGATGGGGGGTGTGCGTGTCGTACTTGTGCATGCAGTTGACTTGTACGGGCCGTTGGCGGGTGGGGGGTGCACGTGGGCTTGATCGAGGGGGGTGTGCGTGTCGTACTTGTGCGAGCGGTTGACTTGTACGGGCCGTTGGCAGGTGGGGGGGTTCACGTAGACTTGATGGGGGTGTGTGCGTGTCGTACTTGTGCATGCGGTTGACTTGTACGGGCCGTTGGCGGGTGGGGGGCTTCGCGTGGGCTTGATCGAGGGGGTGTGCGTGTCGTACTTGTGCGTGCGGGTGAGTTGTACGGGCCGTTGGCGGGTGGGGGGTTCGCGTAGACTTGATGGGGGTGCGTGCATGTCGTACTTGTGCGTGCGGTTGACTTGTACGGGCCGTTGGCGGGTGGGGGGCTTCGCATGGGCTTGATGGGGGTGTGTGCGTGTCGTACTTGTGCCTTCGGTGGACTTGTACGGGCTGTTGGCGGGTGGGGGGGTTCTTGGTTGCTTGATGGGGGTGTGCGTGTCGTACTTGTGCGTGCGGGTGAGTTGTACGGGCCGTTGGCGGGTAGGGGCGTTCGCGTAGACTTGATGGGGGTATGTGCGTGTCGTACTTGTGCGTGAGGTTGACTTGTACGGGCTGTTGGCGGGTGGGGGATTTTGCGTGGGCTTGATCGAGGGGGGTGTGCGTGTCATACTTGTGCGTGCGGGTGAGTTGTATGGGCCGTTGGCGGGTGGGGGGGTTCGCGTGGGCTTGATCAAGGGGGGTGTGCGTGTCATACTTGTGCGTGCGGGTGAGTTGTACGGGCCATTGGCGGGTGGGGGGGTTCGCGTAGACTTGATGGGGGTGTGTGTGTGTCATACTTATGCGTGCGGTTGACTTGTATGGGCCGTTGGCGGGTGGGTGGCTTCACGTGGGCTTGTGCATGTCGTACTTGTGCATGCGGTGGACTTGTACGGGCTGTTGGCGGGTGGGGGGGTTCTTGGTTGCTTGATGGGGGTGTGCGTGTCGTACTTGTGCGTGCGGGTGAGTTGTACGGGCCGTTGGCGGGTAGGGGGGTTCGCGTAGACTTGATGGGGGTATGTGCGTGTCGTACTTGTGCGTGAGGTTGACTTGTACGGGCTGTTGGCGGGTGGGGGATTTTGCGTGGGCTTGATCGAGGGGGGTGTGCGTGTCATACTTGTGCGTGCGGGTGAGTTGTATGGGCCGTTGGCGGGTGGGGGGGTTCGCGTGGGCTTGATCAAGGGGGGTGTGCGTGTCGTACTTGTGCGTGCGGGTGAGTTGTACGGGCCATTGGCGGGTGGGGGGGTTCGCGTAGACTTGATGGGGGTGTGTGTGTGTCATACTTATGCGTGCGGTTGACTTGTACGGGCCGTTGGCGGGTGGGTGGCTTCACGTGGGCTTGATCGAGGGGGGTGTGCGTGTCATACTTGTGCATGCGGGTGAGTTGTACGGGCCGTTGGCGGGTGGGGGGGTTCGCGTAGGCCAGATGGGGGAGTGTGCGTGTCGTATGTGTGCGTGCGGTTGACTTGTACGGGCTGTTGGCGGGTGGGGGGCTTTGCGTGGGCTTGATCGAGGGGGGTGTGCGTGTCGTATTTGTGCGTGCGGGTGACTGGGCCGTTGTCGGGTGGGGGGGTTCGCATGGGCTTGATCAAGGGGGGTGTGCGTGTCGTACTTGTGCGTGCGGGTGAGTTGTACGGGCCGTTGGCGGGTGGGGGGGTTCACGTAGACTTGATGGGGGTGTGTGTGTGTCGTACTTATGCGTGCGGTTGACTTGTACGGGCCGTTGGCGGGTGGGTGGCTTCACGTGGGCTTGATCGAGGGGGGTGTGCGTGTCGTACTTGTGCATGCGGGTGAGTTGTACGGGCTGTTGGCGGGTGGGGGGGTTCGCGTAGGCCTGATGGGGGTGTGTGCGTGCCGTACTTGTGCGTGCGGTTGACTTGTACGGGCCGTTGGCGGGTGGGGGGGTTCGTGTAGGCCTGATGGGGGGGTGTGCGTGTCGTATGTGTGCGTGCGGGTGAGTTGTACAGCCCGTTGGCGGGTGGGGGGTTCGCGTAGACTTGATGGGGGTGTGTGCGTGTCGTACTTGTGCCTGCGGTTGACTTGTACGGGTCGTTGGCGGGTGGGGGTGTTCTTGGTCGCTTGATGGGGGGTGTGCGTGTCGTACTTGTGCATGCAGTTGACTTGTACGGGCCGTTGGCGGGTGGGGGGTGCACGTGGGCTTGATCGAGGGGGGTGTGCGTGTCGTACTTGTGCGTGCGGTTGACTTGTACGGGCCGTTGGCAGGTGGGGGGGTTCACGTAGACTTGATGGGGGTGTGTGCGTGTCGTACTTGTGCATGCGGTTGACTTGTACGGGCCGTTGGCGGGTGGGGGGCTTCGCGTGGGCTTGATCGAGGGGGTGTGCGTGTCGTACTTGTGCGTGCGGGTGAGTTGTACGGGCCGTTGGCGGGTGGGGGGGTTCGCGTAGACTTGATGGGGGTGCGTGCATGTCGTACTTGTGCGTGCGGTTGACTTGTACGGGCCGTTGGCGGGTGGGGGGCTTCGCATGAGCTTGATCGAGGGGGTGTTCGTGTCGTACTTGTGCGTGCGGTGGACTTGTACGGGCTGTTGGCGGGTGGGGGGGTTCTTGGTCGCTTGATGGGGGGGTGCGTGTCGTACTTGTGCGTGCGGTGGACTTGTACGGGCCGTTGGCGGGGTTCTAGGTCGCTTGATGGGTGGTGTGCGTGTCGTACTTGTGCGTGCGGGTGAGTTGTACGGGCCGTTGGCGGGTGGGGGGGTTCGCGTAGACTTGATGGGGGTGTGTGCGTGTCGTACTTGTGCGTGCGGTTGACTTTTACGGGCCGTTGGCGGGTGGGGGGTTCGCGTGGACTTGATTGAGGCGGGTGTGCGTGTTGTACTTGTGCGTGCGGGTGAGTTGTACGGGCCGTTGGCGGGTGGGGGGGTTCGCGTAGGCCTGATAGGGGTGTGTGCGTGTTGTACTTGTGCATGCGGTTGACTTGTACGGGTCGTTGGCGGGTGGGGGCTTCGAGTGGGCTTGATCGAGGGGTGTGTGCGTGTCGTACTTGTGCGTGCAGTTGACTTGTTTGGGCCGTTGGCGGGTGGGGGGGTTCGCGTGGGCTTGATCGGAGGGGGTGTGCGTGTCGTACTTGTGCATGCGGATGAGTTGTATGGGCCGTTGGCAGGTGGGGGGGTTTGCGTAGGCCTGATGGGAGTGTGTGCGTGTCGTACTTGTGTGTGCGGTTGACTTGTACGGGCCATTGGCGGGTGGGTGGCTTCGCGTGGGCTTGATCGAGGGGGGTGTGCGTGTCGTACTTGTGCGTGCGGGTCAGTTGTACGGGCCGTTGGTGGGTGGGGGGGTTCGCGTAGGCCTGATGGGCGTGTGTGCGTATCGTACTTGGCGTGCGGTTGACTTGTACGGGCCGTTGGCGGGTGGGGAGTTCGCGTAGGCCTGATGGGGGTGTGCGTGTCGTACGTGTGCGTGCGGGTGAGTTGTACGACCCGTTGGCGGGTGGGGGGGTTTGCGCAGACTTGATGGGGGTGTGTGCGTGTCTTACTAGTGCCTGCGGTTGACTTGTACGGGCCGTTGGCGGGTGGGGGGGTTCTTGGTTGCTTGATGGGGGGGTGTGCGTGCCGTACTTGTACATGCGGTTGACTTGTACGGGCCGTTGGCGGGTGGGGGGTTCGCGTGGGCTTGATCGGGGGGATGTGCGTGTCGTACTTGTGCGTGCGGTTGACTTGTACAGGCCTTTGGCGGGTGGGGGGGGGTTCCCGTAGACTTGATGGGGGTGTGTGCGTGTCGTACTTGTGCCTGCGGTTGACTTGTACGGGCCGTTGGCGGGTGGGGGGTTCTTGGTCGCTTGATGGGGGGTGTGCGTGTCGTACTTGTGCATGCGGTTGACTTGTACGGGCCATTGACGGGTGGGGGGTTCGCGTGGGCTTGATCGAGGGGGGTGTGCGTGTCGTACTTGTGCGTGCGGGTGAGTTGTATGGGCCGTTGGCGGGTGGGGGGGTTCGCATAGACTTGATGGGGGTGTGTGTGTCGTACTTATGCGTGCGGTTGACTTGTACGGGCCGCTGGCGGGTGGGTGGCTTCATGTGGGCTTGATCGAGGGGGGTGTGCGTGTCGTACTTGTGCATGCGGGTGAGTTGTACGGGCCGTTGGCGGGTGGGGGGGTTCGCGTAGGCCTGATGGGGGTATGTGCGTGTCGTACTTGTGCGTGCGGTTTACTTGTACGGGCGGTTGGCGGGTGGGGGGGTTCGCGTAGGCCAGATGGGGGGGTGTGCGTGTCGTATGTGTGCGTGCGGGTGAGTTGTACGGCCCGTTGGCGGGTGGGGGGGTTCGCGTAGACTTGATGGGGGTGTGTGCGTGTCGTACTTGTGCCTGCGGTTGACTTGTACGGGTCGTTGGCGGGTGGGGGTGTTCTTGGTCGCTTGATGGGGGGTGTGCGTGTCGTACTTGTGCATGCAGTTGACTTGTACGGGCCGTTGGCGGGTGGGGGGTGCACGTGGGCTTGATCGAGGGGGGTGTGCGTGTGGTACTTGTGCGTGCGGTTGACTTGTACGGGCCGTTGACAGGTGGGGGGTTCGCGTAGACTTGATGGGGGTATGTGCGTGTCGTACTTGTGCGTGCGGTTGACTTGTACGAGCTGTTGGCGGGTGGGGGGCTTTGCGTGGTCTTGATCGAGGGGGGTGTGCGTGTCGTACTTGTGCGTGCGGGTGAGTTGTATGGGCCGTTGGCGGGTGGGGGGGTTCGCGTGGGCTTGATCAAGGGGGGTGTGCGTGTCGTACTTGTGCGTGCGGGTGAGTTGTACGGGCCGTTGGCGGGTGGGGGGGTTCACGTAGACTTGATGGGGGTGTGTGTGTGTCGTACTTATGCGTGCGGTTGACTTGTACGGGCCGTTGGCGGGTGGGTGGCTTCACGTGGGCTTGATCGAGGGGGGTGTGCATGTCGTACTTGTGCATGCGGGTGAGTTGTACGGGCTGTTGGCGGGTGGGGAGGTTCGCGTAGGCCTGATGGGGGTGTGTGCGTGTCGTACTTGTGCATGCGGTTGACTTGTACGGGCCGTTGGTGGGTGGGGGGGTTCGCGTAGGCCTGATGGGGGGCTGTGCGTGTCGTATGTGTGCGTGCGGGTGAGTTGTACGGCCCGTTGGCGGGTGGGGGGGTTCGCGTAGACTTGATGGGGGTGTGTGAGTGTCGTACTTGTGCCTGCGGTTGGCTTGTACAGGTCGTTGGCGGGTGGGGGTGTTCTTGGTCGCTTGATGGGGGTGTGCGTGTCGTACTTGTGCATGCAGTTGACTTGTACTGGCCATTGGCGGGTGGGGGGTGCACGTGGGCTTGATCGAGGGGGGTGTGCGTGTCATACTTGTGCGTGCGGTTGACTTGTACGGGCCGTTGGCGGGTGGGGGGCTTCGCGTGGGCTTGATCGAGGGGGTGTGCGTGCGGTTGACTTGTACGGGCCGTTGGCGGGTGGGGGGTTCACATAGACTTGATGGGGGGGTGTGCATGTCGTACTTGTGCGTGCTGTTGACTTGTACGGGCTGTTGGTGGGTGGGGGCGTTCACGTAGACTTGATGGGGGTGTGTGCGTGTCGTACTTGTGCATGCGGGTGACTTGTACGGGCCATTGGCGGGTGGGGGGCTTCGCGTGGGCTTGATCGAGGGGGTGTGCGTGTCGTACTTGTGCGTGCGGGTGAGTTGTACGGACCGTTGGCGGGTGGGGGGGGTTGCGTAGACTTGATGGGGGTGTGTGCGTGTCGTACTAGTGCCTGCGGTTGACTTGTACGGGCCGTTGGCGGGTGGGGGGTTCTTGGTTGCTTGATGGGGGGTGTGCGTGCCGTACTTGTACATGCGGTTGACTTGTACGGGCCGTTGGCGGGTGGGGGGTTCGCGTGGGCTTGATCGGGGGGATGTGCGTGTCGTACTTGTGCGTGCGGTTGACTTGTACGGGCCGTTGGCGGGTGGGGGGGTTCCCGTAGACTTGATGGGGGTGTGTGCGTGTCGTACTTGTGCCTGTGGTTGACTTGTACGGGCCGTTGGCGGGTGGGGGGGTTCTTGGTCGCTTGATGGGGGGTGTGCGTGTCGTACTTGTGCATGCGGTTGACTTGTACGGGCCATTGACGGGTGGGGGTTCGCGTGGGCTTGATCGAGGGGGGTGTGCGTGTCGTACTTGTGCGTGCGGGTGAGTTGTATGGGCCGTTGGCGGGTGGGGGGGTTCGCATAGACTTGATGGGGGTGTGTGTGTCGTACTTATGCGTGCGGTTGACTTGTACGGGCCGTTGGCGGGTGGGTGGCTTCACGTGGGCTTGATCGAGGGGGGTGTGCGTGTCGTACTTGTGCATGCGGGTGAGTTGTACGGGCCGTTGGCGGGTGGGGGGGTTCGCGTAGGCCTGATGGGGGTATGTGCGTGTCGTACTTGTGCGTGCGGTTTACTTGTACGGGCCGTTGGCGGGTGGGGGGGTTCGCGTAGGCCAGATGGGGGGGTGTGCGTGTCGTATGTGTGCGTGCGGGTGAGTTGTACGGCCCGTTGGCGGGTGGGGGGGTTCGCGTAGACTTGATGGGGGTGTGTGCGTGTCGTACTTGTGCCTGCGGTTGACTTGTACGGGTCGTTGGCGGGTGGGGGTGTTCTTGGTCGCTTGATGGGGGGTGTGCGTGTCGTACTTGTGCATGCAGTTGACTTGTACGGGCCGTTGGCGGGTGGGGGGTGCACGTGGGCTTGATCGAGGGGGGTGTGCGTGTGGTACTTGTGCGTGCGGTTGACTTGTACGGGCCGTTGGCAGGTGGGGGGTTCGCGTAGACTTGATGGGGGTATGTGCGTGTCGTACTTGTGCGTGCGGTTGACTTGTACGAGCTGTTGGCGGGTGGGGGGCTTTGCGTGGTCTTGATCGAGGGGGGTGTGCGTGTCGTACTTGTGCGTGCGGGTGAGTTGTATGGGCCGTTGGTGGGTGGGGGGGTTCGCGTGGGCTTGATCAAGGGGGGTGTGCGTGTCGTACTTGTGCGTGCGGGTGAGTTGTATGGGCCGTTGGCGGGTGGGGGGGTTCACGTAGACTTGATGGGGGTGTGTGTGTGTCGTACTTATGCGTGCGGTTGACTTGTACGGGCCGTTGGCGGGTGGGTGGCTTCACGTGGGCTTGATCGAGGGGGGTGTGCGTGTCGTACTTGTGCATGCGGGTGAGTTGTACGGGCTGTTGGCGGGTGGGGAGGTTCGCGTAGGCCTGATGGGTGTGTGTGCGTGTCGTACTTGTGCATGCGGTTGACTTGTACGGGCCGTTGGTGGGTGGGGGGTTCGCGTAGGCCTGATGGGGGCTGTGCGTGTCGTATGTGTGCGTGCGGGTGAGTTGTACGGCCCGTTGGCGGGTGGGGGGGTTCGCGTAGACTTGATGGGGGTGTGTGAGTGTCGTACTTGTGCCTGCGGTTGACTTGTACAGGTCGTTGGCGGGTGGGGGTGTTCTTGGTCGCTTGATGGGGGGTGTGCGTGTCATACTTGTGCATGCAGTTGACTTGTACGGGCCATTGGCGGGTGGGGGGTGCACGTGGGCTTGATCGAGGGGGGTGTGCGTGTCGTACTTGTGCGTGCGGTTGACTTGTACGGGCCGTTGGCGGGTGGGGGGCTTCGCGTGGGCTTGATCGAAGGGTTGTGCGTGTCGTACTTGTGCGTGCGGTTGACATGTACGGGCCGTTGGCGGGTGGGGGGTTCACATAGACTTGATGGGGGTGTGTGCGTGTCGTACTTGTGCGTGCTGTTGACTTGTACGGGCTGTTGGTGGGTGGGGGCGTTCATGTAGACTTGATGGGGGTGTGTGCGTGTCGTACTTGTGCGTGCGGCTGAGTTGTACGGGCCGTTGGCGGGTGGGGGGTTCGCGTAGACTTGATGGGGGTGCATGCATGTCGTACTTGTGCATGCGGTTGACTTGTACGGGCCGTTGGCGGGTGGGGGGCTTCGCATGGGCTTGATCGAGGGGCTGTTCGTGTTGTACATGTGCGAGCGGTGGACTTGTACGGGCTGTTGGCGGGTGGGGGGGTTCTTGGTCGCTTGATGGGGGGTGTGCGTGTCATACTTGTGCATGCGGTGGACTTGTACGGGCCGTTGGCGGGGTTCTAGGTCGCTTGATGGGGGGGTGTGCGTGTCGTACTTGTGCGTGCGGGTGAGTTGTACGGGCCGTTGGCGGGTGGGGGGGTTCGCGTAGACTTGATGGGGGTGTGTGCGTGTCGTACTTGTGCGTGCGGTTGACTTGTACGGGCCGTTGGCGGGTGGGGGGTTCGCGTGGACTTGATCGAGGGGGGTGTGCGTGTTGTACTTGTGCGTGCGGGTGAGTTGTACGGGCCGTTGGCGGGTGGGGGGGTTCACGTAGGCCTGATAGGGGTGTGTTCGTGTTGTACTTGTGCGTGCGGTTGACTTGTACGGGTCGTTGGCGGGTGGGGGCTTCGAGTGTGCTTGATCGAGGGGTGTGTGCGTGTCGTACTTGTGCGTGCGGTTGACTTGTTTGGGCCGTTGGCGGGTGGGGGGGTTTGCGTGGGCTTGATCGGGGGGGTGTGCGTGTCGTACTTGTGCATGCGGGTGAGTTGTATGGGCCGTTGACAGGTGGGGGGTTTGCGTAGGCTTGATGGGGGTGTGTGCGCGTGTCGTACTTGTGCGTGCGGTTGACTTGTACGGGCCGTTGGCTGGTGGGTGGCTTCGCGTGGGCTTGATCGAGGGGGGTGTGCGTGACATACTTGTGCGTGCGGGTGAGTTGTATGGGCCGTTGGCGGGTGGGGGGGTTCGCGTAGGCCTGATGGGGGTGTGTGCGTGTCGTACTTGGCATGCGGTTGACTTGTACGGGCCGTTGGCGGGTGGGGGGTTCGCGTAGGCCTAATGGGGGCTGTGCGTGTCGTACATGTGCGCGCGGGTGAGTTGTATGGCCCGTTGGCGGGTGGGGGGGTTTGCGTAGACTTGATGGGGGTGTGTGCGTGTCGTACTAGTGCCTGCGGTTGACTTGTACGGGCCGTTGGCGGGTGGGGGGGTTCTTGGTTGCTTGATGGGGGGGTGTGCGTGCCGTACTTGTACATGCGGTTGACTTGTACGGGCCGTTGGCGGGGTTCGCGTGGGTTTGATCGAGGGGGGTGTGCGTGTCGTACTTGTGCGTGCGGTAACTTGTACGGGCCGTTGGCGGGTGGGGGGGTTCCCGTAGACTTGATGGGGGTGTGTGCGTGTCGTACTTGTGTCTGCGGTTGACTTGTACTGGCCGTTGGCGGGTGGGGGGGTTCTTGGTCGCTTGATGGGGGGTGTGCGTGTCGTACTTGTACATGCGGTTGACTTGTACGGGCCATTGACGGGTGGGGGGTTCGCGTGGGCTTGATCGAGGGGGGTGTGCGTGTCGTACTTGTGCGTGCGGTTGACTTGTACGGGCCGTTGGCGGGTGGGGGGTTCGCGTAGACTTGATGGGGGTGTGTGCGTGTCGTACTTGTGCGTGCGGTGGACTTGTGTGGGCCGTTGGCGGGTGGGGGCTTCGCGTAGACTTGATGGGGGTGTGTGCGTGTCGTACTTGTGCGTGCGGTTGACTTGTACGGGCCGTTGGCGGGTGGGAGGGTTCGCGTAGACTTGATGGGGGTGTGTGCGTGTCGTACTTGTGCATGCGGTTGACTTGTAAGGGCCGTTGGCGGGTGCGGGGCTTCGCGTGGGCTTGATCGAGGGGGGTGTGCGTGTCGTACTTGTGCGTGCGGGTGAGTTGTTCGGGCCGTTGGCGGGTGGGGGGGTTCGCGTAGACTTGATGGGGGTACGTGCGTGTCATACTTGTTCGTGCGGTTGACTTGTACGGGCCGTTGGCGGGTGGGGGGCTTCGCATGGGCTTGATCGAGGGGTTGTGCGTGTCGTACTTGTGCGTGCGGTGGACTTGTACGGGCCGTTGGCGGGTGGGGGGGTTCTTGGTCGCTTGATGGGGGGGTTGTGCGTGTCGTACTTGTGAGTGCGGTGGACTTGTACGGGCCGTTGGCGGGGTTCTTGGTTGCTTGATGGGGGATGTGCGTGTCATACTTGTGCGTGCGGGTGAGTTGTACGGGCCGTTGGCGGGTGGGGGGGTTCGCGTAGACTTGATGGGGGTGTGTGCGTGTCGTACTTGTGCGTGCGGTTGACTTGTACGGGCCGTTGGCGGGTGGGGGGGTTCGCGTGGGTTTGATCGAGGGGGGTGTGCGTGTCATACTTGTGCGTGCGGGTGAGTTGTACGGGCCGTTGGCGGGTGGGGGGGTTCGCGTAGGCCTGATAGGGGTGCGTGTGTGTCGTACTTGTGCGTGCGGTTGACTTGTACGGGCCGTTGGCTCGTGGGGGGCTTTGCATGGGCTTGATCGAGGGGGTGTGCGTGTCGTACTTGTGCGTGCGGTGGACTTGTATGGGCCGCTGGCAGGTGGGGGGGTTTTTGGTCGCTTGATGGGGGGGTGTGCGTGTCGTACTTGTGTGTGCGGTGGACTTGTACGGGCCGTTGGCGGGGTTCTTGGTCGCTTGATGGGGGGTGTGCGTGTCATACTTGTGTGTGCGGGTGAGTTGTACGGGCCATTGGCGGGTGGGGGGTTCGCGTAGACTTGATGGGGTGTGTGCGTGTCGTACTTGTGCGTGTGGTTGACTTGTACGGGCCGTTGGCGGGTGGGGGGGTTTGCATGGGCTTGATCGAGGGGGGTGTGCGTGTCATACTTGTGCGTGCGGGTGAGTTGTACCGGCCGTTGGCAGGTGGGGGGGTTCGCGTAGGCCTGATAGGGGTGTATGCGTGTCATACTTGTGCGTGCGGTTGACTTGTGTGGGCCGTTGGCGGGTGGGGGGCTTCCAGTGGGCTTGATCGAGGGGGTGTGCGTGTCATACTTGTGCGTGCGGTTGACTTGTACGGGCCGTTGGCGGGTGGGGGGGTTCGCGTAGACTTGATGGGGGTGTGTGCGTGTCGTACTTGTGCGTGCGATTGACTTGTACGGGCCGTTGGCGGGTGGGGGGTTTGCGTGGGCTTGATCGAGGGGGGTGTGCGTGCCGGTGAGTTGTACGGGCCGTTGGCAGGTGGGGGGTTCGCGTAGGCTTGATCGAGGGGTACACGTGTGGTATGTATTGATGCCGCTTGCTGTGAGGCGAATGATCCCGTACGAATCATTCTTCATGCGCGAATACTTTGGGCCGTACGAATCGCGGACAGGCTTTTCGTACAGGATCGTACTAATGTGTTTGTACGGCATGTTTACAAATCGTACGGTAGGATTCCCGATGCTTATTCGTACGGGTCATCGACTGTGGTTCGTACAGTTCGCTGATATTCGTACGGAAATAGACGGAAATGGATCGGAATTCGCAGGTCGGACGGTAGTTTCCCATTCGTACGGAATCGGCTACGAATACGATTCGTACGGCGGATTATTTTACCGGATCGGAATCGACGCCAAGATGTATGTTGAACAGTTCCATTTAAGAACATTATTTGTTCTGGGATGATGAATGCTATAAATAATGCTTCTAAACCTTGTACCTGCCAGTCTTTTGTGCCCCAGACAGTTTTTGTCTCAATGTTGTCTTTCCAAAAGTCAAAGCCTAATGTGGACAATTGAGCATAAAAGGCCGCAGAAAATGTGCTTAGTATTAGTTAAGATACTTTTCATGCATGTCTTATTAACATTTTTAAAGTAAAAGGTTTCTGGATTTGTGATATTAAAACCTGTAAAGTATGGACATTTTTCATAAAATGTTTTGAGCTACCTTTTGATGGCGTTGGACAATGTTCCCATTGATTATAGGTTAAACCATTTCTGAGGTTTGCAGATTTGTGTAAATAATGATGACCAAAATGATTAAAACAATACATTTCTTCATAATTTGATGAACCATCTAAGTATTCATGTTTTGCAAATTTCGCTGATATTTCTAAGTCTGCCATCATGTTTTTAACAATTTCAAAGTCCTAATCATCAGAAAATATACTCAGTGAAACAAAATCACTAAAGGAAACCTTAAATTGGTGTGGAATCTTCAGCAGCTCAAAAGGCCATAAATGTCATAATCAGTTCTATCCCAAGCTATACTACCAGGTAGAGGAACGGCTGTGATGTTTACTGATGACAGGTCTCTTTGCTCACAATAAGATGATTTGTGTGGCTTCAGGAGCAAGTTGATGTTCTTACTTGCTGTGTCCATTTTACTATATTTCCCATCTATTAGCTTTTCTAAACTTAAAACAAGAATGAGCCATAGTAGGAGAAAAAGTATACCTAACACAATCCAAAGTTCAACCCATGGTGAAACAGATATGTATTTGCAAGCTGGTGAACAAGTTATTTTACTTGTTCCTTGAAAGTTTTGCTTGTTGGCGTTGTTTCAGGCTCACTTGGATCCTCAGAAAAGGTATCGAAGTTGATGAAATAGCTAGAGGCAGTTCTGTCAATGGTTGGTTTTGCATCCGGATTATTTGAAATCGCTGGAGCTACTTGTTCCCTTGACATGTTAGTATAGTCAGATACTACATCATTGTAGACAGGAGTTTCTTGATAAACTATTATTTGGGTTTCAAGAGGCACACGTTCCATGGCTTTGTTGCACAGTCCTTCTTTTCTCACTGCAGATTCTTCAAAAGTGATGACTCTTTCAGTTTGAACCTCTTGGATGGTAGCAAGATTTGGTCGTCTGCTACATCTTTGGAGTCCACTGGGCCTGCTACTTATTATCGGCCACATGGTGGGGTTTTACCAGGTCAATTGATACAGATCGGTTCTCTTTTCTTCCAGCAAGGGGCGGCAGTAACACTGTTCTTGATCCGTGGACTGCTAGTACAGGTACTGATTTTCTGTAAGAAGGCCCAAATTCCTTCTTATCCTCTATTTTTTCCCTGACCAGATCCCCAAACTTTGGAATCCAGACAGGTCTTGCTGGGACAGGTGGTTTACTTCAGTGGTCGTTGGCTCTTGTACGGTGTTGCTTAGACTTCTTCTTGTTTCATTTAAGTCCTGTAAAACAGCCAAATGATCTTTGATATCAAAGGGTTTTTGTTCTACCACTGAAGTATGATGATCAAGGTCTTCGACCTTCATTCTAGTACCAAAAAGGATTTCATATGGAGTGATTCCACCCAGAGAATTTCTTGGCAGGTTATTAAGACTACGTTGGACACCTATTAGATGTTTGACCCACCCGTCACCTGAGCCTAATACCCTAGCTGTTATAGATTGCTTTACATCACAGTTTTTTCTTTCCACTACAGAATTTCCCTCAGGATGGAATGGACTCGAAAACCGCATGCAACGCCCAAGCAGGCCATGGCCTCCTTGTAAGCCCGAGAGCTAAAAGCAGGACCCTGGTCAGAATGTAGTGTGCCGATTGCGTATGTGCCGATAAAGACTCGCACATCTTTTATAAGAGTTCGGGCGCTAGCCGAGCGCAGAGGCCTCATCCAAATGAATCTTGTCCTTATACTTGTGGGACCGCTTTTGTCCATAGAGACGTCTGAGCGTGGATAGTCTAATGCTATCTAACAATGGTGTCTGTACTGGGCTGGCTAAACTGTAGTCAGGAATCTGGTGGCGCTCCAAGCTGTGATCTCAGTAACAGGTATCCCAATTAATTCCAAATTCGTAAATGTGGGCGCTCATCCCTGGCCACCAGTACATCTCTTGAAATTCTAGTAGAGACTTAGAGATCCCTTGATGTATCAGACCCTCTCCCATATGTGCTTCTTGAATCAAAGCACCTCTCCGATTCCTGTTTTGGATTACCCTATCCCCCACTCCAGGGATTCGAGTAAAAGGAACGGAGTTGGCATCAATTATGTATGAATATTCGAGTGGATAGTTTAGAGGTAACGCTGCTCCGCTGCCTTTGCTTTATGGCATTGACAGCTAGCATTGTTTCACCGTCTATTTTTGTTTTTGAACTAGTGATTGCAGCTACGGAAGACGTTTACACAACTGCCTTCGCGGCTTCCCTCAGCCAAGGAATTCCCTTCAACGTGAACGTCATCACGCTGATGACTCAGTGTATGGATCACGTGAGTCTTTTGTAGTTCTTTCTGTAATAGAACTACTTGTTCCCAAAGCATGTTATGCTTGATTGTGCCACCTTTTGCATCTTTAAAACCATTTTGAACCCAGTTCTGCAAATATTCATTGTAAGACTGGACGCAGTTATACGAATCACACACTATGAGTGTGTGGAATTCTCGATCAGTATTTTCAAGCTCCATCTTGAAAGCCTGTAGTTCAGCTCGCTGAGCTGTACAGTCTCCGAGAGATTGAGTCTTTGTAACCATAGGTCTGAATTTACCATTGTGCCAGCAACCTTTAACAATCATGCATGCAGCACTATAAGCTTGTTTGCCCCCTATCGCGGGCTTTGCTGATCCATCTGTATATATTATACAGCCGTAATGTTCTAGAGGCAGAATCTCAGTGGGCAGAGGACATTCTTGTTCGTATTGGAGAAATTCTTGAGTCTTCAAGTAGGGGTCAAAAACGTATTCAACGTCTGTTGCAGCAAGAGAATTAACCCATTGTATCCATCATGAATGTAAATCTTTTGCATTTGGAATGCTTGCCTTTGTCACTGCCTCTAAGGCAGGTACAGGCGTAACGACTTTTATGCGCTTTCCCTGCGCGAGGGCTCTCTCTTTTGCTACCGCAGTTTGAACCGCTGCCAGAATTTTTTCTGTTGAAGTGAAGTCAGCTTGTGTGTACAAGTGTGATTTATAAGCTATTGGTACCTTTTCACCTTCATTAAAGGTTAGGTATGTGAATTCGCATCTCCTTGGGATGATTCGGATTACAAGATTACGTTCATTTACGTGTGTCTGTAAATGTGTTGTTGCTAACATGTCTGTTTGCACTGAACGCAAAATTTCTGTGTGTTTTTGAGTCCAATTAGTATGTTTCAAATCAGGTTTGATTAATTTGAGCGAAGTTTAACCCTTTCTACGTAATTTAGAATGTAAATTCTTCAGAAATTCAGGAATCCTAGAACAGACTGTATGTTTTTCAGCGTTTTTGGAGGTTGGAGCACTGCACATTTTCCTAAAAAGTTTGCTGTCAGGCTTTTGCCTTCACTTGAAAGTTTGTATCCCAACAATAGGACGTTGAGGTGGGCAATTCTTGATTTTTTAAAGTTGAATTTGTACCCTTCTGAGGCGAATCCAAGTATTATGGTGTTCACCCTGGTCAAGTGACTGTCCAAGTCATCATCTGTAAGATAGATGTCATTGACATAAGATAATGCCTCATCATCATATGTTTGCAGTAACTCTGTTACTCTGGCTAAAAATAACCCAGGACTGTTCTTGAATTCCTGTGGGAGACAACAAAAGTGTTGATGTGTCCCCATTATCGAGAAAGCGGTCAAATGTCTGCTTTCAGGTGCAATATTTTGACAGAAGAAACCGCTTGAAATATCTAATGTCGTTTTATATTTTTTGCGCACAATGTTATTAATCAGTGCTGCACTGTGTGCATTTTGTATTGCAAAGGTTTTGCAACAGGAATTTAAATGTCTGTAGTCCAAAACTAGACGATATGGATTTTCTGGTTTGGAGACATGAAACAAAGGATTGTTCATGGACGAGGTGCATGTTTCAATCATCTCTTGGTATTCAAGTTGATCTAGGATCTCCCTGACCTGCTTTTTAGATTCATGTTTAACTGGACACTGCTTCTGAGCAGTTGGTTGATTTTTAACTGGATCTTATGGTGAGGAGAATCCTCATCCCATCCCACATTATTTTTATATAATGCAGGAGCCTGGGCCACAGCCCATTTTCTTGCATAGGTGTATTTTTTATGAATAGGAATATGATTTGAGAAGGCTGGCATAATGATCTCTTCGCCATGTGGGCACTCCCTGACAAATTCAGGTGGCCAGACGTTTTCAGCCCGAAGAATTTCATAACCCTTAGATTGTTTTTCCCAAAAGAGTGCTTTTATTTTCCTAGTTATGTCCCCCTCTATTCGGAGTGTTACTTCATATAACTTATGTGGAACACTAACCCTGGTATGTGCAGTTTCAACCTGAATGCATTCATTCAGGTCCACTGTCTCCGTATGATCCTTCAGGATCTTGCGAGCTATGGTAACCTCTGCTGCGCTGTCCAACATTGTCTGGTCCCACTCCCCGTTCTTGAGTTGTGTCCTCAAGATCCTCGGCATGTCTGATTTTAAGACTTGCTACCTTCTTTTTGGTAAATTGAGTTTTCTTATTTTTTGGAACGTGTTGATCATCTTTGGACTTCATGCGTTCTTCCGTGTGTTCTGATCATCTCTTCTTTCGGATTTCTGCGAGGAAGTCTGAAAGGTAAGAGAGGAACGTGAATCAGTATCTTGATATCTATCAGGTTTTCTTAAATTATCCCTATTTCTCAGGTTATACTTTTTTTCAGAGGGCTCCTTTTGAGGAGACCTTCCTCTGGATTGGGAACGCTTCTCTTTAGGAAGTGTCTGTCTAGTATTTTCCCATTTCTTTTTAGGAGTAGTGAGTGTGTTTTTGATAAAAACTTTTTCAGAATTTTCTGTCAGTTCGGGTTTTACTGGCTTGGCTTCCCCCCCAAACTATCTCCAGTTCGTATGGTTGCTCAGTTACATCAAGTTCTTTTAGTTTTTGGCGGATTGCCACTGATGCTGAACCACCTTTAATATTAGCTAATAGGGCCATAGGGGAGTGGCAGGGCCACTACTCGCTACCCTAAATGAAAGACCACAGTGAGGTGTACATAGTGGGGCCCTCTCCTGGGGAATTGAGCACACAGTCACTACACAACCTACATTGGATCTGCATGGTCTGTTTGTGCCCCCCTGAAACTACCTTTTGATGGTGTGGCGGCACCTGGACGCAACACTGAATACTTAATGCACATCTGCCCACTGCTAACAGCCAGTCGACGTGGCTCCCCAATTGTCCTGTGCGGCCACTAAGATGAGGAAAACTGACTTAAAACACGTAAAATTATCCTTTGATCAGCGCCGGCTCACGTGCACGATGAAAGCACCAATGGTGGATTGGCTCCCCTGCAAAGGAAGTGGTGCAGGCACTCCTCAGGAACCAGACATTCAAGCAGTGTTTCTAGATTTTAAACAGCCTAACTGCCATTGACACCAAAAACGATCTTCTAGCCATCAGGTTCGATTGCCTCAAGGAGAGGGTTAACAGCAATGGAGATCGCATCACTCAACTTGAAAGCTGCACATCAGCGTCAACGGAGAGATGATGAACAAGAAGATGCTGCAGAAGGATAAAGTCTTAGAAGTCATCTGCAATAAAAATGAGGACCTCGAGGCGCGCTTGTGCTGGAACAATTTGAGAATCATCGGCATTCCTGAATCCACTGCGATGGCTCGCATGGAACATTATGTGGAAACAATGCTGCAAGCAATCTTCGGTGAGTCGCTCTCTGCCATGCTGATGGTCGAGAGTATGCACAGATCGTTGGGTCTGTGCCCCCCACTGGGTACCCCTGCATGTCCCATAATTTCCTGTCTCTTGAATTACAGGGACAGAGACACAGTCCTCCGGCTTGCTATACACCAACCAACTCTCTCCTATCAAGGCTCAACTGTCTCCTTCTACCTGGATCTCATGGCGGCTGTGCAGGCAGCCAGGAGAGATTTCATGCCTGTTAAATGCTATCTCCTGCAGACAGACGCCATGTATTCCTTTTTGTACCGCTCTAAACTTTGCATCTTTCATGCTAGGAAGGCCACATTCTTTACAGATCCTAAGGTGGCCGCCAAGTTTGTTAAAGATATCCCCCTGAAGGCCTCTAGATCAGAGGCTAAGTGTAACAATGCTGAGAAAGGTCATCTTAGCGAGAATGACTAAAATTTACATTTTAATGAACGCTGCACTGACCCATCTTGCATTGCACTGTTACCTCAAAGTAGCTAGATGTCAATACCTAAACTGCTTCTTGTTATTGCTCTGAGGCTACTGGATCCTTGCCTTGATATCTCATAGCTAACCTGCCAGCTAATGGGTGTACATAGTCACCCTATTCACCCTCTGGTCACCCTGTTCTTCTGCAGCTGGGAGTGTGCCGGAACTCTGACTTGCCCCTCTGGAATGATTCCCCAATTGTATCCTCTTTTTGGCATTGTGGCATTTTTTGGGTTGGGGTGGGATCCATTTGGTCTGGTTAGGGTGTAGTGTAGTTCCTATATTCCCAATAGGCTCTGCTCATTGGAATAATATATCCTATAGATGTGACGTAGGACTTATGTCTACTAGGTTGCTATCTAATATATTAGACTTAATTGTGAGTGCCAGATAGATCAGAGGTCACTAGAAACTTTCTCGAGTTCACAAGAAGGGATTTCGTTTCTGACAACCGCATAAACATGACAACTTTGTTTCCCCAAGATAAAACTGATCTTCAGAGTCGTGGAAACAATAGATAGATATTTTACTCAGTCATTTGTGCTTGCTTCGATTCACCAGAGGTGCAGAGAAATAGATAGACTGGCGTTTTCAATAAAAGAGTATTTATTGAACAGTCTTCTTTCTCATGCAGACGAAATGAGTTGCTACAATCGTAATACTGGTTGCAAAGTATAATGCGTACAGTAAGAAGAGTATTATGAAATAATACTGTAAAAGCATTGTATGGTTCCCAGACCATGGATAAATACAAACATAAATAACAAAGTCTAAAAAGTACTCAACTGGTGCTTCTAAAATACGCCTACCCCAATGTACCTAACCTATGTCTAGTACGAGGAAAGAAGTAAGTGAGGTGTAGCATAAATTTAGTAATCTTTCCCGTGAATTTATCCAAGATTTCTTTTAGGGTCTAGTCAGCTCCGTACCTTGGTTTAGAATGAAGGAGGTCTGTTATCTCTGTCTCCGGACTCGATTCCCCAACAACCCGCAAGGGTAGCTTGGAAACACTGGAGCTGGATTTTTCGGCAAGAGAAAAGACAGCGTCTCTCTCAGTGCATCTCCTGGAGGGTCAAGCCGACCACTCGCTGTAGCAAGATGCGTCGGGCAAGTAGATAGTCGAACTGCTCCAAACCACCGTGTGCTATAGCAAGTGTGGGCATATTTATACATTGAAGGTGCCGAGATTGACGTAAAGGTAGACATAATAACGTCATCAAAGAAGCTCAGTTCTTTGAAAACTCCACGAGTTCTTGGACAAGTCAGTATTCAAGCAAGGCGAAGTCCCTAGCTGCTGAAGCCGAGTTTTCCAGGAAATCGTTGTGGATTTTCGGAAGTAGTGGAAGTAGCCCTGCCGTATTTTTGGACTGCATGAGCTATGTCTAAATATGGTTATGAGATCTATGGCTATATAAGGATATGGTGATTTATACCTATATAAGGGCATGAATCGGGAAAATTACACTAGGGTTCCAAAATGCTATACACCAGGGGGGCAGAAGTGGGAGGCGGCTTATTGTTGATTGTTATTGATTGTTTTGCACTGTTTTTTGCCCCTTTTTTCCCTCCTTCTCCCTTTCCTCCCCTCAGTGCGCACACACCACTTTGATCGCTCAGTCTCCACCTCCATAACCACCCACTGCTCCATCTAGTGATGCGCATGAATGGCATGTTATGACACAATTGACATGTGTGACATTGACTGTCCGTGGATTGAATGAGAGAGGCAAAGCTCACTTTGTACCGGGATACATGAAGCAACATATTGTAGATATTTGCTTCCTGCAAGAACTACATCTGACCGAACATACACTCGGTTGCCTGAGAGCGGACTAGATTGATAAGAAGTATAGCACACTATTTCAATTATGCATGAGGAGTTACAGTGCTCCTCCTTAAGGGTCTCCCCTGGTGCACCCGCTAATCCCTCTGTGATAAGCACAGTCGATATGTGATAATCTCAGGGACGCTGCCGGGCCAACCCCTTAACCCTATTTCTATCTATGGCCCAAATATGACTTTTTTGCTGAGGTCTTGTGGTTGGTGGGCACCCTGGGGCTTGGGCTACCTTGTTGAGTGGGGTCTTTAATGTAGTTCTTGATCCTCAAGCGGTCAGATCTAGTACACCTGGGCAATCACACCCCAAAGCTCCTTCCATGCTGAACTCCCTTATTACGATAATGACCTTGTTGACTTGTGAAGGGCCCAACACAGGGACAGTGAAGTGGGTACATGTATAATGTCCGCTTAGCTTGCTTGATCGTGCTTGACTTCTGGCTGGTTTCGCGAGATGTTGCTTCCAGGACCAGTGAGGTCCTTCACATGCTGTGCACTATTTCTGATCATGCCCTGGTGTTACTAATGTTCTCCCCTCCTGATTTTAAATACTACGCCTTTACGTGGTGCCTTCCCTCAGGAGCTTTATGGGATCAGATGTTAGGGGAGGAAATTCGGGCGGCAATTGTGGAGTACTTTGCACTCAACGCTGGCCCAGTTGACTCCAGATCTACTTTCTGGGAAGCATTCAAGACTTTTATGCGTGCGGTGTGCATGGCTATGCATGCTGGAGTGCTGTGGGCACTGCGTTGGGACCTGGTGTGCCTTGAATCGGAGCACCACACCCTGGAGACTCAGTTCTTTGCTGACCAAAGTGACTCCAAGCTCACTGTTATCAGCAGCAAATGTGACAACTTTGAGGAAGGCACACAGCAAGAAATGCATTACCTGGGCAGAAGGACTAGTGTCCAGTGCTAGGGTGAAGGTGACAGGGCAGGCAAGATGCTTACGAGAGTGTAGCATAGAGCAGGAAGCGAGGGGGACGTGGTTGTAGCCAGGATGGAGGCAATGCAGTTAGTAATTACACATTTTTATTCCTCACTATATCAACCTACTCAGGAGATTGCTCCACCTGATCTGGCCTTATTTTTTGATTCATTGCACTTGATCTGGCTCAGTGATGGACACCGTTGGTTCTGAGACGAGCCATTCATGCTGGAGGAAGTTGTGCAGGTTATAGGTGTGACGCAGGGAGGCAAAGCCCTGAGCCAGGAAGGGCTCACTGCTGCCTTTTCTAAAGAGTTCACTTGTCTTCTGGCTTCGCACCTTCCCACCAAGTACATGGAGTCCTTGGAGAAGGGCCTGCTGCCCCCTCCCTGCACGAGGCTCTCATTGTCACCATCCTAAAGCCTGGAAAGTGTCCACAGAAATGTGAATCTTACCAATTGTTGCCCAAGATTCAAATGGATAGCAAAATTTGTGCCAAGCTTATCACCTCCAGACTTCTTCTGCAGCTTCCGCATATGGCCTGATCAGTCTGGCTTTGTCCCTGGGTGTTCCACCTATCACAACCTTCGAACCATTTTTGCACTTCTGCACACCATTGAACCTAGTCCTAGTGCGGCTGCGATCTTCCTGGATGCCATAAAGGCATTTGACTCCCTTGAATTAACGACCGCCCGAACTCTTGCCCTTGCCATGATTTCTCTACTTGTTTATTAATCTTCTGATCCCACTAACACGATGGCTTGGACGTTGTTTCTGCTCAATCTTGGTGGTACTAGCATGGACTGGCAAACAACCCCGAATTGCATTGGAAGATCCTTACACTCCCCTTTGAGCAGGGTGGGCTACTTCAATTCGCAAGCACACTTTGTGCACTATTAGCTGTATTCAATCTAGTACATGGCCCACACGCTGCCTGAGCATGATCATGCTGCCCCATGCCCTCTTCCCATGGCAGTGTTCTAAAACCCACGGTGCACCAGGGCCAGGCTAGATACTTTGGGATGCACTGTGTGGGTCTGGGATGAACTGAGAAAGAGAGCCCATTTGGATGTCCTCTTTTGCCCTTCCATTCCTTTGATAGGCCATCCTGCATTACCTATCATGCATGATACTGGCACAGGCACTGGTTTGTGCAAGCTACACCTCACAACCATGAGTGACTTTTACCTAGAGGGCTCCTTCCTTACCTTGCAACAGGCCCTACAGGGGCTTGATGTTTTTATGGTAGCCATTATCACATTCTTCCAGCTGTGAGCAGCGGTTTGTGAGTTACATGGCTTGTTTTCCTGCTCTAACCCTTGAGGCCTTCCTGGCAAACCCATATTGCACAGGCTCACCACTAGAATATACGCTGATATGCAAGCCCTGGTGCATATGCCCTGCACCTGAGAGGAACAGTGAAGCTTTTGCTGGGCTCAAGCATGTGCACTATCGCCCACCTATTGACTGCCTAGTCCACTTTAAGTATTTACACTATTTGCCCCCACACTTTTATCTGTGGCCCAATATGTGCCCCCCTTCATGGCTTTAAGTGGGATGAAAAAAGTGCACAGTTTCCATAGGGCGTGTCACCTATGTTATTATGGGCGTGGGTTAAACATGTAACTAAATTTCTGTGAATTCCATTTCTGTGAATTCCATAGTGTACCACCTGACTGGTATTTGGCTTTACGTTACTGCATCCATATTTTAACACAATTGACATACATCTAAAACCAGCCAAGACTATTGACTTTGTTAATAGTTGTTAGCTGTTGAAGATAAATAAGTAACAACGATTTTGTAGTAAATAATACTGAAAATGTTTCAATTCTGAGATTAAGACTGTGAATTAAACATTACTGAGGCTGTGGAGGGGCTAATGGTCTTCAGATCACTCCTGTTATATTCACACTGTGAGACGTGCAAGCCTTTTTATCTCAATATTCCTCCATTTGCATATCTTACACCTCATCTCTTACATCTGCGGTTCCCTCTTTTCACTCGCTCCTGGGTGGACTTCCTTACATCTTTTTCACTTCAAGGTCTGACTAGTTTGGTGGCTGCCATTCCACCCTTTAATGAGACAAAAGGTGAGACGCCGGTGGTGACACAAGGAGTGGTACGTAACGCCCACAACAAATCCATCAACTCTCTCTCCCAATTCAAGCCATTTGCCAATCACAATTGATGTTGTCCTTGATAACCCTGTTGCAGTGTTCACTAGACCATTGCTGCCAGGATGGTAAAGGGAACTTGTTATGTGCTTTATACCCCAATGAGACATAAACCCCTGAAACTCTTTGTATGTACATTGCACCCTGTTGTCTGTGACAAGTTCAACTGGGGCACCCTCCCTAAAAACAAGGTTTGCACACTCTCCACACCTCTTCTGCGTTGGCTGGCTTCATGAACTGCACCTCTGGCCACTGTGTGCCATAATCCACCAATACCAACCCATACCTATACCATTTGTTCAAAACATACATGGGTCTAATGATATCCGAGCCCAACTTAAATCAAGGTTTATCCAGCACTGTCATAGCTTCAACCAGGCTGAGCAATAGTCACCTGAGACTTTTCACTCACTGCACATGCCACACAATTCTTGACATAGTGCTACACACTCTGATCCATTCCAAGCCGCCAAAACAACTCCCTGACCCTCAACTTCATGGCTCTTATCACCACATGTGCCTCATGAGCCAAAGCTAAAATCTTACCCAGCATCTCCAATGGAACTATGAATACATCTATCCTTCCCATTGCACCATCCCTTATGCTCGATTCAGAGAATACGTGCTTAAATGAACTCACTCTGGAACAAGAATCCTAGGGTATCCATGCTTAAATGAACTCACTCTGGAACAAGAATCTTAGGGTATCCATCCTTTACCCAACATGACAATGACCTCTTGCATCACCTCGTCCTTCAATACTGCTTCTTTCCATTCTTCCTCCAAAATGCACCCAAAACTGCTTCCTTCAGCAACGTCTCTATGTAATCCTCCTCAGGCTCAATACTTGTTGCTTTACCTTTAAGAGGAAGTCTTGATAAACAATCCGCAAAAAATGTTTTTGCATGGGGAATATATTCTAAACTGAACTGGTACTCCATCATTCTATAATTCCACTTGGCTATGTGAGGAGTGGCCCTATTAGCTCCCTTGGTGGTAAACACATTTACCAAAGGCTTGTGGTTGTGCGAATTACAAATTTAGAACCCCACAAGTAGTTCCTGAAATGGTCCACTCCCACCAACAGGCCAATGCCTCACACTCTATAACTGAATAGGTAGATTCAGTTCCTCTGTGGAAAAGTAAATTTTGCCATGTTCTGTGTCCCTACTCATCCATCATATGTTATGTGTGCATGACCAATATGCATATGTTATTCCCCATGTCCGATTAATGACGCAATTCCAGTTGTGTCCACCTCTAGTATGCTAGTTTCCAGTCCTCGTGAATACTACGAATATCAGGCCTATGTAAAGCTATGTTGCCACGTTTCTCAGTATGCACGTTATTCCATTATAAAGTCCCCGTTTCCAGGCCTCAAAAGGGCCCGGACATCAGATTCAGCTCCTGTCTCCTGAAAGCCTCACTGAGGAGCGATACAGCCCCCACCTGTATCCTCGACCCTTCACTTACTCCCTGCCTCGCAGTGCCCGGTGCAGCTTGGTTCTGCCTCTGAGTCTGCCAAAAGTATGTTATAGTTCCAGCTATCAGTTCAGTCCTCCTTCTCTGCATTCCTAAGCTACTGAACTGCATCAATAGTTTCCGTCATTGTCTAGCCTATTCGGCTCCACGTTAGAGAAATACTGTATTAATGGTCATTTAATATTCTTCATCACGCATTTCATGTAGAATAATGCATGGTCCAGTCTTAGAATCGAGTTAGCTTTTCCCCTCATGACTTCTAGTTTATATCAACATGTTCCCTAAACATCAGATACCAGATAGGGTTTAGGTACATGTCGCTCCGACCCTCCAGACTTTAGTCTCTGCTCCTAGCACAGAGTTCGTAGCCCCCAGCTTCTCCTAGTAACACGTCATTGCCAGTCTTCGCGCACCACCAGGTTAGAGGTCTCGGCTCCTTAGGTAGCCCCCTCCAATGTTTCCGCCCATTCATGACATATTCTGTTACGTTTGCATCACATGTCTATGTACACGCCCAGTTACACCTACCTTTACTGTTATCTCTCGCGACTGCTACGCGTCACGCCTTCTGCTCCACCCACTGTTACGCCTACTGCAATGTAATGCTATGTGTTTGCGCTATGTATATAAGTCAATGTATTGTTATTAAAAGTTAGCGCGCTCATCCCAGATCAAGCCCCGGCAGCTGCTGGGCCCCAGTTGTCCTGCTGGGCCCTGTCACCTCTGTTCCTATGCAGGTTGTCCTGATCCTGTCCTTATGCTGTAATAAACCTGCAGAAACTCCTACTACCTCGAATCTTGACTCTTATTTTATTGAGCTATCTGTTATTCATTCATTCATTCAAAAATAGATCCGGTATTATTTATTTATATACCACATAATGGCGCCCGAATAGGGACTTGCCCTTTCCCCACGCGTCGGTGAAGCCACGCCGACCCCCTGACCCTCTGCAGTCGTGACGGAACTCTTCTGCGCAGTGGCAGATATTTCTGCTCAAGTATCCCTCAGGCCCACGGAGGAGACGGAGGAGGCGGTCCAGCATCCAAACGAGACGGTGGAGGAACGCGGCGAGTCCCGACCAGAGCCCAAGCCGAGAGTCCAAGGTCCGAGGTATCCGGAGGCCCACCCGTAACTGAAGTCCGAAGTCCGAAGTTCGTCGTCGTAGCAGTCCAGTCCCGTCCGAGGCCTTCCGTTCCGTGCTGCCCGGTGAGTACCATTGCTGGGGTAGTATCTAGACAGGGTCAGTCTAAATTGACTCCTGGTCCGTGGGTTGGTGGTGCCCAGACTCACAAACGAAGTGTTCACCTAGGTGGATACAGGTCTTGATGCGTCCTTTTATGGGACCGGTATGTTCCGTACTGTTACAGCAGTGCATCCAGTAACTCTAGTCTGTTCCGTTCTCGAGAAAATCTGTTCTGTTTCTGTTCTCAGTATTTTCAGGTAGTATTCTGTCCGAACTGTTATGTTATGATGTTGTTCAATGTATTTCCAATATCGTGGTATGCCTGAATTGTTTTCCCAATTGTTATTGTTCTTTGTGTATTGTATTGTGTTTCGATTCAAGTTTACAATGCCGCTCCTTTCCAAGTTACGACAGTTAAAAACTAGAAAGGGTTTATTAGAAGAAGCAGTTCCTGTCCCGCCTAGGGACAGTCCAGGTCATTTTATGTATCAGAAACATGGCATAAGCGCCATATTGTATCTAGATTTATGGGTAGAGTATACCAAACAGTTAGAAGAAAAGTATAGATGGCCCGTATCGGGTACATGGGATGCCGAATGTATCATGCGAGTAGAAGAAGCATTATGGAAAAAGAAAGCCAGACAGTCACAGAAAGATGCCATCGAGTTATGGCGTAAAGAAGCGCATAGAAGAACCGAAAAGGAAGTCAGAAAGTCGGAGTTAAGTAGAGAATCCCAGGAACGAGCCCAAGAAAGAGAATTAATCGAGATAGGTGAACAAGTCAAAGCCGAACAGTCAGACAGACAGAGGCATGCCCTTATTAAGGGTATGTATCCTCTTCTTGCCGAGGGCTTGCCAAAAGCGACCCCAGAGACATCCAGTAATTTCCCGCCGCCATTAGTTCCGACCAAGCTACGTCACAAACAGACCGCAGCTGATATTTTTATTTCGTCCTATTTGGACGACACAGTCCCAGAATATGCAAATCCTGTTCGCGCTCCGCCAGTCCCTGTAAATCAGGCACTTCCCGCTCTTCCAGACACCGGAGTACCTGCTACGGTACCCCCGGTCCAGCCAGCGTTTCAACTTCCCGCTCCGCCACGAAGAATGTCAGTCGACGATTCTAGTCTAGGGGCCGCAGGAGGAGGTCCTCCTCAAACCCCGCCGCCACACAAGCGTTTAACGTTAGCCGAATTACATGCACAAGCATCACAGCGTACGCCTAGATATCAGTCTGTTGCAGAAATAAGAAAATCCCTTGCCGAATGTTGCTATGATCCAGTCCCAGGCGAGGATAATATGGTTTTATATTCATTCCGCGTAAGAAAAGTGACCGAGTATCTAGTCACCTTACCGAATATGAAAGAAGATCTAGACAGAATATATCATTTCATCCGTACAGGGGATGATCCAGAAAGTATTGGCGAGATTATGTCTCAAAGGAAAGCCGAGATTCAGCTCATGATATTAAAGTTCCTGATCAATTGTCTAATAAGAGAACAAGATTACCCGTCTAAAGATTCCGCCGAGATGAAAATCCTGACAAGGTGGAGTGATAATATAGCCGAGGGTAAGCACAAGACCGTCGGTGCTATGGAGAGTATGTACAAGAAAATTCGTAAAGAAATAATAAGGTTACACGACCAGCGTAAAGCAGCACAAGTAAGCGAGAAAGAAAGTATCTCTGATCCCGAAGAAGAGGAAGACGAGAATCCCGCCAGAATAGCGTATGTAGGAAAATCTAGATTTCCAGATCGCCATTTACGTCTAGAACACAAGTCTATTTTTCATCATTCAGCACCAGAACAAGGTTCTCTAGAACAAGTATTTCAAGCTACCGATCACATTCTGAAATCACGAATCGGTTATAGTGAATTAAGTACCATGCATGAACAAGAACTAGCCCGATCAGCAGTCCGATGGATTACTGATTCTACCACTTTTCCAGACGAAATAGTGGCACAAATGTTTCTGAAATTGCCCCCAGCCGAGCAACGACTGGTGGGTATGTATATGGTCCAGTACCTCATTACTCTGTATGAGGGTCAACACTCTGATCCAGGCCCGTTACACGATATCCTGAACGAGTTACTCCAGTATAGATGGAGAGGTCTGGGTACCGATTTAATTAGTGTCATTCTAGAACAGCGCCACAAATATAGAACGTTCCTGAACCCGCATTTTGTTCATGTCTCACCCCCAGAAAGTAAATCATTCTACATAGACAGACAGAATCCGTTACGAGAAGTCCACCCAGTCCAAGGGGCGGGTGGCGTAATGCAACGAGTGTTTGTATACACTCCAATATCAAAGATGGAACTTCTTGAAATGAAGAAATTAATTCCCTGTCATGACAAAGATCCAGCAGGGTTCCATAGAGAATTAAAAGACATGCTCCGTATGGGAGAATACACTTACCCAGATATCATTAAAATGTTAAAAGTCCTGCTGCCCGCAGGGGTATATGAAAAGTTAAAAGAAAAAGAATGGGAGGTGGGAGAGAAAAAGATCGATTGGGCAGCTCTAGAAGCTGAAGACAAGGCACGAGTACCAGGTACCGGTCTTGGAGATAAATGTAAAGAATTACCAGAATTACTGATTCAAGTTTTACCCAGATTATTGACAACTAGGAAGGAAGACTGGGATGCAATCTCAGCCTGTAAACAGAAACAAGATGAAGATATTAGTGATTTTTATTCTAGATTTGAGAAATGTTTCAGTATCAATAGTGGTCTCAAGACAAGTAGTGAGTCATACCCTCATCTTTTTGTTACCAAATTAGTCGAGAATTCAAGTCCACAAATTAAAAATCGAGTTTTGAAAGTCGAAAGCACCTGGCAAGCAAATACTCCGTCCCAGATGCTCCAGATGCTTCAGTATCACCAGAATAGAATTAGGGAAGAGCAAGAACACGAGAGAAAACGTATGAAAGATACGAAAATGAAAGTGCTAGTTGCACAATCTGTTCCTCAAGACAGTCAGAAGAGGGGTCCGAATCAAGCCAGTCATCCTGCAGCTCCCGTTAAAGGGAACTGCAATTATTGTAAACAGCCAGGTCATTTTATAAACGAGTGTGCAGTTCTGAAACATAACATAGCTACTGGTAAGACTAAAGAAAGACCACGTCCGCCTAGACAAGAACAAGTTTCACAGATTCCTCAGTCACAGAATGCACAACAGACAGTTCCCGCACCGCAGCCTATTGCTGCAACACAGCACGTTACATCGCAGATGTATCAGTATGCACAGTCTGAGTATCCAGAGTACCAGCCATATTCATGAAACAGCCTAGAGAGGGAGGTAGGCTTGCCTCTCATCGAGATACCTGTAGATCAAGAAGGTCCCTATGTTCACAGTCAAGTATTAGGGAAAGACAGAAAGTTTTTGATCGATACAGGGGCAAGTAGGACCACAATTAGTCACGCCGAAGTTCCAGGGGCTCCGCTCTCAGGCTCAAGAAATGTTTCCCTTGGATTTTCAGGAAAGCCAATAGTTAATGAGATATCAAAGCCAGTCACTCTAGAAGTAGGTCCATTGTCCCGCACTACTGATCTGTTACTTACTAAGTCATGTCCAGAAAATCTGTTAGGCATTAAGACACTGAAAGAGTTAGGTGCAGTTATTTGCTGTTCCCCAGAGGGAATACGTCTGTTCCTACGTGACTTTAAGGGTCACTATGTATTACGAGATTTTGATTCCAGATTGTCTAATGTTCCGCAGCATTTATGGGCGCAAGGTCCAACTGATGTAGGTTACATGCAAATCACACCCCATCGTGTGACTCTCAAGCCAGGTGTAGTGTTACCACGAATCAGACAGTACAGATTGCCACCTGAGGCTGTAGCAGCCTTATCCAAAATTATTGACGAGCTCATGGCTCAAGGAGTAGTTGTAGAAACTGACTCCAATGTATGTAATTCTCCGATCATTCCAGTCATGAAACGTACTGATCCAAATGCACCCCCAGTATATCGATTAGTGATTGATTTACGAGAGCTTAACAAATGTATTATTCCTCAGTACCCAGTTGTCCCAGATATTTCTTCCCTGTTAACTGCTATTGATTACGAAGCCATGTTTTTCACTGTCATAGACCTTAAGAATGCATTTTTTAGTGTTCCAATTCATCCAGACAGCCAGTTTCTTTTCGGATTTTGTTTAAATGGAAGGAGCTATATGTTTACACGCGCTCCTCAAGGTTTCACAGAAAGCCCTAGTATTTACAGTCAAGCACTCAAGCGACAACTAGACAACATTCACATGCCAACTGACACTGCCCTGCTCCAGTATGTCGATGATCTACTGATCACAGCCCGTTCTGAACGTGACTGCGAGCGAGCGTCACTGACAGTTTTGTATTTCCTTGCCGAGATGGGGCACAAGGTGTCACCTTCGAAGCTTCAATTCTGTGTCCAGCAAGTGGTATACTTAGGACACTTGCTGTCCAAGAGGGGTAGGCAGTTGACACCCGACCGTATCCAGTTAATAGCGAGTCTTCCCCAGCCCAGAACCCAGAAGGAGGTACGTGCCTTTATCGGCCTTACTTCTTATTGTAGACAATGGATTCCTCAGTATGCATTTCTAGCCAAGCCACTGATACAGTTAACGACACAGGAGGCAGCCGTATCGACTGTCCTCCCTTGGACATCTGACCATACACTTAGTTTCAACGAGTTAAAGAAAGCCCTATGTCAAGCTCCAGTTCTAGCTACACCGAACTACAGTAAGCCTTTTACACTTTTCGTTACTGAACGCGAAGGTACAGCATTATCTGTTCTCACACAAGATCAAGCAGGACAATACAAGCCCTGTGCTTATTTTTCGAGCACATTAGATCCAGTCGCCCAGGCGTTGCCTGCGTGCCTCAAGTCAGTTGCAGCCACAGCACTAGCTATCAGACAAAGTGATTCCATAGTTTTAGGACACTCCCTGACAGTACAAGTTCCACACTCCGTAGAAGTTCTTTTAAACAGAACACAAACACAGCACTTGACAATTGCACGTTTAACAGGTTATGAATTGACACTGTTCCAGCCACACATAGAAATTAGACGCTGCAACGTCCTGAATCCTGCTACACTGTTACCATCAGTTAATTCAAATCCAGACACACATGACTGTGTGGAAGTAGTTAACATTACGACAAAGCCAAGACAAGACCTGACAGACATTCCGTTACCTGATCCTGACCTGACACTTTATGTGGACGGTTCATGTATGAGAACTAGTACAGGAGAACTAGTCGCCGCGTATGCAGTGACTACTGACACCGAAGTTATTGAAACACACCGTATTGATACCCTGTCCGCTCAAGCAGCAGAGCTAGTCGCTCTGACACAAGCCTGTATACACGCCAAGAACCTGAAAGTTAATGTTTACACAGATTCACGTTACGCATTCGGAGTTGTACACGACTTCGGAGTGCTCTGGCAGGAGAGAGGTTTCATGACTTCTCATGGAACCAAGATTCAGCATGGTCTCCTTATTCAAGCCCTGTTAGATGCCATACATTTACCGACATCTATTGCTATCATGAAGTGCAAAGCACATACGAAAGTTACTGACATTATTTCTCAAGGTAATGATCTAGCAGATCGCACAGCCAAGCTTACAGCACAGACTCCAGACATTCCAGTTAACATGACACATACTCCAGATCCGACTACATGCATGACAGTTAAGGACCCTACACAAGACGTCATAGATATACAGTTACACGCTACTCCCGATGAAATCAAGAAATGGTCTGAACAAGGAGGGGTCCAGACAGATCAAGGATGGTTAACGAAGGGTAGAGCCACATGGTTTCTCCCCGATTCTATGGTTCAAGTCATTATCAATACCGCACATAGTCCAGCACATTTAGGAGAAAAAGCTATGTTAGACAGTATCCAGAACATTTGGTTCAACAAGCATTTACGAGCTGCAGCCAAGCAGAAAGTCCGTACCTGTATGATATGTTGTCAGTTTAATCCAGGTAAAAGTGTCCCGGTGGAACAAGGTGGTTTCCAGCCCCCTGACCACCCTTTTGAGGTCCTCCAGATGGATTATATTCAGATGGAGCGATGTCGAGGTTTCAAGTATGTCCTTGTAGTTGTATGCGCTTTGTCCAGATGGACAGAAGCATATCCAGTCCCAGATTACACAGCCGCGACCACTGCCAAGCAGTTGGTTCGTGAATTCTTCCCTAGATACGGACTCCCTAGAGTCGTATATTCTGATAACGGTCAGCCATTCTCCTCAGAGTTAATGAAGCACGTTTCCCTTTTGTTAGGGTACCAGTGGAAGTTCCATTGTGTACGCCATCCTGAAGCAGCCGGTCTAGTCGAGAGACATAATCAGACCCTGAAAATCCGTATTGCCAAAGTTTGTAAAGAAAAAGGTGTGGACTGGCTAGTAGCTCTGCCAGTCGCTTTGTTTTATATGCGCATGGTCGCACATTCCAGATCAGGTCTGTCCCCGTATGAGGTCGTATTCGGCCGCCCCCCTAACATGTGGGGTACTCCTAGACCCCGAAGTATTACCGATGTTTCATGTAATATGCTGACAGATTACCTAGCTTCCTTGATGTCTGCCCTCAACTCATGTCGTTCACAGGTTGCCGCCGCATTTCCAGACAATACCGAGGTGGCACCGCACGAGATCGTTCCAGGCTCCTTGGTGATGATCAGAAATTTTGACAGATCAAGTCCGCTGGAACCACGTTGGAAGGAGCCACGTCAGGTCCTCTTGACCACCCGTACTGCCGTCAAGTTGGAAGGCAGGAAGGGGTGGGTCCATCTTTCTCATGTAAAACTTTTCAATGGATTGAAACCCGTCTCCAAGAACATTTCCCAGGATTCCCAGGATTTTAAAAACTGTCAAGACATTGTTTTAAAGGACTGTCCCGCAAAAGACATTACTACAACCCCTCCCTGGTTAGAGAAAACTCCGCAGCAGGAGTATAAGTTAAAGCTCAGGTCTAGTAAAATAAGTCAGTCAGTTTGATTGTATAAGTCCTCCCCTAGGTGAAACGGTTAGATTGTTTCTGACATGTATAAAATAGACCCCCATAGTGAGAGAGTCAGTAATAACTCAATTCAATGTATCGTTTTTCTGAGTTTCATATTATTCATCAGCATTTTGATTTCCTGCACCAGCTATGCGTTCTATCTGTATTTTCCAGTTCCTCATGTAAATATGTCTGCTAATGCTACAGTAGAGCACACGTTTAGTGATCTGCCTCCTCACGAATATTCTTACCGTCTCGCTATGCGTAACAACACATTTATCCGTATGTTACATTATTCACACCAGACCAGCAATGCCACTAATTGTTGGGTGTGTGGTCGACTCCCCCCTTTCCAGACACCGAAGGGAGTTCTGCCACTCTTTCCTTATCCATTCTCACATAATGGTTCGTGTGGAGCATGGTCCACGTTAACGTCATCCTCAACAGATATGTCTTTTCTTAACAGTACATGTTTCCCAGACAAGCAAGGTCTCCCCCACAGAACAGGTTTAGATCTAGAAAATGAAGTATATAATTTAGGTAATTATTCGTCGAATTTCATGGTCCTGAATGTTCAGTCTGATACTACTCCAGACTTACCTGCTATTTCAGTACTACCTGTCAAAGGCGAATTATGTGTCCGTAGTTATGGTTCCATACATGTAGGTCATAGTGAATGTACTACTGTTATCCAGTATAGTGACAGTGGGAAATCTGTTTTCAAAGCTTCACGTCATTCTTATTTTATTTGTGGTCAAACTGCATATGTTCGTCTGCCCCTCGATTGGGAGGGAACCTGTTACATTGCCTTCCTACTGCCACCTGTTTTCCTAGCCCCATCTGATTATCACCGAAACACACATCTAGTACACATTAGACATAGAAGGGAGTCCCCAATTGTCGATTATACTGAAACTACTCTAGAACAGTATACAGATTTCAATAAAGGTTTCTTCTTCTTTGTAGGACCTGTCCAGAATAGTAAACTGATCCGTAGGTTAACAAGAACCCTTGAAGCTGTAGTAAATGAGACTGCCTCTGCTCTAGGTAACTTAACCGAAGAACAATCTGCTATGAGATTTGTCGTTTTGCAAAATCGTCTCGTCCTTGACGTCATACTGGCCGATAGGGGCGGGGCCTGTAGAGTCATCGGATCTAGTTGCTGTATTTTCATTCCAAATAACGCGCCGTCTGTTTATTCAGCTATAACCAGACTCCATAAAATTGCCCATCTGTTAAACCCAAGATCCAGGCACCTGGACATGGTCCGGTTGGTTCTGGAATATAATTTCTGCATGGGGATGGAAAGTCCTGTCGTTTCTAGGTATTGCAGTAGCGATCATATTTAGCTGCTGCCTCTGTATACAATGTGGCCCTGCGATTTGCAGCATGTGTGCTACCTCTTGTACTCCTAGTCCCAAGCCCCGTTCTAAATCCCGTTCCAAGACAATTCGAGACGAGCAAATGGTACTGTATGAAATGATAGATGGTATCATGAATATTGATGTTTCCTGATGGAAACGTAGTGACAAGGAGGGAATGTGGAAAAGTAAATTTTGCCATGTTCTGTGTCCCTACTCATCCATCATATGTTATGTGTGCATGACCAATATGCATATGTTATTCCCCATGTCCGATTAATGACGCAATTCCAGTTGTGTCCACCTCTAGTATGCTAGTTTCCAGTCCTCGTGAATACTACGAATATCAGGCCTATGTAAAGCTATGTTGCCACGTTTCTCAGTATGCACGTTATTCCATTATAAAGTCCCCGTTTCCAGGCCTCAAAAGGGCCCGGACATCAGATTCAGCTCCTGTCTCCTGAAAGCCTCACTGAGGAGCGATACAGCCCCCACCTGTATCCTCGACCCTTCACTTACTCCCTGCCTCGCAGTGCCCGGTGCAGCTTGGTTCTGCCTCTGAGTCTGCCAAAAGTATGTTATAGTTCCAGCTATCAGTTCAGTCCTCCTTCTCTGCATTCCTAAGCTACTGAACTGCATCAATAGTTTCCGTCATTGTCTAGCCTATTCGGCTCCACGTTAGAGAAATACTGTATTAATGGTCATTTAATATTCTTCATCACGCATTTCATGTAGAATAATGCATGGTCCAGTCTTAGAATCGAGTTAGCTTTTCCCCTCATGACTTCTAGTTTATATCAACATGTTCCCTAAACATCAGATACCAGATAGGGTTTAGGTACATGTCGCTCCGACCCTCCAGACTTTAGTCTCTGCTCCTAGCACAGAGTTCGTAGCCCCCAGCTTCTCCTAGTAACACGTCATTGCCAGTCTTCGCGCACCACCAGGTTAGAGGTCTCGGCTCCTTAGGTAGCCCCCTCCAATGTTTCCGCCCATTCATGACATATTCTGTTACGTTTGCATCACATGTCTATGTACACGCCCAGTTACACCTACCTTTACTGTTATCTCTCGCGACTGCTACGCGTCACGCCTTCTGCTCCACCCACTGTTACGCCTACTGCAATGTAATGCTATGTGTTTGCGCTATGTATATAAGTCAATGTATTGTTATTAAAAGTTAGCGCGCTCATCCCAGATCAAGCCCCGGCAGCTGCTGGGCCCCAGTTGTCCTGCTGGGCCCTGTCACCTCTGTTCCTATGCAGGTTGTCCTGATCCTGTCCTTATGCTGTAATAAACCTGCAGAAACTCCTACTACCTCGAATCTTGACTCTTATTTTATTGAGCTATCTGTTATTCATTCATTCATTCAAAAATAGATCCGGTATTATTTATTTATATACCACACCTCTCAAAGCTCTGGAAGCCAAAGCTACAACTACCCCCTGCCTTTCCTTTTTTGCAACAGCACAGTACCTAAACCCTGCTGACTGGCATTGGTTACCACTATAGATGGGTCATTTGTGTCAAAAGGCTGGAGGGGAATGGCACTTCCTCGTTCACACTTGACCTGAAACTCTTGTTCATATTCCGCAGGCCATGCAAACTGCCGATTCTTCCTCATCAGCCCCCTCAAATTATGCTTCTTCCCACTGCAATGAAATTCCTACATCCCGAAAAACAACCACAACTGATCCTTGTTCTGAGGGACAGAAATTTCCTTGATAGCTCTAACCGGAGCCTCCTTTGGTTCTACACCCCGAGCTGACAACTTGTACCCCAAATAGTCTACCATGTCCACAGGAACCCTACATTTGTCCACCCTTAATGTGACACCTCTATCCATCAAAACGAACAACACTTTTGCTAATTTCATACGACTCACTGTTTCTTCTGTGCACCAAAATGCCATCCTGGAAACACTTCACATGCGGAACCCCCACAAACATGGCTTCAACCACCCGCTGACGCCAACCAAAAAGGCATCCTCTCAAATCTGTAGGCCGCAGCAGGGATAATAAATGACGTTAAATTATGACTCTCCCTGAGTAAAGTGACCTAATGGTAAGCAAACAACATGTTCAAAGTGGAAAAACTTTGGTTTCCTTCAGTGAAATTAGCATTTCAGTGATATTGGATAAGGGATGTTTATCCAAACAAATCCTTTCAGTAAGATCCTTCAAATCTATGCATATTCTGAGAGCGCCATTGGCTTTTCTATCTAGAACCGTGAGGGAAAAACATTCAGAGATTTATATAGGCTCAATTATAACCTGTTGACACAAGCATTCCAAATCCTGCTCCAACTTCTTCTTCATAGCAAATGGCACCCGTCTTGGTTTGTGGACTACTGGCTGGACTCCTTCCATCAAAAGTATATGTTGAGAAAACTTCTTTTTTTTAAACTCCGTAAACTGTAGTAAATAAACACAACACAGCTGTGATTGTACTACTCAGTGTTGTTAGAGTGCGATTTTGCTCTTTAAATTGTGGGGGTGCACTATAATCATGGGTAGTTCGACGCCAGCATGTAATAACGTGAAACGTGAAGTGTTAGGTGTATTTCAGTGTAAACGTGAAGAAATCAGCTTTGCAATTGCATGTGGTTAGATGAAAACCTTAATGTATAGAATTGTACATGTTGCTAATGAACATTTTAATAATTAGTGTGCCTATGTATTGCGTTGATTTAAACATGCTCAGTAATACCGTTCATTTATATGTGTGCTTTCTAAAATTATGTGCCATTTTTTAAATTGAAGTTATGTCGATGTAGTAGGAAGACCAGTAGCCAGTAGTGTAGATTAAGTAGATTTATTCTGTTACAAGTAGGAGGATGGTAAAGGAGGCCCCACCGGGAGCAGCGTCCTGCTGCTCAGCCCCACTCACTCAAACTGGCCCCTCATTCAAACTATGCATTCACAAACATTCTGATTACATCACACACACAGGCTGAGCAGCAGGGAAGGAAAAGACCAGAATACAACACATTTCCTGTTGAACTGCCTATTTGCAAATGTTAACCTTGTCATCGTCATGGCATACTGTATTTATTCTCTCTTGCTTTCTTTTGTTTTCATTGTTTTGAAGGAGGGATATATGTTGTATTTTGGTCTTTTCCTTCCCTGCTGCTCCGCCTGTGTGTGTGATGTAATCAGAATGTTCGTGAATGCATGGTTTGAATGAGTGGGCAGTTTGAGTGAGTGGGGCTGAGCAGCAGGACGCTGCGCCCGGTGGGGCCTCCTTTACCACCCCATCCTTGTCGCCACTCTTAACTTGAAGTTATGTCGTTGGAGTAGGAAGACCAGTAGCTAGTAGTATAAATTAAGTAGATTTATTCTGTTACAAGTAGGATAGTAAAGGAGGCCCCACCAGGAGCAGCATCCTGCTGATCAGCCCCACTCACTCAAACTGCCCACTGATTCCAACCATGTATTCACGGACATTCTGATTACATCAAACACACTGGCTGAGCAGCAGGAAAGGAAAAGACCAGATTACAACACAATTGCTTATGTTGGCTGATTTCTGTAGGCCTGAATTGTATTTCTCCCTGGAAGCGATCATATTAGATTTGTTAGTGAATTTCATGTGCATGCGGAATTTGTTCTTTCTCACGTTTCTGTTGCAGGTTGAGAAATTCATCCTTGTTTAGGTTTAGGGAGGAGAAGATACATTGAATAGCAATGCTGATAATGTGGGACAGTGTTCATTCTCATTGGAGAAAGCCTGGGAATCAAGGTCATTGAGCCAAAGCCTTAGGAGCATATCTGCCTCATTGAAAGTTGCTACGAGAATGTGGCTTGGTTGGTTGGGGTGATGCTGCACTGTATTCTCGGATGATACCTGAAGCTCTTGTGTTGAAGTTAGGGACAGAGTCCGGGGATTTCTTTCTTGTCTTGAGAGAGATAGCATCTTAGAACGAGCTTTGCTTTATGCTACTTGACCCATTCAATGTGGATGGACTTCTTGGGAAGCATTTACATGCTGACATCTTCACTGAACTTGCTTGGGGAATGCTAAGTAGGGATGTCACGTTAGCGGTAGTGTAGGGATAGACTAATGCTTTTCATCTTCGAACCTCCAATGAAGAGTAATTTGGATGTGGGAGCCATCATATTCTGTATCTTGCTTCTGGAACTGATCATTCTATGCATGCTGCACCATTTCAATTTCATTCATAGATTTGACTTTGTATTAGTTCCAATGCATTTCTACACCCTCGTTTTGAGGTGATCGTTTATCCAACTGTTCCTGGCTTTGTAATAAATTAACTCAACTTTGGATTGGGAGTCTGTGATTATTTGGAGTCTTAGTTCATTGGAACAGTAATGAGTAACTGGCTAATGACTTTCCTCCCTTCCACACTATCATGCAGACAAAAAGAGACATCGGCCTAGGGTTCCAGAGTAAATCTAGAACATAGAACACGGCTCCTTCAGTGCACAAAATAGACATATATATTAAATCATTACATGAGTCCGATACCCCACCTATGACTTTCAGCCCAATAGATCCCTTCAGCAATGTCACGGCAGTAGGGTCTGTCATATAGAAACAATCATTCCAAATCCATTGGATTGACCCTAGTAACAGGTGTGCACAACATTCCCCTACTTTCATTCTACCTCTCCCAGATCTTTGTCCATTTATGGAGACACTCCCTGCTCTCATAGACCACCCTTTCTACCTGCATACACCAGTCCATATCTGCCTTCCAATCCTCTAGCCTTGGACGGATGTGGCTCTCCACATTCTGTCTATATTTCATTTGGCAACCTCAACTCTGCCCATCTTGACCAGTATCGTACATGCGTAATAGGTCCTATGAAGAATCTCAAGTTGCACTAATTTAAAACGAGAATGGATGGCTACTTCTCTGGGGGATGCCATTGCCTCCTGCCACTCATCGTCTACTAGTTGTCCCAAGTCATCCACTCACCTTTCATGGAGCCTAACTAGGGGATCAGGGGAGTTTTGTTTGAGTTTCCAATAGGTCAAGGAGATCGCCTTTTTATGCAAATAGTCATGCACCAGTCTATCTTCCAATGGGGAGGCCTCAGGGAGATCCTCCCCTCTCTGTATCGCCCCCGACATGACATGTCTAATCTCAAGGTAACGGTAAGTCTCCTGGAATGCCAATTGGTATTCTTCTTTTAAGTCGCTGAAGGACTTCACCTCTCATTTGCCTATAAATCCCCTATGTATGAAAGGCCAATTAGATCCCATTTATTGAGACCCTGGTGTTTGCCTAGTAGACCCAACTGTGCCATGTCCCACAGCGGTGTAGCCCGGGTAATCCTGCACCACCATCCCAATGCCACCAATGTGGTGTGCCAAAGTTTAATTGTAGATGAGGATGGAGTGAGCAACATCATCTTATGCTTCCCTCCATAGATTGCTCGGACGGAGCTCCCTGGTGTCATATTACACCTATCCATCCTATATGCTGGTTCGTAATGTGGGGGATTGGCCCAGTGATTCACTGCCGTAAGTTGGGCTGCCGAATAACAGTATTACAGGGCCGGGAGTGCTATTCCTCCATCATACCAGCCCCTCATCAATTTTGGTAATGATATCCTAGGCGCTCCTTCATCCCAGAAGAGGGTTCGGACAACTGCATCAACGTCTCGGACGTGTATTGGATGAACTAGGTATGGTGTGTTGTGGAGGATATAAAGAAAACCAGGCAGCCCCACAATTTTGACCGATGATACCTTCCCCAGCAGGGACAGGAGCAGGCTTCACCAGTGTTGTACATCCCCTTTCAGGTGCCACTGTGGGGACTCTAAGTTAAGTTCATAAAAGATATTCAGATCTCTTGTGACGAAAATTCCCAGATATCTAACTCGCACATGAGTGGGGCATCTCTATGGAGTGCATATATGAGAGACTTCTCCCAATTTATTGTGTATCCTGAATATTTACAGTATAAGTTAAATATGTGGAGTATCCTATGCAGCATAGTACACCTACTTGTCACATAGAGTAAGATGTCGTCGGCATAAAGGGAGATTCTATCCTCCTAGTCCTCAGCCCATCTCAGTCCTCTAATTAGCAGGTTTCCGCTTATCCAAACCGCCAACAGTTCCAGCACGAGGGCAAAAATCAATGTGTAAAGGGGGCACCCCTATCTCGTGCCTCGTAGATGGAAGGTCGCCGATGTGCCACCGTTCACCATCTCCTGTGCCAATACGTTTTTGTACAACAGGCGAATCCAGGATAAAGCCTTCGCTCCAAATCCCTGCATATTCAGGACCAAATACATAAAGGGCTATTCTATTGTGTAAAAGGCCATCCGGACACCACCACAGAATCCTCTTGGATAGAAGGTGCTTGTCCTAGTACCCCATGCAGGCGCCTCAAGTTAAATGCAGAATTTCTGCCTGGCATGAAGCCAGACTGATCGGGATGGATAGGCTTACCTAGCACCTGGGCTAGTCTGCTCGCCATGGGGAAACGTCCATTACAACGCATACCTTACAGCGTAATGCATTTACCACGCAACTATTACAACGAATGTAATATTACAACACATGCAATTACAAAGAATTTCCTATTACAGCACATGCGATTACATAGTGTTTTAAGGTAAGTGTTTAGGTCAGTTATTTTTAACGTTATTTTAATGTAATTTTAATTTGTTTAATACTTTTAAAAGATATTTGAGGTTGTGACACTTTTCTTCTGGCACGCGATGCCAGGGAAATAGTTTTTTTAAATTCCTGGGTATCAATTTTTTTACCTTTATTACTAATTTTAAACAAATTTTAAAACAAATGTAAATATAAAATATAGGCGGGTATGACCCCATTTCTCTGGCAGGGGATGTCAGGGAAGTGGGGGTTTGGGTGGGGAAGTGTATCAATACTAGGGTATCAATGTTAATACCCAGGTATTCATTTTGTTCCTTTTATTACTAATTGTAAACTTATTTTAAAATACATTTAAATAAAATCTAAGGGGATGTGACATCTTTTCTCTAGCACTGGATGCCAGTGAAGTAGGGGTTTTGGGTGGGGGTGTTTTAATACTCTGGTATTCATTTTAAGACCCATTTAGTAATTTATGGTTATTTAAAATATCAAAAATGTATATTTTACATTTATTGATAATTAATGATCATTTAATATTATGAATGTAGTATTTTAACATATATAAAAAGAATTTTGGGAAAGGGGAGTGTAGTTATTCAAAAATACTTTTTAATATAAAAACATTGATAAGTTATAAATGATTTTTTTTCAGCTAAAATGGGTTATTGGTACACAGCAAGTATTTTACAAAAAACAGTATAACATATAGCAATTAAAATAGTTTTTTCATATCTTGAATTAAAAGAAAATAAATGGGACACTTAAAAATGAATTTATTAATAATACATTTTAGTTTTTTAAATATAAAGATCCAACTTGTTTTTTTAAAAAAAACATACACATGTAAATGTATCTATTAATTTAGAATTTTTGTTTAATACAGATGTACATTAACATTTTTAAACATATTTTTTACATTTTTCCCACGTTTTGCCAAGGTATTGTTCTTTCTACAGTCGGTTGAGGTTCGTGGCCAGAAGCGGAAGCAATGAAGAGGTGAGGTCAGGTAAGACAAACTTTATTTATTTAATAGAGATTGTGCCTGGCATAGTTTATAGTAAGGAGGGAGGAGGGAGGTAGTTAGATAGATATAAGTATTTAGAAGTGTGTTTTTATGTGTTTAACAACCATTTTATTCCTATACCAGTACGCTCACGTTGGGGTAATTGTTTTTTTTTACACTGTTGGTTTAAAATAAATGGAACTCTGTGGACAGAAGTATTCGTCTTTAATATAAACCAAGGTGTAAAGGAAGCAATATTTAAAAAAATATATTTTTGGGTATGTCATATTTCTTTTTAAGAAAAAGCTTTTTCATGGATCTTTGATCACAGAGAATTTTGGAGCACACAGATGGCACGGATCACCAGAACTAAACTTGTGGTAAATTTTGTGTATTTTTGTTCATGGGTTTTTTGACGTTTGGATTTTGATTTTTGACACACCTTGGAAAGAAAATAGATGGAAAGAAGATTGCAACAATGGATTTGTGGTTGCATTTTTTACCAAACTATTTTACTTTTTGGGGATTTTTTGGGAGGGATGCACATTTTTTAGTTTGCACAAATTATTTTACAGCATTTGAGTTGTTATTAAAATGGCTGTGCCAATCTGTGACTGTTTTTATAGTTATGCACGTGGTTTTGATTGGATAGTGGATCATGGTTACACAGTTTGGATATTTGGGGGCCTGCTGACCCTTGCTGCACTTTGGATTTTTACAGAAGAACAAGTGTTGAATAAAGAAGATAGCTGAAGGTAGGATCCCGTTTTTTTTTTTTTTTTTTTTTTTTTTTTTAAAGAATACAATTTCATTTAACTAAAAAATCGTAAAACAGATGTGTAGGATAGAATAGGTGTTAGTGATAGTTAGAAATGTAGTATGTGTGCAATATTGTCTAGGTGGTCGGAAGCAACGATCAATGAAAACTGTTGAATTTGTCCCAATAGTCTCTCTGGCATTTATTTTGTTCTTTTGGATATTCGTGGGATCAACTACCAGTGAATGATTGCGCTATTCTCATTTCTTCTAAACTTTGCTTCTTCTTCCAAACTTCCAAAAAATGATAAAAGTTTGGGTGTATTTTTCCAATTGATTTATTGAAGGAGTTGTGCCATCCCTCTGTGGCATTAATGGTCTTTGCTCCTCCCGCTAAGCAGGTTGTGTAACAGTTACAGCACTTGACAGGAAACCTTAGGTTCCTTCTACGACCTGATCTGCTTAGATGGCCAATCCAAGTGTCTTCAAAGTACTTTAGAAGGGTGCCCAATTTGTCTTACTTTGTAGTAATATAGTCTGATTCAGTAATTAATGTGTAGTATTCATCCACGCAGTTAGGAGGAACAAAGCACAGTGCTGTAAGTTTTTTTTAAATTTAAATTATAGCTTACTGTCTGATATGTAATCCTCAACTATGTTGAGGATGTTTTTATTTTTCGACAATATGTGAAAAGAGAAAATAACATCCTTGAATTTGAGTTTCAGGATACAGTTTGGTTATGGTGTTAACCATTGATAATTCGAAATCAATTATAAATTTTCTAGGACTTCTTTTTTATGTTTTAGATTTTAGCACTGTTAATAATCCAGTGTATGTGTAGAATTGCTTATCAGGGAGTAAACTGTACACTAAGGGAACTACAGTGTTATTAATGTAGGAATGAATAGTGTATATTTGGTAAATAGATAGGGTGTGGATTTTAATATCCCATCCATCACCTAAATATCACTAGTCTCACATTTTACAAGGTTACGGGGTGTGCTAAAGATTAGTATTCTTTTTAGAGATTTTTTGTTGTTGTGCAATTGAAAGGTTTCATTAGTAACAGTGACAGTTCAGGAGGAATGTTGCTACATGTATAGAAATGTGTTGTGATACCTCCCTCAAAACTGCACCATATGGTTCATTGGAGGTAGATGCCAGGTCTTTCATTTGATTTATGTTTTCTCTAACACACTTTTCTACATTATATTGCTGAGTCCTTGAGTTTTCAGCTGAGTGTTTGAAGAACATGTTCTTTGATAGATTGTTTGTTTTGGTTTTTGCGACTTGTGACATTTTTAGTTTCAGTTGCAGTTGATTCCTGATATAAAAATAGTAATTTAATTTACCTTCTGTTGTAAATCTTACCTTGGTATGGTTCTTTTGTTGGATTGACTGTGTTTTTGCTCCTATAGAACTGTTTCTCCCTTGTCGTTGATGTTGGGAAGTTCTACAACAAAAAAGGTCACTTTTAAATTTTTGCCATTTGATTACGTTTTGTTTTGATCCCAAAAATGTTTTGGTATATTTTTGTTGCAACATTCGATTTTTTTTACCTATTTTACCCGTGGAGGCTTTCTCGTTGTCAAAGTACTGCTGGAGATGAGGTTGCAGTACAGAAGATTGTTTTCAGTGTGTTTTAGCTGTGCAAAATAAAAAATGATTGCTATTTTGAATTTTACTAATTTTATTTTTAATATTAAAAAGTCATGAACACATTCTCTAAGGCAAATTTATTTTTTTGAGGTAAGCATCATGTGGAGATACATTTGCAATTTTGGCCACCAGCAATGACCAGCAACTTCTGTCATGCAAACATCCTACGAATTAGATTATTCATTTTGGTCTCCACCACTAACCAACACCTTCCCTGAGGTAAGCAACCTGTTGAGTTTGATATTCATTTTGCTCCCATTTTGTGTCTAGCAATTTTCTTGAGGCAAGCATCCTGTGGAGTTAGAAAAGTAATTTTGTTCCCCACCACTAACTAGCACTTTCCCTTAGATAAGCACCCTGTGGAGTTAGAATAGTAATTTTGTCCCCCACTAGTGATCAGCAACTTCCCTGAGTCAAGCATCTTGTGGAGTTCGAATAGATATTTTTGCCTCCAACCACTATCCAGCAACTTCCCTGAGGCAAACACCATGTGGAGTTAGAATAGTAGTTTTGCCCACCATTTAGTGCCCAACACCTTCCCTGAGGCAAGTATTCTGTGGGGTTAGAATAGTGATTTTGCCCCCCAATACCAGCACCTTTCCTGAGTTAAGCACCATGCGGAGTTCGAATAGTAATTTTTCCTCCCACCAGTGACCAGCATCTTCACTGAGGCAAGCATTCTGTGGAGTAAGAAAAGTGATTTGTCTCCAACACTAACCAGCACGTTCCTGTTGTAAGCACTCTGCGAAGTTAGATTAGTAACTTTGTCCCCCATCAGTGATCAGCACCTTCCCTGAGTCAAACATTTTGTGGATTTAGAATATTTTTTTTGCCTCCAACCAATATCCAGTAGCTTCCCTGAGGCAAGCACCCTGTGAAGTTAGAATTGTAATTTTGCCCCCATTTTTGGGCCGATGTTGATGTCGGTAGTCCCTGAGTCCATCAATTGGGTACTAGGATCGACAGGACTCCTGTTGGTGGTCCCAAATCAGCAATTAGGATGCGACCGAACACTGTTTGGTCTCAGTCCTATTCTTTACAATGAGAGCGTGCATTCTGACCAAAATGCATGCTCTCATTGTAAAGGGAAGATGTGTAAAGGGAAGATGTGTAGTTCATCCATACACCCCATGGCAGGCCCCTCAAGGAGCCTGCCACAGGTTGCAGGGATCAACCAGAGGCAATGTGCCCACCCAAGTCAACTTCCAACAGCCTTTCTGTGTAGGAAATTGCCGACATTGTAATTCCTTGGACGGAAAGAGCCACCCTTGGGATTACAGGAGGCTTTTCATATGGCAGACAGGCTCTCCGAGCCTGTCGGAAGCCATTCGGAAATCCAGTTTGGATTAATTTCTGACCGACTCCATCCAAATCGGTTGGTTAGAAAGAATCCAAACTTCTGTTTAAGATGCCTTAGAAATGGCTCCGACTGAGGGTTGGAGCAGTTTCCTACAGCATCATAATCGGCTCCTTAGTGTTCAGCACCTTCCGGAGGCAAACATTCTGTTATGTTTGAATAGTGATTTTGCGCCCCACCACTAACCAGCACTTTCCCTGAAGCAAGCACCCTGCAGAGTTAGAATTGTAATTTGGGCCCTCATCAATTGCCAGCACCTTCCCTGAGTAAAGCATATTTTGGAGTTAGCATATATTTTTTTGTTGTACAACTGTCTAGCACCTTTCCTGAGGCAAGCATCCTTTGTAGTTAGAATAGTTATTTTGCTTTCCACCACTAACTTGCACTTTCTATGAAGTAAGCACCTTGCAGAGTTAGAATAGTATTTTTGCCAACCACCCATGACCAGCAATTGTTCTGTGGCAGGGACCCTTTTGTGTTAGAATTTTTTGGTTTATTCCGTACTACTGACTAGCACGTTTACTGAAGTAAGCAAGCTGCGTATTTAGTATTTTAATTTTCTAATATTTAACAGTAAAAACATTTTTTTATTTAATACAAATATTTTACTTTGTACTTACAATATGAATTTTCTGTCAAATCTCAAACACTTTTGATTGTTATTTGAGTATGGTCAAAATCTGTCAATGATTTAAAAACAAAATGTGAAATTTTTTACATTTATGTTCATTTGAAAAATATTGAAAATATAGACTTACTTTTGTTGGAATAAATGTTTTGTTTTGTTGGATGTATTTTTCAAAATCTGCGATTATATGACAAATGTAAAAGGATTTTTTGTTTTCAAAATAAATTGTCTTTTATCTACATGTGCTGCGTTTAAAAGTTTTTGTCTATAGATGGCAGTGTCTGTAGTCATAGCTGGCAGGTTTGACCTGCTACTGTAAATGCGTGTGGTTACCAAGGAAGTCAGTGCACCACTGAGCACAAAATGGTGGACAGCTCAATTTTTACGTTTGTTAGAGGGAAACGAAAATGAAAATGAAAATATGTTTTGAAATGTATTTTTCAGCGTGATACATATGCTGACAGAATGTTTAATTTATATGTTGATTATAAAATGTTGCTTTTAATGTTTACATTGAGATTGGCAGCCATTTTAGGTAGATGATGATAGGTGTAGTGATAATGGTGGATGGACACCATTTTTCCTATTGTCGATAATAACTCAAATGTTTTGTTGCACTAGTGGAAAGACTTTAAATATTATTGTTTAGCACGTATATGCATGTTTGGGTAATTAATGGACTCTGCTTTTTTATTGTTGTCGTTTTTTTTCTAGCTCTAAAACATTTTTTTTAAATTAGGGAATTGTTACTGTTGCTTTTTACAAAACAATTATCTCTTTTATCAAATTATCAATTTTTTGGTAATTATTATATGTGTTCGTTTTACATGGTATTATTATTTTTGGGGTTTTGATATGCGAAGAATTGGGACGCATTGTAATGGTTGGCGTTGCAATGGTTATTTTTATTTATGTCAATCAACGTGCGTTGTAATGCCTTGTGTTGTAAAAATATGCGTTTGTAATGGGAGTGTAGTTGTAAAAACCGCTTTGTAAAAGCATGAGTTGTAATGGTATGTGTTGTAACATCAAATATTCCTCATCAAGAGCTTGGCCAAAATCTCAACCTCTGCATTTAATTATGATATTGGTCTATAGGGTGTGCAGAGGTCAGGTGGTTTACTGTCCTGTGGATAAATATTATCTTAGACACTCGTTGGTCAGCAAGTAGTTCCCCAGAGTCACAACTTGGAGCATATTCAGTAGAAAAAGGACAATTTTGGCTGCCTTAAGCTTGTACAATTTGATAGGGAGGCCATTGTTGCCTACAGCTTTTTCAGAGTTTATGACCTGAGATCTTGAGGAGGTCCTTATTAGCTAGTTCAAGGTGTGACACATGAAGATGGTGGGGAAAACCTTTAATTCTCCCCCATGTTTGCTAAACATCTCAGGAAAGGACTTTTCCCAGCTCCCAGCTTCAACGGCCCACACCGATTTGTACTCATCCTTAGGTAACACTTGATCAGAACTGTTAGGATCCAGAATGATGCCTAAATTCCTCTGCTCTAACCACCCCAATAAGCTTGACTCATTCCTTGCTACATAATAGTGACAGGAGTGCTATGACCTTTCAGTGCCTCCACTGGCTTACCCCCATAAACAATGGGTTTAACTTGTGACTTCCTCAAGGAGATGTTGTCTAATTTGCGCCACTCCTCCGGACCTGTGAGGGTAAACAATAATCCTGAATCTGCCATCATGGAGATCATGTTACACGCCACATCAATATGACAAGCTGGTCTTGTGACGGCCATGGTGTCTAATTTAAGTACCTCGGTCTGAACAATCTCAGTTGTACTGGAAATCATCGAGGCTGCATCTCCCTCCTTACTATCTGGCTCAAAACTGCCTTCTGATGCACAGTCAAGAGACAGGACACGTTTGGAATTGGGATTGAAACTCTTTGCCTTGGATTTGCAAACCCTAGCAAAATGTCCTTTTTTCTTACGTTTTGCGCACACCTTGTCGCCCCTGAACACAAAGCAGCATTGCCTAAGTGGCTTTTACTACCACACCTATCACACTCAAACGTGGTTTTGTGTTTAGAGACCACTTTATTTTCCACTTTCTCCATCACGGTGTCACGAGCTACAGCATGTACAAGTGTGTCTAGAGCCATCTGGAGCATATACCTTGCCGTCAACTCTACTCCTTTCGCTATATCCAACGCCTTATCCAAGATTTTTGTACTCTGTAGTACATTTCTTCCTGCACCTTTTTACTACTGTTTTTTTCGACTAATTGGCCTCACAACATCTCATCCTCAAATGTCTCGAATTTGCATGTTGAGGCTAAAATTCTGTTATCAATCATGACATTTTCCGCTGTCTCCCCCTGAAGTTGCTTCCTAATATAACATGTGTGCCTCTCCATGAGGATGTCGAGCTTCTTCTTGAAACAGGAATCCAACATTTTGACAGTAGAAGTGTAGTCATCCACATCATCCTCCTCCCCCATAACCACAGCTACAGGTAAATGCTTTAGGACCTTCCTGCCTTCCGTGCCCAAAGAATTGCGCAACAATGCCAACTTTTTCTTTTGAGTAAATACCTCCCCCATTATAGCTTCCAAATAAGCTTTGAAGCCTTCAAACCACGCCTCCCATTCTACTGGATGATTACTTGCATGGACAGAAATGGAGAGGGTGGTAACACTGCCTGCTGCATGCAGTATGCAGGAACACACAGTACTAGGGTGGAGTCTAACTAGTTAAATGCGCATAATGTTTACACACAATTAATCATCAGCAATAAATGTAGCACTAAGCACTGTACACGACAAGTGTGCACCCTTAAATAAGACCCCTTTCAACATAAAATATTTAAGTACAATTTTCCTTAAACAATTAAATAATAATTAAGTAATGGTGTGAGCATCACCGAAAAGTGCACACCTGTAACATTGCTAACATATTCACATTAATTATAAAGGTGTGTGCTTCACCAAAAATGCATACACATCAACTCCGACTGCAAGGTGTGAGTATCACCCATGTGTACTGTAACTTTAATCACTAGAAAGAAGAAAATGGAGTGCACACGATACCTGGATGTGCGTATCGCCTATGCACACCATAACCTTAGTGTTGCTGGAGGCGTGATTGGTGGGCCATAAATGTCAAAAACGGAGCTTGTCGCTTCAATTTTCTAAAATACTGGTGTGCGAATCACCACTGCGTGATCTATGTCTGGTCCAAGCTTGATTTGGATGTAGGCCTCACGTCAAGGTTGTTAAGGAACCACGAAAATAAGGTAGGGCGAAACACAACTCTGGCTTGCCGGCTGGTGTACCATGACAGTGTGGTGGTTACCAGGCAACCCAGGGCCGGCTTTAGGACAATCAGCCAGATTCATCATTGTCCCGTTTTGCGAGTCCTTAATAGCGATTATTAAGGAATCGCTATTAAGGACTTGCAAAACGGGATTCATGTAGGAATAGCAAAAAATATTGCGATTCCTACATCTTCCTTGTTTGCGATTAGCAAATTGCTAATCGCAAATAAGGAATAACTCCCCATTCATAAAGGCCCATAGGAATGAATGGGGAGTTATTCCTTATTTGCGATTAGCAATTTGCTAATCGCGAATAAGGATGCGATTTCAAGGGTGCCAGGGGTGTCCAAAGGACACCCTGTAGCACCCCTGAAAAGCAAATGTACACAGGTGTTGCTCACACACATGTCCAAAGGACATGTGTGTGGGTAACATGCAACTTAGAAAAATGCACTAAAGTGCTTTTTTCTAATTTTTCGCTATTTACCACGAAGTCAGACTTCACGGTAAATAGCGGCCAAAAAGTGCGAATTCGCAATTTAAAAATGGTTAATGAATTGCATTTAAGGAATCTCAAATAGAGATTCCTTAAATGCAATTCCTCGCAATTTTGCGATTTTGCTATTAGCGATTTCTGCATTTGGGATGATGAATCCCAAATGCAAAAATTGCGCTCGCAAAGGGCCAGATTCTCAGAATCTGGCCCTTTGCGAGCGCAATTTGCAATGATGAATTTGGCTGATAGTGACCAGTGCAGAGTCACTGGGTGCTGACCTGGATGGGGGCACTGACCTCAGGGGGGTGCTGTGTTAGCAATAACTTAAGGTTTAAAAACACCTGCTGCAGAGTTCCTTGTGCGTCCAGCTTTCATGCAGCGATAAAAATTTGAAGATAACTCTTCTCATTAATGTTCCTACTAGAGAGAAAACAGAGTTTTTTCTAGTGGCATTTTTAACTCGCCATAAAGTAGGGCAGAGGGTTAATATGCTTGCAGCAAAGAACAGATCTGCATGTTATGTTGATAGCTGAGTGGATTAGGGAAGTCAGCCTTTACCAGGGCTTTAAAACAAATGAAGGGGCATATTCTGAAGAACGTATGATAATTAACGCAAAATTAGCTTAACACAACTCTTCACATCGCGGTCTATCGTGGGAAAATAATGCCTTATTTGCGTTGAATTCTCAACACGGCAGTACCATACGATAGGCTCATGATAACGCATCTGCTATAAAGTCAACGCGACACTGCAAAAAAGGGAAATACCAACGCAAAAAAAGTTGCGATAAGGCCAATCGTGATACAAAAATCTGCGAAAACCAGCGACAGGCCTGCAATTCCCACATGTCAAGTAGGTAAAGGCACCATAAAAGCAGAACAAAAGCAAAGAGAAACAAAAATAAACCAAGTAGCACCATGGATGCACCCGGACCGAGTGCCGTGGTCAACGCGAACCCCACAAGCCCCACAGGCCACCAGCAAGGAACCCTGGGTCGGGGAAGGCCAAAGAGAAGAGGAAGAGGAAGACGGGGTGCATTCTACAGGAAAACTGCATCAGCGTTACAGAGGTGACAGAGCACCACCAACAAATGAACTTCAATTTGACAAATGTGAATGCAGTCGGAGTGCCGAGGAGGTCAAATGGAGGAGGCCAAGAGGTGCTGGCATGATGTGAAAAGCCAAACCAAGCACAAACCCGCTGCCAACAGGAAGGCTGGAACAGTGACTGGAGGTGGAAGTCCTGCGCCACAGGAGGAGCTGAAGAAAATGGAGGCCACAGTAATCAGCGTGGAGACGGTGCAAGGAGTTGGGAGACACAGCTCGATATGACCTGACACAACATCAACAGGGGGAGTAATGACCAGGGACTGGGGGGACGGGGGAGAAGGGCACAATAATAATAATCCAAATCTCTGGACGCCAGACTGCTGTCCATCACCACCCCCTTTTGTACCACTTTGTTCGCCATAAGTTGGCAGGGTATGCTCAGACGTGAGTCCCTTGCTCACTTTGCCACTGCATTCAAGCAAGCCGGGCTGAAGACAGCTGAAATGCCAGAAACCGGTTCTCGGAAGCTTGTTTCCGGTCCAGGGAAGGCATGGCTTGGCAGTTTGGGCTGGACTGTTCCCATGAGGCACAGGGTCAGACTGATTTGCATATGGCCATGTCTGAACTGGGGTGGCAGAGTGGGCTAAAGAACGGTGATGGATTAAACCCAGATCTGTTGACTGGGTGTGAGTGTTTGATTGGTTCAGATGCTCCGTCCATCACCACCCCCTTTTGTACCACTTTGTTCACCATAAGTTGGCAGGGTGTGCTCAGACGTGAGTCCCTTGCTCACTTTGCCACAGGATTCAAGCAAGCCGGGCTGAAGACGCCTGAAATGCCAGAAACCGGTCCTCGGAAGCTTGTTTCCGGTCCAGGGAAGGCATGGCTTGGCAGTTCGGACTGGACTGTTCCCATGAGGCACAGGGTCAGACTGATTTGCATATGGCCATGTCTGAACTGGGGTGGCAGAGTGGGCTAAAGAACGGTGATGGATTAAACCCAGATCTGTTGACTGGGTGTGAGTGTTTGATTGGTTCAGATGATCCATCCATCACCACCCCCTTTTGTACCACTTTGTTCGCCATAAGTTGGCAGGGTATGCTCAGACGTGAGTCCCTTGCTCACTTTGCCACTGGATTCAAGCAAGCCGGGCTGAAGATGGCTGAAATGCCAGAAACCGGTCCTCGGAAGCTTGTTTCCGGTCCAGGGAAGGCATTGCTTGGCAGTTCGGGCTAGACTGTTCCCATGAGGCACAGGATCAGACTGATATGCATATGGCCATGTCTGAACTCGGATGGCAGAGTGGGCTAAAGAACGGTGATGGATTAAACCCAGATCTGTTGACTGGGTGTGAGTGTTTGATTGGTTCAGATGCTCCATCCATCACCACCCCCTTTTGTACCACGGCCCACAGACATGGGCCAGCTTCCCAAGCCAGTCAGAAAAGTGAAAAATCTAGGCTTTTGGATTGATGAGAAATTGAGTTGTAGGGACCAGATCAACAAAGTGGTCTCCACCACTACCTATATTTTAAAATCCTGTAACAAAATACTACCTTTTCTCCCTAAAGCGGCAAAAAAAACTGTTGTCACTGCTTTAATCATGCCTAGGTTGGACTACTGCAACAGTCTGTATCTAAAAATACATGAGGGTTCGCTAAACAAGCTACAGGTTCTTCAGAACGCGGCAGCCAGACTACTCACCAGGATACCCAGATCTGATTCCATCTCTGCCCAAATCAAAGCCCTACACTGGCTTCCAGTAAGAAAACGTATCCAATTCAAAGCCTTGTACTTGGTTTTCAAGGCCCTTCATGGTATCGGGCCAGAATTCCTTAGACAAATTACCCACTGGTACACCCCAACTAGAATTCTACGATCTTCTGAAGCCAAACTGGTTATAGTACCTAGGGTTAAAAAGGCTAACTGGGGAGGCAGAAGCTTCACAGTCAATGCCGCAAAGGCGTGGAATGCACTTCCTTTTTCATTAAGAAGCACAACTAACTTCCTTGTTTTTAGAAAAACACTTAAAACCTGGCTTTTTACAAAGTGATCTTCACCAACGCAATTGATCCCCCCATCCGGCTTGACTCCTTGCTTAGGTCTTCTCCCAGCGCCAGGACACCTTTTTGGTAACAGTTTCGCTTTATAAATAGCCATAACATAACATAACAATGGCACACATGCACAAAGATGTGTAGCGCACTGCACCCCCACAATGACCCAGGAACATGTCCCTGATCACCATGGCACACTGCAGCACACATACAAACACCAAGTATGCCCCCGTCAACCATGTGCCCAAAGGGGTACCACCACACACATCAACAATCCCACAACCAACACATGCACACATGCGAATCCCTGCACAGATGCATATTTGTGAGCCACACTGACAATGCAAGTGACAATATATGACGATCAGCATGGCTGCAGCACAATCATCATGACATTGTGCACGCCATGACACTGCAATTGCTCAGTGTGGACCACATTCGGAAAGGAGCAGGTCACACTCTGACACATCCACGTGCACAAACAACCTCTGACGTCAACAACACATCTGCAGACAAACAATCAACAAGAGTACAATAACCATCCAAGAGCACAAATGACCCAAATCGCCAACATCTCAGCACCGTAAAAGCACAAAAGTCAAAGGCACACCGCCTCAAAGGGATAAGGGGCAGCAAAATCACAGCTGCAGGGGCAACTCTCCTACAATGCTGCACACACACATAGCAATAACAGCACATCCACATTGATGACAATGTAGAATAGGGGACACAGGTGGGTCCGCTCATGCGTAGAAACTGGCCAATCACATCTGCCATAGCAGGAAATTTTGAGATGAAAAAGTATGTGTACAACCTTACATTCGTCATGTGTTCCAAATGTCCACTGTCCCGCATCAAATATTCAGCACCTCCTAAACAGTTACAATGTACATTGTCATACAGTCTGCATGTAAACTTGAACAATGCGCCAACATACAAGTCAACACAATGTCAAAATGCATCTCCCACACACTGCAGAGGGAAAAACAACACCTCCAGCAGAGCAGACCAGACAGCTCATCAGTGATGCTGGAGGGGACCTCCACACCTTCGACACTAATGACCTACAACAGCTCATAGACATCTTAGGCAACCCACCTCCAGGAGCAGGGCAGCCCAGCTACATAGAGGGGACCTTAGCCCCTGCACACACCACACAGCAGGAAGCACTTGCCACCACAGCTGGCTCCCAACACTTCACAGCAGCACACATCGCATTCCAATGCCAGGTGTTAGAATGCCAAAAGGAGGTAGCCGAACAGGTGCGGGTGGGGTCCGACCTCATGGACGCCGAAATAGATCACATACGTGGGTGTCTCAGTCCCATCAGGGACCACCTACACTCCACAACGGAGACACACACTGCTCCAGAGACACATGCATTTACACATTTCCTTTACTAATCCAACTCCGAGACCCCCAGAATAATCATTCACACCCCCACACTGGACCTGCGTATGACGGCCCAGGCCACTCCTCCTACATATTGCGTGGGTGAAGACAAAGTTACATGCCCAAGGTCTTACCCGCTGCCTGCACTGCATCCACTGTACACAGCACAATGTAATGATGTAGGGCCCGGGGCCCTCATGCATACATTATGACCACACGGACACACTCAGATAGTATGTGGAACTGGCTACGGGCACCTTGATTGGTAGGGTCACATGTACAGTGACGCCTGGGCTGGATGTGTGTGGAGTGAGTGTAAGCCAGCCCTCATGGAGTTGTTGGTGATGGCAACAACTTGAACACTGATCCCAATTAAAGCAGAAACACAAAACACAAGCATAACAGAAACAACTGCAATGCATCATGGTGGTAGCCGGAGCAAGTCCTGAGGTCACCCAATATGCAATCCGAAGGGTCTGTGAGTTGCAGTGCACTGAGTTAGTGGCACCTGAAGAGCTGAGCAGGGTATCAGGCAGATGATGGCATCCACAACAGGTGTGAGCAATTCTGATAGTCTGGCAGTACGACAGTTCCGACTCTAGCAGTTGTTGTTTGGAGGTGGTCCTGGCGGTGGTGGCGTGTGCCTCCTGCGGTGATGCAACGTCCGGGCCGGTCAGGACTCGATTTGATGTATGAGCCCTGGTAGACAGCAGTTGAGGCCGGAGGTAGCGAGCAGCGCTGGGCCACAAACACATGGTGTTGGTGACCCCAAGGTCATCGACCCAGAGGCCATCCAATATTCTATCAGACCGGGTCCCTGACCTGAGCTGCACGAGTTAGTGGCCCTGGAGGCACAGCGGCCAGCACAGGCACACCGCCATGGGACGGTGACTTGCGGTGCACTGAGGTAGGGCCAGGTGAGCTGAGTGGGTCCTTTTCGATGTCGAAGGCGAATGTAGCGGAGGGTTTTCGGGGGACAGTGTAAGGTGTCCTCCAGGGCATGATGCAGAGGGCAGAACCCGTCCAGAAGCGGCACATTGAGGAGTGGCATGCTACAGCCCCGTTTTGGCCACCAAGTCAGTATCACCTACATGATGATGAAAACAACCCCCAGTCCATAGACTCAGATGCCACCAAAGTCCAACCAGAGAGTGTCCATGAATGTCAGAGCACAGACTTAGTGGCACCAGGGCTGAAAGGGGATGTAGTCTGCAATGAGGCCTGTACAATGATATAAACTCTGCCATAAAGGAATCAAGACTCAGTTCCAAATGTATGACCTACTCAACCGCAGTGTAGGCCGGAGGCAGAGGTCAGCAGGGGCCCACAGCCACATGTCGTTGGCTCGCGATGCACAGAGTTAGTGGCACCAGAACAGTTTTTGGTAGTGTTCGAACACCTCCGTAACGATGCTTCTTTTATCCTCCGGATTGGAACGCGTCTTCCTCTTAATGCCTCTCCTAGTGTGCAATGATATGAACTCTGCCATTGAGAAATCAAGACTCATTTCCAAATGTGTGATCTACTGGTCCGCAGTGTGGGCCGAAGGCAGTAGTCAGCGAGGGACCATTGACACGTGTGGTTGGAATGCTATTCACAGACATGGTGGCACCACATCGAAGGAGTACAGTGATATCAAACGTCCCATGAACATATGAACTCGGCCATCAGGATATCAAGACTCAGTTCCAAATGTGAGACCTACTTGACCGTAGTGTAGGCCGGAGGCAGCGGTGGAGCATGTCAACCAGTAAGGAGTGCTGGGGGCCTGTGTTGCTGAGGCCATCAATGGTCTGAGGAGACTGCCAAGGTCGCAGGCCTCGGGCCTCGGGCCTCGGGCTGGAGACTGCACTAGCATGTGCTGGGCACTCTTTGACACATGCAGGGGTCGGCGTGAGCAGTGAGGCCTGGGTGTGCAGGTGCGGGCAAGACGGTTTCGGGGACCAGCGGCACGGGGTCCAGCAGGCGCACAGGATTGCAGGCAACACCGCTCACAGCGCCGGCCTCGTGGCAGGGTGAGAGGCCCCTCCCTGGCAGACACGTTGGGCATTCCAGAAGAGAACCACACCCAGAGCTATGTGCTTTTTATTCACACCACTACGCTAGCCTGGCACACGCTAGGCCAGCCCACTCCGCTAATTCTTACAGGGGGGGGGGCGTAACAAGCTACATTTCCACGATCTTCCCCACTGGCTGGGGTAACATGGTTGCATCCACTGTCCACTACAATCAAAACAGCAGCAGTGTATGTCCACATTGATATGTCTGTGGTCTGCGTACTGCAGTTCATCCAGCACATCCACGGCACACTTGGCATTGTGTACCTTCTCATTCATGAGTCACTTGACCCCTTTGCACATAACTGGTTCCCACCTCTCACCACAATCTGCTTTTGTGTGGCTGGGGTGCCATGCTGTTGTTGGCTCATGTACATGGCTAGCCCAGGTTACCACAGTAAGTTGTGCTGTCGTGTCTCGTGGATGGGCATGTTGTTTGGCATGTTGTATGTGAGTTTGTAACGTGTGCATTCCCACAGTTGTGAGTTGCATGATTGTGGAGTTGAGGTGTGTGTTGTGTTCATTTGGTACTTACCAACGAGCAGTGCATTTCCATAGGTACCATCCTGGAAGTGCTGGTTGATGATGGACTTTCGGAAGATGTGGGAATCATGCACACTGCCTGGGTAGTTGGCGAAAACATTGGTGTAGAGTCCCCGGTGGTCCACGATTGCCTGCACATTTATGGAATGCGTGTGCTTTGTAGTGCAGTGATTGTGTGCAGTGTCGGCAGGGTGCACAAGTCGGATATGTGTGCAGTTAATTGCCCGCAACACGTGTGGAAAGCCAGCTATGGCATATAAGCCTTGCTTGGTCTCCAGCTGTTCCTGTGCAGTGTAGGGGAAGTGAAGGTGCGGGGGTATCAAGCTGATGATGGCATCCAAGACAGTTGTGATGAACTTTGATGGGGCTGGCTGTGAGACTCTGGCAGTTGTTGGTTGGAAGGTACCTGAGGCCGACAGATGCAGCACAGCCAGCATATTTTTCTGTGGAGGGATCATATTTTTCTGTGGAGGGATGTTGGTTGTGCACTGTGTTGGTGCCGTCGGCCTAAGGGCAATGATGTTCAGGATGCGGAGGATTGTTGTCCTTTTGAGCCTCTGGTGGGCAATGACATCCTCTTGTGTTGGGTTTGTGAGGCAGGTGCGTTTTCGAAAGGCCCACTGTCTTTGTCTGCATTGTCTCTGTGGTAGTCCAGGAGAGATGCGGGGGGGGGGGTGCCCGGGGTGGGGCCTAGTGTGGGTGTTGGGGTCCTGGGGGTGGTGGTGGTGGGTGTTTTGGCCCTCTTGGGGCTCCGAGCTGCATGAGCAGTGTCTCCATGACATTTGTTGTTCCTCAGGTGTGACTCTGGCCTGGGCTCCTTGTTCTGGTGCAGATTGTCGTGCAACTTTACACCAAGTAAGAGCAGGTGTTAATTTCCTGCTGCTAACACGCCTTATCGCTTGTTTTGGGATCCTATCGCCGATCTGGCTGGTCGTTGTGAATGTTGCGGAGTGGTGGTGTTGCAGCTTTTTGCACGGAAACGCCTACTCTGCATCTCATTAGCGATAGTTGCCGGTGTCATCTGTGGCGATGTTTTTTGCGGCTACTATCGCAGGTAAACTGGTGTTATCTGCTGTTAGCACCAGCTTGTGAATAGGGCAATACATTTATCGCCACTTTGGCTGTGATAAAGTGCTGATAAATCCATGAGAATATGCCCCGAAATGTATGAAAGAGAGGGGCTATGGAGAGATAAGGGGCACTTTTGCTGGGTCGCATTGAGGGAATCAGAAGAGAAAGTCATGGGGGAGGGAATGCCAAAAAAGATTGTTGTACTGGGTGCTACCAGCGCTAAAGCCGGCCCTGAGGCAACCAGGAACTTTGTGCAACAGCATGTCTGACTACATCTGAGCTATAGTTCGGTGGGACCACTGAATAAGCAGACTAGAAAGACGCCCTGCTCAAACCAGGGAGTCTGTTGGATTTCTCCAGCCCAGCTGCTCAATACCGCAGGGCAGGGGAAACCTGAGTACACGTGTGTATTTTGGTCAGCCTGAGACAGCCGGCCAAACACACATCTGCACTTAGAGAGTGCAAATAGCACTCCTCCTACCCCCTCCCATGCCCCGCCCCGCCCTGCACACACTGGCTGAGCCACCTGCTTAAAAAAAAACGATAATCAAAGATCGTTTTATTTTTTAGCTGCTGGCTCGTCCAGTAGGGCCGACGCTTCTCCGCCATTGTGGAAGAGCTGCCGCTGGGCCTTTCAGCCTCGACCCCAGTGTGCTCAATAGTGGCCTGTTATGAATACATGAAGCGATTCAATTTTGTAAGCGATAGGACAAAAAACCTGAAACTAGACCTCCCGTGACTAGGGGCCATATGTATCACCAAACTATTTTGCATTTCCTAAATAGCGAATTTTAAGGAATCGCTATTTAGGAATTGCAAAATGATATGTATGAAAAAAATCGCTTTTTATTTGCGATTCCTTAAGCTTCCTTATTTGCGAATTCGCATTTTGCGAATTTGCAATTAAGGAATAATTTCCAATGCATTCCTATGGGCCAGGAGGCCCATAGGAATGAATGCAAAATAATTCTCAAATTGCGAATTAGCAATTTGCTAATCGCAATTTGAGAATTATTGCAAGGGTGCAGGGGTGTCTCAAAGACACCCTGCTGCACCCCTGAAAAGAACATGTGTGTGCATATGGCGCACATACATGCCCTATGGGCATGTGTGTGCATCACATGCCACCTTTAAAAATGCCAAATTGTGCATTTTTGGAAGAATTCGCAAGTTACCATCAACTACAAGTTGGTGGTAATTTGCGAATTCTTAACCAAAATTCACAAGCCAAAAATGCTACATACATAGCATTTAAGGAATCGCAAAATTGCGATTCCCTAAATGCTATGGAAAAATAAGGAATCGCACAAGTTTGCAATTCCTTATTTTGGGAATGTTTCATACATCCCAAAACATGCAAAAAGGCCGTTTGCGATTCGCAAAGGCCGAAATTCTGCAAATTTCGGCCTTTGCAAATCACAAAAGGCTTGATACATATGGCCCTAGCAGCCTGATTCATCAAGGTACCGTTTTGCGAGTCTCTAATAGAGATTCATAAGGAATCGCTATTAGAGACTCGCAAAACGGTATTCATGTAGGAATTGCTAAATTAATAGCGATTCCTACACATTCCTTATTTGCGAGTAGCAAATTGCTACTCGCAAATAAGGAATAACTCCCCATTCATTCCTATGGGCCAAAAGGCCCATAGGAATGAATGGGGAGTATCCCTTATTTGCGAGTAGCAATTTGCTACTCGCAAATAAGATAGCGATTTTAAGGGTGCCAGGGGTGTCCAAAGGACACCCTGTAGCACCCCTTAAATGCACATTTGAACAGGTGTTGCGCACACACATGTCCAAAGGACATGTGTGTGTGTAACATGCAAAAGAAAAAAATGCACTAAAGTGCTTTTTACACTATTTTCGCAATTTACCACCAAGTCTGACTTGGTGGTAAATTGAGACCAAATATTGCGATTTCGCTATTTCTAATTGGTTGATGAATTGCATTTAAGGAATCTCTATTAGAGATTCCTTAAATCCAATTCCTCGCAAATATGCGAATTCTTAAATAGCGATTTTTGCATTTGGGATGATGAATCCCAAATGCAAAAATTGCACTGGCAAAAGGCAAGATTCTGAGAATCTTGCCCTTTGCGAGTGCAATTTAGCTTGATGAATCAGGCTGTAGGTTACCTAATTTTGCATTCCCTAAGAGAGTCAAACGTGTGAAATGTAAAGAGGACCTACATCGCTGACATGGATTACCCTTAAAATATACTTCTAGCAAAACCACTGAATACTATGCCGACTTCCTATGGGCTATAAATATAATATGCCTCACTGCGAAGCAACTATTTTAATTGTTTTATTACTAATTTGCATGAATTAAAAAACAGCATTATATTGTCACGAATGGCATATAATTGAAAGCACCACGTCTTTGATTAGTAAGTGAAACTTGTAGGTCATCTCATTTAGGGCCATGTTTCTCTGCAGGTGTAAAACCACGAATTAATGGCAGTTTGATTTGAGGCAATGCCACCCTGCAGTACAGGCAGAGGCCGCGGGATCTTTGATTGTGCTTACTGGGCATGAATATTTAACGTAGTGCGGGTTTTTCTACATTTCACGCTTCTGCTGTAAGGAACTGTACGTTTCAGTGAGCTCGTAAAGGTTAGTGCAATTAAGCTTTTTGCTGAAGAAAAATCTGTCACATTTTACACAGCTACAGTCTGCACCCCCGAGGCGCGCATCAGAGGAAAACCAGTGCTTAAATACTGCTCACGCCTAGGCAAGCACCTGGAGAACTAAAGTGCCCTGTGAAAGGTCGCGCTAAAAAATAGAAAAAACATGAAAACGTATTCACTTGCTGCTGTGATATTGGAATAATTAATTAAGATTAAAGCCAGTGTGGAATGTGCCAAGTTTCATTAGACTGCTCATGACTGACAGTTTGGAATGTGAATTTCTATCGATATGTTACATATGCGTCACCCTGAGGTACTTAAGATAAAATAAAATCACCGTTTATCGCAGAAGAAAGGAATCAACGCTTAACTAATACGACAATGCATTACGCTGGGTAATTTGTTATTGGCCATTTACCCTCAAAAATATCAATTGTGACTTAGTCTAGCAATGCATTTATTTTAAAACAAACTTTGGGGCATATTAACAACACGTTACGATAATTATCGCTAAACGCGAGTGGCGCGTTTTTTCCTATCGCCGTCTATCGCTGGATTTTATCGCCATGATAGCTCTGTATTAACAACGCTTTGCGCATTGGCGATATAAAATCCAGCAATAGCGGCGAAATGCAGGATTATGGCAGGAAATCCAGCTATATGACATCAGCGATAGGGAAATATTTGCTGATAGGCCATGGTGGACTTAGCCCATCAATCCACCTCCCATGGAAGAGATGGCTAAGTCAGAATTTTTGCAGGAGTTAAATCCTGCGATAAAGGGGGCTTAGCGCGCCTTTTCCTCTCGCATCGCTTGTCAGGGGCAGCCTTGTTAATATGGAGATGCAGAGTTAGCGAGTGTTTTCCATTTAGTTTTGCTAAGGTATGCCCACTTTGCATGCCATTAGCGATAATAATCGCTAACATGCAAAGTGGAGTACAAAGGGCTGCTAACGCAAGGAAACACGCGTTAGCGTGTCCTTGATAAATGGGCGGAAAAAAATTGCCGCTTTTCAGCCGAAAGCGGTGGAATTGGCCTTGATAATACGCCCCTTTGTGTGTTTTTTTTTGCGACAAAGCTTTGTAAACCAATCACATTTCGGTGGCAGATCTAGGAGCGTAACAAAAACTGGAGGGCCTCCTGCAAAGTATGTGGCAGGACACCTCTCCCCCCTAGCAAGACTGAATTCCATTAGAAAGTGGACAGGTGGTACGGGTGGTGGTAATTCAGAGTAGTGTAATCACACAGAGTTAATAAAAAATGTTGGGAGCTTACGTGGAATTACATGAGAAGTGTAATTCTGCATTTAGCTCTATGTTCCTAGCGCAAAAATTCCCCTGTGTGTCCCAAATAGATGCCAGAATGCAGTTTGCGCCAAGGAATAGAACTAGATGAAGCAGAACACAAGTCGCTAAATGTGCTCTTGGGGTAGTATTTTTTCCCAATTTAGGGGCACATTAGTATGACGGGTGGACTTTGTCCATCCGCCATACCAGTGGGGAATGGGACAGCCTATATTTTTAACATTGCGGCAGGCGGTGCTGAAACACCGCCCACCGCAATGCTAAAAATGCATGTTGTGCCTTTCAGAGCACAACATGACAGGCATCGCGCTGTGCCTGCCACGCTGTTCTTTGAAAGGCAGGGGGGTACCATAGGTACCCTCTATGTGCAGTCCCCACCCCCCCCGGAATCCATGGGGGCCCGCAACGGGCCCCCCAAGCAGACTCCGCATGCCTTTTCGTGGCGGCAATGCCGCCATGGAAAGGCATTCAGAAATGCACATTCAAATATGGCTGGCAGTGTCTTTCACCATATTGTACCCTTTCCGCCCGGTCGACATGTCGACCGGGCAGAAAAGCGGCGGATGGTCTTTCCGTCTGCCGCGGACCCCCCAGCCATTGTAATTTTGCGGGGGTCTTTTCTACAGGGATGGCGGGCGGATTGCGGATTAATTTTGCTCTACGAAATAGTGCTTAATGAACAAAACATAAACAGAAAAGGTGCTGTTGCTGTAGGAGTTTTCCCCTCAAATTACTATTAATTAAGCGAGCAGGTGTAATCGTGCTATTAGCGGAAGTTCTGCATCAATCAGTAACACGGAATTGCCAAAGCCACTCCGATTACTCAGGTATGAATAAAATGCCGCATTGACCTAATAGGGAGCTGATGGTCTCACCCCCAGGCCCTAGAGGCGTACCTCTCCCACACCCAAACCACAAGGGATGCTGGGCTCTCTGTTACGACCCTCCATAAACTTCAGAAACTAATGTATAGAGCTGACAGCCTTGGCCATGATAGTGAGGGCAGTGCTCATTTTGATTTCTAATGACATAATTTTGCGAAGTTCTCGACTTCGTAACTTTGTTATGCTGCAGTTTATTTGATTTTGAAGAACTTCACCTGGATGGAGTGAATTCCCCAGCAAGAAAAATGGTAGTATGTAGAATTTTCCTTCTTTAATTAGATTTTGCAGGAGTTCTCTTTTTTTGTGGGATTTTGAACCCACTTTTTTAAAAACCTTTACCTGCTACATGAAGTTCTTACTTTTTTTAAAAAAAAGCTTCACACGCACATCTCTCGCCACAGCACGCCGGCCCCAGCTTGGAATAACCTGGCCATCGCGGCCTCCCTTGCCGCTACACACCCCAGGTGATACCTTCGACGCCCCTCACGAGAGACTCTTACTTCAGCTCACCGCCCCTGGAACGGCCTGCGGATCCTCTTCACGGGACACCGAGCCTGACTATCCGCACTGACCCCGTGCCGGCTCTACATCGCCCGCTGCCCCTGGCGGTCGGCTTCGTCCCCGCGGCTGGGTGGCAGCTCGACAGCTCCCGACAACACCCAACGGCTGGGCCTCATATTCTGTCGTGGACATCATGACGCACTCTAATCGCAAAGGGACCCGGAACGTTGTGGACCTCATGCATAAGGCGGCGTCGAAAGGGGACAAGACCCAACCATTGTCGCCCCCGAAACCCCCCGCGAGCCCTCAAACACCGGACGAGGACTCCGCTCCAATCACTAAAGCCTTCCTGGCCTCCCTCTTCAACACACTGCGAGAGGACTTTCAGACTCTGAAACAGGACTTGGCGGGGGAACAGCGTGAACTCCGTCGAGACATTGATGGCCTAGGAGAACGGGTTGCCTCCCTGGAGGAAGCTGATCAATCCCGCAGTATGGAGGTGGAGAGACTTCAGCAGGAAATCCTGCGACTTCAGGATCAACAGGTGGATTTACAATCACATTCCGAAGACCTGGAGAACCGCTCCAGGCGGAATAACATACGGGTCAGGGGCGTCCCGTTGAAAGCTGAGAAGGACAATGTGACCGCCTACCTCCAGGACCTATTCAGGGACATCCTAGGCGAGCCGAGCGACTTCGAAATCCGAATCGACAGAGCTCACAGGGTTGGCATGGCATGCCGAGCACCTGCACCACCTCCGGACATTCTGGCATTCCTCCCAGACTTTCCTCTGAAGGAACGCATCCTCAGGGAAGCCAGGAAAGCGCAACCCATCCGATTTCGGGATGACCCTGTAGCCCTTTTTCAGGATCTCTCCAACATCACCCTACAAAAGCGCAAATCTTTCCGACCTGCAACGACCTTCCTGCGAGACGCCGGGATACCCTACTCCTGGGGTCACCCGTTCTGTCTGATCTTTAAATGGAATGGCTCCCTTCATCAGCTCCAATCGCTCCGTGATACCTGTTCCCTGCTAGGGATCGACATGCCAGAAGGCTCAGCCTCCAGGGACGCCTCTCCGTCCCGGTCGCAGGATGACCCATCTCGTCCTACAAAAGACGGCTGGCAGACGGTGCGCAGGAGGAGAATACCGAGACCTATCCCGAAACCGGACCCGGTCACAGTCGCCCAGGAATGTGAAGCGGCTGTACAGGAAGTGGCAGATAACACAGCACCTGATTTGTAGAACATTGACCTTTTTGGGGGGTGTTCTCTCACTCGCAATTAGCTTAACTGGGGATTGGGCCGGGGAGCCGCCAATTGGGCTGCAGCCATGGTACCCCTTTCATTGACTTTCTACGGACCTGTGCCCTGCACACTTAGGCCCGAGACTTTTACTAGTTTCTGTTGGGGGGCTTGTTCTGGGAGGGGGAGGGGGAACCGGGGGAGGGGGGTTCCGAAATTGTTGGGGGTTGGGCAGGTTCCTTCTGTTGGGGTTAGGGTGGCCTCGGGGGGGAGGGAACTGTGGGAGGGGACCAGTACGCCAGGGGACCTTTCCGCGTATCAGGAATTGCCTACACTTTCCGCTACCACGCAGCGTCTGGCACTACTAAGCCTGTTTATCTCCACGTGCCTTGGTGATGGTTGATGCACTTAAAATCCTGTCTCTTAATGTCAAGGGCCTCAACAACCCGATCAAACGCAGGGCTATCATTTCTTACCTACAGAACTCTGAAGCCGACATCTGCCTGCTGCAAGAAACCCACCTCTTAGCTAAGGACTGGCACCGGCTGCACTCCCGCGCCTTCCCACAGCAATACTTCTCCTCTTTCCCGTCAAAGAAAGCTGGGGTGGCTATACTTGTTTCGCGGCGCTTCAGGGGCAAGGTAGGGGCCAAAGTAGGGGAAATTAGAGGACGCCTTCTGGCCCATACGTTCCACATAGGCACTACTACATACACGATTGGCTCCATCTACTCCCCCAACACAGGCCAGGAACCCTTCTTGCTGTCTGCAATCTCAGAGGCGCTCCAAGCTCCTCACACCCACATGCTCCTAGGGGGGGACCTCAACCTCATCATGGACACTAACAAAGATAGATCGGGGCACCGTTAGGGAGACACCGGGGCACTCTCGCAAAAGGGCATAACTTGGCTGCAGGACAGAGGCATCTCAGATCTTTGGAGGAAGACACACCCCATCGCAACACGGTATACATTTTACTCACACGTACACCACACTTATGCGCGCATCGACCACTTCCTGGGCTCCTCGAGCCTCATTCATCAGATCGTTACAGTGTCGATTGTCCCGGCGGCCCTCTCCGACCATTAGGCGTTGGAACTGACGCTCATAGTACCCAGATCACCACGTACTCCGGGATCGTGGAGGCTTAACGAAACCCTCTTACAGAAGCCGGCGGTTACCCACCAGCTTCATAAATGCATATCGGATTACTTGGCCACCAACGACACTCCGGCTGTGTCGGTGACGTCCTTATGGGGGGCCTTAAAGGCTGTTGTTAAGGGGGAGCTGATAGCAATATCGGCCGCGGACGCCAAACTTCGAAAAGAAAAGAGGGAAGACCTCTCCAACAAAGTTATGTTATGTTATGTTATGTTAATAACTTTTATTAGGCGCACAGCTGCCCCAGCGAAGGGGCATCCTGGCGCCTGGTCAGATACCACAACACAACAGACCAATGCTGAGAAGAGAGGGAATCAGTCAGCGGAGGCAAACAGATGGGTTTTTATAGCGCGTCTAAAAAGAGTCAGGCTATTTAAGGCACGAATATGGACAGGGAGGGAGTTCCATAGTCCAGCCGCCAAAACACAGAAGGAGCGACCCCCCATCCTATTCAGTCTGAACCTAGGCTTAATCGCCAGAAGAAGAGATTCCGACCTGAGAGACCGCGTGGGGACATAAAGAGAGACAAGGCCCACAAGGGCAGGAGGCGAAGAAAGTTTCAAGATCTTAAATGTCAGACAGAGAGCCTTGAATTTGATTCGCTGTCTGACTGGCAGCCAGTGAAGAGATGTCAGAACTGCAGAGACAGAACAACGTCTCGGGAGGCCAACAATGGCCCGCGCAGCGGCATTCTGCACCCTAAGTTGCGGAGTTGGAGAGGGTTCACAGCCGCACATGTGCCCCGAGAATATGGCGCCAACTTAAAGCTGCCCGAGCTCAACTGGCCAGCCTCGACACCGACAGGGCAGAATTTGCTGCTCATCGCCTCCGTCACACGTACTACGTGGGGGGCAACCGCACCGGCCAGCTTCTGGCCAGCGCCTTGAAAGCCAAACTCCAACGCTCCAAAATCACTACGCTGATGGATGACGCCGGCGATGCTATTACTGAGGACGCGCAGATAGCCTCAGCCTTCCGCTCCTTCTATGCCTCTCTATATAGCGCAGACAAAACGTCACCGACGGACATCGACGCCTATCTCCAATCTGCTCACATCACGCCATTATGCCCAGCGAGCACGGAAGCCCTGGATGCCCCAATCCGCCCTGACGAGATTCTTGCTGCCATTGCGCGCCTCCGCCCGCTTAAATCTCTGGGCCCCGATGGCTTCTCGTCGGGCTTTTATAAGACCTTTGGCCACACCCTGGCGCCTATTGTTGCCAGACTGTTTAATTCTTTTGAAGGCCCGAGTTCCATACCACCCGATATGCTTGCAGCCGACATAGTGGTTCTGCCTAAGCCGGGCAAACCCCCGACGCATTGCTCCGCGTTCCGACCCATCTCCTTACTCAATCTGGACCTGAAGCTGTTTACGGGGGTGCTTGCGGCCCGTCTGGGTCCCTGCCTCCCGGGCATCCTTGAACCGGACCAATCGGGCTTTGTCCCGAACCGCCAGTGTAGCGACAATACCAAGAGGCTCCTACACCTCGTGGACAAGGCTCATTTTCAGAGCTCGGATTCTGCACTCATGGCCATCGATGAGAGAAGGCCTTCGACCCTGTCGACTGGACCTATCTACGGGCTGTGCTGCGGCGCTATCACCTGGGCGACCGGTTTCAGGCCTGGATAGCGAGCTGCTATCACCGTCCCTTGGCTCGTGTCCGGATGGGTGGCCTCAAGTCAGACCCCTTCGAGATACAGAGAGGTACCCGCCAGGGATGCCCTCTCTCACCTCTTTTATTTGCTCTTTACGTGGAACCTCTAGCACAGAAAGTCCACGACAACCCTCTCATCACGGGAATGTCTTTCGGCCACGAACCCCTCGGGATCCCGAATCTGCTGCAATATTTCCAGGCCTCACAACTCATATATCTGGTGGAGTGGTACCGACCCGAATCGGAGAAAAGATGGCTCTTCCAGGATACAGCAATGGCTCAGACCTCCTTGTGGAAGATACCATTTCTTGCCCGCCAGCACAGACCGCGTTATCTCCTCCGCTCCCCTATCACGCGCACCACCATGGCAGCCTGGGACATGGTGGCGGTCAAGAGGGGCCTCACGACCTTCCCATCCCCACTTACCCCTCTTTTCGACAACCCCGCGTTCCCGCCCGGCACGGATGCCCGAGCTTTCCGGCAATGGCGTGATACGCCTTGCCGATCAGCTGGACACCTCTTTGATCTGGAGGGGTTTCTCTCACTCGCCGACGTCTCGGGGGACTATGGAGTGGATAAACCTCAGATGTTTCAGTACTTCCAAATTCGCCACTGGCTCTTGCAGCCGGACGTCGCCCCTCTGGTGGGCCGGCAAATGACGCCGTTCGAACGCTGGCTTGTGTCCAAGGCATCGGATAAGCACCTTTCTCAGACCTTTATCGAATCCTCTCCCCTGCTGCCGACCCTGCAAAAACTGCTGGTCAGCGACGATGGGAAGCAGAACTCGGAAGGACTCTCTCTTCTACAGAATGGAACCACATACACTACAGAGCCGCCCACACCACCCGCAACACCAAGGCTAGGGAATCAGCGATCAAACTGGCTATCTACTGGCACCTTACCCCAGCGAGACTCAATCAAGGCAACCCAACTCGTAGCGCGCTGTGCTGGAGGGGCTGTGGCGACCGGGGTACACTGACTCACCTTCTGTGGGAATGTCCCGCCTTGCAGGAGTACTGGAAGGCTGTTTTGGACGACATCGATTCCACGTTTGACACTGAGGTCCCCCGCTTCCCAGCTTACACACTCCTAGGGCTTCCCAATGCGCTTACATTCCCCTTGAGATCAACTCGCGGCAAACAGATGGGTATCGCTATGCAAGCAGCGTCACAACACATCTTATCGCTATGGGGTTCTACTATCTCACCCACCCATACGGGCTGGCTACACAACTTGTGGTTCACGCTCGGCATGGAACGGATCCAGGCCAGGCTAACCCATTCCTCTGACTCATTCCGAACTACTTGGCAGCCGCTTCTGACGCTGCTATCCAGGGAATTCCATGAAATCACCTGCCCAAAGTACCTTCGCATCTTACGCCTCACAGATTGTATGGTGGACTAAACACGACCCGAGGCACCTTGACACACTTTAGCTGGCTATGACTCACACGATCACTGTGGAACAATGGCGTACTGGTAGGGGTGGGGGGAGGGCGTTAGAGTTGGGAGTTGGGGGGTGGGTTTCCAGGGTTGTCTTCTTCACTTGCTGCTCCGATTAGGGGCTTATCTCGATCTCCGGGCACTGCCTCTCCATCTGGGCATGATCAACCTGCTCACCTAACGCTTATTAGAGAAGACATGCTTGTCTGTCTCGCTTGCCAATTTTGCCTGCTGATTGTCTATTGCTATACCCTGCCTGTTTCGAAACTCAATAAAAATACTTTGATATTAAAAAAAGCTTCACAAAGTTGGCAGTAGTTTCTTTCCCTAGTCACTTTCATTCCAGAGTGAGCAGTGCTAAGTTTAGATGCCATGCTAATAATGATTAGTTCATTCTCTGATCTGTGAGAATATATCGCCTATGCGAGTATTATGAACATGATGACATATCAACATTTAAACTTAAGATCCAATTTGATCATTAATGGTTATTGCAAAGTAAAACCATTTTGGGCCGTCCCCCCTGAGTTTTTGGCACTCACGTGCTTGTAACGTTGAACTCTAACACTGGAACACTGCTATCCAGTGCCCAGTGTAGCTGCTCTGACCCCTAGAACAGAGTAGAGATTGGTTTAAAACCCCATTTGGAATATTTAATTTTACTAAAAAGCCATTATATATAGTGTAAAAACTACACCTGTAATATGTAAAAATAAATGTAATATATGCATTTAAGCAGTATATTGTGCCATCCGGTCTGTGATCAGGAAAATATGACACAAGTTTGAAGGGTGGATTACTCCATCACAAACATGACGGATATACAGTCCACCATGTTACAAGTACAATTTATCGAATTGCACTTGTAAGACGTGGATGGTATATCCATCACATTTGTGATGGAGTAAACTGTCCATCAAACTCTTAATCAGGCCTTAAGTATTGTATATGCCTAAAAACACACTAAAAAAGCCATCCCTGAAATTACCTTATTGCCCATAAGATAATGTGCTTAGTGCCTAGAAGGGGTACATGCTTACATTAATGTTAGAATGCACCTACAGTCAATAAATCAGCAAAAACTATTTTCACTCAATTGGATTTAACTGTTTCCATAGGAAACACTGGTAAAGCAGATTAAATCATTATTTCTGCATTATCCAATAGGAAACAGCTACAGAAAATAATGTGCAAGAGCTTTTCATAATTGCTATTAAAAATCCAATTCATTTGTACATTTAACTAGTTAAGAAAATATAACTTTCAGAAAAGTTATATTTACTTGTATGACCCACTATAGGCTAATTGGCCTCAATTTGCAGCAACTGACCATTCCTGCACCACCGGAAATAATGTGAAAAATGTCTTCCAGGAGCTGCAAAATAGACCACTTTGACAGTTTCTCCTGAAAGGGCAGTGATGACCCACCTGAGTTCAGCAGAATATTCAGGATGGGGACTGCTGCCCCTCCTGTTGGCACAAGGAACACATCCTTCACAACATATAGCTGTTCAGACAACCACTCACTCACTCATACAGTCCCTTACACACCCACACACCCATCCATACAGCTACTCACACAGATACTCACTCACCCATACAGCCACTGGCACATCGACTCACTTCCCAATACTGTCACTCACAGAGCCACTCACTCACCAACACAGCAACTCACATACCTATTATACAACCACTCACACACCCATACAGGAACTCAGACACCCACTCACACACGGATCCACGCAGTCACACAGGGATCACTGACAGAATATTGAATACAAGAATATCGACTTACCAGAATATCGAGGTCAGGGCAAAAATATTAAATAAAAAATATCGATGGTAAAAATATAGAATGCTAAAATATCGAATTTTTTAAATGTCTTAAAAGTAATATAATCTTGATTAAATAATAAATATAATTAAGTAAAACATACTCAAAATTAATAAAAAAAGGCCAAAATAAATAAATAAAAAATTAAATCTAAAAAACCCCATATATTTTATATATATAACTTAATAATATTAAAACGTAATTATTTATATTTTTAAAATGTTAAAAACATATTTTGAAATATAATTACAAATATATAAATACACCTGTAATATAAATATGAAAATAAATTATATATAATAAGCTAAAAAAAAAATATATATTTTTTAAATTAATATTTTACAGTACATTAAATATAACAATAATAAAAATGTTGCATAACGTAGTGGATAAAATTACTATTCCCACTCCAGCAAGTGATACAGTAGGGGAAGGGCTGGATAGCGGGAAAGTAAAAATTACTATTCCCACTCCACCGAGTGCACCAGTAGGGAAAGTGTTGGATAGCGGGTGGGTGAAAAGTACTATTCCCACTTCAGTGAGTGCAACAGTAGGGAAAGTGTTGGATAGCGGGTGGATAAAAATTACTATTCCCACTTCACCAACTGCAACATTAGGGAAAGTGATGAATAGCGGGAAAGTAAAAATTACTATTACCACTCCACCGAGTGCAACAGTAGGGAAATTGTTGGATATCGTAGGGGTAAAAATTACTATCCCCACTCCAGAGATTGTAACAATTGGGAAAGTGTTGGATAGCAGGTGGGCAAAAATAACTATTCCCACTCCAGAGAGTGCAACAGTAGGGAAAGTGTTGGATACCGTAGGGGTAAAAATTACTATTCCCACTCCAGAGATTGCAACAATTGGGAAAGTGTTGGATATTAGGTGGGTAAAATTACTATTCCCACTCCAGAGAGTGCAACACTAGGGAAAGTGTTGGATAGAGTAGAGGTAAAAATTACTATCCCACTCCAACATGTGCAACAGTAGGGAAAATGATGGATAGCGTAGAGGTAAAAATAAATAAATATTCCCACTTCAGTCAGTGCAGCAGTAGGGAAAGTGTTAGATAGCAGGTGGGTAAAAATTACTATCCCCACTCCAGAGAGTGAAACAGTAGGGAAAGAGTTGGATAGCGTAGAGGTAAAAATTACTATTCCCACTCCAAAGAATGCAACTGTAGGGAAAGCGTTGGCTGGCGTAGGGGTTAAAATTAACATACTTATGAATTAAAATATTTTATTAATTAAATAATGAATTATCATAAATGAACAATAAATTAATTAAAAGTACCAATAAATAAAAGTTCATAATTACTTTAATAACATTCTATTACTTCCCACCCTATTCCCAATAAACACACAACCCACTCCACATACAATTTCACAAAATTAATATAATTATCAATTAATCAATTTATGTAAATTAAATAAATAATTTAAATAATACATATAAATTAATTACCAATTAATAATGAATACAAATATTATAATTATCAATTAATTAAGTAATAAAAAGTAGTTACCAATTAATAATTAACATTACAATAATTATCAATAGCAATAAATACAATTTCATAATTACTTAATTACAATTAAATTACTTCTCACACTATTCCCCTATAAATCCACAACCCTCTCCTAAAAAGTACACTTTTAACATATTAAAAATAAATTCTTAATATTTAATATCTAATTACTAACTATTTAATTTTTGTACACAATAAACATAATTACCAATACATTACTATTTATTATTGATCACATTATAATTATTAATTAATTAATTAATTAACACAATTAATATACATGATTAAATACAAAATTATTAATTAAATAATTAATTAAATAATTAATTTGAATTCAATGACTTCTGTCCCTATTCCCCTATAAACCCGCAACCCGTTACGGAAAAAAATGACACAAAAAATAATTCATATACAATTAATTAATTTAAATAAAATCTTAATTCATATACTATAATTAAATTACTACCCACCCTATTCCCCTATAAACCCACAACCTGCTACGGAACTAAAATACACAAAAATAATTTAACATAAAATTCATTACGTTAAAAAAAAATCCAACACACATTATAAACATAATGAATTGCAAATCGCCGCTTGCAGCTGACTCTCCTGGGCAGTAAATGACGAGGAGTGGACCCAAAGGTTAGTGCCAATCAAAAGTGCTTTCTTGTTCACCCAGCCAGTCCGCCATAATGCGTTTCGAACCCCACTCCGGTCTTGATCACATGACGCGTTGCAATGGGAAGAGGCGGCATACAAAGTGCATGGACAGGAAATGACATTGTCATAGTGCAAATCTCATCATGGAAAGCAACAAGTTACTTATAGAAGCTTCAGAATTCAATTTGTGCAAAATAACATGCAAAATAGTTGTAAGAGTCATCCAAATAAATATATAAATATAAATATGTGCATTGAATAAATATAAAACGGTAATATTTTCTTGCGAGACACCCACAATGTCCGATGTTTGATACAGTAGATATATATGCGGTAACTGCCCTTCTAAATTCCTAAACCACAATTAGGTAATAAGCACATACTTTTGTGTTAAGGGCGGTTATTCTTAGAACCACTGTATATTCATTGTGCACGGTCTGAATAATTGGATGACTTTTTTTTTTACAGTTGCTTAAATCCATGTACTTAATAAAGCCCAAGTGAGCAATATTTCTTCCTAGGACAGTCATAAGTTTCTTCCTGTGCTCATTGTCTTTTCATGCCGTTACTCAAAAATTAGTGCAAGTTAGTGCAGATTACTAAATATCCTAGTAAACATAAAAATCCCTTATAGGTGCTCATGTCTACCGCTGATATTCCCCAAAAAGAGTGTGTTTTAAAACTAATATTTGTTATATAGATACAATTTTATAAAGAATAAACAATGAATCAATTCATGTGTAAAAACCAGATCATATATGAAACAGCTGTCATTCTCATATTTCATTTAATGTGAGCCCACTTAGAAATTTCTATACCAAAGATCGTTATACAGAAAAGGAGACTATAAGCAAGTACGGAAATCTTCGCTAGTGTTCAATCCAGCCGGATTTTTAGTGTCGAGCTCTATTATGTATCGAGTTTCCAGGAGGCGCAGTTTCGCCTCCCGGTTACCTCCACTTTTCATAGGTAACACTGTATCTATCACATAGTATTGCAAGAAATTCGGGTTACTATTGTGGATCTGCTCGAAATGTCTAGCTACTGTATAAGCTTGATCTTTCCCCGTAATGGCTTTTATGTGCTGGAGTATCTGTTTGTGGGCAGGTAACTTCGTGCTACCCACATATTTGAGCCCACAAGGACACTCCAGCACATAAATAGCAAACTCAGTCTTGCATGTTAATCTTTTATTGATCATAATGGGTTCTGATTTAAAGGGGATGGAAACTTGGGTTTTGTTACAAACATAATGTATACTTTAAACACATATACTAACACTTAAAACACTAAACAGAAATCAATATTTTTAACAACTATATTATGACTTTCGATATTACTACCTTTGATATTGTTAAAAACGATATTTCTTACCTGCATTTCGATATACTGCACCACTATATTTTTGTAAGTCAATATTTTGCCTACTCAATATTTAAAATTCAATTTTTGGGCAATTCGATATTTAGACTGTTCACCAGTATATATGTTTTTAGAAAACAGTCACAATCACTGGATGATGTCATTAGTGATGCCGATAGTGATGTCATTTGAGACGTCATCAGTGATGTCACTGACCATGTCATGAGTGCTGTAATATGTGAAGTGATAAGCAGTGCATTGCGGGGTGTAAGTTATAGTTTGCTCAGATAAATATACCTGCTGAGTTTCACTGGTTTTGTATGAGTGAAATCTGAGCCGAACTTTAACGTTCCGGTAACCTTTGTTTTTTTCATTGAATTTCTAAGGTGGTTTTACTTCTATTTCCTAACTATAATGTCCCTGTAACCTTTGTTTTTCCAAATTAATTTCTAAGGTTTTTTAATGTTGTTTCCTAACTATAGAATCAGCGTAACCTTTGGCTTTTTAAAGTAAATTTCTAAGATTTTTTAAATTATACTTTTTAAATGTAACCACTAACCTTTGACCGTGAGTGTGTGAGTGAGTGCATGAGTGCAGTAAATCTGTGAGAGGTAGAGAGGGACCGGTGCAAATTGAAAGTTCAGGCCGACTGCAATGGAGGCAGGCCGACTACAGGACCCACACAGGGCCTGCTGAGAAAGTACCTTGGATGGAGCAAACCGTTGGCGCTGAGGGCTCAATGTGGTAATCTTCTCCACACAGTCAGGTTGCTGCGTCGTCATCGAGCTTCGTTGAAGTGTAAGCAATGCAGCTACATCAAGCTGTGCAGAGCGTCATTGTCGAGCCGTGCAGGCTGTGGGACCGCTGTCATCGAGCAGCCGCTGTGTCAGCATTGAAGGGTAATGCAGAGAAATTTCTCACACAGTTGATGCAATGAGCTGGTGTTTTACAAAAACAGCTGCAGAACCTACTTCTGAGACCCAGAGCATGGATAAGCACCTCTGGGAAGGGTAGAACTAACAGAATGCCGAGTCCAGCACCACCAGCTGAAGGAAGTCTTGTGTCCCCGAGACTTCAGAAGAATAGAAGACAAGCCAGCAAGCCCATGGAAATCACTTGTAGGAAATACAGAGTCCTTCCAGCAGAGTCAGGAAGCAGCAGGCAGCAGGACAACAAGCAGAAAAGCAGTCCAATTGAGTTGTTTATGAGCAGCACAGCAGTCTTTCTGACAGAGGTTCAGACCAAAATCTGGAAAGTCTGATTTCAGGAGGTCAGAGACCCAGTAATTATACCCAAAAGTGCCTCTGATGTAGAGGTTGACTTCAAAAGAACCCTCTGAGGTGCACAAGGATCCCTTTCAACCCAGACCTGTCTGCCAGGCTAACCTTTGAGGGCAAGTCAAAGCTTTGTGTGAGGACAAGACACAGCCTATTCAGATGTAAGCCATGTCTCCCTCCTGCTGCCCAGGAAGGCTGTCAGAATGTAGATGAATGCAGATGAGTCTTCCGTCACACCCAGCCCTTCCTGTGTTTGTGGCTGTCTGGAGAAAAGGCACAAAGTGTAGTTATTACCCAGCCCAGACATGTATTGAGAACAGTCTGTCAGGCACACAGAGCAGTAAGCATAGAGAAATGACCACTTTCTAAAACTGAAAGATACACAGATGATAGGCGGAATGAGAGCAAATCAATCGTTCTTTTGCTTACCATGCCTCCTCAGTTTAGACGCAGCAATATGCAAAACAGTCCTGACCCTGTGATTCATGGGAACAGTCCAGGGAGTACCTAGCCTGTCAGTTCAAGCTGAACTGTTACCATTGGGAGCAGGGTCAAGACTGATTTGCATATGTCTGGGTTCAGACTAGAATGGAATAGGGAGCAAAGAAACAATGGATTTAGGCCCAGATTTCTGTACTGGGGTGAATGTATGACATTGTTCTGCATTCTGTCCATCTGTTGTTCTTTTTGCATTTGTCACCTCGAGTGGGACGGGTATGCTCATACGTGGGTCCTGTGCTCTCCATTTCTACTGGAGTCAAGCCACTCTGGCTGATGAGGGGTGAAACCCCGAAACCGGTATTAGGATGCTTGTTTCCAGTTCAGGGAGGACCTGGCCTGGCAGGTCGTGCTGAACTGTTCCCATTGGGAGCAGAGTCAAGACTGATTTGCATATGTCTGGGTTCAAACTGGAATGGCATGGGGAACAAAATAACGATGGATTTAGGACCAGATCTCTGTACTGAGGTGAATGCAGATGAATCTTCCGTCACACCCAGCCCTTCCTGTGTTCCTGTGTTTGAACTGTATTGCAGTGAAAGAGATGGGTGCACACTTTCCGTCCTAATACAAAGGCATGGAAGAATGAGATGAGTCAAACTAATATAGAACTGTGATAACATAGATATAAAAGAGTAAATGCATGTATTTGTGCCTATAGTAGGACTGAATCGTGGCAAAAGAATGCAGATGGTAAGTAAAATTGCTTACATATTGCTTCGCTAGGTAACACCTAACATGGGTAATTAGAATGGCGGGAGGTGAACAGAAGTGCTTATTTACTTTATCTAATTTCTGTTGTGTTTGTTTTCATATTAGTTCCCATTATGGCCTGATCGGCCTAGTCTGAAAAGTGGCTGCTGCTAAAGCGCGATGGTGGAATTGAAATTAAAGATAGCCCCCACGCATGCGTAAAGAAAGGATGTTCAGTCACGAGTGGATGGCCTATGGCCGGAGCAAGAGATGTCAAGGCCAGCCGGGCCTGCTACGGGAGTTGTGCCAAAGTTGTCGGCATTTCAAAGCCAGGGAACAAATGAACATTGAAACCTGAATGTGAAGAACTGTTGCAAAGTGCTAAACAAGTACAAATGTGAACATTTGATGAAGTCATGAGAAACCATTGTGTGAATTTGCACTTTCATGAACTGGTTTGAGCAAGGAGGAAAATTAGGTGATCATCGCCACCCCTCCAATGGACCAATGAGAGATGAGTGTAGCCCCTAAAAGTTTCAATTTTGGGTTTAGAAAGTTAGTGAAAGGGTACAAAATAGCTCGTGTAAATGAGCTTGGTGTTGCTATTATTTTCGCACCACGACATGCTGTCGGTTGGGACGATTTTTCTTTATGGTGCAAGAGACTTTGACATTTTTGGACTTTGAACTTTGATGGGGAAAAGAAACAAGATCTGTCTCGGAGATTCTATATCAGGAGGGAGACATCAAGGAGGTTAGAAAGACAGTCAGCTTGGGAACCTATTCTATGTAAAGCGGTTTTTATCATCGCCCTATGGCCAAGGGGTAATGAGTACTTTTCATTTTCTTTGCTTAAATTATATTGAATAGCGTAATAGAATGTACGTGTTTAATGAGTCTTTCGCAATATAACATTCTCTTTTAATGAATCTGGATAAAATTCTATAAAATATAAACTCAAGTCTATCTTTATTAAAGTAAAGTCATGACGATTAAACGTTAAAAGTTATAAGAATATTGAGATTGAGCTGGACTTAATCGCCATCAACTGATTCCTACTAGTTGGTCCATCGACCAAATAGCGGAGTACCTTGTTGTTGTATTTATGACTGTAGGGCATTTAAACTCCTAAATGTACATAATGTATAAAGTTACTGTACAGGTTATTAAGGTACCCCGCATGTCTTGCAGCTCGTCTACATGTCACTGATTCAGGGGCAGAGTGTTTCGAGAGTATGTGTGTGTGACTCGCAGTGCTATGGGCCCCACCGATAAGTAAAATAAAGAGGTTGCTCCTGAATTGGTGATATAGATAGGGGGTTTTGTGTTAGACCCGCTGCATCAATTAATTGGGGACAAGGCTGGATGTTTCTCCAAATATCCACAGTATTTGCAGTGTACATGGCCCTGAAGTCTCAGGATGTGTGAAACAGATAACCACATTGTCGGTGTAAAGGGTGATGCAGTCCGACAATACTGCGTACCAATCGAACCCTGAGACCTGCACATCTATGCCAGCTACTCCGCAAAAAGTTCTATTACTATTGCCAATAATAAAAGTTAGATAGTGGGCATCCTTGCCGTATACCTAGCCCGATAGAGAACAGGTCAGACATTGCGATTCCCACCCGGGTATGCGCTGTCAAGTCGGTGTGGAGAAGGCGGACTGAAGCGATGAATCTGGGCCAAAGTTAAGTCATCACAGGAGGGCAATCAGGTGAGTCGAGCGAACAGAATCAAACACCCTATCTATGTGTGTCAAAGTATGGCTGCTAGGCATCTGAACCAGGCCACCAGGGCTATAGTTTTGTGAACCCTGCGAATGTTGTGTCAGGTGGACTGCTGGGCCATTACCCTCCCCTGATCAGGGTACACAAAAGGAAGGTATCCACCAAGATCTTCACCTTAACATTAAGAAGGGAAATGTGCCAATAAGTGGTGCACTGGTCTGGGGACTTCCCGGCCTTTGGAATCACCGCTATTTTGGCCTGGTGGAAGGCAAGAGGTAGCCTGCTACAGTCAACTGCTTCCTTAATCTCCCACTCAAACTCCTTGGTGAGTGTGTGCATGAAGGATTTATAAAACTCACATAGGAAATCTTTGGGTTTTGGCATTTTATTGGATCGCAGATGAGCAAGAGCCAGGGATGTCTTAAGCTCCTCACGGGACAACTCTCCCTCCAGCAATTGTCTTTCTGCTACCATGAGTGGCCAAAGGAGCATATCAGCAGAAAATTGAGAGATCACTGGCTCTGGCAGTGTATCACTGCACTCGCCAAGTGTTGCGCAACTAGTTGTGCAATCACCGTCTCCCTGATAATTTTATTCCTGAGTCCATCACAATATATATGAGACTGGGCCATGCATTGTGACAGTCAAACAGAGGTAGTGCAGGAGTTTGCTAGCCTTGTCTCCCCACTGACAAAGGAGCAACTGTGGTGCGAGCCACATCCATTTAGCTATCAGTATGCTGTGTAGCTGCTCCTGCACCAGGCATATGTCTACCTGCAGGATGCGATAAGGGCTGACCATTTACTGCCCCTCTAGTTGACAGATCAATGTCTCAAGCTCCCACACTTCTTGAAGTTTCCTGCATTTCTTGGTAGTCAGATAACTAGTGATCTACGCCCTAAGGGTTACCTGCATCACTTACCAGAGTAGGCCAGGGAGGTCAGTGTACCACTGTTCTCTTTGAGATAGCATCCCAGGGGGAACAGCATTTACAACGCAACTTTTACAACGCAGTACCTTTACCACGCAACTTTTACAAAGCAAGTCGTTACAACGACTTGCGCTGGGGTGTGCTCTAGGATAGGGAATAGTTAATTTACTATCCAAAACCTTCCCTACTATCCACGGGGACTGGAGTTGGAATAGTAAATTAAACTATTCACTATCCAACACCCCCAACGCAAGTCGTTGTAACGACTTGCGTTGTGAAAGTTGCGTAGTAAAGGCATGCGTTGTAAAAGCATGCGTGGTAATGACATACATCCCATCCCAGGGAGTCCCCAACATTGGAGATGAGCTCGGTATCTCACAGAGACCATGCAGACAGGAGCCAGCGCAAGGGGGTCAGGGGTCGGCCAGATCACAGTGTGAGCGATGTCACCAAGTGGTCAGAGAGACATCTAGGAATAAACTGCTCATATATGACATCACAGGTGAGTGTCTTAGTGATAAATAATCAGTCCATATTGGAAGAGGTGTTCTGTGCACCAGAGTGAAATGTGTACCACTGCATCCCTTAGACTTCAGACTTGAACTTATGAAGGCTGGAAGAGTTCAGGCAAGGTCTCAAGGCTGAAAGCAGAGGTCAATGGAACAGCTGAACCACAATCCTTGAAGCAAATAGAAGCTAAGGCAGAAGGAACCAGAGTCAATTCTTACTGTAAAGAAATAAGAACCAGGAGTAAAAAACCAGCTGGAGGAGAAGAATACACCGGGACATTTGTAACACAATATGGCCAGGTCCTGAATGACTTTTGATAGAGCTCTTGAAACAGGAAGTAGGGCTGTGACCTAGAGGGAATCTGGCAAGGTGGGTCAAAACAGGAGCATGAACTGCAGAGGCTGTCTTCCAATGCTGATAACTAATAGGATAGTCCTTCCATCTAATAAAAACTAAATTTTTCCCTGGAAATACAAGAATCAACAATGTCAGAAACCATATACCTTCATAGGAGGATGAGGCAGTGGAGACACCCTATTAAATGGGTCTGGAATGTATGGTTTGAGTTAAAAAATTTGAAACACTGGATAAACTGGTCAAGAAACAGGGGATTTCAATCTGACTGTTACCAGATTGATTTTATTAATGAAAATGAAAGGACCCAAAAACAGAGAAAAGCTTAGATCACCTGTTTGGTAGGTAAAAAAAGAGAATTGATTACCAAACTTCATTTCCTACCAAATAGTTTTGTTTAACCTGTCTTTGTTTTTATGCATTTCTTTTCATCATACACTGGTTACCTGAAAAGAATGCTTGGGGTGATTCAATATGCTTACCAATCTCTCAAGAAATTCTTCACTGTCAGGGACAGGAGTATGGTTAAGAAAGATTTCAGGATCAATTTGGGGATGAAAACCCTGTGAATAAAAAAAAAGAGACTCCGTAATAGCATAATGTTAGTTATTGTTATGGGCGAACTCTGCATAGGGTCGGAGATTAGCACAATTGTCAAAAGTGGCATTGCAAAAACATCACAAATATTGCTCCAGTGTTTAGTTGGTTCTCTCTGGCAAGCCACTTGTCTGCGGATGATAGCCTGACGAAAACTACCTTGCTAATACTAAGCATGAGCATAATTCCTTCAAAGCTTTTGAAACAACCTAGGATTCTCGATCAAAGATTATTTTGACAAGAAACCAGTAGAGTCAAAGGACATCTTTAATGAAGATCAAAGCCATTTCTTGATCAGAGCCCAAAGCGGACAGGGCTGAAAAATGGGACATCTTAGAGAACTGTGATCCATGATGATCATCTGTCCATATGAAATCTGTGAATATAATATTCCAGGGTTTTGGAGCAGTAAGTATGTGTTGAAGCAGTCCACATACCTTTTGAATAGATGTCTTAGTTTAAGCACAGATGAAACATGCTTTAACACAATCTTCAACATCCTCTGACATTCAAAGGCACCAAAACCAATGAGACAACAGTTTGAGAGTAATCCTTTATGTCTGGCCCTCAGTAGTCATAACAAGCCTGTAAGGCTTCCTTTTTTATGGATTTTGATGGAGGGTGCAGGCTAGAACCAGAAAAAGTTGATTCATCTTTCAGAAGTAACTGGTACTTCATTACTATTTTTCTTACTATGTTTGGGGACTTTTGTTGTTTTTGATCACTCCTGTCAAGGAAAGAGAAAACAATCATTATTATTCATTCATGTGAAAAAAATCAGCATTTCGGAAGCCTTATCATCACGGTATTGGCGAGAAAGTGCATCTGCTTCTTTATTATTTGTTCAAGGTATGTAAGGGATTACAAAAATCATACTGGGTGAAAACGTAAGCCCAAGTGGCGTACTAACTATTCCTACATGATGCCATCTTGAGATCTTGTAAATTTATATGGTACATTTAAATTTAAAGGTATATTGTTCCTCTAACAATATTTATCTTCATTATGAACAAGATTCCTTCAGTGACAATAATTTGTATTGTAGAACTGAGCAATACCCTTTTGCAGGAGAAAGGGTTCAGGAAAATTTGAAAATTGGATGTTCTATTTGAACTTCATCCTGACATTGCAATAGTACTGGCCCAGGTGCTGGTAAAAGCATTCTTCAATTTCTGAAAGCACTCCTGTGGTTCAGAGTTTCACTTAAGAGTTAAGTTTGTCATTCTTTAAGGACCTCATTATATTACAGATTAGTGCTGAAAAGTTCTTGACAAATTGCTGATAAAAACTGGCAAAGCCAAGAAAGCATTGTACCTCTTTAACTGAAGTGGGTGATGGGCAATTTAATACTGCTGACATCATTTTTTGTCAAAATGTTTTTATTGTACTTTTCCTGGGTAACAACATAAACAGCACAACATAGCAAGTCAGTAAGCCAAGTGCATTCGAAACCCATAGGTAAGTTCAGCATGTCAAAAAAGACTTGGTATAAATTGGAAGAATTGTACGTAGCGTTGGAACCTCTTCTCAATACATATCCAATTATCAGCATGTGCCCTTTTGTACCCTTAGGGGGAAAAGGATAACCTGGATGAATAAGAAAAACCTTTACAACTCACTCCGCATGTCAAGTATAGGCGTGTGTAGATGAAAAAATAACCTTTCTCCCTACCTTGGAGGTATAAGCATAATTGTGCAGCTACGGAGGGGGGGATATATCTGGTAAGCCCGAGTGCCTCTGGCAGCGCCACCGTAGGGGCAGAGTCTGGCTGTGTCTGAAAAATGTAGAGTGCCTGTAGTTTGGGTTGACATGAGAAGAGAGGGAGTCCCTCGGACCAAGGGGACCCCATATATAGTCAAAACCTTTTCCCAAGTCAGCCATGATGTTTTTTATGTGTTCAAGTGCTAGGGCCTGCCACAACCAGGAGTGCATTACGAGAGGGAAGGGGCCTCCAGTTTCTTTCACGCTGCAGCAATCACCATTTTGGCCGCTCCCAGGCATAGCCACTTAATAAAACGGTCTTTGTCAGTGTTTGATGCTTCAGGGTGGGGTCGTGCAGGCCCAACAGGACATGCTCCGATTTCTCAATTGTCGGGTAGCCCAATATCTCCCTAAAATCTGACAGGATTTCTTTCCAGAAAGGTTGAATGGCGGGGCAGTCCCACCACATGTGACAGAAGTCTCCCAACATTCCACAGCCCCGTCAGCATCTGTCTGATGTTCTTGGAAACAGTGTGTGCAGCTTCTTAGGATATAGGGACCAGTCGTATAAAATCTTGTAGTGTGCCTCTCTTTTGGTCATGGTACGATTATACTTAGAAATATCTCTATAGAGTGTACTCCACTGCTTCTCTGATATAGAAAGGCCTAGTGTGGTTTCCCAGAAGGATATTTCAGAAAAGGTGCGAAAAGTTACGACACCAGCTGCTGCACTGCTGAATATGGAAAAGTATCCTCCATAAGTAAACCAATTTTTAACGTTGACCAGAGTAATCAATGAAGTTCCCATTTTTAAATGTTCAGTAATCCATGTTTTCCATACTTATGAAATCACTTCGGAGACAAAAGTTGAGCTGGAATGTTTTATTCCTCATTTTCAAATGTCATATGCTGTTTATCCGAACTTAAACATAGACATGTGTTGCCAACTTTCATTTAACCGAGTATAGTGGAAAACCCAATGCATTTCGAACGATGTACATTCTTCGTCAGGGGTACTGCAATAAATCAGAAAGAACTGTTTAAATGACTGTGCATGAGCAATGCGGCTGCAAGATAGTAAATAAAACATTTTATCAATAAACCCTTCCCTGTCAACCCTTGTTAACCTCCCCTGTGAATGCACACAGATCTTGTATTTTGGTTATGAATGAACACGAGGGGCTTTCACAGTATTTCTCGAATCTGTGTTCTTTAGTTAGCATCAGCTTTTTGTTAGCATGAGATTTTGAGAACAGGGGAGGTTAACGAGTGATGTAAGAAGTCGCCCAACTCTTAAAGTCTGACTTGAGCTGCTGTAGAAGAGGAGGGAAGTTAGGTTAGTAAAGATCTATTACATTAAGAGTGTTTTTGATACCCAGATAGTTAAATTCTTTTTTGACCCATTGAAATGGTGAGGCAGCTGCAATGCCTTCCATCTCCGTTGAGGGCATTGACAGGTTGAGTAAGAAAGATTTTGAGAGATTGATTTTAAAGCCTGCCACTCTTCCAAAGCCTTGAAGTTCTAATCGTAGGGCTGGCAGGGATGTACAGGGAGGCGTAATAGGGACTATGACATCATCTGCGAACAGTGAGATTGTGATATTTTATGTTCGTCAGATCTGACCTGGATGCCCTGGATCTCCTGGTTGGCCCATATCTGCACTGCTAGCAGTTCTAATCATAGTGCAAACAACATAGGTGAGAGGGGACATCCCTGCCTCGCCCCCCTCGCTAGGTCGAAAAAGTCTGAGGCCATACCATTGACCTGGACCCAGAATCTAGGTCTGTGATAATTAGCCGTGTACATTACCAGGAAGCGGCCCCCAACCCCAAACCAACAAACTGAGTTGTCATCAAGAATGACCAGCCCACCCGGTTGAAGGCTTTCTTTACGTCCAGGGATAAAAAGACTGCCGTATTCGTTTTTTTTTTACTTTATCTATTAAATGGACAACACAACGTAGGTTATCATGGGTCTGACGGCCCTTGATGAACCTTGACTGGCCTGGGTGGATCAAGTCGGGGAGAATCCCCTCCAGTCTGTTAGCTCGAATTTTGGAATATACTTTAGCATTCAGATTTAGCAGCGCTATTGGTCTGTACAAAGCGCACAGGTGCAGGTTTTCTCTGCTTTGGGGATGACTGTAATCAGTGCCTCACCTATTGATGGAGACATCTCCTGGGAAACAACTGTAGCGCTGAAAAGATCTGTTAAGTGGGGCATCAGTTCGGCACCAAATGTTCTGTAGAATTGAGCATTAAAGACGTCTGGGCAAGGGGCTTTATGGGGTTGAAGGTAGTCTATGGCTTTTTGGACTTCCTCCCTCGTAATGGGCTGACTAAGTGATTCATTGGTGTCAGGAGAGACCTGCGGCAATGCTAGCAAGTCTAGGTCCTGAGACTGGTCGCTCTCATCTAGCGAGTCGGCAGTATACAATCTATTGTAAAATTCCCGGACTGTCTGGGAATACCCATCCTCACTATGGTGGCTCCCATCCACCCCATCTTTAATCTGCCCAATGTACTCTTTCTCCTGTTTAGTCTGTAGTTGTCTCGCCAGTAGGGAGACAATTTTGTTATTACACTCATATCCACATGATTTTAGGCATAGAAGGGTGTTCTTGCCCTATTAGTATAAATTGTGTGCAATTTTCCTTTCAGGGCCGTAACCTTTCTCTGTGATGTGAGGGTAGATGAAGTCTTGTAGGCCCTCTCAGCATGCAGAAGTTCATCCTCAAGCGTCTACCTCTCCATAGTCCTTTGCAGTATGGTGGCTATGGAGATACATTTAACTAGCATCACTGCTCTAAATGCAACCCATGTTTAAGTAAGAAGTCTCTTTCGGGTCGTTTGTAAAAAAAAAGACCTTTATCGTATTCCGGAGTTCGTCTTGAAAGTGCCTGCTGAGTATATTAGGAAAGTACCACCTCCAATACCCACAGCTGGAAGCAGGTCAGTTGAGGGTTGTTTCAAGTGGGGCATAATCTGAGATAATAATCAGGTGTATTCTCGCCAAGAGTACCACCTGGCATAGTAGATGAATGAGAAAAACATGATCTATTCTAGAATAGGACCTGTGGGAATGTGAGAAAAGTGTAGTCATGTGTTGTAGGGTCAAGGTCCTCCGTATGTCTAGCAAGCCCAGCCGGTGCAGTGCGCATTTTACCGCTGTCGTGAAGACCCCGGTAGATGACTGTGTGGGTGGGTGGTGTCCAGTGAGGAGTCCCATATAAGGTTAAAGTCACTCATGAGTATTATGTCACCAGTGGCAAACCCCTCTAACGCCGAAAGCACAGTGAGGGGAAACTCCGGCTGACCAGAGTTGGAGCCACATACCATGGCTATGCTACAGGGACAGCCCGAAGGAAGCTTCTGACTATCAATAACCTCCCTTCTTTGTTGATCTTGGTGTACTGTACTTGAAAGTAACTGAGGAATGAAACAGTAGTGCTACCCCATTATGTATGGTATTGGCAGAAGATCTGCCAAATAAGGGGAATGATTTATGTCTTAATCAGTGATCCTCACCCTTCTTCAAGTGTGTCTCATGCAGTGAAACTTTGCCAACATGGTGGTCCCCCAGGTATTTACAAAGTGGTTGTCGCTTGTTGGGGGAATTTAAACCCCTAACATTCCATGTCAAACAGTTGAGTGCCATGTACCTAGCCTAGAAAGGGCAAGAGAGCCCACATTTCCCCCACCAACTGGCAGGCCTCTCCCCATGAGACCCAACACCCAAAAAAACTGTAATAAACTAGAAGAACATGAAATAATGAAGTTCCCAATACTGAGGTGGATCATCAAACGTGGGGTCTTCAGGGGGTGGGTCCAGACCCACCCTGGTGTCCCACAAGCATGGATACGTAAACACCTTCAACCATTCTAACCGGACAGTATATTCGAGAGGGAGCAGTATATGGAGGAGCATTATCTAAGCCCAGTGGGCCCTGGTGCCAAGAGTCGCAGTGATCACGTTCATATTGCAGCATCGACTGACATACCTCCCTAGTAGATTGTGTCCAGTGGGGCTGCCCTTCAACGAAAGTACAGAGTGTACAACCTGTTAGCCTAAAAATCCTGTATAGATAGAAGCCCGCTCTCTCTCAATGTCTCTGAGTTTTGCCTCCCTTCTTTTGAGTTTGCCAGGTCCTCAGTGGGTGCTGCTCCTGGAGCCTCTCCGTTGCATCTTCCACCAGATGCTCACTGTGCAGGGGCATCCCATCTCTAAGACCAAGAAGGGCAACAGCCTCATCCATCTTGGTGAAGTGGCACTGTTTGTTGTCATAGGTAAAGGCTTTGCTGAAGGGATAGGTCCACCTGTATTTGGTCTGGCATTCTTTCAGGACCTCAGTGATAGGTCAGAACTGCATGTGGCGGGCCAAGGTTTCTTGGGCGAAATCTTGCAAGAGTGAGCAGGTGACTCCTGGAAATTAATGGTGCCATTCTTCCTATCTTTCTGCAGTACCAGTTCCTTGGCCTTGAAGGAGCTAAATTTAGCGAGGATGTCCTTGGGTTGCACTCTCAAGAGAACCGCTGCTTCACTCCTTGGACCCACTGCAGTTTTACCTCTTGGTGGTCGTCTCCCAGACTGTTTGAAAGAAAGCCCAACAACAAATGCCTCCAGGTTTGGACATTCACTGTCCTTCTCCAGGCCCTGCACTCTGATATTGTTCCGATGGGAGTGGTTTTTCAAATATTCGCATTTAAGTAGTGCAGAGTGTAGGTGGGATTTCATGGTGGCATTGCCTTCTGCACTGGTGTCAGCCTCTGCTCAATCTCGTGGTATTTCGTTTCCAGATCCAGGGTGCAGGTGCCTACCAAGTCCAGGTCAGACTGGAGAGAGACTAGACAAGTGATAACCTCTGCCTTGAAGGATTCAAAGGACATGTTGATGTCCACCTGGATGTCCTCACTGAGCTCTATTTTAAAACCCTGCATTGTCACCAGGAGGTCATCCCTAGTGAGCGCCATGTTTCCTTCAGAAGGGAATGCTGCCTCTCCCTCTGTTCTGCATTCTGCTGGTGTGAAGCAGCTCAACACTCTATTCACCTGCACTTTTTTCAGTGGCATAGGAGTGTGGAAATTGGTCAGCGTGTCGCTGCTGCCCTTTTTCCTTAATATCCAGGGCGGTAATATCTCACACAATTCCCAGTGTAGCCCACAGAGTCATTGTCAATAGTCTTAAGTGGATAATGCTGACTGAATAAGGCAGTTTATGACTTCCTCCAGGGCCCCCTCAGCTGCCCCTCTAGGTAATCTCATTGACTGGCTCATAGAACCATCTCCCCACCTCAGGGAGGGAGGGTCACTCCATCCCATTAACAGGAAATACATACGTTGCGACAAAGGACCATGAGGCAGCCAGCTCCAGGCAAGATATGTGCGACTCACCGGATCCAGGTAGAGCAAGTGGAGAGGCCAGGCAGTCAGCCAGTGTGCTGTTTCAGCTCGCCCCTTCAAAATATGATGCAGTCCTTTTTCTCGCTGTTTATGCTTCAGGACAGTATAATATGTGCAGGACTGCGCGGGTGCCATTTTAAGGTAAGGCAGCGAGGGACGACCCCTGTTAAGTCTGCCTCTGTCTGGGACCGGGGATCTGGGAATCCGGCGTATCCCCCATTGTTAGCCCCAATGCAGACACCGCTCCCCTTCTCATGAGGCGCTGCAGGGGATCTGCGGGGTGAAGCCTCTCACAGTTGTCATTGTAGCGTTCTTCTTGTACCATAGTCAGGAACCAGCCCAGTCGCAGAGGATTCCCCCCTCGTCAGCTGTCACTCTGCTAAATGGGCTCAATCTGCACTACCGGTCTCTCCGGTACACTCCTCTTTCACCAGCAAGCTCAGCCCAGCCGCTACAGTTTGATCTGGTCCCGGACGCAGGACGAGGCCACCATTTTCCTTCCGATAGGCTATGCCGTCCTCAACGGTGTATCTTGCCATCCCCTCACCACCTGGTTCCCGAGAATGTACAGGAATGTGTCCACTGTGTTCCGCACGCCCTCTGCCTACAAATCAGACGGCACAGTCGTCATGTAAATGTAAATGTAAATGTAAATTGACATTTTTTAATCAACCTCTTGCACTTGATATTGACTCTTCTCCGGCTCAGAAGTTAATTGACTTCTTCTGAGAAGATGAAAAAGTCAGAGACATAAACATAATTATCATTTATTGCCACATTTGATAAAATCAGTCAACGTATGCATTAAATAAAGCCGTAAATTCCAATTCATATATGCATGTTAGAAGGAAGATAAAACAAGGATCATACACAACATGGCATCAATTGATCTGAAATACAAGAAAAAAGAGCTAATGTCTACAGCTAACCCACTTAGGTGCATATTCTCAAATACTTTTTGCTGAGTTAGCGGCACTTTATTGCAGCCAAAGTGGCGATAAGTTTATCGCCCCATTCACAAGCTGGTGCTAACATCCGATATCACCAGTTTCCCTGCAATAGCAGCCGCAAAAAACATTGCCACAGATGAGACCTGCAACTATCGCTAATGAGATGCAGAGTAGGTGTTCCGGTGCAAAAAGCCGCAACAACACCACTTCGCAACATGCCCAGCGACCTGCCAGATCGGCGGTAAGATCACAAAACAGGTGATAAGGCGCGTTAGCAGCAGAAATTTAACACCTGCTCTTACCTGGTGTAAAGTCAGACAACAACCTGCACCATAAAAGGGAGCCCAGTCCAGAGCCACACCTGAAGAACAACAGATGCCATGAAGCTACTGATCTTGCAGCTCGGAGCCCCAAGAGGGCCACCCCACCCACCTCCACCCCCCCGGCTCGCCACCCCCCCAGACTACCATGGAGGCAGGGCAGACCAAGACAGCGGACCTTCAGAAAATGCACCAGCCTCACAGACTTAACACCAGAGGATGTCATTGCCCACTACAGGTTCAAAAAGACAACCATACTCCGCATCCTGAACATCATTGCCCAGAGGCTGACGGTACCAACACAGCGGACAACCAACATCCCACCTCAGACAAAGCTGCTGGCCGTGCTGCACTTGTTGGCCTCTGGTACTTTCCAACCAACAACCAGCAGAGTTGGAGGAGTCTCACAGTCAGCCCTATCACAGTTCATCACAACTGTCTTGGATGCCATCATCAGTCTGGTACCCCAGCACCTTCCCTTCCCCCACACTGCGCAGGAATAGCTGGAGACCAAGCAAGGCTTCTATGCCATAACTGGCTTCCCACATGTGTTGGGGTAATTGACTGCACACATGTCCTACTTGTGCCCCCTGCTGACACTGCACACATTTACTGCAACAGAAAGCACGCACATTCCATCAATGTGCCGGCAATAGTGGACCACCAGGGACTCTCCACCAATGTCATCACCAACTACCCAGGCAGTGTGCATGATTCCTACATCTTCCAATAGTCCATCATCAACCAGTACTTCCAGGATGGCATCTATGGGCATGCACTGCTCATTGGTAAATACCAAATGAACACACCCCACACCTCAACTCCACAATCATGCAACTCCAACTCTGGGGATGCACACTTTACAAACTCACATACAGCATGCCCACCTACCAGACACGACCGCACAACTTACTGTGGTAATCTGGGCTAGCCAAGTACATAAGCATGTACAGGCATGTGCGAAGGAGGCAAGTGACCCATGAATGAGAATGTACACAATGCCAAGTGTGGTGTGGATGTGCTGGACGATTGCAGTATGCAGACCACAGACATATCCATGTCGACATAGTCTGCTGGTGTTTGGAGTGTAGTGGACAGTGGATGCAACCATGTTATCTAAGCCAGTTTAGAAGATCATGGATAAGTAGCTTGTTATGTCCCCCCCTGTAAGCGTAAGCGGAATGGGCTGGCCCGGCATACGCCAGGCTAGCATAGTGGTGTGAATAAAAAGCATGTAGCTCTGGGCGTGGTTCTCTTCTGGAATGGGTGACATGTCTGCCAAAGTGTCGCCTCCCCCCGCCACGAGGCCGACGCCATGAACAGTGTTGCCTGAGCTCCTGAGCTGCTGCACCCCAGGCTGCTGGTCGCCAGACCCATCTTGCCTGCCCCTGCCTTGCGGGATTTGCAAGAGTCACTCCCCGAGACGATAGGACGTCCTATCGTCTCGGGGTGTGACTCTTGCCTAGAGCCACTGTCCAAATATGTGGATTTTTTCCTAAAGCCCTTCATCTGTAATGTGACATCATACCTGAAAGATACGACCGATTTCCTCAATAAAATAGAGGGCCTAGAATTTAATCCACTTGAGGAAATAATGGTCACTATGGACGTCACGTCCCTTTATACGCAAATCCCGCAAGGGGAGGCGTTGGAGGTGATGGAGATGTACCTTGACACAAGAGACCGACCTCATCGAGTGCCCACCAGATTTATTCTGCAGTTGGCTGAACTAACCCTAAAAAAGAACTACTTTTGCTTCAATGGCGAGTTCTTTTTTCAAATCAAGGGGACAGCCATGGGATGTCCCTATGCGCCGGAGATGGCCATATTATTTATGGCACAGTATGAAGAGAAATTTGTGGCAAATAACAACCCCTACAAGAAATGTATAAAACAATGGCTAAGATATATTGATGACGTGTGGCTCCTGTGGCAGGGGAGCCACACCGAATTGATGGAATTTCATCAATGGCTAAACAACAAACACGGCGACATTAAATTCTCTATGGAACAAAGCAATTTGAAAATGACATTCTTAGATGTGGAAGTTAGCTGCATTGACGGTCGTTTAAAGTCATCTCTTTTTAGAAAAAAGACGGACAAAAACACTATTCTCCACCATAGGAGTGCGCATCCACGCAATTTAAAAACAAATTTACCCTACGGGCAGCTACTCCGCATCAGAAGGAACTGCTCTGATGTCACAGACTATGACTTACACGGAGGAAGATTTTGTGAGGATATGAAAAGCAGGGGCTACCCTAGGAAGCTGCTGAAACATGCTTTCAAACGAGCACGCTATACCCCGAGAGAATGTCTATTACAAAGTAAAGTGAAACCCGAAATGGACAAATTGGTTTGTGTAACAACATTTGGTCCACATACCCATAAAATTCGACAGACCATACTTAAAAATTGGCATCTGCTGGAGGGCTTAGAATGCCCCTTTCCCAAACCGATTTTTGCTTTTAAAAAAAACCGCAGCATTGGACAGCAACTGGTGCGTGCGGACGTCACCATTGAAAAACCTAAACATGACTTATTGTCAATGTGGGGATTCAAGCCGGTCGAGGGACACCATAGATGCGGCAACTGTGTCTCTTGTGACACAACAATCGAGGGAAGTGAATTCACACACAAAAATGTCAGGTGGAAGAACCAAGGGTTTTCAAACTGCAAAACACGGAATGTCGTGTATGCAATTGTCTGCGGATGCGGAAAATTGTATATAGGAAAGACTAACCAGCAGGTTAATACCCGAATAACACAGCATAGGTCACGAATACAAACAAAAGTGCTAACCGCTCCAATGGTACAACATTTTGTTGACACTGGACACACTGAAACAGATTTCACGTGGACGGTTTTGTACACAGTGACTCGAGCCCAATGTATTAAGGATGTGGACGATGTCTTATTAAGGAAAGAAGCGTATTTAATCCTGCGCTTCAATAGTTTACAAACTGGACTAAATTCGATGTCTGAGATTTCACGATTGTAATCCGCTTTGATAAAATACAGTGCTCAAGTGGAACCTTTTATGTAGACTTTTACTTAGGAAAACATCAGAATGCAAAATGGGACTCCAACTCCCATAAAGCCCGGATAGCCCTGACAGTCATGTGACAGTCATGTGACACGCATTGACGATCACATGTCTGCTTTTTAAGATGGCGACTTAGTCAAACGAGTGACTCCCTGGATTGGTTTGGAGTGCACTTGGGAGCGTGTGTTTCTTCAAGATCACCAACATTTAGGTAAGCACAAAGATAGGTAACGCTTAGTGATACCGCGCATGACATAGGAGCGGGCTCACACTGTCCGTGTTTGTCATTTTAGAACATAAAAACGAACATAAAAACGAACTGAAACCGGCTAGAAGTTAGAAAAACAGGGGAACTGCATTTAAACAGCCCAAGCGCCAACAATAAGGTAGGCACCCGGTTCTGTTACCCGTTCTACTCGTTCTAACCGCTGTTTGTAAAACTGATTGGAATAGTTGAGTGACTTTAAACTCTCCTTGTAGGTGCAATAAGACGTGTCCACCGCCGGCTGGCGGGTGGGAGCTGATTTTTGTCCCACGCACGGCTGTTTCAAATATTTACCAAACAGAAGTGCAGACTACTGGTTTGAAGGTAATTTTCCAAGATTGTCCTCTGGCCATCTAGGCGCAGGCTGTCCTGACCATTATTATATTGTAATTTGGTTCGTTGTAATTTTCTAGAACCGAATCTACATTGATTGAATAAGATCTCTTGAAAATTGAAAACCCGCTGCCAACTTGAAAATAAAGGTACATGTTTTCTAGAAAGTCTTGATAGGGGGCAATGTATATAGGGGACGAAAATGAGGATTGCAAAATCTCACTCATTTTCTTTGTACATAATTTTCAGAAGAATAATACGAGAAAGCCCTGATGAGAACTTGCCAAATGCCAGAGCGAGTTCGAAACGCGTCGGCAATAGCAGAAAGGAATTGGCAATAGCAGAAAGAATTCAAGTTTATTTATCAGACAATTGAAAATTTGTATTTGTTACAATTCATTTTGTTTTCTTTTCCTTACTGCAAATAGCTTCATTGCTTAATACTACATAACGACTGATGCTTCTCGTATGACCGTATTTGTATATTTATGTACACTAAATGATTGGATGTCATTTTGTCAGATGTATTTATGTATTTTTGTTAAAATTCTTTGTCAAATGTTTTTGTATAAATTGTATGTACGTAGTGTTTTTCTCATGCAATCAATGCTTTAACTGAATGAGATTTATATGAAAAAGTAAATGGTTTAAATAAATTCGACCATACAAATCATAACAAGGATTTGGTTTGTTGCTCAAAATATAGCTATTAAAAATCGCAGGGCCAGCATTTCTCTTTTTATAAATTATTCTATGGTCCAGCTGACCCTGTGTCCCGGGACCTAACTCCTTATTTTCTGCAAAAAGAATGAGTCTGTAGCATTCATCTCCTCCATATTGCCTGTTTCTGCTTGGTTCTGCCCTCTGCATCATGCCCTGGAAAAACACCTTCCACTGTCTCCCAAAACACTCAGCGACATTCACCTTGGACATCGACGAGGACCTGCTCAGCTCGCGTGGCCCTACCTCAGTGCACCGCAAGTCACCGTCCCGTGGTGGTGTGCCTGTGCCGGCCGCAGTGCATCCGGGGCCACTAACTCTGTGCAGCTCAAGTCATGGAACCTTGATGTTTGATCTTTGAACTTCTGATGGTCTGATCACTGTTGTATTTGTTGCCACCACCAACCACTCCCTGAGGGCTGGCTTACACTCATCCCACACCCATCAGGCACAGGCTTCACTGGACATGTGACACTGGCATTAAAAAGGGCCGGGCGCACGTGCCTATAGCCAGTTCCACAAACTATCTACGTGTGTCCTTGTGGTCATTATGTATGCATGAGGGCTCCGGGCCCTACCACATTACATTGTGCTGTGTACCGCGGACGCAACCACGTCACCTCAGGCATGGGGTAGACTTGGGACATGTGGCTGTGTTGTACCCCCCTGTAAGTGTAAGCGAAGTGGACCTGCATACGACAGTCCAACATAGGGGTGTGGGTCTTCAACCCGGGGCTCTGCGTGTGGTTACGTTTTGGCCTTGCCAAGGAAGTAACTAATGCATGTGTCTCTGTTGTACTGTCAGCGCCATCCATCCCACAATGGACAATGTTGCAATGTAGCATGCCCCCGGAGTGCGGCCTCGGCCGAAGGGGTAAATGAAGGCGCGCAAGCCAACTCGGGGTCCGGGATCATACATGCCAACTGCTGTGTGTGTCGCTATTACCTCAGCATAAGCCAAAGGTCTACCCTCAACAGCATTGTGAGTTCAGCCAGCCATGAACTCGACATCTGTGTCTGCCTTATCCTTGTCAAAGTCCTATATACATGTGGCAGTCCACCTTCAATGCACCACATCACAGTGGTATTGTCAGGCTTGTGGACATGCACAGACAGGCATGACATTGGTGTGCCATAGGAGTGCAAGTGATGCAACCGTGCTGCACACACTAATAAATAGGCGCAGGGGTTGGGAGGAGCAGCAGTGAGGCTACCTAATACACATTGATGCTGCTCATTTGCTACAAGCAGTACATGTCACACAGGAATCACTGTGTCACACATATCACACACCAATGAACCAGTGAGACTGCCAACACATCATGCAGAACCAACTATTGACTTATTTCTCTCTGCACTGTCACAGGTGATCAAGGATATGCACTCTTCCCTTGGATGATGACTCCCCTCTGAGCCCCAAACACACAGGCCCAGAGGCAGTACAATGCCGCCCACAAACACACCAGGGGCATCGTGGAATGCACATTTGGCGTGTTGAAGTCACATTTCAGGTGCCTAGACATCAGAGGTGGAAGGTTCCTGTACAGCCCAGACATCGTGTGCAAGATGATCGTTGCATGTTGTGTGTTGCACAACATATATGTACGCACCAAGCCCCATGGATATAAGTGCCAGATGCACCGGACGATGATGAGGAAGATGAGGCAGGTGGACCACACCCCACTGCAGCTGCAGCAGGAATAGCACGTAGGAACACCATCATTGACAATTTCTTCACATGAGCACGTCATATTGTGTCAGTCCTTATCAATCATGGGACAGTACAAAATGACCACAGGCACAGCATGTGCAAATAAATTCATTCCAACACACATTCCCTGAGTGCATGTCACTCCTCTGTACAGGCACATCACTCTGACAAGTGTAAGTACAACATGTAGGGATAACAATTTCAAAATTTGAAAATAGATGGTGGGTGTGTCACCTTTGTACAGAGATGCTGTTTAGGGTGTCACGTATTCGAAATGCCATTTCTGTGGGTCACAGGTAGTACGGAATTCCACTCATCAGCCAGCTCCTTCTGGCGGTCTAACACACAGCATTGGAACGCCATGTGTTCTTCGGTGAGGTGATGGGAGCCAAATGTGGTGGTGGGTGCTTCCTGCTGTGTGGTCTGTGCAGGGGGTGGGCTCACTTCGATGGTGCTGGGCTGGCCTTCTACTGGAGGTGGGGTGCGGAGGTTGCCATTGAACCGTTGGAGTTTGTCGTCATTGTTGTCCTGGGGGTCGTCTCCATCATCACTGACATGATGTAGGGTCTGCTCTGCAGGAGGTGTTGATTGTCCCTCTGCAATATGAAGGGGAGATGCAGTTTCACAGTGTGCTCCATGTATGCTGACACATTGGCGAAGTTTACATACAGAATGCATTACAATGTACATTGTGACTGTTTGTGAGGAGATTAATTTGATGCGGGACAGTGGACATTTTTACTACATCATGGATGTGAGGTTGTACTTGTACGTTGTCATTTCACAGTTTTTTTCTCTGCTTTTTTGGTGCATTTTCCCGCATGACCCCGTGGGAATTGCAGGCCTGTCGCTGGTTTTTGCTGATTTTTGTATCGCGGTTTGGGACATCGCTGCTTTTTTCGCATCCGTGTTTTGCATTTTTTAGGCATTGCGTTAATTGTAACGCGGTCATTTTAAGCGTTATCATGAGACTATCGCATGGTACCACTGTATTGAGAATTCCACATTAACACAGTGTTATTTTCCCGCTATAGACGGCGATGTTGAAAGTTGCGTTAAGCTAATTTTGAGATAATTATCACACGTTCTTGAGAATATCCCCCATAGTCTGTTAACAGAAAAAATAGTCATAAAAATTCAAATCTGAAGATATTCTAGAATGTATGGAAAGATAATAAGAACAAGAGTAAAACTTCAGTTTATCTACGGTTCTGAGGAAAAAACATGGAGCCAACTGGCAAGCTTATCAGTCTCACCACAAGATTCTTGATCTCACATGCCAAGCAACTTCTAGGACTTTCAACAGAGAAAACACCATGTACGGGATGATCTCAAATTTATAGATCCTCAGCACTTCATGAAACTGTCATATTTCCAACAAACGGCAAAGCAGGATATTCCACCGCGATCGTTGTCTAGCATAGGCAGTACAGAAAATAAACCAAATGTTCCTCGTTTTCATCAGCCTAGTGGCAACTTGGACACTCTTTGGAGACAGTGCCACACGTCGCCCAACTATGAGTAAAACGAGTGCCTAGCCTCAGTTTGATGTAGAAAGTTCGAGTTGGGTTGCGAAGGATGTAATCCTGGAACTCTTCAACTTTTGGTTCACAGAACAATGACAAGTAAGCACTTGTCAGACTACCCGGAGACGCTTGCAACCTGCCCCAATCACAAAACCTTCATTCACAATCTTGGACAAAATAGGGGTAATAGAAGAGATGCTTTACTAAAGGTCTGTCAACCTAATGCTGTCAAAAACGTTTTAATATACCCCAGCCATGGAATCTTGTGTAATGATGGGCATTCCAAGATGTCTCTCAGCGCCATCGTCTATGGTTCAAGTGCTTCTGTGAGCCATATATAAAGCTAATAAAGAATTTGTCTCATCATCATCAAAATCTTTATTCGGACAACTATTTATCCATAAAAGCAATGTTAAATTACATAACATAAAAATCTCCTTATAAAAATATTTTAAAAAGTAATAAAATGTTTCAACTGAAGTACACTCTTCGAAATGTGTGAGGACCGTGATTGAGAATCGGAAAGCTTGACACCAAGGAAATGAAATAAAAATGCTCTCTCCAGGGAGATCTTACCCAGGGTCAGTCTGCCCCTAAAGTGCTTATACGGGTTTATAGTCATGAATTTTGTTTTACGTGCATTAATCTCTTGGTCATAAGTTGTACAAAAAGAAGAAAAAGCAAAGCTCCCTATGAGGGACTGGGCCCTTCTAGATGTTTTTGAAACTATGAGTGTATTGTCCATAAATAGTAGGGCAGGTGCTTTCCAACTGGCCAAAATAGGTAAATCATGTTCACACTTGCCCAGGTATTCCCCACAGCCATTTATTAACAGTAAGAAAAGAGTAGGAACCATTATGCAACCATGGAGCACGCCTTTACTGATGGTTATAGCCTCTGTTAGTTCATTGTTCGGCCCTCATCAGACATGTACAAAATGAGCAAAAGCATATTAATACATCCAATAAGGTATATGGGACACTCAACCCATTTAAGATCTCCCAGAGCTTCCCCCTTGGGAGCATATTAAATTCTGCAGATGTTTCGACAACAACTGCATATATACTACTCTGATTAATATCCATTGCCTTTCACCTAAGCATAAGAAAACAAAATACTTGGTCTACCATACTAATCCTTGGTCTAAAGCCAACCTGGAAATAGCTAAGTATCTAATTTTCTAATATCCAGACTGAAAATTTGTCTAAGACTTGGTTTTACAAATTATCTTTTGTAAATTGTTAATTAAACCAATTGGATGATAATCACTAGGAACACAAAGGCAACCCTTTGTGTGGATTGGGATATTCATGGTAGGTGGTATAAACTTGGGCTCCACTGGCGATGGCATTAGAAAGTGCATTCATGTAATGTACCCACACTTAGAGCTCAGATCAATATTGATCTGTAGGGATTTTATCCAACCCAGGAGCCTTCCCGGGACTCTCTGGCACATATGGCCAAATAAATATAATTCACTCAAAATGTAAGGGGCATATGCTACGGTATATAGAAAGACCAGCACCGGGTGAAATATTTCTGGCTAAGGAGGCTAGATTGGAAAAAGCACATTATCATCACTGCTGGTAGTGGGAAACTCAGTAATGTTTCTCTCAGTAGGTGCTGAATATTTCCCCAAAAACTTTCAACCCACTCATGGAATAAAACTTGGGTCTTGGGCTATATATGCTTTTTACATTCCCCATGGGCTAGGATGTGTCAGAATGTTCTGGTGTTCTTGGATATAACTGCTTCCAAAAGGTCTTCCCACATTCTTGTTTGCCATGCTTCTTTGGCTGCATGAAGGGACCTTTTGGAAGTAGTCCTGACATCAAGTAAAGAGCTTTTAACCTCCTACTTAATGCCATTTATTAGTACAGTCTTAGCAGCTCTACAGTCTTTGTTACACCATGCTTGAGTTTCTAATATAGTACGAGTGTGCTTTTTCGTACTTTTTTTTAACTCTTTCAATTCTGAAACAAATTAGCATGGACGTCCAATAAGAGAGGTGCATTCCCTACATTTTGACTAAATTGTTGGCAAACTAGAATGAGACTTCTATACATAGCCGCCATGACAAACAGGCATTTGGATTTTTTGTCCCACTTTATGTTCCTTCTTTTATTACTAATAGATTGCTCAGCTACTCTTACTTCTGGGGAACACATTCCTCAGTAACCAAACAGCCATTTAGATAAAGAGTCAGAGGGTCATGGTCACTCTCATGTTTAGGGAACCATTTCATCCCATAATCCTGGATGCTAGAATATAAAATCAATTTTACTTATTTAAGTCTGTCTCTTATTTGAAGGGGTTTCTGAAAGTGAATGAACATTACAAGCACATAAATCATAGGAAAGTGTAATGTTGACTATTTGAAGACATGCCCTTGAAAGTTGGAAAATCCTAGCCGGTGTTTAGTTTTGGAATACCCAGTATGTAACCTTGTCCTTAGGTGGATCGATAGTTAAGGGGGAAGGTTCAAAAGTTGTATTAAAGCCACCCCCAATGAAGATGTAAAAGCCCTTACTGTGCATGTGTATAAAATCAGAAAGTACCTGGAGCATATAAGATTCCATAGACTTTCTGGTACTTCTATTGCATACAGTAAGAAAAAGGAGTTTCTGATCTTGGGAAAATACAAACTTTAGGAGCAGTATATCAGATGAATAGGTACAAATCTGGTCAATTGCGCATGTCAAATAAATGTTGTCCAGACACATAATCCACCAGAAGCATCCAAGGCTACTAACCCATTTGTGGATTTTTCAGTTTCTAGTAACAATTTTATATAATCATAGGCTTCTGAATGAATTGAATGAAGAGGAGCCTTAAGGATGTCCAAGCGAATAACATCATAGCATTGACAAAAACCCTCTAATCCAATGGATTTCCTTATTGACTAATGAATCCTCACTCTCCCCTGCTCCCAGGGGACGCTTTGGTACATTAATCATGTAGACTATTCCTGTCAAAGAACCTTTATGGTGTTCAACTAGAATTGGCCCTCTCCCCAGATGGAACACTGAGCCAACATAAGGAAGCACTGGGGAGGTGGGTGCACGGTGGGTAACCTCTGTGATGAGTGTAGGGTGAACAATCTGTGCATGAGATGGTGCTATCTTATGTTGGTCAAAAGTCAAATCAGCATCACTTCTTGAGTCAGATTGATATTTGCCTAATTTCTAACTACTGATGGAAAGTGGGCTAAGCATGGATACAAGAACACCTACTTCCGCAATCATATTGGTAGAATTTTTGAGTACAGGAACCGTACTGTCACTTGCCTCATTGGAATCTATTCCCTGCCTTTTTTCAGTGGTGTTATCAGAATCCTAAACCATGTTCTTTAGATCTCAAATTTCACTTTCAAGTTCTGATATCATACCAAACAGTTCTTTATTAGCTGGAGTTATTTTTCCGTGACAACTCATCCCCACTTTAACCTCATTTGGACAAGCCTGTAAAGGTATTGGTGGCTCAAGTTCAGATAATGAAGAATTAACTATAACAAATCCCTTGGTAAAAGTAACCTATTCAATTCTTAATTCAGGGGATGCCCCACTCATCCATTCTGGAAGGAAGTGGTTCTACTGTTCCTCTAGAAATCCCCGTGTGTCTTTGACATTTAAAAACAGGCCCAATGCCCTGGAATACCCACAGTGAAATAATATGAAAAACATATATGTGGAAAAATATAGCAAGCGGGTCACGTAAGCAACCAACCCGGAAGCTAACTAGCAGGTTCTCACAAATTGCTCACTTTGTCATCATCGGCAACTTTCCTACATATGTAGAGGAACTAACACCCAAACAAGGTCAGAAGAATGTTGTGTGTGTATCTATGTAGCTCTATCATGAATGACACACATCTCAAGAGACTCCCTAGGTCTTCAGACGGGGAGGAGAGAATAATTCCTCACAAGAAAAGAGATTAAAAATGAGTGGACCTCACTGATGACGCTTCGGTAGCCCTCTGGTGTTCAATTTGGTCAAAGAAGGAAGCTGAGCTCAACCAAGCAGTTGCTAAAGTATATAAGAGATACCACCTTGGCTCTGGGTCGTGCACACCTGTTTAAGAACCCGGAAAGTATCACCAAGAAAAGACAAATAATGGACCCAGAATGATTTTCTGTCCACAGACAGCCTTCTAGGGATCCCCTATACGTATTATTTGTGCAGGATGTGTACTAACGCAAAGTACAGACTCATTTTACATTAGGAACGCTACACTGGATGTTGTATTTCTCCTTAGGGCAATACTCTCCAAACGATATTTGTATTTGCCTGTGTGATGAGCTATTAAACCAGACCTTATTGCCCTTTGTTTTCTTTTGTAAATGTTATCTCCTTTGTACCAGGAAATTTCTATTGCCTCTGCTGTGCAGGGACAAATTTACTAAGTGCAAAGCTGCTTTGCTCTTCTTACAGCAGCTAAATGACCAAAATACCTATTATTTGGTTGGCCGTTTTTTGAGGGGCATTTTGCGTGGGAAAAAGGCAATTTTATTCTAAACAATGATCACTCAATTCTACTGGTACCATATATCCTGCCTTTTGTGATTTGCTTGTTCAACTCTTATCATGTTTTACATTATTTCACAATTTAAGAATAGGTCTTTTTTTATGGCTCTGTGCCCGGTATGTATCCAAATTTTTTTTGCTTCATTTTAAAAATGTGAAATATTTGATTGTTTTTTTTATTAATTGTGTGTTTTAAATCATGCATCTCTTTTATGATCATCTGGGAAATGATCAAATAAAGATTATTTGATTAATTGTTTAAGTGGGTGTGGCATTAAGTATCCGTCTTTAAAATGTTTTTATACCCACAATCATGGCTAAAAACAGGCTGTCAGGTTTAGGCCATTTTAAAAAGGACGGCTGACATGTTTCATTGCCACCCCTTATTTACTGGCAATTTCATCAGGGCATGGGGACAATTTATCACTCATGTTTACACCAAAGCTGCATGTCAAAAGGGAATAAGGAGAATAACAAGTACACATGTGTCAAATCCTGTAGAGAATCACCCAAGTCCTTTATTTCAAATAAAAAAGTGGATAGTTACTGTATGGCCACCGGGTGAGTGGCTACCAATAGGCCATCGGGGGAAAGCTTTTTGGAGACACAGTAAGTCGCCTATAAAACATATGATATACATCCTTTTGTAATATATACGTTTCAAAGTCACTGGACTTACTGACACAACCGGAAGTGAAGTTTCCATAACTTTAATCAGAAGTGTCACATCCCAAGCTGCCATAGTACAAGTTGTCATAGAAACACACTGTTTATCTCAAAATCAAGATAGCTTTTAAAAACACACCTCACCGCCGCTCTCAGCCCTAGGGTTTCCCAAACTATCAGCACATCTGTCAAATCGCAGTTCAACTAGCCACAGCACACCATCAGTACACACTCCCATGACCTACATGTGACTCACAACGGCTGCATCTGGCAAGAAGGTGCTCTGTTTTGTTTTATAAACCATGCACAATCTCAGCTAATCACACCACAATATAATACTGAGAGTCACGGTAGCCAGATGTAGCCAGACAGCACTGTATTTGGTTATAAAACATGTGCAATCATGGATACTCACAGCATGTTGCCAGACCCCATTCAGCAGCCCTCCCACTCACCACCATTGTCGGCACACCAGATCAATCTGAGCCCCATCTATGTACTCTCAGCCCCTTCCATATGAAGTATTATCGGGGATTGTCATTGACAGTATGAGGCTGCTAGAACATGTCTCTGGCGTGGGCACTCCACCACTGCCATGTTGACAATTCAAAAAGTCACTTTCTTGTGTACCAGCTGTTCTCCCCACAATGTCACTGCTACTACTTGTGGAAAGAATTCCAAAAACGCGATACTCTTCCCCCCTCCCGCCCAGTCCACTGGCCACTGTTGGGCACACCATTTCCCTATATGCATTTATCATTGTTTTAATGTTTTTATTGCAGGTTGTGTTTATATGATCTACTAGATACCACTTTTTAGGGTGCTGTATTGGTGGTCACTTATACACTCCAAACTTCCATTTGACCACTACCAAAAAGTGTAGGTGAATCCTTCTGGTCCTGATGAATCGCCATCCAATTGGTTGAAAGGCGAGAAACATGTTGACCTCATTCCACAAGCACGTACACTCAACAGCCTTAGAGTGAAGATACGTGCCTTGCTGCATTTTTTAATTAGGGTATGGGCCACAGTCATTAAAAGTATTCTGAGTGGACCTCCTGCCCTACTTTATTAAACCTCATTCACACTACACTTACACTTAAACTCACCTATGGCCCTCAAACGCACCTCACCCACCAACCTAAAGGTCCCATCAAGGGTGCCTGATTGGGTATTGCACCGCCGACCCGATAAGGAGGAGACCCGATGATGAAGCAAGACACCTAGCTGGCTGGGTGTGTGAGGGTCTCTTTCCAAAGGAGAGGCTCCCTCTCCATACCATTTTGACTCTGCGTATGCCTTTGAACATTCGCATCAAACACTTTAAACCCTGCACCCACTGTTAGGGACTGCATACTGGTTTTGTTCTATTTCACATCATTTCCCTTGCCAGAAAAGGCCAAAACCCTCACTGCCTGCCTCATTAGAAAAGATTTGAATGTCCCAGACTAGATCCTCTTCTCTTGCCAATGGAATGCCATTAAAGTCTTGCAAAAATGCTCTCCACATTCTCAGGTCCTCCCTCACACCCGCCGAAAGTCTCACATGGTAATGCAGTGGTCTCTGCCCTGAAAGCACCCTACCTAGCCTCCTGCAAAAAGTCCTCCCTAATCTCACCACTCGGCAGGTAAAATTAAGATGCCCCAACAGTACTTGTATCTCTTTGACTGTGACCTTGTCACAAGCTAGCATTGCTCCCAGCAGCTTCAACATCCCTACTTTTTTGTCTGCTGGTAAACGCGCCTGCATTGTCCTGGAATTGATTTCTACACCCAAAAAGGAAAGAACCGTGCTAGGCCCCACTGTCTTCTCGGGTGCCAAAAGCACCCCTAACTCCCTCAATCAGCTCTTTGAAGTTTTCCAGAGCTGCCTGGCACTCCGTGGAGCTGAGGTGCCCACAAAAAAGAAATCTTCCAGATAACCTGTCACCAATTGGTGATTCGTCCTCTTAGTAAACAGCCACTGTAGAAATGTGCTAAAACACTTAAATAATGCGCAAGACATAGAACAGCCCATCGGTAATGCTTTGTCCACGTACCATCTTCCATTGAAGTGGATACTCAAAAGGTCCCAATCATCTGGATGGACTGGAAGCAAACGGAAAGCCGATTTTATGTCGCATTTTGCCATCTCTGCTGTTGCGCCCGCCGTCACCACTAGTGACAAGGTCAGGTCAACTGACGAATATGAAACAGTAGTCTCTTTTTCATCAATAAAATTATTCACTGAGCTCCCTACTGGCTATGACAAATGTTGTATAAGGTGAAACTGCCCATGTTCCTTCTTTGGAACCACCCCAATCAGGGAGACAATCAAATATTCCAAAGGCCAATCCATGAAGAGGGCCACCATCTAATGTCTAATTTCTCCTGAACTATGGTTGCATGTTCCTACGCTGATTGCAAATTCTCCACCCACCGTCTGCATCGTGGTCCCCTATACCCTAGTCAAAACCCCCATTTAAAACCCTCCCTCAGCACCTCAGCGGCCCTCTGGTTGCCATAACCCAGTAAGGCCGCCTCTACCTTGCCCGCTTTAACCGGTGTAAGAGCCCTTGGGCCCAACCCTCTTTGTCCCTCACCCTCCTGGGAAATGCTGTGCCTGTTGACCCCCTTGTTGGTGTCCGGGGCCACACCCAGCAATTGACCAATGCGTGTCTCCCACCGCATTTTGAACACTCGTGTTTGAATCTACAGAATTCCTGAGTGTGAATTCCCTTATTAAAGTCCCAGCAGGACCCTCCCAGACCTGTTTGTCCCCTACCTGTTCCTCCTACCCCTCCCCGGGTGGGCTTTCCCTGAAAGGGCAAGTAGATCATTGGGAGATCGCTAGCAGTGAAAATGTTTTTTCCCATCCTAGCCGCTCCCATCGTGTGTTGCCACAAGTCTGTGTCTAACTCTCCCCACTTTTCCTCTGGGTCCCATGCCATACGAGCACTAAATTCCTCATCGTACTGGGCCCATGTGTACCCCCCCATGGTATTTCGATATTTCGGACTATTGTTATCCCCTTAATTGATTGGCATGTATCCTACTCAGTGTGTGACCTGATAGGTGCCTCAATGCATGGCTGAGCATGACTCCTGCTCACTCCTAACTCAATGCCAAACCACATTTACTAGCACCTGCGCTCACTTCCTCACTGCTTACCCACGTTCACTAAGCTCTCTCCTCCACGACCACTCCCTCTCTTCGCAACATGGACCCCAGACTCGAAAAGTCAGGGTCTAACAGCTACAAAATTAACTATCTAGACAACCTCCCCAAAAATGCAACCAAAATTCTAAAACACAGACTACTCAAAGCCAATCCAGAAACCCTTATCGCTGACCCCTACCTCTGCCCTAAAAAAGGTACTATCACTAGTGACCTGATATTCTACACTAAAAGAAGAGCTCAGTAGAGATTTATGTTCCACGATTTACTCCACATCACCTATTCCGAAAAATTCCCTCCCGGTCTGCAACTTTTGGTCTCAAAGTCCCCCATTTTTAGAGCTAATGCCACTATATCCATCTACAACAATGGGACTATTCTTATTCAGGCCACCGATCACAGCCTTGACATCTTTGATGACAGGTTTGCTCTCTTTAAAAGATCCCTGGTCTCTAGCGACACCCCAACTCAACCATGAACGTTCTTTCCCGTACCCCGTCTCAGGAGGTCCCTGATCCCTCCTTATCGCACCACATTCTGAGGACGACCTCTCCTTCCCCGATCAACTACCTTCTGACCATAGCCTCTCCAACACCAGGCTCTTCTCTAACTCACCCCAACACAATGGTTCAGCACCCCACACAAAGTACAATTGACAATAATAGTCAAAACAGTAATCAGGAAGAAACGATTCAGTAGGACTTAAAGTTTTCTTTCTCGCTTTTATTCAAAGTCTTCAAGTAAAAAAAGGTAGTCAACGCGTTTCGTCCGTAGGACTTCTTCAGGGCTACAACAAACAGATATACAAAATATATAAAATTATACAAAAAGCTATTTACAATTAAAACACAGGTTTGTGATACATCATGATTACAATGACACAATTACATATCACTAAATCATTAGACATAAATATCCTACTAAGAAGATTTACTCCTGAACCTATGTTACTCTTTGAGGAGTGAGAAAATCAAACTCTAAAGCACACACATTTATTTTTTATTTTTTACACAAAGATTTATTGATTGTAGATAATTTACAGTCATCATGGAAGGAAGGAAGAAACATTTCATTTTTTAATAAAGTCTAAACTTCACTACGAGGTAAGGTAAAAGAATCATTTCATCTTTTAAATAAAGTCTAAGCTTCACTACGGGTTAAGGTAAAACCAAGAACAAACCAGGACTAGATATCTTACCGAAAGATATTGAGGACGTTTTGTCAAATGGTTTTCTCTCAAGACTTTTTTTTTATATATATTCAGAGCTTCAGGTGTAAGTGGCATTAATGGCCTATTTTGAGAGAAATGCAGTATTTTATAATTATACACCACGTGAATACAAGTGTTTTACAAAAATGAAATGTTTCTTCATTCCTTCCATGATGACCGTAAATTATCTACAATCAATAAATCTTTGTGTAAAAAAAAAAAAAAATTGTGAGCTTTAGAGTTCGTTTTTCTCACTCCTCAAAGAGTAACATAGGTTCAGGAGTAAATCTTCTTAGTAGGATATTAAAGGATATTTATGTCTAATGATTTAGTGATATGTAATTGTGTCATTGTAATCATGATGTATCACAAACCTGTGTTTTAATTGTAAATAGCTTTTTGTATAATTATATGTATTTTGTATATCTGTTTGTTGTAGCCCTGAAGAAGTCCTACGGACGAAACGCGTTGGCTTCCTTTTTTTACTTGAAGACTTTGAATAAAAGCAAGAAAGAAAACTTTAAGTCCTACTGAATCGTTTCTTCCTGATTACTGTTTTGACTATTATTGTCAATTGTACTTTGTGTGGAGTGCTGAACCATTGTGTTGGATTGTAATTATGTTGGGAGTCTAGGGGTATATGACTTCAGGTTTTTAGCACCCACAACGAATTAATTGTACCACAAAACATTGGATAAAGTGCAACTTTCTTGGCCCTATACCCCTGTTCTAGTGTTTTGCATCCTCTAACTCACCCGTCGCGCCACGACCTGACCAGACTGTAACCTATACTCACGGTGCTCTAGCTCTTCCTCGAACCGACCACCTCTCTGATACTTCCCCCACTCCCTCTCCCACTAGCCTCTCCAACAGGATCTCAATAAACCTCCCCTCACCTGTCCCTGCGTACATCACCAACTCGCCTTGTGCGACAACACCTCAGAGGGGGAATTCGCCATTGGGGGCCTCCCCCACCCCTCTCGCACACCGGCCCCGATCTCCCCCCCGCCCGCCCTACTAACCAACCCTCCTCCTCCCCTTCATGCGCACCATGAGCCACTCTCTGATCTTGCCTCTAAACTCAGGGCAATTAACCATGAACTGCTAACTCTCAAAACTGCCATACTTAAACTCATCATGGCCACCGAAGAGCTAGACCTTGATCTCTCTCCCAACATGCCCATTCTCAAGATCCCCCATCGCTCTTCCACCAGGCCAACACTTGAGAGCCCACAGATGATACCCCCGAATCCCACCACCCAACATTTGAACACCACCCCCTACCCTAACCCCTCTTCTAGACCTGTCAGATAATTTAATCCTTATCCAGAACCTGATATTCGCTCCCTCCTCCTTGAGTACACCTACCCCTCTTCGAATATCTCTAGCCCTGCTATAAGCTTCTGTACAGCCCCACTAATTGCACTTAAAACAACTTAACTTAAATCAACACTCCCTAACCATGATACTTCAGTAACCTTCTGCAGATCCCCACTTCACAACCTGCGCCCACAGACACCAAGCACAAATCACACCTGAAATGCATGCTACTTAACTGTAGATCAGCGGTGAAACATGCCACTGACCATGCCGATCTTATCCTAGCCCAAGATTTGGACCTCCTTATCCTCACAGAAAATGGCTCAACAACTCTTCTGGTCCTATCCTTGACCTATTAGTCCCTCCTAGTCACAACATTATCAGACTCGACCGAGTTAAGAAAATAGGAGGTGGCATTGCTTGTATCTTTTGCAACTCTCTCACAGCAAAACAGTCCCACTCAGCTAATCTCTCCTCATGTGAATACATTTCCATAGATATCACCAGCACACACAGACCCTTATGCAGCCTTCACATCTTCTATCACCCCCCAGGTGATAACATCCAACTAATCGAACAAGTTATGGAAACGATCTCCTCCAACCTGGGGTGTCCCTCCCCCCAGATCTTCCTAAGTGACTTCATTCTCCGCTGGAATAACCCCGATGATCAGGCTGCTCCAACCCTTAATAACTTCCTTACTGACCTTTCTCTCACTCAATTCTGCTACAGCCCCACTCACAACCTAGGCTCGACACTGGATCTCATCATCTCCAACCCCAACTCCACTCTTCTCGAATTTATTCTTCCCTGTGACTGGTCGGACCATCACTTTATCAACTTCCTGATTCCTGAAAGGTGGAACTACAAATCTGCGCAACTTCTCAAACTTAAACACGGGAAAAGACCGCTCCATAACACTAGCGTTACTGAGCTCATAGATCGCTTCAATCTCTCCCTTCCGCCGCACTCTAACATGTCTGACGTCCATGACCTCACCGACCATTACAACAACACCATGCTATCTGTCCTGAATGATACGGCCCCTCTTCAACTTAAGAGAATACCCATAAAAGACTCCAAACCTTGGTTCAATGAAAGACTAAATGAGGACAGACGCAATCTTAGACAAGCTGAACGCAAGGAGAGAGCCTCTCCCTCCACAGATCTTCTAAACACTCTAAGATCTCAAAAAAGCAGAAACAACAAACTCATTAAAACGGTGAAAGCCAATTTCTTCAAGCACCAACTTGACTCAGCCAAAAACCGCCCAAAACGTTTTTTTGAGCTCATTAAATCACAATCCAACAACACCTCCACCTAATCTCAGCACACCACTGTCCCACAACCAAACTGTGATGCGGTGGCTGAATTCTTCCTCGTAAAGATGAATAAAATCGAATCAGACCTTAGGTCTGCTGCATTCACCCTCTCTCCCTCGCCTGATGCTGCGGTCTCCATACCCTTGCCCTCGCCTTTGGGTCTCTCACTCAAAAATAATGGCTCTTGGTGTCCTTTCACTCCCCTCAATGCCAGCACCATCCTCAACATTCTCTCTACCCTTAAACCCTCAAATCACTTCAATGACCCGCTCCCCGCTAACTTCTTTAAAGAAATGATAGGCTCATTAGCACCTCTTTGGTCGAAAATCATCAACGCCTCTCTTCTTCAAGGTGAGATCCCGATCTGTCTGAAGGCAGGCCTAGTGCTCCCAATTAAAAAAAAACCCTTGGCTGACCCTCCTGACCTGAACAACTACCGCCCAATCACAGACATACCAACCCTGGTGAAACATCTGGAGAAATGCCTTCACGAACAACTACGCAAACACATTGAGCAATTCCAGCTTCTTGACCAAATCCAATCGGGTTTCCGCACTGGGCACAGCACTGAAACGTCCATTACTCACATTGTGGAAGATGCTCTCACTTTACTTGACCAAAATGAAACCTGCCTCTTAATACTACTCGATCTAACATCGGCTTTTGACACTGTCAAACATGACAATCTACTCTTCCTTTTGGAAAGTAGAATGGAGCTCTCTGGCACGGTTCTTAAATGGTTTGACTCTTTCCTCAACAACCGATCACAAAGGGTCAAATCCAACCAGTCTCTCTCCATCCCGAGTCCCTGCACTGTGGGTGTTCCCCAAGGTTCCTCACTCTCTCCCACTCTCTTCAACCTCTTCCTTGAACCACTGACTGTAATCCTTAAAGACTCCAACATCCAATATCACATGTATACGAACAACACCCAACTCTACATGAAAATCTCCTACCCTGATGACATCAAATCTCTCAATGGAACCCTACTCAAAACCCTTAATTGGCTTACCTCCAACCATCTCAAATTAAACGCCCTCATGACTTAATTACTGCTCATTTCACCCTCTAAGCAAACCCCCACTGTTTTGAAATTTCTCGGTAACCTCACCGCCCTCAACTGCACACCGCACATCCTTGACTCCACTAAATCACTGGGAGTTGTGGTAGACAAAAACTCAAACATTCAAATTCATATCAGATCCTCAACCAAAGGAGCGAACTTTCAACTCTGCCTCCAGAGAAAACTCAAACCCTATCTTCCCCAGGATGACTATAAATCGGCAGTGCAAGCACTTGTCATTTCCAGACTAGAATACAGCAATGCAACTCTTTGCGGTCTGCCTAAACTCAGCTTAGCACCCATCAGAGCATCTCCAAATGCTGCCACTAGACTTATCACGGGCTCTAAGAATACCAATCACATCTCACCGGACCTCAAATTGCTCAATTGGCTTCCCTTTGAAGCCAGGATACAACTTAAGATCGCTTGTATGACCCATAGAGCATTACATTTCAACACCCCTAACTACCTGACAGACAAACTGGAACTTTCGGGTGGTTCCAGATCCACAAGGAGTACCGGCACTCTGCTGCTCAAGCCCAAGAAATTTAAGAAGCTCAAAATGTACAAACATTCATTCTCTGGCATCGCCCCGAGAATCTGGAACTACCTCCCAGTAGATACAAGACTAATTCCCTCTACTCTTGCCTTCAAAAGGGAAGTCAAAAAGCTACTTTTGAACAAACTGCTCTAATGAACTATGCGCTGAACTGAACTTGCTGTTGGGCTCCTATTGCCTCTAAGTGATTGTTTATTTTAACTTTGTGTCTGATTGGCTCTTTATGTATATTGCCCTCCTTTTTCGCTATCACCCTCCTGCTTCCTTTCCTGACCAATCTCTGCTTGCCCCGGTTATGTATCGACTAACTGTTTCCATGATTTCTCTCTCCTACCTATTCTCCTTTGTCTACCTATACCCATGTAAAGCGGTCTGATACCCTCCGGAGTAATGTCCGCATTATACAAAGCTTTTTTTAAATAAAAAAAAAATATATATATATATATTTAAATAGCGCTACACAGCGTTCTGGGTACTTCTCGCAGTACTAACTTTCGTATATTAAAAATGCCACTGTCCAGTTTTCTATCGTGAGGGGCACCCGAGGCCTCTTGGCTAGCTCATATTCCCCTTCTTTTGATCCCTCTTTTGCGCGCACCTCCCTGTGCAATAATTTAAGCATTTTAACATATTCGCCTTTCCAAATGCGCTCTTTTGTTGTTGCCATCAAATGCACGCCCAGCTGCATGGTCACTTCCATGTACGGCAAACTTTTAATTTTTAATTCCTTGCTCTCTAGTTTCTCTTTGGTCTCTGGAACAGTCTCCTCCCCTTTATACGACTTACCCAGATTAGTACTATCCTCCTTTTTTGGCAAACCCGACTTACCCGTATCATCTGTGCCCACACCTATATCCAATATGTACTTGTCCTTCCGCAGGGTACCCGCCTGCCCTTTCCTATCTCTCCCCAACCCCCACTGAGACAATTTTAGGGCCTCCTCAATTCTTCGCGCTTTGCTGGGCTCTAAGAAGTGTGCCCATGGTGCTGCAGTCTGCCTTGCCATGTGGGTCCTGTTCTGGGTCGCCTTGTTGGTCCCGTCATCCGGCTCTGCCGCCCGCCGCTTAACCTGCAACATACTACTAGACGCATTACTTTGTCCCCCTTGTCCCCCTCTTCACCGTCTCTCAATTCACCCTCTTCTAAACTATCCTCATCTTAGTTCAGTTCCTCCTGCCACTCCCTACATGTGTGTTGGCCCCAAATGGGCCCCCAATTCCCTTAGGAGGAGCCGACTGCACACGCCAGTACTCTCCGTCACTCTGCGACATCCTGTTCCTGCGTCTGTGTTACCATGTAGACCGTGGAGGTCCGTCAGGTGTTGGGGCCAGCGAGACCACTCAGGCCTACTTCTGCCAGCCAGAACGGGATCCCCTGCCGGTACTAGGCACGCCGCGTGAGGCTCTGGCCTCCCTACAGCTCAGCGCCAGTGAGCCGCTCCCAGCTCTGCCAAGTCTGCTCCCTGGCGCTGGTCCCTCACCTGAAACAGAAAGGATTGATCTGGTGTGCTGGGACTTACCTGCCTCCTCCCTACCTCCTTTCTCCTCTTCTTACCAGCCCCTAACATGCTCTCTGCCCAACCCTTTCCCACCTTGCATAGATCCTCCAACTTATGCTCACTAACCCCCCCTACTCCCCTTCACTTCATTCCATACCTACCAGGAACCTTGCCTGTACTCCCTGTCGAACCTAGTACTCTGCCCTACCCAACCAGCCATCCTTCCCTCATGACCCCCCCTTCCTGTGCCCCTCCCTGGCAATCCAACCCCACTGACCCCTTGTGTGCCACATAGGCATCTATTTGGGCTCTAAGGTCCCTGCCCCTCACTTCCTCATTTCAGGAAGTAAAAATATCGTGCGCTTCCCAAGCCTGGCTACTCCCTGCTGGTTCCAACTCCCCCAGGGGCCTGCCCCCCCACTCTGGGGACCCAGGCTCCCCCTCCCACCCAGCCTCCCCTCCTTGGAGATTTCCCCAGCTGGTGCTCCATTGGGGCATCACCCTCTCTCAGATTCCCTCTCCCCCTTCCCTCCCTGCCTTTCCACCTCTGCCTGCTTTTTCTGCTCCGGGGGACGCATGCTCATCCGAGCCCTTCCCCCGAGCAGGCAAGACTTCTTGGCTCTCCGCCGGAGTACCGCGTGACACGCTTCACTGTTGAGCCCCGCCCCCCGGAACCGTTGCCGGAGCCTCCATGCATGTGCAAGGCTCCATCTCCTCAGCAAGGGACAAGGCTGCAGTACCTGCATCGACTTTGCTCTAACGCTTCCCTCTTTTCCCCTTATGAGGGGCTGTTCTCCTGGTATACTAGCGGTCCCTCGCACTCACCTCGCTACTACACGCTCTTTACGGTGAGGTGCATGCTGCGACGACGGCTGCCACACCAGCCGAAGCCTGCCGTGTGGGGAGCGACCCTCCAGCCACCTCCGGCATGTGGAGATCGAGGCACCGCTTCCAGGACGCAGTAATCTCCCATTGTTATATCCACTCTATACGTGCCTCACCTCACCACTCTACCACTAACCTACACTCTCCGAAATACTCTACCCACAAAAACATCTACTCCCAGCCACCCGGCCACTAAACCCAAAATTATGGCTGGGAGTGGCGTGATCCCCCTTAGATAATGTTGGGCTACATTTGGGCTACCCCGCTAAACAGCCCGAAGTGCACACCAAATGGTCGCTACTCGGCCAGCCCCACCCCCTACCAATCTGCCTGGGGGTCAGACCTCGAGGACTTCGGCGGCACCCAACCCCCCATCTGAGCCCCGTCCACGTACTCTCAGCCTCTTCCATATGAAGTGTCATCGGGGATTGTCATCACAGTATGAGGCTGCTAGAATGCATCTCTGGCATGGGCACCATCTTGGAGGGATGTAATTGGTGTGCACTCAATCCCTTAAGTCATTCATTTCAGCGGCACTTGGTATGCTCACAAGGTGCTTGATTGAAGCCTAGTGAAAGGGGTATATTATTACCGGCAAAGATTGTGTTAGATGTATAGCATATTTTCTACCCCTTTGTTTTGAGGGGTAGGTGGTGGGAAGGCTCCAAGACTACCTAGGGTCGGGGGTGGTTGTGTGGGAGAGGGAAAACAACACATTCAGTGAACCATTTCTATAATTCAGTATATTTTCGGCAACCAAGGTCAGAACCTGTCAACATATCAGTCTTATATATAGAGAACCAGTTACACTACCTGTAAGGGAAATCCAGCTTCAGAACGGGGTCACATACTTTTGGCACCAAGAAAGTTAGGGGCATATTTTTTAAGAAATCACGCAGCACAGCAAGTAACCTTGCTGCGCTTTGCGGTGTGATAGGGAAAGGGCAGGAATGCACTGTACTTAGCAATATGCAGCACGTTCCTGTTAGTTAACAATGCTGATGCACAATGTGCTGCCTAGCGCCAACACAGGCACTTTGCACCATGGTGCAAGGGTACCTGCGTTGTAAGCAGGATTATTTTTGTGCAGGAAGGGGCATCTTCCTGTACAATAACAATCTCATGAGGCATTTCCCTTTTTCTATGTGTGCTGTAGAATGCAGCACACATTGAAGGAGAAACAAATGTGGAGACATAAACGTATTTCTCCTCGTTATGCCTCCGATGGGGAAGCATAGCATTTTCACACATTCCCAGGTTTGCCATTGTTGGTAAGTCTGGGAATGCGGCAAAATCCATGGTTGGATGCCTATGAACACTCACGCTCCACCCATGGAATGCCTCCCTGGGGCAGAGTGATGCAAAACAGCGATTAGCGCTGCATTGCGTTACTCTGGATTGATCAAGCCATGCAGGGCCATGCAAGGAGGTCTTGCATGGCTTGATAAAGCCGCCTTAGGGTTTGCGTGGCACTTGCGCTCCCTTGTAAGGACGATGCAAAACGTTCATAAGTATGGCCCCTAATTTCTGAAAATCAGCAAGATAGAAGCATGGGCATTCAAATGCACCTTTCTAGAAGTGCAACCCGGCCAATTAATAAATGCTGTCCAAATCCTTTTATGTCTGGTCTACAGTGGACAATGCACCTCTAGCAGGTCTGCCCCCAGAATATTGTGATAGCAATCTCAATCACACTAAATATTGTGGACCCAATATCAAAGGACATATTATTAAAAGGTAAGAAACTATATATTTGTATACCTACTTCAACATATATGTACCTTGATGAACTATATGTCTTCAACATGCATAGATACTGAATTAAAAATAGTAAATCTACAATTCCCCTACAGCACTTACCTTTTGATATTATGTTCCTCGATAGTTTATCCGCGAAATGAGTGTATCACAATATTCCTAGCCTCGACAATCCTCTAGCACTAAGAGAATACATTTTGCTCGTCAATTTCACACCAATAGGGTTGTACACCACAAAAGTGTTTGCACAGGTTCATGCAGCGCGGCTCTTTTCTGCTGCAGCACGAGTGAGTGATGGCTCTCAATGAGTCCTTCCTACCTTATTGTGGATCCCTTGGCGAAGGCAACTCTAATAAGTGTTGACTTTTCAAATCTCTACTGCAGATGACCTTCTCCTTGAATGATTAATCAGTTCCCTGATGAGTTTTGATCTTAATCTGTATCTCACAATTATGATATACGTCCTTTCGGATTTCAAAAGGACTGCAAATGAGAAAGGAGCCTTAAAGACACATTTTAATTAACATGAACTTTTTTCCCTGCCTGCATATAAACTTAAATGGTGGCAACTAAGGAAATCAGAAATCGGCATACTGCACTTCAACGAATAAAGCTTGTTTTTAAATGCGTGATAAATTGGTATCACATGTAGTGCGACGATCAGGCACAAAGCACACAGAAAGGACCGTAACCAGCTCAAGTCACATGGTTTCATATTCTGAAAGAAATATTCACCAATACATGAATGAATTATTGTATGCATTAGCTGCGGAATGATTAAGTGCACAGCCTGCAAACTTAATCGCCTCTCCTAGCTTGTTATATTTGAGCCTATGAGTGGTACTTGTGCTATTCTTATAAAAAATAGATGAAAATAACTTATATTGCGATGTGAGAAGCAAAATGTCTGCCTTTGCAATTCGTTGAGCCTCCAGGTTGATGCTTCATGAAGCGAGAGTGTCCTTGAGTAGTGATTGAAATCGTTGCTTTTTTCCATGCTCCCATTCCTGTATTTGCCTAGTCCAGTATGCAGTACTACACACACACTCACACACGCACACACACGCACGCATGCACGCACACACACACACACACACACACACACACACACACACACTGATGACATCTCAAATTACATCACTGATGACATCAGTGATTAAATCATCCACATCATCTCTGCCACACCCACTCACACACCGAAAGAATCTTTTATAAATCCACTGTCACTCCCACATAGCCATTCACAAACCCATTCACAGAGCCATACCAGTACTTACACATCCACCCACTGATTCATTGATCTACACACACATACACTCACTCACCCATAGTGGAATTCATAGACCCACTCACTATCTAATGCAGCCATTGACATATCCACTCATACACCCATACAGGTACTCACACACTGAGTGAGTCACCCATAGAACTACTCACACACCTAGACACTCACCCATACAGAAAATCACACAGCCACTTGCTCACCCAAACAGTTGCATACCCACCCACTTACTTACTCATACAAATAGTAACCCATACTCACTCAGCTATACACTCACTGGCAGAAGCATGCACTACTCCATATAGCCACTCTCACATTCACTCACTCATGTATACAATCACTCATATACCTCGTCACTCATGTATACTGCCTTTCACATACTCAGTTACTCACCCATAATGACTCATGCACTCAATCACCGACACAGCCATACAGACAGTCACTCACCCATACAAATTCTCATACAAGCAACAGTGCCCCATACAGCCACTGACTAACCCACTCACTCATCCATACAGGCAGTCACACACCTCCACCCACAAACACAGACACCCAGACAACCATAGAGGTAGTCAGACAACCAATCATTCACCCATACAGCCATGCATGTACCCACTAACACACTCATACACCTACATAGACATCAACTGACAGACAGGTCCACATTCACACAACCAGTCACTCATCCATACATTCACTGAGACACCTAATCACTTACTTATACAGTCTGTCATGCACCCACTGAGTGATCCATACAGTAACTCATACACCCACTGATTCAAAAATACGCCTTGGTATATATATTTAAGACTCATAGGATTTTTAAAACACAGTCACTGGATGATGTCATCACTGATGTCATTAGTGATGTAATTTGAAATTACATCAGTGATGTCACTGACCATTTCATGAGTGATGTAATATGTGAGGTCATAAGCAGTGCATTGCGGGGGAGTGGATTATAGTTAACTCAGCTAACTAAATGGCTGAATTTCTCTGGTTTTGTATGAGTAAAATCTGACTCTAACTATAAACGTCCATGTAACCTATGGTTGTTTTAGTGAATGTCTAAGATTTTTTTTATTTTATTTGCTAACTATAACGTCATTGTAACCTTTGTATTTGTTTGTGAATTTCTAAGATTTATTTTTAAATTCTATTTGCTAACTATAAAGTCCTTGTAACCTTTGTTTGTTCTTTTAGTGAATTTCTAAGTTTTAATAGCTAGCAGTCACGTTTGCAGAGTGGTGGAGAAAGGGGGCCTTTGTTTTTTTTTCAGTATTTCAGTGAATAATATGTATATATATATATATATATATATATATATATATATATATATATATATATATATACATATATATATAAAGATATATATATAAAGATATATATATATATATACACACACACACGTATATATATATATATATATTACCTACTGGCGATAGCCAGTAGGTATATATAGTTCTATTGGGAATAACTTTGGCGCCGGTTGAGGAATCTTCCTGAAATTTTCTTTAACTTTGCCTCGCTCGGCTCCGCTCCTTCCCTGAAAGTTTGGGGGGGATTCATCAAGCGGGGGCCGAGATAAAAGGGGGGTCCTAAAACGTGTTTTCACCATGTTAATTTCCGTAGGGTGGTTGGACTCACTTTTAGCCCGAACGGCTGAATGGTTTTCCACCAAACTTGGCAAAATTGTAGGGACTGGTAGCCCGATGTGCCTTTGCTATGTCTCAAGATATGTGCTCCAGTGGTTTTTACGAAAATTAACTTTGAAAAAATATATATTGGGCTACATTGGGCTATATATATGTTAGAGCCCAAATGTAGCCGACTGTAGCCCAATGTAGCCCAAAGATGGCCACCAGAGACAAAAAAAACCAAATGTAGCCCAAATATCAGCCAGATGTAGCCCAACTATAGCCCAATGACAGAATGTCCCAGAGTGTTCTAAAGAACAACTAGAGCGCTAACAGTCTTACTTATGACAAAAGTATGGCACACCTGAAGTCATCTTGATTGGAATAAAGTGTTAACACTTAAAACATTTAATTTGCAAAGGAACAAAATGAGGGGGTTCATTTTGCCATAGAAATTATGATTAGTGCTGAAGAAAGAAAAATTAGGGCACATTTTGAGTGACTTCTCAAATCCTCTTATATTTCATTAAAAAAATTCTGATATGCAGTCTCCCAAGATGGCCACCAGAGACAAAAGAGCCCAAATGTAGCCCAAATATCAGCCAGATGTATCCCAACTATAGCCCAATGACAGAATGTCCCAGAGTGTTCTAAAGAACAACTAGAACGCTAACAGTCTTACTTATGACAAAAGTATGGCACACCTGAAGTCATCTTGATTGGAATAAAGTGGTAACACTTAATACATTTAATTTGAAAAGGAACAAAATGAGGGGTTCCATTTTGCCATAGAAATTTTATTACCTACTGGCGATAGCCAGTAGGTATATATAGTTAGTATTGTTTTCCATAGGGAAATTGCAACATTCTATTGGGAATAACTTTGGCGCCGGTTAAGGAATCTTCCTGGAATTTTCCTTAACTTTGCCTCACGGCGCTCCGCTCCTTCCCTGAAAGTTTGGGGGGGATTCGTCAAGCGGGGCCGAGATAAAAGGGGGGTCCCAAAACATGTTTTCCCCATGTTAATTTCCATAGGGCGGTTGGACTCACTTTTAACCCGAACGGCTGAATGGTTTTCCACCAAACTTGGCAAAATTGTAGGGACTGGTAGCCCTATGTGCCTTTGCTATGTCTCAAGATATGTGCTCCAGTGGTTTTTACGAAAATTAACTTTGAAAAAATATATATTGGGCTACATTGGGCTATATATATGTTAGAGCCCAAATGTAGCCCAATGTAGCCCAATGTAGCCCAATGTAGCCCAAAGATGGCCACCAGAGACAAAAAAAACAAATGTAGCCCAAATATCAGCCAGATGTAGCCCAACTCTAGCCCAATGACAGAATGTCCCAGAGTGTTCTAAAGAACAACTAGAGCGCTAACAGTCTTACTTATGACAAAAGTATGGCACACCTGAAGTCATCTTGATTGGAATAAAGTGTTAACACTTAAAACATTTAATTTGCAAAGGAACAAAATGAGGGGGTTGTTCATTGACAGCATGTATGAGTGAATCCATAGGTAAGTGATTAGATGTGTGTGTACATCTATGAATCACTGAGTGGATTTTTAGATACTTGTATTGCTGTGACAATGGATTTAAATATGATACTCTGTATTTTACAAACAGTGATGAAAAATTGTAATAGTGTATGAAAAGGTGTATGTGATTGTCACGTGGATGATGTCATCAGTGATGTCATCAGTGATGTCATTTGAGATGTCATCAGTGATGTCACTGACCATGTCATGAATGATCTAATATGTGACATCATCAGCAGTGGATTGCGGGTGCGCGAAATATAGTTAGTACAACTAACTATATAGGAGCAATTTCATTGGTTTTGTATGAGTAAAATGTCCAGCTAACTATAACACCACTAAAACGTATAGTTTTTTGAGTGAATTTCAAAGGTTTTTTAAAAACTAATTCCTAACTATATAAGGCCTGAAACCTATGTTTTTTCAGTGAATATATATATATATATATATATATATGTATATTACCTACTGGCGGTCGCCAGTAGGTATATATAGTTAGGATTTTTTCTCTATGGGATTTTTGAAAATTCTATGTCTAATAACTTTGGCGTTTGTGGACGGAATTGGCTGAAATTTTCAGGAAAATGGAACATTTTGTTTCTGAGCAGCCCCTGAAAATTTGGGGGGGGTTCGTCAAGGGGGGGCCGAGAAAAAAGGGGGGTCCCAAAACGTGTTTTTAACATTGAGTTTTCCATAGGGCGGTTGGCCTCACTTTTAGCCCGAACGGCTGAATGGATTTGCACGAAACTTGGCAAAATTGTAGGGACTGGTAGCCCGATGTGCCTTTGCTAGGTCTCAATATATGTGCTCCAGTGGATTTTGAGAAATTAACGTTCAAAAAAAGATATATATCTGTAACAGCGGACTAGGCAGCGCTCCAGTTCGCGTACTTTTCGCGTTACGGAGCTTTGTGAAGCGAAGCTGATTGGTTCTCCGGCGTCTGTAAACATTCCAAACAGTCCGTAACAGCCGCCATCTTGTCTCTCGGTAGGATCGAGAGACAAGAGGAGGCCAAAGCGAAGGGGCAAATGACCGTAAGGGGGCATAGTAGATCCTCCCTGACCCCCTAGGTTTGATGTGGAGGTTTTAAAAGGGCCCCGCGGGGCAAAAAAAAATAAAATAATAATAATCGAACGGCTGAATGGATTTGCACGAAACTTGGCAAAATATTAGGGACTGGTAGCCCGATGTGCCTTTGCTAGGTCTCAATATATGTGCTCCAGTGGATTTTGAGAAATTAACGTTCAAAAAAAGATATATATCTGTAACAGCGCTCCGCTTCGCGTACTTTTCGTGTTACGGAGCTTTGCGAAGCTGATTGGTTCTACTGCGTCTGTAAACATTCCAAACAGTCCGTAGCGGCCGCCATCTTGTCTCTCGGTAGGATCGAGAGACAAGAGGAGGCCAAAGCGAAGGGGCAAATGACCATAAGGGGGCATAGTAGATCCTCTCTGACCTCTTAGGTTTGATGTACCATTTTGCCAAGTTTGGTGTAATTCCGTTCAGCCATTCAGGCTGTAGACGTATCTAAATGTCGTATGGAAAATTGCATGGGGAAAACACATTTGAAAGTGTTGAAATTTAGAACCAATTAAAATGTTACCTTGGTTTTGTATTTGTGTGTGATGAAAGTTAATTGGTTATGTATATAGCTAAAATGAGAGGAAACCACAGCCATTTTGTGATACTACTGTCTGAGGTACATTTGTGAGGAATTTTTGGTGCTCAATTTCTGGTGTTTGGTTTACACAGTACTAACACTTCTCCGACTTTTAAAAAGGTGAGTTGTTAATTTGTAAGGGGAACTATGTTGTACACTTTAAGATAATTTGAAAAATGTTTTCTGTTATTTATTTACAGTCCTTCTGTTATACTAAATACTTGATAAAGTTAGTTTTATATTATGTATTACTAAAAACGATAAATGAAAGTGATTATTTTTTTCTGCAATTTACAGCAAGCAATTTCAAAATAAAATGGCTCACAATGAAGAGACCGTGGCAATTTCTTTTGAATTATCCACTACATTTATTGAAATTGACAGCACCAATAATGAAGTATTCTCACAAGGAGGAGATGACTTGAATGATTTTTTTGATCAATCTCTTGATGGCGAATTTATCGAATGTTTGGAGACCATAGAGTTACAAGAATCATCATTGCAGACTTTTCATGAGGAGATTCCTGATGGAGTGATTGAAGAGGAAATTCCTGATGAGGACATGTTACTAGTTCTTTCAAATTTTGAAAATTCAGAAGAATAAATTTATATTTAGAAATCAAAAATTGTTTGAGACATTATTCATTTTTATTTTTAATTTATGAGGTTGTAGCGAAGTGATTGTAGTATAAAATGAGACTTATAGTATAGAGTGCAACATTTTTATGTTACATGGTAAGTTTACTCATATTTACTTCCCTTCTCCCACTATATTATCTCCAATGTGTATTTGACATCTCTTCTTCATCTCCGGCCTCCTTTCTCTCACTGTCTGTCTCTGATGCATCTTATCGCTGCCATTTTGTGTAATTATAGAAGAGAGTAAAATAAAATAGTTCGGAACGTGAAAAGGGGGCAAAGTAGAGTACCCCTCACCCCCTAGGCCTTCTCAGGCGGTCCCAAAAGGATCAGTTTCTGTTTTCCTGAGAGATTATGGTATGAGTTCCATATACCACAATAACTTGCATTACAACATGCAAGATATCTATCTCCTATTACCAACTTTTGGAGATATTCGCGCCAAGCGCGAATATCTCCAAAAACTAACACCTGCCCTGAGCAGTTCTTAGCCATGTTATCCAATGGGAGGTGGATAACATGGCTAAGAGCATTAGCTCGGTAATGCATGAATATCGCTGACTTTTTAGCGATATTCATGCATTGCGGCCGTTTTTTATCGCATTTGCGATAAACCTTGATAATAGCAAGGTTTATCTGCGATAATTTCTGACGATGCTTAGCGGTAAAAAATTCGTTGCTAAGCATCGTTAGCGATAAATATCGCTTAACTTTGGTAATATGCACCAACGTCTGTTAACGTTCGATTCGAAGGAAATGAGGAAGTGTTGAAAAACATTGTCTGCGCCATCTTGCCTTTTTTGAAATGCCACACTTTTGTCGTGCACGGCAGCCATTTTAGATGCCTTGACCAGACCCACTCTCTGCACTCTGTTGATCCGTAGTATGGCTCCCCACCCTCGCAAGCATCTTCCCCAGGCACTGGTCACCCCCGCTCTCTGTCTTATGCATCGGCAATAAACCTCCCCCCATCTGCGCTGCTCTTCCCTGAGAATCACACTCTGTGCCCGCCCGACACCTCCCTTTCGCCCTATTCACTACCGCACCCTCTGACACTCCTCTTCCTCTGTGTCCGATTGTCCAGGCTATCAGCTAGCCCTGCAGATGTAGTTTATGGCCCCAGCTGTAAAGAATCACCCCTCTTCAAAGGAGTTATAGTAGATCAAGGCCCACACCCGATGAGATCCGTCAAACCACACGCGTTCCTACTATCTGAAAACCATCCTGTATTGTGATTGGGGAGGGGACCGAGCCTGAAGCGGAAGATTCCAGGGATGACTCTTTGTACATCAAAGTTTTTACAATTATGTGTCACATTAAAAATATATAGCACTCCAACAAAGTAGTAGGAATATAAAACTTTAATAACTTATAAATATATACAACAAAACAAAAACAGTAAAAACATTTAAACAATGAAGAGACCGTGGCAATTTCTTTTGAATTATCCACTACATTTAATGAAATTATCTCTTGATGGCGAATTTATCGAATGTTTGGAGACCATAGAGTTACAAGAATCATCATTGCAGAGTTTTCATGAGGAGATTCCTGATGAGATGATTGAAGAGGAAATTCCTGATGAGGACATGTTACTAGTTCTTTCAAATTATGAAAATTCAGAAGATGTTGCCTGGGGGTGGGTCGTCAGTAGCGGTCTGTTGTGCGAATAGTTCCAAGGCAGCAGAACGCGCTGAAATCTAGATGGCACGAAGGTGATGTCTAGTAAGTTGCCGCCCAGCAAATAACGGCGTGGGGCGCCGCGGGGGGGGGGAGGCAGTCCAAAGTTCCGTTAAAAGGGCAAAGGAAAGGATCGGTGGTTTGAACCATCAGTCAAAAAGGGGAGGGGGTGCAACAATTTTTCCTACCGGGTCACACCGTGCTTTCACCGGAACTGAGGTCTGCAGGATTCTAGTCATTCAAACTGAGGCTGGCGCCAGCATGGGAGCGCCGACGTCCCGCGGCTACAGTTTCGTCACTCCACGGGCGATCATGGCAGTCATTCCCCATCGGGGGTGTCTGCGGGGGTCGGGGACTCCCGTGGCTCCTCTAGAATCTTCAAGGTCGTGGAGGACTACGGTGGTGGAGTCAACCAGTGACCGGGCCATTTCTTTATGCTGGGCCCACTCTTGCCAGGTCGACCGCCATTTTGAGAGTTCGGTAGCTACTGGCGATCGCGGGGTCAAATGAGCGGACGGGCTCCACCCTGCCGGGCGAGACGTTGCAGCATCGCCACAGTGGAAGAACCCTTTTCCGGGCGCCTGGAGCGCTGAGGGTGCAGCTGGGAAGCCTCCACCTGGGGAGGCGGGAGAGGCCTGTTCGCACCGTCTCTCCCACCCAGTGCACCCCACGGCGTCTCGCTTGACATTTGTTATGGCCGGACCAGGCGATGAGGACGAGGGGGGGGGGTCGGAGGCATGTGCAAGACATCCCCCCCAGTGTTGTCGCAGCCATTATAAAAGAAAGAAGAAATGTCCCGTCCGTCTTTGGGCCGGACCTCCGGTGGATGGCGGCCGGACGCCCTTTGCTCTGGCCCCATGAACGGGTTCCTTGGCTCATCGGCTGCAGCCGGATCCCGTCGGCCCCAGCCCCCGGCCGTTGGTGGCCGGACCGGGAGAGAGAGTGGGGGGACAACCTGCAACTCTCAAGTGCCACCGCGGCCGGACTGGGAGAGAGAGGGGAGGGTCGAGGACATAGACATTCCCCCCCCTGCAACTCTCCAGTGTTGTCAATCCCCTGGCCGGGTCCCGCTGGCCTCGGCCTCTCCTCCGGCTACTCCTTACGTGATGATCTCCTGGCCGATGGTTGGCAGCAGGACCCGCCTTATATGTGTTGCTTCCGGCTGGGCGTAGCCGGAAATCTGTTGCACTTTGGAAGTTTCCAGAATGGGGCGGATGTCTGCTGACTTGTATCTTTCCCAGTTTGCCGTTATTTGGCCGTGGCAGGCGGTGGGACAGACACGTTTTGGGGCAGTGAGGGGCGATGAAGCCTCGTTGCCTTGTGGCCGTTGCAATGTCACACTTGGTTTCTCTTACTGTTTTCAGGTTTCTTATTACGGGCTTACTTCTAACGTTTCTTGTTTCTAGGACAATAATAGGTTTTATCATTACGTATTGTTATCGTTTCTTTGTTTGTTATTTAATAAAAAGTTCATTAGTGGCCTACTGATTTTCGTTTTCCTATTCCTTTCTTTCCAGGTTGTTTCATGCTAAAGTTTCTGTTAACAGGATACAGTGATCACTTCGTTATTATTGCATATGTCCTTTTCACTAGGGGTGCTCTCTGGTCGGGCCAGATGACCTATCTCTAGTAAATGGTCCGGGTGAAACAGGTGCATCAATCAGTGGGGAGTAGATAGGCATGACAGATTACAACGGGGGAGAAAGGTCCGCATTACCTACCCTTTCACTACTTGCAAAGATTTTCCTACATTTATTTGCAAACAGGGAATACCTCCAAAAAGAACCAATTCCCAAACAGTCAATGTTCGGGCAAACAATCAATCAATGAGGAACGAAATAGGCACGACGTGTTAAAGGTTTGCGTTACCTACCCTTCACTATCTGCAAAGGGAGAGAGAATATTCCTATTCTTCCTCGTTTGCAGGCAGAGAAGATCCTTAAGAGAACCAACTTCGAACAATTCAATGCTCGATTCAAACAATCAACAAGGGGTACTGTGAACACAAATGAACGCCGCTTATGTACATACACATTGCTATTTTCAACAGGTTGTTCCTAATGTTTCTATTTTAGCGAGGTCAAAAAGAGATCCCATTAGTGGCCTACTGATTTTGCTCGATTCCTTTTGTTTTTTTACAAGATTTTTCGCTATCTGCAAAGACTAAACAGAGTATTGTGACTCTGTGCTTGTTTGTAAATAGAGAATGAACCAAAGAGAACAATCAATCAAATGGAGAGAGAAGCAGGCACGACGGATTACAACGGGGGCAAAGGCCTGCGTTAACTACCCTTCACTATCTGCAAAGAGAGAGTACTCCTAATAGAAATGAGGGGGGGGGCAGCATTCAAAGCAGATCAGTGTGCATAAACACGAAAATGTTTTTACTTACCACGTACTTGACATTCGACAGCTTATGATATTTGCTATTAAAAAACCATTGAAATTCACTGAAAAAACCATAGGTTATAGACCATATATAGTTAGGAATTAGCATTTACAAAACCTTGAAAATTCACTGAAAAAACCATAGGTTATAGACCATATATAGTTAGGAATTAGCATTTAAAAAACCTTATTTTACTCACACAAAACCATTGAAATTCCATATATAGTTAGTTGCACTAACTATATATCGCGCACCCGCAATCCACTGCTGATGATGTTACATATTACATCATTCATGACATGGTCAGTGACATCACTGATGACATCACTGATGACATCTCAAATGACATCACTGATGACATCACTGATGACATCTCATTTGACATCAATGACCACATCACTGATGATATCATTCATGTGACAATACAATGCATCTCCTCACACTTTAATATAACCTCTGTTACACCCAGTGTTAAATACAGAGTATAATTTTTGAAACCATTGACACACCAATACTAGTTACTACATACGCACTCACTGATTCCTACTTCTACACACACATTCACTCATTCACCCATACAATCATTCATACATACAATCACTCATCTTTACAACACTATCATATGCACTCATACACCTATACAGACACTCACACTCTGCTACTCATCCATGGAGTTACTCACACACCTAGTCAGTCCTGTAAAGAATCAATCACACTTCCATTTTCTATTTTTTCCATTTTCCATTTAAACATAGAGTACCTTACATTTTCAAACATATACTAACACATACTTACTCTCTTATACAATCATTGATACAAGTACACATTGATCTGCACAGAGTCACACATCTCCCAGCCAGCCACACACACACTCAGTCTCCCATACAAATACTTGGACAATCAATCAATAACCCATATAGTTACTCATATAGCTACTGATCAACACATGCAGCAGTTTACAGAACAACAGACATAATGATGCACAAATTAAGACAGTTTAGTCACTAACCCATGCACTCAGTGAGACACATTTAATCACTCACTCATACAGTCAGTCACGCACCTAAATCCTTCATCCAGACACTTATACATCTACTCATTCTTCAATATGTAAAACATATTTAAACTTTACAGAAACACACAGTCAATGGATGATGTCATCAGTGATGTCATCAGTGATGTCATTTGAGATGTCATCAGCGATGTCATCAGTGATGTCACTGACCATGTCATGAATGATGTAATATGTGACATCATCAGCAGTGGATTGCGGGTGCGCGATATATAGTTAGTGCAACTAACTATATATGGAATTTCAATGGTTTTGTGTGAGTAAAATAAGGTTTTTTAAATGCTAATTCCTAACTATATATGGTCTATAACCTATGGTTTTTTCAGTGAATTTTCAAGGTTTTGTAAATGCTAATTCCTAACTATATATGGTCTATAACCTATGGTTTTTTCAGTGAATATATATATATATATGCACTCTCCAAACAAAATGTAAGACTAAGTTTAATCCCAATGTACCATATGACAACGTTGAAGTCTACAACTCAGCAATTATTGCAGATCTGAAAGGAGCAAGGAACAAATTCAAGAACATACAAAGGGAAAACCTAACGAAGGAACAAAGAATGGCATTAAAAACACTAGAGGATGACCGGAAAATTGTAATCAAGCCCTCCGACAAGGGAGGCAATGTTGTTATAATGAACTATGCGGACTACCATCATGAGGCAATGAAACAGTTAAACGACAAATCATGTTACGAACTAATTGACTGGGAAAAATATAAGAAAACCATCAGAGATTATCACACATTATTGGGTGGATGGTATCACAGTGGGCTTTTGGACACAGATAAATATAAATTCTTACGGAAAGATCAGCCCCGCATCCCATGTATTTACTTCTTGCCGAAGCTACATAAGGATCCCACTAGACCACCAGGGCGTCCAATTGTGTCATCCAATGGAGGATTGCTAGAGAACACCTCCATTTTTCTTGACTTGTACCTTGCTGAGTATGTCCGAAATCTGAACTCTTAATGTAAGGACAGTTCTGATTTTTTTAAAAGACTACATGGTATTACATGGGAAGATGGTTACTTATTGATCAGTATGGACATCTGCTCCTTATATACATGTATTGATCAGGAGAAAGGTGTAGCGGCGTGCATGTTCTTTTTGAGAAGCAGGCACATTGACCACTGGGACCATAATAAAATGTTAGAGGCCATGATGCCTTACTGTCTAAGGGAGAATATCTTTTTCTATGAAAAATCTGTGTACCGTCAGCGGTCTGCGACCGCGATGGGAACTTGTTTTGCCCCCAGCCTAGTGAATCTCTTCCTAGGCTGGTGGGAGGAACAACAAGTGTGGTCCAACGAATCGGAAATGTATACTGACCACATTATCATGTGGGTCAGATACATTGATGATTTGTTCCTGATATGGAATGGCCCCAAGACATTAGCAAAGGAATACATTGAACATCGAGGAACTAATAATTTGAATTTAAAATTCACTTTCACCATGAGTGAAACCTACTGTGAGTTCCTAGACATAGCTGTAGAAATCAAACACAACACCATTACGACTCGCCTGTTCTGCAAGTCCACAGCGGGTAATGCAGTATTACATTCAGCGAGTCAGCATCCAGTACCGCTGAAGAATAGCATCCCATACGGCGAGCTCCTAAGAGCCCGCCGAAATTGCAGCACAGACACAGACTACGAGGGGGAAAAGGGAACCATGATTGGACGCTTCCAACAACGAGGCTATCCATCCAAAGTACTAATTAGGGCCCAACAAAAAGTAGGGACTATCACACATGAGGAGGCCTTGTTTAAAACATCTGCAAGTGCTATGAAAAAAGAGCAACTGTCCACTAGGAACTTACCACATGTTCCATGTATGATTACTAATTTCAGTAGAGGGTCACAAACACTTGAGAGGATAATGAAATCACACTGGAATTTGTTGATAGCTGACCCGATCATTGGTGCATATGTGGGGATTAAACCTCAGATTACATATCGCAGAGCAAGGTCTCTCAAGGACAGACTAGTACACAGTTACCCTCAGGAAATAGTCAAAACAAACTGGCTTACACCCACTGGTTTCACAACCTGTGGGAGCTGCAAAGCTGACTGAAATGGAAAAAACTGTAAAGAATCTACAGTAGGGACGGGACAGAAGAAATCGATCAAGCAACTGATCAACTGTAACAGCGATTTTGTTGTCTACCTGTTGGAGTGCCCGTGCGGACTCCAATATGTAGGCAGCTCAAAACATCAGCTGAAGGTACGAATTCTACAACACCTCCGCGCCATTACCAATAAGGATCACAACTATCCTATGGCTCGACACTATGCCGATAAGCACAATAGTAACAACTCGAGTCTAATGTTTTGCGGAATTGATAGGGTCCCCAAACACATACGGGGTGGGGATCGTGAGACGCGTCTAAGAGTCCTTGAGTCTAAACATATCATAGAGATAGACAGCAAAATCCCGAGGGGCCTGAATTGTGGGGAAGAAATGTCCTCACATATTGGTACATGAAGAAGAGACAATTCAATATGACTACCTGGAAGTGTGAGATGTAAGGATTCAGCAAATGTGCTTGAATAGGCTTTTAACCACATACCTTTTAATAATACACTGGGGAAAAGGTTTGTAAGTAGTATGCAGGATATTGAATTCGTATATGGAAATGTCTTATCTCCACAATTGTGCAGACATAACAAGGGCAGGCTTGCCCCATAGCAATATCCCAATACATCACCTTATAACATACCCGGTGTACCCCCGGATGGGGGATACACTTATCAATTATTTTCCTTTTCCGTCATTATTTTTGCACATTTTCACTATTGAAAAGAATCAATAGGCACTTTTGCACTTTATTTCCCTCACCCATCCACTTATCACAACACTGTATGCACTCGCATAACAAAGGGCCACCCACGAAGCGCAAAATCATGTCTTCTGCTAGGCGGGAAGGGGAGCTCCTGATGTCATATGCAAATTACTAACGTGGCCATTAAACAGCGGAATTCTGCTATATCCTCTTAATCATGATTTATAAGATACCATTCGGTAATGTTTTGTGCGAGCTATGACCAATCATGATTATACCAAATATGCATACGTATTAATAGTTTTCCGCAGATAAAATTGATAATTGATTGTTGCACGATTTTGTGGATTCTATGATCCTCCCAATATGTTGATTAGGTGAGGTTGTATATTACAGTGATATATCCCACTGGTTTATTTTCAGTGTCCGAATGAAGTACCGAATGGTAAATTTCTAACACTTTGAATGATAAGAATTTTTGCCACGGTAACTACATTGCCCAGAAGTCCTAGCTGTTATTGACACGTATTGGAAATTTTGAAATTCCTAATTAACATGCATTAACCAAATGAATTGTGCTAAACAGTGTGATGAATAATTTTCTTCCTTAAATAATTTAGATTCCTACCGTGCAATGATATGAAATTGCAATGTGTATGGTTAGATTTATATGGACGAAAACGATTGTATTTTTTCCATGTCTATTGTGTGAAAGAAGGACTTAAATACACACTGTGTCAAAATGGTGGCCACTTGATAAAGGCGTCACGCCGAAACGCGTCAGTCTTTGTTTGGAGAGTGCATATTAAAGATTAATTGTGCCTGGACCTACCTGGTGTGCCGTTTTTCCTTAAAACCGAATGTGGAGGTGATTGAGGAATTGTTAAAGAAATATAGTGTGGCGACTGCGGCCACCCACGGTACCAGCGTTGCGAGGCTGAGGATCGCCGAATGCAGTGCTGTTTGGGAGATATATATATATATATATATTTTCACTGAAAAAACCATAGATTTCACACATGTTATAGTTAGCTGGAGATTTCACTCATACAAAACCATTGAAATTCCCCCGTTATAGTTAGTTCAGCTAACTATAACTCGCGCACCCGCAATGCACTGCTGATGACATCACATACTACATCACTCATGACATGATCAGTGACATCACTCATGACATCACTGATGACATCTCAAATGACATCACTGATGACATCACTGATGACATCATCCAGTGAATGTTTGTCTTTCTATTTATATATGTATATCTAAAGGTTGATGGAAGAATAAATGGGTAAATAAGTGTCTAAATGTTTTTTTTGTAAAATTGATTGTATAACTGACTTATTAAGTATATCTTAGTGAATACATGTATTAGCGAGTAATGTTTAAATATGTAAATATCTGTATCAGTGTCTCACTTTGTGTATAAGTGGCTGCATGAGTTAGTGAGTAGCTACATGAGTGTCTATATGTGTTATTAGTTGGTTTTTTGAGTATCAGAATGAGTGTCTGTATGGTTTAGTGGGGGGTATTACTTACCGCACAGATGCATGAATGACTGAGTCACAGTTTGTATGTGTTTTGAAGACAGCATGTGGGCAGGACTGTATGGGTGGATGATTGAGTGTATGGGTGTGTTAGTGAGTGAATGACTACCTCAATAGTGTCTTTATGAGTAAGTACATATGTTTTAAACTAGTATATGTGAGTATTGATGTATATAAGTAAAGATATATGACAGTGACAGATTGGAAGAGTTCCTGTATAAATAAGTATGTATTTCTATAACTGATTGTTTAAGAGAGTAAGTTTGTGTACGTTTCTGTAGGAATAAGTGTAGTGGGGTGTGTAGAGCTGTATATGCAAGTAAATGGATGTTTGATAGTTTATTTTACTGTGTGAGTATATGTGTGAATAACTCTATGTATAAGTGTAGGTGTGTAAGAGGATGTATAGGTGTATGAGTACATATGATGAGTGAGTACATACATGAGTGACTAAATAGAACTATTGGTGAATGAGTGAATGTGTATGTAGATTTAGGAATGACTGAATAGGTTATTTTAACTGGTATTGGTATCTCCATTCTTTAGAAAATTTTACGTTCTATTTTTGAATGTGTGTATCAAAGGTTATACTAGGGCGGGAGGAGGTCTGCCACTCTTTCACAAGGATGATGTCATCAGTGATGTCACCAGTGATGTCATTTGAGATGTCATCAGTGATGTCATGAGTGATGTCACTGACCATGTCATGAGTGATGTAGTATGGGATGTCATCAGCAGTGCAATGCGGGCGTGCGAGTTATAGTTAGCTGAACTAACTATAACGGGGGAATTTCAATGGTTTTGTATGAGTGAAATCTCCAGCTAACTATAACATGTGTGAAACCTATGTTTTTTTCAGTGAATTTGCAAGGTTTTTTAAATGCTAATTCCTAACTATAATGTGGCTGAAACCTATGGTTTTTTCAGTGAATTTCAAAGGTTTAGTAAATGATAATTTTTAAATGTATAAATTATTACATTACTTTCTTTTTATACTAATTTCTTACATTTTTATTAAAAATATATATTTTTTTATTTTTTAAATTATATTTCATATTCTTAATGTAAAATAATAACAAAACTAAATCCCCAATTTTTTTATATAAAAAAGTCTCCATTTTTTACAATTAAAATCTGTATAATTCCTTTTTCATATTTTTTTGGTAATCGCACCGTACACGTACAGTGATCGCACCACACTTTGTACGGCAAATGGTCCTCTGCGCGTAGCCATGCACTTGTTACGGTTACGCTTTGACCTTGCCCATCACATTAACGCTTCTGCATGATGTCATATAAGGCGCCCCGTAAGCGTACGGCGCAAAAGTGTCTAATTGTTCAAAAACATATATTTATGTAATTAATGTACATATTAAGGGAAGACAGTATCTAGGACAATCATGAAAATAGTTTTTTTTTACTTTTAATAAGCGATTGTTACTTTTAAAAGCAATTACGTAAATCGCAGAGGTACGTCGTACGTACTCGCATCTTAAGAGCACCGTAAGAGCACTGTAAGCGTACGCAAAGTCATGTGACCATAAAAGGAGAGTTTTGATTGTTTCATAATACTTCATATTCCAACTGTTGAAAGACCCCTCTCATTTTGATAATCCTACTTCGACTTTCCCAGGAAAAACATCTATTCTGTGGAGCTGTTATCTTTTACAACCAAACTCTACAATGGCTGCTCTTTTTCAGACTTCATCAGTACATTCCTCTAAGGAAGATTTTGTTACTGAGCCACCTCAGAAAAAGAGAAAAGAAGCTTTCATTTGGAAGTTTTCTTCATTTCCAGAGGGAAGGAAAAAGGTGAATGTACCTAAAGTAACATACAAGATCTGTGAGATTACTCTTTCCAGAGCTGACCCCACTAAAAAGCACTCTTTCGGAACAGCCTCAATGGTTCGCCATGTCAAAAATTTGCATCCAAATAATTATGGAAGGATGGCAACACAAAGGTTCCAGGAGAACCCTCAACCTGCAGTTCCTTCTACCTCAACTGCACCACCACCTCCTCCGAGCAGTCCGTATCCTATTATTGTGCCTCAGTTTGCAGATATTACAATTCATTGTAAATGTTGCAGAGAACTCCTTTGTTACGGTAGGCAGTCTATTCACCTCATTGATTCAAAGTTTCCCAAGCACACGTATGTTCATAAGATTAAGTTAAACTTTTTCAAGCTTTCACAATTATTAAATCCAAAGAGATATAATCAACACTTTCAATTGTCAAATGTTGTTCTTGTATTTTAATTCAGATTTCTTCTCATCAGCAAACAACAGCCAACGCGTTTCGTCGCTACAGATAGTAGTCCTGCGACTTTCTCAAGGCTGCATAAAAATAAATATACAGAGTT